>NC_083324.2:11128213-11738227 GCF_963455315.2 Globicephala melas | reverse complement strand
GGCTACCCTGCAGTCTGTCTAGTCTCATTTTAAGGAATTACACAAAGAGCACTCATGCTCTGCTATCTAATATCCTTTGGGGATATGAAGTTCCTTCTAAGTGATTCTCCCTGATGAGTGGAGTGGACCCCTCAATGTGTACAAACGTGTAACAAAAATACATTTTGTTACTTATTGTGTAAGATGTACGTATTCAGTTGTAAAACCTTAGGAAATATAGGCAACAAAACAAAAGCAGTCACTTCCAATCCTACCATCTAAGATTAGGGTTTCAAACTTTCCCTCTATGTATAGACATATAAAAATTACACGTATGTTTAAATTTTGTGAAAAGGGACTCATACCTCCTGTTTGATTCCTTGCGTTTTGCATTCTATATTGTGAACATATTTTCTTGCATTTTGCATTCTATATTGTGAACATATTTTCTTCTTAATAAATAGACATCTGAGTCATTTATCCAGAGGGGCCTGTACGTTTGATGGGATTTCATTGGAATGAGGACATGTATGGAATCACTAGGGTAAAAAAAAAAAGTATATCATTCAGGTTTCATCACTGTCATAGAGTCCAGGTTTTCTCATTCAGTTTGTACTGTTTTTAAGAATGTAAAAAAGAGTGGATATGTGTATATGTATAACTGATTCACTTTGCTGTACACATGAAACACATTATAAATCAACTATAAATCAAAAAGAAATAAGGAGAAAAGAATAAAAAAAGAAAACGAAATGGAAGGTAAAACACTATTCAAATGTCAGTTACCACATTACAGGGGTAAAGCCTAGTTATCATGTATTTAAATAAAAAATTTCTCATTGGTTCTGCAAAGTAACCTAATCCCCTGAGGCCTTAGGGCCAGGCACTCTTTTGTTTGCACTTAACAGGAAAACTTTACTCTAGAAAATTGGAAATACATGAAGTAGTAGCGATCTTAGTATTATGAACCCCTCTTTACTCCTTACTCACCCTCCATGGTTATCAGTTCATGACCCATATTGTTTTATCCACATTCTCATATACTCTTCCCTCTCTTCTTGGATGGTATTGAAACAAATCTCAGATATACCAGTTCATCTATATTTTAGTATATATCTCTAGTATTGGGATTCTTTAAAAAAAAACAAACAATCACGATACTGTTGTCCATCTCAAGGGGAAAAAAAGCAAATTTTAAAATTGCATCTGTGTTCTCACTTCCTTAATTTAAATAAATTTATTATTTCAACATATATATAATAATAACAGATATGCATACTTCAGCAGTTTGTTTGAATTAGGAACCAAATAAGGTCGATACATTGCAAATGGTCACTGTGTCTTTTAATCTACGTATTTCCTCGACCCCTCTTTTCTTTCCATGCATTTTTTGGTTGTTATTAAAGAAACTGGGTGATATCTTTTCCTACAGTCTGCATTTTGCTGACTGCATCAGTGTGGTGTAGTTGAACATGTTCCTCTGTCCTCTGTATTTATTATATTTGTGTTTAATTTGATAGTTAGATGCAGAGGCTTCATCAGAGTCACGCTTTTTTCCCCCCAAGTCTACTGTGAGCTTCACTCACGGGCGTGTGTGGTATGTCTGGACATGCTTTCTTGTGATTAGCATCCAGGGATGCTGATTGCCTCAATCCATTAGTTCAGCTGGACTTGTAACACTCCTAATTCTATTTCTGGTTCATTTATTAGCTGGAATATTTTATGACATGAAATTTCCTCCACTTAGTGTTTGGTTTCCTGGGGTAAAGTTTCATAGATATAAACAAAAGACAGGATCAATACTTGAGTCTCTCTCTGTGTTTTATCAGTTTTCAGAAATAACACGTTGATCCCCTTGCATGATCCATGGCAATGGATCTCAAGTGGGGGACATTGGACGATATCTGGGGACATTTTTGGTTGTCACAACTGGGGAGAGGGTGCTACTGGCATCCAATGGTTAGAGGCCAGGGGTGTTGCTAAATAGCCTTCCATACATCTCACAGCTCTCCAACCCAGAATAATCCATTCCAGAGCATCAGCAGTGCCACTGTTGAGAAACCCCGTACCGAGATGACCAACGGGTATGGTCTTTTAATATCATTATGAACTCATGGCTTTAGACATATTTTCTATGTTTCATTTTGTGTAGTCATCCTTACTGATGTTCAAATTGTCCATCTCTGCTCAGAGAGAGGCTACTCACGTTGATTCAAAAGACACAACCCCAGTGGTCTTAGACTTCCTGCTTCTTGTATGACAAGATGTTCCAGGCTCATCTTCTATATTTCTTGACGCAGACCTGAGTTCAGTCTTTTCTCCAAGAAGCCCTAGTTCTTTTGAGTGGGAGATGGTACTTAGAGAGCTGAGCTCAGGGCCAGATAGGTACTCTTCTCACTCTCATCCTGTGGGTCAGAAAATAAATTAAAATGAAGGAAATGTAAAACCTGAACATATTTCATGAAAGCTTGTCCAGAATGTAATCGATACATCCTTGCCTTTGAAAAAAAAATTCTGAACATACTCTTTTTTTTGTGTGTGTGTGTGTGTGTGGTACACGGGCCTCTCACTGCTGTGGCCTCTCCCGTTGCGGAGCACAGGCTCCCGACGCGCAGGCTCAGCGGCCATGGCTCACGGGCCTCGCCGCTCTGCAGCATGTGGGATCTTTCCCGGACCGGGGCACGAACCCGTGTGCCCTGCATTGGCAGGCGGACTCTCAACCACTGCGCCACCAGGGAAGCCCTGAACATACTCTTAACTTTTCAAGTTGGTCTCAGTTTTAGCTTTAGTAGGCTGGGGTTAGGATGTAGGAGTTCTCCCCAGTCAAGCAGGAATGTTACTCTTGTTCTATAACCATGCTTTTCAAACTGTGTGGCAGGCCATTAAGAAGTTGTGAAATCAGTTTGGTGGACCTTGATAGATGATTTTTTGATAAAGTAGACCAGAATAGAAAACGTCACAGTATATCACATGGATACTTAAGAGAACTGTGTATGCTGCAACAACTTTTCTCAATCTTTCTCTCTCTCTCTCCCTCCCCCCCCGACACACACACACAGAGTAAACATTGGATTGTAAGTTCAGTGTATTTCTTACTGTGGGTCACAGCCAAAAATTTGAGAAACCTTGTTCTACATCTTTACTACTCCATTTGTGGTCACCAGACCAGCATCAGTGGCTTCAAACTGAGAGCTTGTTAGAAATGCAGACTCTCGGGTCCCACCCCAGATCCACTGAAGCTGAAACTGCGTTTTAGCAAGGTCCCCAGGGGGTTCTTAATGCGTGTGAAAGTGTGAGATCTGTGCTGGAGGGTGCTTGCCCCTGTGCTTTTTCAGAACTTTTTTTTTTCCCCCGGTATGTGGGCCTCTCACTGCTGCGGCCTCTCCCACTGCGGAGCACAGGCTCCGGACGCGCAGGCTCAGCGGCCATGGCTCACGGGCCC
Source organism: Globicephala melas (assembly GCF_963455315.2). Lineage (NCBI taxonomy): Eukaryota > Metazoa > Chordata > Mammalia > Artiodactyla > Delphinidae > Globicephala > Globicephala melas. The sequence goes on along the minus strand of NC_083324.2, from coordinate 11,734,806 downwards.
AGCCGCTCCGCGGCATGTGGGATCCTCCCGGACCGGGGCACGAACCCGTGTCCCCTGCATCGGCAGGCGGACTCTCAACCACTGCACCACCAGGGAAGCCCCCAGAACTTATTTTTATAGTTTGTTTTTTCATGGCTAGCTGTCACCTCTTGAAACTGACCTTTGTACTTTCCCCTAGCAGCCTTCTCATGTTCAATTAAGAGGAAAGGTAGGCGAAATCACCAACTAAGGTGAGGGTATAGAAGTCTGGCAGGATTCTTCCAATCCAAGAACATGGTATATCTCTCCGTCTGTTGGTATCATCCTTAATTTCTTTCATCAGTGTCTTACAGTTTTCTGCATACAGGTCTCTTGTCTCCCTAGGTAGGTTTATTCCTAGGTATTTTATTCTTTCTGTTGCAGTGGTACATGGGAGTTTCCTTAATTTCTCTTTCAGATTGTTCATCATTAGTGAATTGGGAGGTTGGGATTGATATGTATACACTGATGTGTATAAAATGGATGACTAATAAGAACCTGCTGTACAAAAAAATAAATAAAATAAAATTTAAAAAAATGGTTATGAAGAACCTAGGGGCAGGACAGGAATAAAGATGCAGCCATAAAGAATGGAATTGAGGACACGGGGAGGGGGAAGGGTAAGCTGGGACGAAGTGAGAGAGTGGCATGGACATATATACAGTACCAAATGTAAAATAGATAGTTAGTGGGAAGCAGCTGCATCGCATAGGGAGATCAGCTTGTGCTTTGTGACCACCTAGAGGGGATAGGGAGGGTGGGAGGGAGGGAGACGCAAGAGAGAGGAGATATGGGGATATATGTATATGTATAGCTGATTCACTTTGTTATAAAGCGGAAACTAACACACCATTGTAAAGCAATTATACTCCAATAAAGATAAAAAAAAAAAAGTCTGGCAGGATTCTCTCTGATAAAAATGAGAGCTTTCATGCTTACATTGAGGGATTTTTTTAAATTGGCTGTTCGGATAGAGGTAGAAAGAGACCAAAATCTACATGTAAAGCCTACTAAGGATTGTGAAGCCACAGACATACAGAAAGCTGCATTTTAGCCTGTTGTCAGACACTTTGAGGAAGTTACGTTTTATAATGTTCTATGACCCTTCGAGTCAGCAGAACTTCTGGACTGCTTGGTATAGCGTTGCTCATCAGAAAAAGATGAACAGAAGAAAAAAATATCACAGCCTCCAAATTCCTCGGTGTCCGTTTGCATTTCAGGAGCAGCTCTCTTTGGGAAGTGATTTTGTTTTGCAAAAACAGCTTGAAAAGCTCCTCATACCCCCTTCACATGCACATATTTCTGAACAGAAAAAGCTTACAAAAACACCTAGACTTGGGGACATTCATGTACTTCCCAGCCACGTGTGTGATCATGTTCTGTCTCTGTACCTTTGCACGTGTGCTTTCTGCCTGCCGACCCCATCCTCATCCCCTCTGTATCCACCTTGCCAAGTGCTTCTCTTCCCAGCCGGGTCTTCTTCTTTCTGGGAAACCTTTCCTGAACCTTAAAAGTCTTTGTCATCTGAATCGCCGTGACACTTCGTATCTATAGACCTTCTTGATTTTTCCCTCGTAGGAGTACCTGGCACATAGTAAGTGCTCACAGATACTCATGAATGAGGTTATTTATCTACGTTTTATCTCCCATTGAAGTCTGTAGGCTACTTCTTCATCTAATTTTTTGTACCCCTGTCCCGGTGACCTATTTCCTGAGTTGGCCTGTTGCTTTGCCCGTTTGCCGTGGAGAATGAAGTGAGAACCGGGTAGAAAGGTCTTCAGCAGTTCCTCATGGTTGCTTTTGAGGTGCTTTCTCAGCACAGCTCTCTGGAGAGCATTCGGCTTGGAAAGTTGGTGATGGTTACTGAGAGGGAGTGGAGGTAGGAATGTGGTAGTGAATGAGCTGCTCTCAGGTTGAAATGGTGTTGTCCTGCTGAGCCGCAGGATGGGGACTCCCGAGAACTGGGTGTTGCCTGCGTGTTCAGTCCAGGCAAAACATGTAACATACGTGCATCTGTTTCCTCTTCTGTAGAATAGGTATAAAAATACCTGCTTTGGGGCATTGCTGCCAAGTTGTAGAGAATAATAGATGCTAGCCAAAGGTCTCAGAGATCAAAACAACCAGGCCTCTCCAGCGGGGTGATTTGGTCCCCCAGGGGCCATTAGGCAGTGGCTAGAGATGTTTTTTTTTTTTTTTTTGTCCTCACAGCTGAGGGGAAGAGGGTGCTAGTGGCACCTAGTGAGTTGAGGCCAGGGATGCTGCTAAACATCCTACAGTGCACAGGAATGGTCCCCCACAGCAAAGAATTTTCTGCCCCCCAGTGACAGTAACCCTGAGGCTGAGAAAGCCTAGAGTGTTTTTCCCAAACTTAGTGAGACTTTTCTCTCTCTCTGAGAATATTAACCTAACGTGCTTTCTAAAATTATATATTTATTTATTTTTTTGTGGTTCAGACTATGGGGGCGCGGAAGGGAGTCTTCTTAGGTCGGGACTGACTTTAACTTTTTAACAAAACAAACACCCTCCCCATCCCTCCAAGCGTTGGTCTTGGTTCCTGGAGCCCTGTGGTCTGCAGGCTTTGGCCACCAGTTGGTTTGTGTGACCTCCAAGAAGTCACTCAGAGGATGTTTGTTTGTTTCCACCTACAAAATGAGGACTTTTGGCTAAATGATCTCTCCCCACCAAATGTAAAGTGCTCTGACTGCCAACTTTGATGGGCTTCTCTTACGTTGGCCTTTAGGAGTAGGCCAGGAGCACGTGTCATACTGACATCTTCTCTGAGAAATAACTCTGTAGACCATGTACCTGTTTCAAGAGTAGCTTATTTAGTGGATGTGTTTGTGAAAAGGCAAGCAGTTTATCTCTGTGTGTGTGTGTGAGATGTCTAAAAGGAGCAACAGTTTAAACCAGAGGATCGCTCCAAACTTCAGATTTACGATTATTATTTCTGAGATTGTAACAGAGGGCCCTGCTTAAAGTTGAAACTTCTGAATTGATGACTTTCTTTGCCACTGGCTGAAAACGAAAGCAGAATGCGATCTTCTGAGCTCCAGAGAGAAGTGCTTTGTGCAGTCAAATAAATTATCTCTTGATGGGGACGCACTGCATTTCTGAGGACAGTCTGATTACACTCTAGAGGAACCAGAAGGCAAGGAGGGGGCTGCACAGAGACGTGGATGGCAGTGGGGGTGGGAGCATCTAGCCGGGTGTCCGACTGCAAAATGTGCTGCTGCTCGTCCTCGTTTCACAACGAAGATGATATCGTCAAAGTGTCTTTGCTCAAAGGAAGTTCCAGAATTAACCGTGAGAGTCCCCAGTAAGCAGAGACGGTTAGAAAGAGAACCTTTTCTCCTTCTGTTGGCAGAGTCAACCATGAAAAGGATGGGTTTTCTCTCCCCCGTATTTACAGCCGTGTTACCATATATGTGCCTGGGCTAGGGCGTCTTACTGAGGCGTGTGCTTCTCTGGAGGGAGTGTCCTTGGCCTCCAGCCAGGACATTGATCAAATGCTGGCAGCTCTTCCTTTTCCTGGGCATACTCTTGTTTTCCCTTTAAAAGGCCTCGTGGTTTTGCCTGGCTTTGCCCACCGGGGGCTGCTTGACCTAAAAGTGAAGTGATGCCATTTTGTGTTGGTGGCGGCTATGGTCCCCCCCGTGTGTCCCCCCCCAAGTCCCTGAGGTCTCTTGGACCTCCAGGCGCTTGTAAGTCTCTGTGCATAAGCCCGCTTCTTTGCAGCCTAACTTTAAAGGGTGCTTTATGATTTCATTCTTTTTAAACAGTCATTTTTAAAGCGAGCAGCAATAAAACCAGCGCTGAAAGACTTTGGCGAAAGCCCTTTGTTTTGTAGGGGCTGGAGGTGATGTGGCTATGCCAAGAAAGAGCAGGAAAAGCTGATGGATTTCCATTGGCTACGTTTTTCAGCAGAAGAATGACTTTCCAAGCGTACGGTGCTTTCAGGCCAAGTAGCAAAACTTGGGGTTCCATAGGTGTCGTGCAGTCATCTATTCTTCACTTGGCGGTGCTTGGGTGGTTTGGGTCTTACTTGGGGAGAACATTCTGTAGGAGTTGGCGTTGGCATGTTCAGGTAAACGCATGTCACAGTGTGTCCCTTGTCTGCATTCATTGGGACTTGCTGGTTGATAGACTGATCTTCAACTGATCATAAGCCCATAAGCCCTCAATACGAGTAGCTTATGAGAGCAGAAAAGAGAGCAGATCGGAAGGTAGAATAACAGCACACAGGAATGTTTCCTGTGTCTTGTCTCCTGTGTGCTAAGTCCGTTATTTCCTTTCTTTGTGTTTAATCCTCAACACAACTTTATGAGATAAACTCTCAGGATCCCCATTCTGCAGATCAGTAGTTTGAGGCCCAGAAAGAGTAAGTGACTTGGTCAAGGTTCCGGACTTCCCATCACAGTTATAATAAAAGCCATGCATTTTACCCTTGTGAAGTCCCACTGGCACAGGCTTCTCTTTTCTCTGACCTTGCCCAGTACTTTCTTCCTTTCCCCATGAATTCTCCCGACTTTGCACTGGTTTTCTGTTTCTTGAACTTGCCAAGGCCCTTTTCTGCTGTAGGGCCTTTGTACTGGCTCTTTGCTCTGCCTAAAATGCCCTTCCGCCTGATTTCTTTTGCATGACTGCCTCTGTCTTGACTTTCAGGTCTTATTTACATGTCTCAACTTGTTCCCTGACCAGCCATAACTGATATGATTGGGTGACAGTTTTAATTCTCGGCATAGTACTTATCATTGTCTGACTTGATTGTTTTATCTTTTTTGTTTGTTTCCTGTCTTCACTAGAATATGTGTATCATGAGAGCAGGGACCAGGACTGTCTTATTTGACCTACATCCTCGGCACCTGGAGTAGGGGTAATATATAGTAGGTACTCAATGTGTCCAATAAAAAGGATTTAAGTTTCGAATCAAGGGGCCCTCTCTAAAGCCCTGGCTATTAAGTTGTATGGTTTGCATTTTAATCCTATTCTATTCAGTTTTTTATATTTATATGATATGAGTCCTAAGTACACGACCAGACAGTGCCAGAGTAAATCTTAAAGAAAATTTGTAGCAGCAGTTTTTTCAAACTGTTGGGCCTCAAGAGCTCTTTACATGCTTAAAAATTACTGAGGACCTCAAAGAACTTCTGTTGACATGAGTTATACCAATCTGTATTTATAATATTCAGAATGAACCCTGAGAAAATTAACACAGAAAATATAAGAAATAGACCTATTGCATATTAACACAGTAACATATATTTTTAATAGACAATAACTATGTTTTCCAAAACAAAAAAAATTCAGTGAGAAGAGTGGCATTGTTTTACATTTTTGAAAATTGCTTTGAGATCTGGCTTAATAGAAGATACCTGGACTCACATACCTGCCTCTGCCTTGAGTCTCTTGTGACATCACATGTCTTGCAGCCTCTGGAAAATTCCACTGTACGTGTATGACAGACTGAGTGAAAAGGCAAATGACACCTTGGTGTTCTTATGAAAATAGTTTTGACTTTGAAGATTCTCCAAAAGGGTCTTGGGAGCTCCCAGGGGTACCATTAAGAGCCACTGGCTTATAGGATAGGTAGGTAATTTGGAAGCCTGCATGGTGGCATGGAACATTTGGGAGAGGAAAGCTTTCTGTTCGGAAATATATGCATGTTAATGCGTTTAAGCTGTTCTTGCAGAACAAAATTGCTGCGCAGCTAAAGCTCCTCCTGCATTGCAAAGGAACACTGAGAACTTGGAAGCCAATGGTACTTGTGTTCATCTTTTTCAGATGAGCAGGATTACACCAACCAGTCCAGGAGTTCTGCAGTGGGAGGGGTCATTAAAAAATGGTAAAGCGCAGGTTCCTCTCCTCTCCATGTCTGAAAACAGTCACTTCGAATGCAACTTCCTTAATGGCTGTTACTCTACAACCCCTTACATTGGTGGTTCTTGCAACTGTTGGCCTTGGATGAAGTTGTGTTCTGTGATAGAAATTAGATTGTCTCGAAGCATTATTTTCCTCGGGTTCTGTCACAACTAGTGTTAAAAGCATCAACGTGGAAGCTATTAGAAGTAGATGAGGGAAATTCCTGGCGGTCCAGTAGTTAGGACTCTGCACTTCCACTGCAGGGGGCATGGGTTCGATCCCTGGTTGGGGAACTAAGATCCCACATGCCTCGTGGCATGGCCAAAAAGAAAAGTAGATGAGGTATTCCATGTTAGTCAGTTTAAGTGTTTAAGTAGGGTAAGTGAGTGCAAATCCAGGTCTCTGGGGAGTATTTTGCATGTGTCTTGGGTGATGTATACAATTGTCAACATTAAAGTAAGTGGGTGGGAAAACACATGGGGCAGTTGGTCATCAGGAAGTGGGTGATGCACCAGGGACAGGCATGACAGGGGTCTTCAGTGCCTGACACCAGGGCTTGGAAGGGCCGAATTTAAGAGGGCAGTGTCAGTGGGTTTCTTTTTGTCCCCTGATTACTGAAAGTCAGACTGTTCAGCCCTAAGGGCCAGGTGGCTTCATCTTAATGAAATACAAGAGGCTTGCTTCTACATGTTAATAAAAATGTGTGAGTCTGTGGTTTTGGGGTCTATTCACTGCCATAAAGTAATGATTCTGATTTCTTCCCTTGTTCGTCCACCCTTGAGGATTAAGTGATACCTTAGTTAACTTCTTGGTTAATGAAAGTGTTCTAACTTGGTCTCATTTCAGGAGTTGCTAACTTTTAAATTCTGAATTGTGTGTAGGCGAAAGTTGAGGTTTTTTTTTTAGAAAAACGAATATAATGCAATTACTTAAGTATGTGCAGGAAAAATAGATGGGAAAAATGACAATCAGTGAGGTTCTGCCACAAAGCTTTTAGCAAAAAAAAAAAAAAAATTGGATTTCTTTCCTGTCTCGAGCTGTTTAAAATGAAATGAACATACTTCTTTTTCCATGAGGCTGTGCTTTAGCCTGTCTTCACACCCAAGTGGAAGAGGTTCTAAATATTGAATTATCATTCCTTTGAAGAGGTTTCCACCCTCCACCCCCGCCTTCCAGCAGGGGCCTGGTTTGATGTTAGAAGAAGGGAAAGTGGAGATGAAGTCTGGCTGTCTTGGGTATTTTGAATCTGGGGGCTGAGAAGCAGTACCTTGGATGACTTGTCCTGCTGTCGGCCACTTAACGGGCCTGCAGAGGACTGAAACATTTCTGGGACCTTTGTTTATTTGAGTGTGTTTCCAGCAGTGCTGACAAAGTAAGAAGGATCTATCCAATAGAAGAATCACAAGTTATGGACAGAAGTGAGTGAAGACTTTGAAGGAAGAAAAGGGAACGTCTTCATTTCAGTCTCACTTGAAAATAAAAAAGTGAGCCCTTAGTAAGGGCCAGGTACTGGGCTGAGCACTTGGTGTGGATTATCTGGTTCTCCCCTCATGATGACCCTGCGAGATAGGAAGGGTGTTCACCGCACCTTTTTTTTTTTTTGCGGTACGCGGGCCTCTCACTGCTGTGGCCTCTCCTGTTGCGGAGCACAGGCTCCGGACGCGCAGGCTCAGCGGCCATGGCTCACGGGCCCAGCCGCTCTGCGGCATGTGGGATCTTCCCGGACCGAGGCACGAACCCGTGTCCCCTGCATCGGTAGGTGGACTCTCAACCACTGCACCACCAGGGAAGCCCCCACCCCACCTTTTTTTATATGCACGAGGGAGTTGAAATTCAGAAGTTATGTAAATTGCTTAAGAACACACAGCAGGGCTTCCGTGGTGGCGCAGTGGTTGAGAATCTGCCTGCTAATGCAGGGGACACGGGTTCGAGCCCTGGTCTGGGAGGATCCCGCATGCCGCGGAGCAACTAGGCCCGTGAGCCACAACTACTGAGCCTGCACGTCTGGAGCCTGTGCTCCGCAACAAGAGAGGCCGCGATAGTGAGAGGCCCGCGCACCGCGATGAAGAGTGGCGCTCGCTTGCCACAACTAGAGAAAGCCCTCGCACAGAAACGAAGACCCAACACAGCCAAAAATAAATAAATAAATTAATAAACTCCTACCCCCAACATCTTCTTAAAAAAAAACAAAAAACAAAAAACACACAGCAGCTAACTGATGATGCTGGGATTTGAATCCAGGTGTTCTGAGTCAGTGTTTCTAGCCTTTCTGGACATATTAAGGGATGGTCAGTGGGAGAGGGGTACTTCTTTTCAGGGATGGAAGTTAGATATTTTGTTTCTGGCTCTCCAGATTTCTTATAGAAATCTGTTGAAAAGGGCCAGCAGGCCTGTATTCTCCATTCTTGATCCAACAGTATGAACTTGGCTTTAATTAGTTTTAGGAAAACAGCCCCCTAAAAACCAGTGTAATTTCTTTTAGGCAGCAGACAAGTTGATACTGTAGTACGTTGAACCCAAGTTCGACTGCTTGCCGTGTCCCAGGCACTGTACTAGGGACTGGGAGGCAGTGGGGAAGAATAATTTTGCTGTTCTTACTCTCATGGACTCACAGTCTAATGGTGAAGACAGGTAAACAAGCAACCAAGTGAACAGGTGATTTTAGGACAGTGGTAGTGGGCCCAGATGGGGTAATTGGGGTGCTATATAGAGAAGCGTATTGCCAACATATAACCCAGATTTGGGGAGTCCGAGAGGGCCTCCCAGAGGCAGTGACATCAAACTGGGACTGTAAAGGTGACTGGGAGTTAGCCACAGGGGGTGGTGGGGAGGCGAGGGGAGGAGTGTCAGGCAGCAGGAACGGCATATGCCAAGGCCTGGGGAACAGGGAGGCATACAGCATGTTGGGGAATCTGGAAGAGTTCATCATGGCTGGAGTGTAAAAGCAGTGTGGAGAGTACAGAGAGACGAGGAAGGAGAGGTAGACAGGGACCAGATTATGGAGAGCCCTGAAGAGATTTGGGAAGGTTTTAAGTAGAGGAATGACATGGTCTGGTTTATGCTTCTAGAAGGTCATACTGGCTGTGCGTGTAGAATAGATGCAGGGAGAAAGACAGATTCAGAGAGATGAATAGGAAGGGTTTATGGAGCCCACTTGAGAAATGGTAATGGCTGCAGTTGGGTGGGGGAAGAGGAGTTCAAAAGAATTGGAGGAGTCAAGAAATATATTAAAGCTTAAACTCTGTAAGATTTGATGCCCATTAAACTTCTTCATTCATATATTTGACATACTTACTAAGCACCTACCATGTGGTAGGCACTGGTGATGGGAATGCAGTGGGTATGCAAAACAGATCCCAGACAGATCTGGGATTTAAGTAGGGCAAGGGATGAGATAGGGATGCATGTATTCTAGGCCCAAGGGAACAGCATGGGCAAAGGCCCTGTGACAGGGAAAAGGAGAGAGGGGAGACAGGAGATGTCACCAAACTCTGTGGAGGTAGATGATGTGAGTATGGAGGAGGAGAAGCGGGTTGGGCAGACAGGTGAGTTTTTTTGGTACATTGAGATGCTGTGGGCATTTAGGAGCTGAATCCCAGTAGCTCTTGGTCATGAGACAGATTTGGGAATCCTCATCCTGGAGAAACCACTGGAGCCAGCAGAGTGGACAAGATGACCAGGCAGGTATAGAAAAGGCAAAGAGCAGCACAGATTCTGTGACCATGGATTTGGAAGGCCACCACCTCTGGTTTCTCTTCTCCAAGGAGATCTCTGAATTGGTGCATTTTTTTTTTTTCAGCCTTTACAGTGTTCTTTATATTTGTGGAAAGCTTGGTATGTCTGCTTTTCTGTGAACTCACATTGATTTTTTTAATTGAAGTATGATTCACATACAAAAAATGATAACCCTTTTAAAGTATACAATTCAGTAGGACTTCCCTGGCAGTCCAGTGGCTAAGACTCCGTGCTTCCACTGCAGGGGGCACGGGTTTGATCCCCGGTCTGGGAACTAAGATCCCACATGCCATGTGGCACGGCCAAGGGAAAAAAAAAGTATACAATTCAATGCTTTTGAGTATTGAATTGGCGCATTTTTATTCCCACCTTGCTTACCAATAGAATCCGACATCCCTTTTCTTTATAGTTTGCTCAGGGAACAGTTTCAGAGGACAGTGAATTGAAGCTGGGCCAGCAGGTGATGTGAGGCTCAGCAAAGCCACCACGGCTCCATCTGCCTGAGGATGTCACAGAGGCAGTAGTAATCCACCTTTCTCCACTGTGGTCGAGCCTCCCTGGGGGGATCCTGTTTTAGAAGGTGCATCAGCTGGTTAGAGCAGTGGTAGGAGGCGGAGGTGGTCTAGAGATGGCTTCTGTAGATTGCATGATTTACTTCCTGCAGAGTACTTTGGTGGGTGCTTTATAAACACAATCGTATTGAGCCCCTGACCACCTGCTGAGGGAGGTACTCCTACTATCCCCCTTTTATAGATGGGAAAAGCGAGGCTTGGGGAAGTTATGGATCTGGCCTGAAGCCATGCCGTGATGAGCTGGCAGAGCTGGGGTTGGAACCCTGGCTCTTGAGGCCAGGTGCTGTCAGGAACAGGGGAGGATGCTGATGCTTTGCAATCAGAAGCCATGTCTTAAGGAGAAATCAGATAGGGAGCATTCACGTATTCAGAGGTCTTTGAGCATCAGAAGACAGATCAATAGCAAAAATTCTGGGAGGCGTTTGTCCTTGTGTCGGGGGGGACGAGGGCAGGAGTGTCTTCTGACTAGGCTGTTTGAACCTAGGGTAGACCTCATTGCCAGGTGTTCAAGCAGAAGCGCAGACTATACCTAGGCGAGATGGGGGGTGGGGTGGGACGGGGGGAGTTCTATTATTGGGCAAGAAATGGAATTACAGGCTTTGCAGGGTTGCTTCCGCCATTTATTCTATGATTCTGTGTATTTGGAAAGGCCAGAATGTTCTGTGGTTGGGAGTTGAGTATAATTCTGCATTGTTCAGCTTTTTCTCAAGGGGTGAATTAGGGAGGATAATTATCTTCCCTAAAGTGAAATGTATCATCATGGGTCATACAGGAGTTCATTTGTTGATACCCAGCTGACTTTTTATGCAGGGGATCCTTTCCTTTGCTGAGTTTAAATTTTTAAAAAATTTATTAATTTTCCAGTTTTATTGAGATACTTGACATATAATATTGTATAAGTTTAAGGTGTACAACATAATGATATATGTATATTTTGTGAAATGATTACCACAATAAGTTTAGTTAATATCTGTCTCCATACATAGTTAAAACATTTTTTCCTTGTGATAAGAACTTTTAAGATCTACTCTCTTAGCAACTTTCAAATATACAATACACTATTGTTAACTGTAGTTGTCATGTTGTACATTATATGCCCAGAACTTACATAATGAACAGAGAAAGTTTAATATAAAGAATTCTTTTTATTTATTTATTTATTTTTTTGCGGTATGCGGGCCTCTCACTGTTGTGGCCTCTCCCATTGTGGAGCGCAGGCTCAGGGGCCATGGCTCACGGGCCCAGCCGCTCCGCGGCATGTGGGATCCTCCCGGACCAGGTAACGAACCCATGTCCCCTGCATCAGCAGGTGGACTCTCAACCACTGCGCCACCAGGAAAGCCCCTTTTTATTTTTTAAATTGAGGTATAGTAAATTTATAATATTATATAAGTTTCATTTATACAATATAGTGATTCATAATTTTGAAGCCCAAGAATCATCCAGAATTCCACCTCACCTCATTAAAAAAATAATGAAAAATAGCTAGCATTGAGCAGTGAAAGTCCGCCAGCCCCTGTACTGGGCACTTTGCATGTACCATTTCATCTATTCCTCAACTCCTTGAAGTATATATTATCCCCATTTTACAGATGGGGAAAGGAAAGCAGAGAGGTTTAAGTGCCCTGGATGACAGTGGTGGACTAAAAATAATAGTTAGTAGGCCAAGAGACAGTTGGAGCTCTGGAGCTGACCACCTGGGCTTGTTTTCATAGATGTCTGGTGACCAATTCAGAGTTTGTTAGCAAAGAGCCCTAGGTGTCCATATAGTGTTTGATGTACCAGGGTCATGCAGCTGAACTGCAGGTTGGCCCTGGCTCTGTTTTTCCCTTAGGTGATCCCCAGCCACTGTGTGAGTGACACAGGAGCCCTGGGTACAGCTGTGAAGAGTTTGCAGGCACAAGTGGTCCAGGATCAGATAAAGAGGCAGGCTCTCCCACCCTGCTTCTAAACAACAGGAAGTCTTCCATAAGATTGCTCCCAGGCCATGGCACCGGCTGACTTTCCACCTCCTCCCCTCCAGGCCCCAGAGGCCTGTTCTGTTGACTATCGTGGCCTTTGTTTTTACTTCCAGGACATCAGTGATGATTGCACCAGAACCTCTCCTCCCCTCCCCCCTCCTCCCCCTCCTCTGCCTCCTCCCCCTCCTCTGCCTCCTCCCCCTCCTCTGCCTCCTCCCCCTCCTCTGCCTCCTCCCCTCCTCCTCCCTCTTCTCCCCTCCTCCCCTCCCCCTCCCCTCCCCTCCTCCCTCCCCTCCCCCTCCTCCCCCTCCTCCTCCCTTTCCTCCCCCTCCCTCGCCCTTCTCCTCTCCCTCCACTTGACTAATGGTAGGTGACGGGAAACCTCCAAAGATTTCCAGCCAGACCAGGGAGGCTCTGCCTGGTCCTTTGTGACGGTACTTATTGTTTGAGACTCTGGGGAAGAATCTGTCCCTGCCCTCGCCTCCCCCCCGCCCCTGGCCTTTTTTAAATTGGGACCCCTGGCAGATTGCTCAGTAGAGGATCATTAACTGTGTGGATGTATTGGCCTGCGTTTTCTGGGGGAAATGTAAAGTATGCCTAAAGTTTATTAGTTCAACTCTCTACTTAATAAGCATGTTGATGAGGAAGAAGATACTTAAATTTTTTCCCTATCAAAATATTATGTGGCGATGGTAGAAAAATTAGGAAATACCAAAGTAGAAAAATGAGCAAATAGAATTGTGCACATAAAAGAAAATCAGTTCTCCATAGTCTTGTCACCCAAAGAATAAGAATGGTTAACATTTTAATCCATGTTCCAGGTATCACCATTGAACAGTTCTGTTTACCAGTCATGTAGACCAGGATTATAACCTGGGCCTTCCTGCTTGTTAATTATGTGTGGCTTGGCCATCTTAACCTCTTTGTAGCTCAGTTTCCCAACAGCAAAATGGGAATAATGGTAGCGCCTGCCTCATGCTGTGGTCCTGAGGATTTGAGAACATTTGTAAAGCTCTCAGTACAATGGTGGGCATGATAATGCTTGCCAAATGCTAGCCATTATTATTGGAAACGGTCGTAATGCAGAACCTTGCTGCACGAGTGTGGTCCAGACATCTACTGCAATTATCAACTGCAGGCAACGTTGAGTATGTCATGCTTTGTCATTCCAGAACACTGAATTTTGTCCACTTCTTCCCATTAAGGGCCTGAAACTTTTAGTAAGGTGACCAAGTGGTGCTGAAAGTTCAGTGAATAACAGTCATACTCCTATTTCCTGGCCTGGTCTCCACTGGGGCCAAATACTCATTCAAAGGCCAAGCCCGAAAGGAGAGTCAGTCACAGCAGACAAGGCCCCTTGCCCTCTTGCCTGAGCACGTACCTGCTCTCCTGCGTTCAGCAACTTCCCAGTGTCCTTCTGGGAGGTCGAAGTGTGCAGACACAAATTTGGTCTGACTCAAAATTCAAACAGAACTTGTTTCCCAGTAATCAGTTCCAGAAGTACACTGACTTCCTGACCCTTTATGATGAAACTTTTATATATAAGCACATAAGGGAAATATTAATGCCCCTTAGTGGTTTTCATTTGTGCAGCTTTGGGGGATGTTGTTTAAAACATTGGTTTGCCTTTAGGTATAAAATATCCAGTTAGGAAGAAATGACAGGATGATAGCCTCGATTCTGGAGAGGGGGACTTGGCAATCTGTCCCTCTTGCATGTTGTCTGTCTTTCCCCAAGGTCCAGAGATGCTGGCTCTTCTGTTTGAGAGTTTGTGTTCTCAGCTGCTGTCTCTCTTTATACATAAGTTCAAGGCAGTGCTCTTTATCTCTCTTGTAACATCTTGGTTGTTGGGGGGATACATGAGTTTTTCCTTGCTGTTTCTCAGAAGCAGTGAACTGAGGTTCTTTAATGGTTTGTTTTCTTACCTGCCGCTCCTGCTAAGGTAGGAGAAATGCTTCCTGAGGTTTCCTGCTCATCATTGCTGCATACTAATTCTGAAAAGAAAACTTGGCACCCAGAAAGCAATTTCGGGAGAGTATGCTTTTCCACGCCCTTACAACTCTTGTGGCTTTGCGGGAGGAATGCTTTCTGGCAAGGAATCTTGATTAAAGAGATGGGCAAAGATGTTTAAGGGGGTCTGGGTTTGGAGGAGAGGTCTGGGGAAGACCTAGGTGACCCTGAACGTTTACACACCAGGTGCCTGAGGAAATGGTGGGGAGGTACTGCGGTCCACACCAGCACACACTCTTCCCACAAAACTGAGATTGTTTCTTTTTTCTTTTTTTTTTTTGTGGTACACGGCCCTCTCACTGTTGTGGCCTCTCCCGTTGTGGAGCACAGGCTCCGGACGTGCAGGCTCAGTGGCCATGGCTCACGGGCCCAGCCGCTCCGCGGCATGTGGGATCCTCCCGGACCGGGGCACGAACCCGTGTCCCTTGCATCGGCAGGCGGGCTCTCAGCCACTGTGCCACTAGGGAAGCCCCTGAGATTGTTTCTTAGATGTCAATTTAGTTTTTTACAATTGGCTCCCACTCCTCAATATTTCTGGCTCTGATGAAAGCTGTTTCTATGAGTCATGTCAATATTTTCTTTGATATTTGTGTGTGTGTGTGTGTGTGTCTACTAGGCTGTGTAGAGATTTCCTGAATTTAAGAGCATTTTCTAGGACTGCCCCTTAACTAGCTGTGTGCGTTCCTGACCAAGGTTCTTAAGCGACCTCAACCTTACTCTTCTTAATTGCATTGGGAAGGGTTTGGACCAGGTGCTAAGATTCTTTCTCCCTCTGCAAGTGTTTCTTGGGGAAGTGTGAGAAGGAAGGACCCTGGAATAGCATTTGGGTGAAGTGTGTAGGTTGTTGAATTCTTAAAAGGCTGCCAGAGCTTTGTGGTATTTATTACTAGGTTTCCTCTTAGTAATTTCATTTTGTTGCTTTGGCACCTCAGCCCAGGCACTACTGGACCCAAGTTTTATACCAGGTGCTTCCTTCTGACTGAACATTCCCTGACGCAGATTGAATATGTTAATGTTTCATAAGTCAGACTTTCCAGCTCCTCAGCACTGCAGCGTTCTTGGCTGACTTCCTGCTCTCTTAATATTCACTATTTATTATCGAGGGTCTTCAACTTGGAGAATTGGATCCAGGCATGGTTTTGTTAGAAACAAGCATTACTGTGGTTGGAATATCCTGAAATTAAAGAATATGTGGGAAAAATGTGGTTGCAGATGTCCTGCTTGGCTCAGTGAATTGCCTGCCGGTCACACTCCCATTTAAATTTGACTTTTAAGTAGGCCGCTTTGGAAAATTGAGCGAAGCCAATTTTCAGTGACTTTCCCACCCCCCCCCCCACCCCCCCACCCCCGAGCATTTCTTTCCTTCTAATAATGTTGCATATTTTACTTTGTCTAGGATTCTCAAGAAAGCCATGTCTGACAAGATGTCTAGTTTCCTTCATATCGGAGACATTTGTTCTCTGTACGCCGAGGGATCGACCAATGGATTTATTAGCACCTTGGGGTAAGAGCACTTGGTTTCTTGTGTGGCAGGATTTGTTTAAGACATCATAACATCAGCTTAAAAACTGATTTTTCTAGGACAAGAATGTTTCCATTTTACTGACTTTTCCAGCAGTGGTTGGAATCATGAATATCAAATCTCACGTTAACCAAGTATAACATCTTACACAAAAGTACTGTTTTCTTGTCAGTTCTGCAAGAGTGAAACATCATTAGTTAGGACTCTGTTAATTCAGAATTTATTATAATTTCCTCTTTTTTCATATGTCAAGGGGAAAGTGTTAAGTATATGGGATGAATTTTAAAATTAATATTTACAGACCCCAAGGAAGTGCTTTAGCTTCATAAGAGCTCTTATTTTTAAATGGTGACTTATTTGTTGTACAAGCAAAGACCAGAACTTATCAGATGCTTATCTCTCTTCTTCGAAGCAGAACTTTTCCTACTTCAAGTTGCTGTGTGCCTCTGAAAGTTACAAATTGCACAAAGTTCTTTAAATCAGATTTTTGGTCTTTTGTGCTTTCTTCAGTTTTCTTTTTCCCCCCAACTCTTAAGGGTATAAATACATTCCCTAATGTACTCATTTGATTATCTTCTCCCTTCTTTCCCTATTCCTGTTGTCTAGAAGAGGCAATGAGAGGTGAATTAGCCCCAAAGGCAGACACAAGCAGAATGGGGAGTGAAGATGGTTAACTGCAGAAGAGTCACAAATGGCCTATAATGTCTTTGCTGGAAAGGAGTAGTGGGTGGCATTGTTGTATTTGGCGAGAGCTGATCTCAAATAGATGGGGCGAAGGAAGGCAACAGCTTCTCCAAGAACCTCATTCTTACAGCAGCCAGAACCTTCCTTTTAATCATACTTCTTAAAGTATGCTTGTTCTCTGGTATTTGTGCAGAGTGAGTACTCTCAGGCTCTCTTTCAGTTACTGCAGCCTCAAAGAGCAAGTTATGTCAGGTAAAGAATTCTGTCGCTCAACTGGACCTCTCTGAATAAAGATTTTATTTTCAAGAGTCATCTGATAAAAACAAGTCATCCACGACTGCCTGATCACCAAATCAAGTGATTTTTTTTTTTCTTCTCAGTTCTTACCTTTTTTTTTTAACTTCTCTAAAGACCCACCCTTCACATTTTACCTTCTGTGGCTTTTGGCAAAGAGTCCTGCTGCTTTGCCTCTCTGTTGTCCCTTTTTTCTTCTTGGCTGGCTCCTTGCTTTTTCCATCCGTGGTTGAATCTTGAGTCCTCTTCCTATTTTTCACCCATAACAGCACCAATAATAAGTAGGAACGGTAACTCCTTCCACGAAGCCTATGGGTGTTTACAGCTCTGTGCTGCGTACTGTACATACAACATCCCTTTAATCCCCAAACAGCTTTTTACAGTGAGGACTGTCGTTATTGCTATTTATGGGGGTAAAACCTCTGAGCATCAGAGAGGTGAAACCACCTGCCCCGGGGTTTCACAGTTGCGAAGACTCAGGACTCTAAGACCAGCGCTCCTAACGGTTGCCCTTGACAGGGCAGACTTTTCCTTCCTGGCTTTGCTGACCACCCCTCTCTGGCTGAATTGGCTCACCACCCTCCTAACTGTCTGCCCAGAGCTCTTACCTGGATGCCTTGTTAAACCTCAACCGCACTCTATGCCCCATCCCTCCTCTTTGGCCCCAGTTTCTTTTAACGGTGCCACTGCCCTTCCAGTCACCTGGGCACGCTTCCTGTCACTTGCTCAGTCTACTGTGCCAGCCCCTATAATGTTAATACCTCCTTTTCTTCCAGAACATCTGTTCTTAGATTTCGTATGAAGTGCAGAGCTTTCCACGCGTTTTCCTCAAGTATTATGAACAAATTAATGATAAGGTCTCCCCCTTTAACATGAGGATGGCTCTTGTATGAATTTTGGGCCCTAGTCCTTCCTTTAGATGAATATTTTATTCCCTTGGTTCCCTGCACATATTTGAGGATAATTGGTATAAAAATGGATTTGGAAAATAAAGTGTGACCTTTTTCCTTCTCATATTTCTTACATTTATGGAGCAGCAGTCTTGGTTGACGATCAGTGACTGCCAGTTTTTGTGGAATCAGCCTCCAGCTCCATTTATGTTGCCCAGTTCCACTTACATAGATGGTGGTTACCTCCAAATGGCTTTATTGACTCACTGAACTTTAGAACTCAACTAGGACCTTGGACAGCCCAAGCGTATGACATGCACTGTCAGAGAAGTGCTTCTGAATCACCTGCAGAACTTGTTAAAAATAAAGGTTCTTGGGTCCCATCCTGGAACACGACTTTAGGAGGCCTGGGGAGGATGGGCACCGGGTATCAATATATTTAAGACACAAAAAGTCTTAGGAACATCTGCCTACTTGAGAATCCTTGAGACCTACTCATCGATTTTACACATGAAGAAACTGAGACCAGGAGGAGTGAAGTGATGGAGTTAGCGTCGTGCTGCTAGTAGGTGGCCGAGTGCCATCTACAATTCACTTTCTTCTAGCCTAGGCTGGGGCCCTTTCTCCTACCTCTTCCCGCTTGTTTGAGAGCTTGATGATAAATTAACCCAGTCCTGCACTGGATTCCAAGGCATTCCCCCCGGCCCCTGCATACACATATTATATTTGATCTGGTGGCATTACCTTATTTATACTCACAGAGGCTCAGTGATTCTTGACTTTCTGCTCTTGATTTTTGCATTACAGTTCAGGCTGTCACCACACTGTCCCTCTTGTTGATGCAGAGGGCTCTTGTGTCTCGGAGCTGAAGGAGGCAAATTGCTGGTGGGACACTTTTGATTCATCCACCAAGTAAATACTGAGCACCCAGCCTGGACAGGAAGTGTGCTGGCCCCGGGCACCTTCTGGGCCACAAAGCCGGCAGATCTCTGCCCTCGTGGAGTTCGTAGCCTAGTGCACCATTTGTGTTTCAGCCCAGTGATATTGGGGTGACAGAGGAGAGACAGAGAGGGTCTGGGGCAGGAAAGACTTGAGGGCCTTCATGGAGAAGATGGGGGCTCTGAATCAGGGTCTTGAAAGACGTGCAGGACTTTAGGAGTTGTCAGGGAATTTTGGAGGAAGGAGCAGTAAGATTTAAGGCCGGGTATTTAACGGTACCTTGCCTTTGGGATAAGACACAGATTAATGGAAGAAACCCTGGAAAACCATATTAACTGGGAGCAAATTCTGTGGTCACTTGGAAAATGAGCCAATCTTACCGATACCACTTTTAGGAACTTGGAAAAGTCAGTTAAACTCCTCAGAGCTTCAATTTCCTCATCTGTTCAAACAAAAATACTGTTTTAAAATCGGTTCTTCTAAAAGCATTGTACAAGTCAGATTGTTCAGTTGGGACTCTTTTTTTTTTTTTTTTTTTTTTTGCGGTACGCGGGCCTCTCACTGTTGTGGCCTCTCCCGCTGCGGAGCACAGGCTCCGGACGCGCAGGCTCAGCGGCCATGGCTCACAGGCGCAGCCGCTCCGCGGCATGTGGGATATCTTCCCGGACCGGGGCACAAACCCGTGTCCCCTGCATTGGCAGGTAGACTCTCAACCACTGCGCCAACAGGGAAGCCCTCAGTTGGGACTTTAAACACGGGGCCTTTATATATAATTTGGGGCTGGTTATCTATCTGTAATTTATGCACTAGTTGCTTTTGAAGCTCCAAAGTCCTTTCTTACTTCGATGCTTTTGTACGTGGGGTTCCCTCCCCCTGAAAACGCTCCCCTCTTCTTCATCCCCCACCTTGACTTCAGTTTCCAATAGCTCCAGTTTTCCCTCTTCCACCAGCAGCTTTTCAGATGGCCTCAGGCACAGTTAGTTTCTGGCTGTATTTTGTTCTCTTCCCTTACAGCCTTTGGTTTATATTCTTGTTATCAGTTTGTCTTTGTGGCTCCTGCACAAACTAGCCTTGAGCTCCCTAAGGGCAGGGGCCTGGCTTCTACTCATCCTCACATCCCAGGACCTAGCTCAGTGCCTGGCATGGGGTGGGCCCCTCAGCTACCGTTGGTTGAGCGCGGATCCCTTGCTATGCCCCCGACTTGAGCATTAGTGCGTGCTGTGCTCAGATCTCTCGTGGCTGCGGGTAAGAGAAAAGAGCCACAGAAAACAGTAGCTGAATGTGTCCGTTGCAGAAGCAGAGTCTTGGGTGTTTGGATGAGGTTTAGCTCCCTACATAGGAAACCTCTAGTGTCAACAGTTCCCTGGCAGGAGAATAGGGCAGCCTAAGTTTTGTGCAGGAACAGCCCTGAGTATTTGAGTTTTGCATAGTGCTTAGGGTTTTATTTTCTTAGACTCGGCTTGGTACAACATTTATCTTTATTTTCTTTGCAGCCTGGTTGATGATCGTTGTGTTGTACAGCCAGAAGCTGGGGACCTTAACAATCCACCCAAGAAATTCAGAGGTAAGTTGGTGACCTTCCCAGAGCGGGTCCCTTGACTCATTTGAAAATTCATGAAGTGTGTTGCTCTGTGTGGATTTAGTTTTTTTTTTAAAGCAGTCATAGGTTTATTTGCTTACATATTTTTTAAAAGTATGATACCAATTTCAAGCTTTCTGACCTCTTGAAAATGCATAAATAAGTTCAGTGTCAAGATTGGGATGGCTTGTATTAGGGCCTTCATTTGTCTCTTGAATACATGTTGGTAAGTGCTAATTCAGTTTAAAGCCTCACACTTGTGCAGATATGGCCAAACAAACGATTTCTGGATTGAGTCACAAGGAACAAGTGTTATTTCAGCAGATCTTGCTGTCCCTTTGGGGGTTTGATATCCTTAGATACCTTGCCTTGGAGTGAGAAGTTCTCGATTGTTACTTACTTTTTGAGTTAAAAGGCATAGGTGGGACGGCTTTCCTGCTGGTAGCCTAGCAGTTTTGTCTTTCTTAGTAGGCCTCTTGCGTTTGATGCCTTCCTTGGAAGGTAGCTTCGTTTATTCCAGGAGGTGTTTAAAATATTGTTGTTATCTTAAAGTGAGAAACGTTTTTTTTTAAGTTTTTTGCTGTTGCTGTGGTTAGTAGTGGTTCTCAGCTCTGGCTGTGTAGTAGAATTATCTGGGAGAAATTTTAATTAAACGGCTGCCCAGGGCCCCACTGCAGCCCAATTAAAGAATCTCTTAAGGTTGCAGCCTAGGCAGTGGCATTTTTAAGGCTTTCCGTGTGATTTTTATATGCAGCCAGGGCTGAGAACCCACTGGGTTAGGTATTTGACTGATGGCTTCAGTCCCAAAGAGTTTAAACCTTGCTGTTTGCAGATTGTATCCTTTGAGTTATAAGTTCTTATTGTTAGGTGATTTAGAAACTGTTTGAGTTTTTTGGATAAAAGCTAAAGAAATTAGAATAAAATAGGAGGCAGATGTTCAGATGGGGAGAAACCATTTGGAAGACGTTCAGTGTTGAGCTGCATCCAGTTGGCATGAGTGTGCCAGCAGAATGTTTTCACCTGGGGGGTGCTGGTGGGAGACTGTTAAAAAGAAAAATTGTTGGCGTGGGGCTTCCCTGGCGGCGCAGTGGTTGAGAGTCCGCCTGCTGATGCAGGGGACACGGGTTCGTGCCCTGGTCCGGGAGGATCCCACATGCCGCGGAGCGGCTGGGCCCGTGAGCCATGGCCGCTGAGCCTGCACGTCCGGAGCCTGTGCTCCACAACGGGAGAGGCCACAGCAGTGAGAGGCCCACGTACCGCAAAAAAAAAAAAAAAAAAAAAAAAATTGTTGGCGTAAGCCTGATGTGACAGGAACCTGAGGTTCCTGTTGCCTCTGTTGCCTTTTTCTTCTCAGTTCCTGTTCCATGTCATCTTCCAAAACAGAATCCTGAGTGCAGCAGAAAGATTGGATTCAGTGATCCTAATCCAGTCACTCACTCATAGAATTAATTCCCTCCTCTGAATTATATAATGTGCTGCAGTTTATCTTTTAAAAGAGCCAAGAGTGATAGACTTGAGCCAAGAGTGACGGACAGATAATGTGCTTAGGGCTCTGCAAGCATTTTTAGCTCTTGGAGGGGTCTGTTCTCCCTGGGAGGGGGTTGAAGCCCTCATAGGTAGAGGTTTAGCACCTTGTCTGGAGTCACAGAGCTGGTGATGGGTGCAGTAGGAGCTGGGTTTGTCAACTTGGGCTGCACAGAGAAATCACCTGGGGGACATTCAGAAATATCACGTATGAGCTCCACTTCCAGAGATTCTCATTTAATTGGGCGTTTGAGATATTTTGAAAGCTCCCTGGGTGAGTCTTCCGTGCAGCCTAGGTTAAGAACCACTGCTAATAGAGCCTGAGCTATAAATTCCCGGCTTTACTACGTAGCAGGGACCTGGCCCACACGTTGCTTTTGCAGCAGGGACCAAGTGAAGGGATGAGAAGCTTATTGCTTGGGTCCGATGTGAGCTCTTATCCCATTCTACACCCAGGCTCTGGGAGTTGGGAAAGGAAGCTGAGAAAGATGTTAATGTACTGTACAAAGTTAACCAGTGGCTATTTGAATACAGGTTTAGAACGTTAAAATAAACAGGACCATAGCCAGGGGAACTCGGGAGAGATATATGTTTTCCTGGCACTAGGGTAAAAGTGTCTGGTGCTTAGATGTATACCTGGTGGCTGATTGAAAGGGATTGTTCTGAGATAAAAGTGACAGTCCGAGAGAGGCCATTTAGAAAGAACCAAATTCCATTTATGGCCTGGCCTGATTCTACAGGTGGTCACGTGACAGTGACTTAATTTGTTGACTGTCTTTCCCCATAAATTAAAAATAAAGGTTTCTAGGTTGTGAGGTGCTTTGTACTTGTGGGAAATCTGGTTCAAAACAAGCTTTGCTGCAGGCTTTGTGAATGTAGGTCAGGGCTGCCTAAATTCCTTGTGGTGAGCCGGAGGTCCTTTGCACACAGGTGAGGGGCCCAGGCCCATCTCCCTTCGCAGCCACTGCCATGCCAGGAAGGTCTCTTCCACCTTGGAACCCGGGCGACCTTTTCCAAAGCAGCCTTTCAGTTCTGGTGTAGCGTACTTTGAAACATTTTCCTCTAAAATGAAGAGAAAGATCTCTCTTTAGAAAGGGATGACTGCCTCTCCAAATACTAGTCTATTTTGAAGTTGAAGTCATTTTGATGTTTAGAAATGGTGCATAGGGCAGTTGGGCAATTTGGAGGCATTTCTAGTCCATTTCCTTGCTGTGCCACTGCACCTCAAAGTTTAACAAACACATATGGAAAAGTGAGGTGCTGGCAAGCGGCCGCATAGGATGATGGAGTCTTTATCCAGGCAGTCAGCAGAGCTACATTTAGTCATTTGGGTTTGCTGTCGCTTCCATTGTTTCCTTGCCAAGTTGTTTCCTATATTGAGAACCATCATAACCTGTTCTTAAGTAAATGGAAGCCAAAGGCCTATTTATCTAATACTCCCTGTGGCTTCTGACTTTGGGTTTTTCATTTTGTGAGCTCCTCTTGAAATCTGCTACCCTAGTGGTTAATAGCATAGGCTGTGGTATCAGGCTTCCTGGGTTCAAATCCAAGTTCTACTCATTCTTAGCTATGTGACCCTGGACAAATGGCTTAACCTCCGTGAACCTTGGTTTTCTCATCTGCAAAATGCAAGATGGTATTAGCCCCTCCCTCGTAAGGTTATGGTGACGATGAAATGTGTGTTCCGCATTTAGTACTGAGGGAGCCTGGCCCTTAGTTAAGGGCTCAGGAAGCCTTAGTTATCCCTGTCTTTTTGTTCCCAGTTCTTAGTACAGAGCCTGATACTCATATATGGTGGCAGAAGGGAAAGGAACTATATGTGAATTCTTATATATGGTTCCACTTTTTGTCTTTAAATGCTTCTGTGGTTAGGGGTGTGTACATGGACCCCGTGGGCCTAGATTTGAGGCCCAGGTGTTCCCATATACAAGCTGAGTGATCTTGATAGATGACTTAAATATCTAAGCTTGTTTCCTTACTTATGCAATGGGGGAAAAAGAATTCCTTCCTCATAAAGATAATAGGATTGAAGATAATATGGGTAAATAGCCAAACAGAGTAGTTGGGTACACAAGGCTTGCTCAGTGACTGGTTGCTGTTATTTTTCACAGTAGATGCAGAAGAGTGAAACTACTGAACACACTTGCTTCTTTCTGATGAGTCAAAGTACATTTCCAAGGGAATTGCTTTTTTTGTGATTCCTTGGACTATATCTCCTGCCCCTAACGTTGTCTGTAGGAAGAAAAGATTGGCTGCACATCTGTTTCACATAAGCCAAGGCTTTTTCATTATCCGAATGAATATTGGACCGTGTCCCTGCCCTCTAGGTGATGAGAAGATCTGAGATGTAGAATAATTGTTACTTTCGTCCTTTTGTTAATGTGGTACCATTTTAAAGCACCAGTGTCCATAGAAGGGAAGGCAGAATCTCTTTTCTTCCTGATTTGTGTTGCTTTGCCCATAATCTTAAAAGAATAGGGAAGGCAAACATCAGATTGAAACTGGGAATAGAAGCTTTGTGGTTAGTGATTTCCTTTCTCTATGTTATCTTTTCCTTTTCACTCCCACCCATCCCTTCCCCCTAGTAAATATACCGGCATCTTCTGCAAAGAAAAGATGGAAACTAACAACCATCGTCCATTTTGATCCTAGAATCTCTGCTGTTTTAAGTATAACCTTCAGCACTGTTCGAGTGGAAATAAGAACTGGGGCTTCTGGGAAATAAGATAGGCTTTGGTGTTGATGCGGTTTATTGTGTAATCTCCTTTTTCAGACTGGGGCAGTGGTCCAGTTCTTGCCCTCAAAACTTGATCTTTTCCATTTATGTCAAGAGGCCAATCTTGGCCCCAAATCCTTGATCTTGTACAGATGCTATCGTATCAGTGTCACCAAGGTGTGAGAGGTTTTTAACCTTGTAGTTGAACCTTTAGTTTCAGAAGAAAAGCTGTTTGAAAGAAAACTCACAGTGGAAGATGGGGAGGAATTTAGTTTGGGCAGGGAAAGGTGAGGAGAAAGGAAGCGTTCTGGTGTCGTTCAGTGCTTCATGTGGATTAGGGAAGAGCTCAGAGATCAGGCTGAAAGTGTGGGTGTTTTAGGTAAGTATCGCCCTTGTGCCCTGTGCTTCGCCTTCTCCCCTAATCAAGTTGGTTTCAAGCGTAATAATCCACTAGGTGGATGTATTATGAAAATGAGTGTTCAGCTCAACAAGCACTGAGGTCCTACTGTGTTTCAGCTGCTGGTTTTGGTGATAAGGGAAGGCAGGATGAGTTGAACACAGTCCCCCTGGCTTTTTGAGAGTCTTAAGGTGTCTTGGAGAAACAGACCCACATTATAAATAACAGTAGCCGACAGTAATAGAGCATTTAGTTGTGCAAAGCATTTCCCGTGGATTCTCTCTTTTAGTCTGGTAACCTTCCTGTGAGGTGTAGGTATCAGTGTTCCCATCATGCAGATGTGGAAATTGAGGCCCTAAGAAATTGAGTAACTTGCCCATAGTCACTTAAATGTCCCTTCTTAGAATGATTATTATCATTACACAAACGTTTATTGGTTGCCTCCTGTGCACCAGCCATTTGTGTCCCAGGGAGGAAAGATAGAGACGTTGACAAGGAAGTCAACGCCAATACACCGTTAAAATTTTTCAGGGCTGTGTTGAGAGTAATTTGTTGTCCACGTGACAGCTGTTTATATGCAAGTAGAGGCCCAGCAGGTGAAATATCTTTCTATAAAGTAGGAAAGTTGCCCCTGTAATCTAGTAGTTTGTTGGAGCAAAGTAGATGATGACACTTTTCACGTGTTCTCTCTCCTTGAGGTTTGCCACACCTTCTCAGCCCAGGGTGTGTCTGTTTTACCCCTGATGCCATTTTGGCTGACAAGGTTGAGGATCTGGCCCAGCATCACATGATGTGTGAGTGTCAGAGCCAGGCCAGAACACTCTTGCAAAGGCCTGGACCCAGTGGTTTGTCTTCCCTCTGCCCTATGGACCCTTCCCCGTGTAAAGCACAGAGTTCCTTCAAGCCGTGTCACCTGCAGTCTCTAAATGGGAATGGACTAGGTTATTACTTTTCTGCTGTCTGCCCACACTCTTTCTAGCATTAAGTTAGGACCATATAAATGAGGAAGAAAGCCCACTGCAAGATAGAAAACCACTTGGACCCTTTACCTTAATGCGTTTTTAACAAGGTGTGGGGTACTCTGTCTGTGACCTGCAACATTATTTGAATCCTATTTGTAATGCAAATGAGGGTCTGGTCTGGGGCAGTATAACCCTGCCTCCGGGCATCTCCTGAGTAACATGTTGGCTGAAGACTCCTGCTTGCTCAGCACGTGTCCCCTTTAAAAGATTGACAGCCTAGGAATCATGGTCTCAGGATGATACTGGGATGAGGAGTGTGCTGGTTGGCGGTGACAAACCACTCTGGGTCTGAAGCATGGCTGTGAATTTGAGGATCAGACTTAGGGTCTTTTCATTTTTTTGGACTCTTCTTTTTCTGCAGCCCCAGAATGCTTGCACTGTGTCAGCCCACCTATTAGGGGGCTTGTGGATTTAGTAAGATGGCTTGTTTGAGAGAGAGAAAGAAGTGTTTCCCATCTCATGCAAGCTCTTTGTGAACTGGCCTGGGATCTCCCAGCAGTTTTGAAGGGAGCCTCAAATAAGAATGGCATTTTTCATGATCCAGCGATGAGAAGTATTTGAGTATCAGCAACCTGCTTATCTGATCACAGTCTTACCTCCCATTTAGGCTGAGGTGGGGGATGGTTCTTCGCAGATGTGGGAAAACTGCTAGCCCTGGAGTAGAGAGCCCCAGCTGACCTGAGAGCTAGCGCCCCGCCCAGGCTCTGCCACCGACCACTGTGACGCCGTGGGGGAGTCACTGCATCTCTCCAGGCCTCCGTTTTCCCATCTGCTCAATGGAGTTTAGCTTGAAACTGTGATCAGCGCCAGAAATAGGCCGGTTAGCTTTTCACAAGGCAGCATTGTTGTCCAGGAGCCTCGTGCTGTCCAGAAGTAGGTTTCTATTTCTTTGGGATTACAGGTCTTCTTCGTCAAGATAAGACGAATGGATGGAAACAGCCAGGCCTTATTCTGAGGCCAAATGGGGACACGGCCTGGATCTTGGGTCACAGAGGTCATCTGGACTAGGGTGGCCATAACGAACTCATAGGCTCAGCTTTCGTTCACCCCCGCTCTCCTTCCCTGCCCGTTCTCTAATTGTTGCTAAGCAACATTATTTCTCCTTTTTTTTTCTTTTGGCAAGGCCTCGAAGGAATGAACCCATATCTTACTTAGTTTTAAATACCCACATGCGAAGGGGAGGTCCTCCCTTAAATTTTGTTTGTTCTTTTGATTCTAATCCACGATGGGCCTTTCGCAGTGGGACTGAGTTTTCTGCCTGTCTTGTTATAAATAAGGCAGAAAAATCAGTCTATTTAAGGTGCTTGTCATGTATATGCCTTGAAGCGTATTCAAGGTTTTGTGTGTGCGAGCAGCTGCTTTGTGGGAACGTCTCTTGCATCGTGTTCCGTATTCACAAAATCAATTCAAATTTAATAAAAAGATTAGTAGGTTTTTTTATAATCTTCATTTCAGATTTACCCGCTTATCCCAATCTTGAACCAACAGACTCCATCTAAAGGGCGCAACACTGTAATTCAATTCCCCGGACACCATAGAAGGGTCACAGCATGTTCCACGGTCACTGAGGTGATGCCTGCTGCGTGATTAGACTGGAGTCCCACACACTACAAGTGGCCCTCGCTGGATTCCTGCCTACTTGCTCAAAGCTTTGAGATGCGTGTCTGAAGGTGCTGGGCATCCTGCACACGGACACAGGAGAGCTTTATACTCCGTTGCCTTGGATAGCTTCCTTTCTGAATAGCTGAGTCACCCATGGGAGAGTAGACCCCAGACCCCTGTTTTCTATTCATTTACTCATAATAATTCATTTGCTAATGGAGAGCAAATTTCAGCTCTATATGCATAAAGTGCTTCCAGTGTAAGGGATGTGTTCTCTTTGTCATCTGATTGAATCTCAGTATTGCCGTTGTGGCTTCCTCCATTGAGGGCAAAATTGATTTGGACAGAGAGCATGTGTAATTGCATCATACTGTTATATGGTTCTCCTGAAAGCAGAACGTAGTGGTTGATGAAGGACTTCTTTTGGTGAAGGCTTTTATAATCCTGTCTTCAGAGCACTGATGAAGTTATGTGGTGAATCACTTGAGTTTATGATAATTCTTTCCCTCCCTTTTTTGACAGATGAGGAAATCAGAGAGATTTAGGTCGTCTCCTGGGCTCAGAAAGCAATTCTGTGTCAAAATTGGGATTGGGACACACCCTGGGTCCCCACCCACACTATCTTTTAGGCTGCTGTGTTTGAAGAATGGATTTAAAAAAAAAATTTTTTTTTATCCTATCACCTTGTGTACTTAATGATAATGTGTTTTCCATACATGCAGATAATAGTGAATACCATGTATAGTGCTTACATATGTTAATGAAATTTAATCTATTTAATTTGTATAGTTTACTTTACATACGTTAATTTATTTAACCCTCATACAACCCCATAAGGCAGCTACAGAGCTATGAAGTCTTGCCCTCCTTTTATAGATGAGGAACTAACGTACAAGACGTTGAGTGGTGGGTCCAAGTTACACAGCGCGAAGTGGCAGAGCCAGGATTTGAACCCAGACAGTCTGACATCAGCAGCCTTCCTTATAATACCTCCTCTAAACTGCTTTAGAAGGAGACGGGCCTTTGAGTATTCCTTTGCCAAATTACTGGATTCCTTCTTAATCACCTTCTTCCTCTACTGCCCCGAAATATGGCGTTCTGAAATGCATTGCACAGGAGCCAATGTCTGCATGCTAGAGGTACATGCTAACTGCCTACTTCACAACCTTCAGTGTAGTGTGTATCACAGCTGTCTTCTATTTTTGTCTCCCCAGCTAGATTTTGGAGCACCTGGAGGGACCAGATCTTGCCCTGCCCTCGTGGCCCAGTGCCCGGCATAATGATGGTCCTTAGTTAAAAGCTGGTTGAAAAGGAATTAGTGCTTGTTCTAAAATGGTTTTCACTGTTCCCGGTTCTTGCAGCGTTTTTTGCTGATGACATTTTAGGTTAACTGAAGGCTAATTTTTTTCCTACATGGATGCCTGATGCTGTGCTATAACCTCTCTCCAAACTACCTGAGTCTGGAAAGATTTCTGAACAGATTTCTTACAGTTGACTTGTCTTTTCCCTGGAATGTGGACTGGCTTCATCCTCTGAGGGTGTCTTCTCCTTGACCTCCCCCAGTGTTTGATCTTTTTTCTCTGTTACGCCCACAGTTTTGCGATTCCTTGGCCTCATTCAATACATGATCATGAAAAACAAACAATAATTAATGCCCTTCCTCCTTTGTGCCTGGTCTTCTGGCAGAGTCATGGTGTGCCTTTGCTCTTGAATGTTGGAGCATTCCTGTGGTGTGGTGGTGTATTATCCCCACTTTACAGTTGGGTACCCTGAACCTGGAGAGGGTCAGTAACCAGTCTGGACCAAGCTGGGATTTGAACCCATGTCTGGAGTGTTCTTGACAATGTCTCTACTCAACCATTCAAGTGAATTAATAGAGTTGTGCTTCTCAAGAAGCATCTGGGGGCTCTTATCACATCCTGGGTTCCACATTTAAGAGTCATACTGCTCAATGGGAATAAAGCTAAAGGAGGGGTAACCAGGAGGATAGGTCCCAAAGTGATGACGTTCGTGCTGAACGGTGAGTAGCTGAGAGAACTTGAGACGTTTTAGACTAACCGGGCAACAGCAGTTCTCACCTAAGTTGCTGCAGTGGTCTCCTTGCAGGTTTCTGCATTTTCCTCTCTGTCTCCTTTGGGCCTGAGCGTTGGGGCCCCTCCCATCCATTCCCTGCGCCTAGAGGAATCAGCGCAGGTCTCATGATATCACTTGGTTGCTTGGTGCCCTTGGTGGTTCCCTAGTTGTGCTTAGGATAAAGGACATGCTTTCGGGGTTCACAGGGCCCTGCATGAGTCTCCCTGCTTCCCTCTCGGCCTCAGCTGCCGTCCCCCCCGCCACCTCCACATTCTGTGTTCCTGCCACACCGAGGCATTTCGTCCTGGCAGTCAGGGTACTCGCTCTGCGCTCTGGGCCTTTGCGTGTCCTTTATCTTCTGTCTGAAATGATCTCCCCATCTCTGTCACTCCTCCTGGGACCCCCTAGTCTTTGTCATGCCCACTCATCCTTCAGACCTCAGGCATCCCCTGTGGAGGTTCTTTGCCGACCCTGTGTACACATAGGCTGCTCCTTGTCAGCCCGGACCCTGGAGCCAGACTGCTAGGGCTTGACTCTCAGCTCTGTTTTATGCTGGTCATGTCAGCTTGAACCTCTCAGTATCTCCATTTCCTCATCTTGAAAATGGGAAGATTCTTATATGCACCTCATGGTGTTTTTGTGAGGGTCAAAGGAGCCAGTCCACGTGAAGCACTTAAAGGAGTGCCTGGCCCGCACTAAATGCCCTAAAACGGTGAGCTGCTCTTGCTGGCGGATGACTTCACTGTTACCCACTCCATTCATCGTGAGCTCGGAAGCTGTGCCTGTCTCCCTCTAAGGCTTTGCACAGGCCCTGGCCTGTGGCAGGCTCTTGCATATTTGTAGAATGAATGAAGAAAAACCTCTAAGGCATGGCTTCTGAAACTTGAATGGGCACCTGGGGATCTTGTTACAATGCAGATTCGAATTCAGTAGGTCTGGGTGAGGTTTGAGATTCTGCATTTCTGACAAACCGCCATGCTGATGCAAGGCCCGAAGGGACAACTGACAGTTGTCTCCTCTCACTGTGAGGCTGTCATAGGGAGGGATGTGCTGAGCCCAGAACAATAGAGAATTAGGGCCAGCAGAGGAAAGTGACCAGAGGCAGAGTTTTCGATTTTAGGAATGTGCTTCTGACTGTAATAAATACTGAGCCATTGCTTAGGGAAGAGGCCTGCTTCAAATTACTGAGTTTCCTCTCATTCATAAGGGTCTGAACATCTGTCAGGGATCTTGGAGACGATTTCTGCTCTGGGACAGAGGTTAGGTAGATGATCCCATCTGACCGTAAGTGTCTGTGTTTTCCCACCAAAGGACCCAGCTGTTTCTTCTGTTTTGCTTCCTGTGTTTGGGGGCATTGGGTCAGCAAACAGCTGGGGAGAGTTACAGACACGCTGTCCACATGAGTAGCTCTCAGGGAACCAAGTATGTTCAGTTCAATGGGTAGAAAACAATAGGTAGTAGTGGAAAGATGGAATTATTGAATATTTGAAAAGGTGAGCAACTATAAAAATCCAAAAACCTTTCTGAATCAAGATCCTGCCAGATCTGGTTTAAATGAATAGGTAAGATGTATTGGGGAGGCCATGGGCATAGTGGTGGAGAGTGCTGGCTCTGGAGTCAGACTCAGGCTCAGGTCCCTGCCCCACCTCTCATTAGCTGTGTGACCGTGGGCAAATTACTTAACCTCTCTACACCTTAGTCTCCCCAGCTGGTAACTGTGGTTAATAGTAGCATGGAACTGATGGGATTATTTTAGGGTGAGGTGATGCATGTGTGTAACACCGTTGGCAGCATGCCTTGCACAACCTAAGCACTTAATATGTGGTAGCTGAGTAGCTGTTGTGGCTCAATTTGCAATTAACAGCTTTCAGGACATCTCTTAGGAACATCAGACATTGCCCTTCAGACGTTGATATGTCCGTTTTAAAACTTCATTATGTGGAGTGTACAAAGATATCCATGGCCAGACACACTTTAACCTCGCTGCATTTCTTATACTTTATTGAGCGAGTTCATGAACAAGAGGGAGCTCGAGAGCTTGCAACCTTTTGAAGAGAAACCAAAGGCCTTTCTCTACTTACACAAGCCTTGATCAGGGCCTCACTCACTGATGGGGCGTTCACTTGAGATGGCAATCCTGCCTTATGTATAGAATTACAGGCCCAGCCGAGAGAGGAAGTTGTGTTTATCTTAACCCAAGCAGCAGGCACTCCGACCACTCTTGACAGACAGGAGACAGATATTGCCAATCTGCTCTTTTCCTGAAACCCCCCACCCTGCTGTGTGTTTTTTGTAAGTTCAGAGGGGTGCCTGCCAGTTGGCCTGCAGAGTGACATTCTGTACCTGACTGAGGACAGTTGAGCTTCCAGGAGAAGGGATATCCAGCGGCTGCTTCCTTGGTACTGTTGGCCAAGGCAGAAGCCCTCGTGGCTCCTAGAGAAGGCAAGAATTGTGCTTGTGTCCACTGGTTTGGGGAGAAAAGTGGAGAGTGGCCACAGGTGTGGGGAGAAGAATGTGTCCCTTCAAAGAGTCTGTCTTTTCTCCCTGACAAAGCAATAGCTGGAGGCCAGGGCAGAAAAACTCCAATTAGAGCAGTTGCAGTAATTGAGAAAATCAGTTGGACAATTATTTCTCTTATTGACATTTAGAAGTGCCTTTTTTCGTCTGGTATTTTTCCAGGTACATGTGAGTTCCAATTTGGGTGCTTCTGAAATGTCTGGATATTTTGTGCTGCTAAAATTATATGTGTCTAAAAATGTTATCAGTGATGACACTTAAGTATAAGCTCACTTGGACTTACTGCTAGCACGCTGCTGAGACTGAAGTCACCCCCTCCCCCATATCCATTCTCAGAAACATGGCATTTCAGGTAAAGGTAGAAAATAGAATAATTCAGCCTAGGTTTAGCCATCACGTAGAGGCCTGCTCTTGAGAACTTTGCTTTGGTCTTGTTGACAAAGAATACTGGGGTTTTGTTGCCATAGTTTCAGTGAAAAATTTGACCTTAGCTACAATAACATACAGTTAGAAAGAACTAGCTAATCGGTTTTCTAAAATTAGTGTTCTCTAGTACATAAACCAGTAAGCACAGAGTATTTAATTAACTATTACACAAGGATATAAAAGCCCAGGGGAATGCAGTCCCTTGATCCGGTCAGGGGGAGGAAGGAAACCCATAACTGTCCTTCACTGGTCTCTTGCAAGCTAGAAGAACTTTTCTTTTTTTTTTAATGTTAGCATTGACTTTATTTTCAGATCTGTCAGGAATGGATACACAAAGCTTGCTGAGAGAACAAAACAACATTCAGCATTATTTCCAGTTGTCCCTTGCTGGGTACAGACTCACAAGGCAAGAGCTGAAAATGATGTTGGGCCGCGATTCTCACAAGGACACTTGGTGGTGGTGTCTTAGTCGGCTTGGGGAGAAGGAGAGGCATTTGGAAAGCTATTTCCTGTCTGAAATCTTAGCAGCTAGGTTCTAGACTTTAGTTCCTTTGAATGCTGAATGTGTGATGAAGGGGCCAGTGCCCCTTTGTTGTCCCCTTATTCCGAGTTCTGAGTACAGCTGTGTTCTTCCCTCAACCCCACAGTTAGCTGGTCACTGAGCGCTGACTGAGCGCCAAGAAAATGACCCGTATGTAGATTACGCAGAATTTGGTATCTCTTGTCATCTGTCTATTGAGATGCCCTGCCTGCAGTAGCTCATCTTTTTGGCGATGGCTTGAAATGTTACCAGTGTTGCATCAATCCAGAAAGCTGTGTTAACATTTCTGGAGCGAGGAAGGTTTCAGCCTCTGTGGTTTCAGGACATGTAGTCAGATCCCTAGCTGACATTCTTGTCTAATCTTTCCACTGCCTTCCATGGATGCTGCAGAGGTGTAATTGAGTTCGTCTCTTTGCCAAGTTTATTACTGTTTGAAAACATGACTCAGGATTTTCTGGAACGTCCACTGTTGTATCTTCTTATCAATAACATCATGATAAATGTTCTCTCTCAATTGCATTGTGATTTCAGCTTTTTCTCTTTTACCCATAAACAATTCTTTCATAGAATTTGAAGTGTGGGCTATATTTAAGGGGCTATAAACTTTCTCCATTTGATTTTTTCACCATTTTGCATGTTTCTGTATTGGCATCTTAACTATTGCAATGGAAAATATGTGCTTGGCGAGACTCTTAGAAACAGTCTGAAAGGTCGTTGGACTGTGCAAGCTTCTTGACTATTTACAAGGTCACCTACCTGAACAAATAGAAATGGTCTCTGCCCTTAAGGAATTTGCAATCTTACGAGAAGAGATGAGTGAGAACTACTTTGAGGATTATTCTTAGAGAATGTTGAATCCTAGACATGGTTTTATTTCCCTGATGTTCATTGTTTCCATGTATTCCATCAGGTCACTGTGCCCAAATCATTTGAATTCATCTTAATAATAGCTTAACTGCAGTGAGGTGGGTGGACCTAGAGTCTGTCATACAGAGTGAAGTAAGTCAGAAAGAGAAAAACAAATGCCATATGCTAACACATATATATGGAATCTAAAAAACAAAAATGGTTCTGATGAACCTAGGGGCAGGACAGGAATAAAGACGCAGATGTAGAGAATGGACGTGAGGACAGGGGGAGGGGAAACGGTAAGCTGGGACGAAGTGAGAGAGTGGCATGGACTTACATACACTACCAAATGTAAAATAGCTAGTGGGAAGCAGCCGCATAGCACAGGGAGATCAGCTCGGTGCTTTGTGACCACCTAGGGGGGTGGGAGGGAGACGCAAGAGAGAGGAGATATGGGGATATACATATACATATAGTTGATTCCCTTTGTTATACAGCAGAAACTAGCACACCATTGTAAAGCAATTATACTCCAATAAAGATGTTAGAAAAATAATAATAATAGCTTAAGAAAAAATGCAGTTAGAGAGCTTGTTGAAAAGTGACAGCACACATTTTAAAGTGTCCGGTTGGCCTGGCTTTCACTACCTTTGTGTCCTCAGGCCCGTGCATTAATGTGGTTAATTGAATTAATGATACTTAGCAAGTATCATTGAAGAGATTGCGTGTGTCCAGTTGGTTGGTGGAATGGTGCACTAGTCAGGACTCTTGGTTGTGGGTAACAGCCAGCTTGAACTAGCGCAACATAAAGGGGCTTTTATTGGCTCAAACAGCACTGGCTGAACAGCTGAATTGCATGATGGGCAGGGATGCAACAGCGGCTCAGGAAGAGACCCATTCAGGCACTGAGTACCTTCAGCGGCCTGTGTCCATCTCTGGTCTCTTCCTCTCCCTGCACATCTGCTACTTTGTGTTCTCCCGTTCTCATCTAGTTTTGGTGTCAAGGTTATACTACACTCCTAAAAGGAGTTGTGCCATGTTCCCTGTTTTTCTGTTCTTTGGGAGAGTTTGTGTAGCATTGGAATTAGCTCTTCCTGGAAACTATAAAAACCTATATGTTCTCTTTATAGCAAGATATACTACTTATCAGTAGACAGTTTTCTTATGTCCTTAAAGGGCTATTTCTTCTTGGGTCAGTTTTGTAAGTTGTCTTTTTCTAGGAAGGTAGCCATGCCGTCTAAGTTTTCAAACCTATAATATCCTTCTATTATCTTGTTAATCCCAGAAGTGTCTGGTGTGGGCCCTGTGGTAAGTTTAAGAGTCTCCCTCTCCCTCGTGGTGTCCACTTTTAAACCCCCAGAACCTGTGAATATATTACCTTATTTGGTAAAAGGAGCTTCACAGATGTGATTAAATTAAGGATCTTGAGATGGGAAGATTATCTTGGATTTTGGGAGGTGCCTAATGTAATCACAAAGGTCCTTATAGGAGAGAAGCAGGGGGAATAGGGTTAGTAGTAGGCGATGTGAGGATGGAGGCAACAAGTTGGGTGATGTGGCCATGAGCCAGGGAGTACAGGAAGCTGGAAAAAGCAAGGTAATGGATTCTCCCCTGAAGCCTCTGGAAGGGGTGCAGCCCTGCTGACAGTTTAATTTTAGATTTCATGACATTGAGAGCATAGCTTTGTATTGCTTTAAGCTCCTAAACTTTGGTAATTTGTTACAGCATCAACAGGATTATTCTAATAATAATCTGAATAATATTTGTTCTTTTTTTCTGGATAAGTGTTGGCACATTTTTCTGTCTTGTTAGTGTTCAAAGGAACAAATTTTGGCTTTATTGATTCTCTTGTAGGTTGGTTTTGAAGTTCATTAATTTTTGCCTTTTATTTTATTCCTTCTACCTTCTTTGGATTTATTCTGCCCTTCCTTTCCTACTCTCTTAAGTTGGATAATCAATTCCAAATATTGAGCCCTTCTCACCTTGTAATTCGAGCATCTAAATTTGTGAATTTCTTTTAATATTGCTTTAGTTGCATCCTACCTATTTTGACATGTATTATTTTTATTCTTATTAAATTTTAAATACTTTCTTATATCTACTATCATTTCTTATTATCTATGAGTTATTTAGAAGTATTTCACGTTTTCAGTTGTATGGGGGATTTCTGGTTCTGTCTTAAAAAATTTTTTTTATGACTTAGTTGTATTTTGGTCAGACCATATGGTCTGTATCCTATCAGTTCTTTAAAACTGGAGCAACTTGCTTTATGGCTTAGCAGGTGACCTGTTTTTATGCATATTCCACTGTGCTGGAAAGAATATGCTTTTTCCAGCCTGAGGTGCAATATCCTATATATGAGTTCATTAGGGTCTTTTTTTGTTGCTGTTTTTTTGTATGCTGGAACTATCAAGACATTTCTTAAAATTTCCCACTGTTAATTTTCTGAGGTTATGGAACTCTTCTATATCCTAGTTGTGTTGGTGATTATACAATACATGTATGTGTTAAAACTCGTACATCTGTGTACCAAAGAAAAAGGTGAATTTAACTGTATGTAAAGATTTTTTAAAGGTTTAAAAAGTTCCCACTGTTACAGTGGATTTGTAATTTTGTCTTGTAATTTTTACGTTTTTGTGGTTAGTTTTTTTAGTTTTTAGTTTATTGAAGTTATGTCAGTAAAGGCTAACACTTGTAAAATTGTTTATAACTTCCTGATGTACTAAGTGTTTTATTATTATGCAAGGAACATTTTTATCTGTTTTATGTCTTGAAGTCTGTTGTTGTCTGTTATTAATAAACCCACACCAGAATTGTTTTAGTTAGTATATATTTGGTATAACTTGTTCTTTTAAATTATGTCTTTATGCTTTGGAGATGTCTCTCATAAGCTGCACATAACCAGATTTTTAAAACTATTCTGACCATCTTTGTCTATTAATTGGAATGTTTACTCCATACATATTTGTTGTAATTACTGATGTTTTTGGATTTACAAACTTAGCTTGTGTTTTTCTTTCTTTACCTCATTTTTTTCTTTATTTTTTTCCTTCTTTAAATTTCATTGAAGGCTTTTTTTGTTGTTGTTCTCCATTCCATTTTTTTCCCCTCTACCAGCTTGAAGGTTATACTTTATATGTTTACTATAGCAGTTACTCAAGATATTTTAATGTGTATTTAATTAAGCATAACATACAATATAACGACCTTAAAACATTTTGATTCCTGTCACCCTCTCTGAGTATATGCTCTTGTTAGTACTTTATTTTATATTTAAGCTTACATATTAGATATGATTTTTTATATTGTCTTTTTTTAAAAATTGACTTAACACATTAGAATTTATCAGACTATCTGGGATAATTGTCTTTCCACCTCAGAAATGCCCTATAGAATTTAGAGGGGCTGCTAGTGGTAAATTCTCTTTTTTTCTTTGAAAATATTTGTTCTATTTTGTTTGTCTGCAAATTTGACTTTTATTCTCGAGTGATAGTTTTGCTTGGTATAGAATTGTAGGTGGATGGGTACTTTGTCTCAGCATTGCTCTTTTTTGGGGTTCCATTTTTGCTGTTAAAAGCAATTGGCAGAAAGTTTGTATTTTTCTCTCTGGTTGATTTTAGGATCTGCTCTATGCTTTTGCTTATCTGCAGTTTTATCGGTATGATTCCAGGTGTTGATTTCTTTTCATTTATCCTAAATGATATTTGTTAGATTCCTAGATTGAGCGTTTTTTTTTTTTTTTATAACAATAGTGGAGAGTTCTGAGCCATTATCTATTGGAATACTTCCCTTCCCAGTCTGTCTGTTGTCTTTTGGAACTTTAGTTAGGTTATGCTTCTTAACTTCTTCATCTTTTCCATCTTTGCTCTCTAGCCTGTGCTCTGGATAGATTTTCAACTCTGTCTTTGTTTACTAATTCTGTTTTATTCTAAACTGCTGTTTATTCTTTGAGAGTTTAATTTCAATTCTGTTTTTCATTTCTAAAATTCTCTTTGTATCTTCTAAAAACGTTTGGTCATTCTTCCGTATTCCTCCATATTGTCAAGCCTCTGTTTTACTTCTTGTTGCATAAAACGAAACAAAACATAGTGTTAAAATATTCTATCTCTAAAAATTCCAGTTCTCTACAGATCTGACTCTATTTTCTGTAGTGGCTTGCTCTAAAACTGGTGTCTTATTTCCCTATGTGTTTTGTGATTCTGACTATTGCTTGTGTTTCGTGGATTTTCATCTGTGGGAATTCTTTGAGGACTGCGGTAAAGCTCTGTTCCTCCAGAGAAAAGTGTTTCCTTTCGCCAATTGCCTGAGATGCCACAGCTCAGGACTTCTTTAAATCAAATTCTCGGCCTAAGGTTTTCTTTAATTTTGTTTTGTTTTCTGCTTAGAGTTTAAAGATTTCCTGTATAGTATGAATCTGGGTAACAAACAAGTATGAGAGCCCACTTGTGGTTACGAATTATAGGAGAGTTTCCTCTCCTGTATCTAGTGCCGAAGTCAAGAGAGACAAATTACCAGAGCAGGTTTCTTTGTTATTCGTCATTGCTTTGGAGGTGTAACTCCTTGGGAGTCCAGGCTTTATGCAAGAGTCTCCTAGAAGACTTCTGACCTTGATTAGACTCAAAGCTTTATCTCCTGTATCCAGTACAGCTATCAAAATGGAAGCCTGAGGTCAGCAGGTTTTCCAGATAACCACAGGGTGAATGCTAGCTTTAGGACTCATGCACCACCCAGGGGTCTTGCTTTCACTTCTTTATTGGGTTCTTTGGATTCCCAACTAGCTATCTACTTCAGTAGATACTTCAGTAGGTGCCTTGAAATGTGTTTCAGTATTTCGTCTAGCTTTTTTTGTGTTTTGATTGAGAGGCTCATTCAGAATTGGTCACACTGTAAAAAAAAAAGATGTGCACAATCTTGGCTTTTTACCTCCTGCAAAGTGTCATTTTCTGGGTGTTGGAAAACACGGCTGCCAATAGCTCCTGAAATTTAGAATTTTACAGTTTTAATCGTTGGAGAGAGACTGATCTCTGTTGTTTTAATGATCAAAAATTCCAGGAAGAGCTTCAGTCAGATGTCTTCCTCTGGATCAGAAAAAGCTTAGGGGGATGAGACTAGGGGCTTAGGGTTACCTGTGTTGACATGGAAGCTCCCAAGAAAACCACCTGGGCTAGAATCAGTTCCTAAAAATGGAGGTATTGGGTACTGGTCTGCTGTGGTGCTTATCAGGGAATAAATAATGATACTTGAGTCTGTTAGGAATGATTTTGACTTTGAATAAGAGAAAGGTCCGTCTAATAGTGGCTTAAAATGTAAGTACATTTGTTGTTTACTTAATTAGAAATCCAGAGAATGGGCAGTCTCAGGTTTAGCGAAGGACTCTAAAGTGTCCTGTCTTTTTGCTCCACATACTCCGGGTATGGACTTTTCTTTTCATGCTCTTGTCACATCTTGGTTACAGATTGACGGTTGTGGCATCAGATATCCTGTTTGCATTCATGGCAAGATTAAAGGGATGGGGGCAACACAGTGAGCTTTCTGCTCTCATTCTTGTCCTTTTAAATAAGGCAACAAAAGCTTATCCCCAGGATCCTATTTTTGTTTCATTGGTCAATACTGGGTTCCATACTGTTCTTAGCTGCAGGGAATTTGGGGGAAGCGGCCAGGGAAAAGGTGTTAGAAATAGCTAGGGTAGACATTAGGACCTCCATAATGCGGTACGCTGATTGCAGTGGAGGACTGCACGTGGTTTTCCTGCTGTCTCATTTTTAGTGTTTTGGTGATTAAAGAATACTGGCTTTTATCAAGGATAAATACTTTAAGGTACCTATCTATAAGAACAAGAAGAATTTTTTTTTTCCCCCAGTTGAAGTTAAACATGTAAAGTCATCTTAAATGGATGCTATATGTTCACCAGATGCCAGTATCTGCCATTAATAGTATGACTGTTGGTGAAAGCAGGTAACTTAGTAATAGCCACTTGATTTGTTTTATTGGCTGGCATATGAGAGGTATGCCCCAAGTGAATAATTTCTGCATTTTGTTTGTAATTTCTCGGTTTGGCTAGATGAATGGGACTAGGTGAAGAAGAGCCTTTCATACACGTGACTGGGTTTCCATTGACCAAGTCTGGGGGCCACCCATCTCAGTTATTTTGGAACAACAGTGCCAGTTTGCAAAGCGCAATGGACTTTTCTGTGATGGCGATGTCGGAGGGTCATTCTGTGAGCTTGCCCTTT
The DNA here is from genome assembly GCF_963455315.2 of Globicephala melas. Lineage (NCBI taxonomy): Eukaryota > Metazoa > Chordata > Mammalia > Artiodactyla > Delphinidae > Globicephala > Globicephala melas. The sequence continues at coordinate 11,694,843 of NC_083324.2, read as the reverse complement.
GATTTGCTTTCATTGGAACAGCTTCTTAAGAATCAAGAGCTTACTCGCGGTATCAAAAACAGTTTGGTTTCGGTTCCCCAAAAAGATTAAGCTTGAGAGAAAAACCTAAAATAAATTAGATGATCTTCTTCAAATTCAATGCGTTTTCCTTTTTCGTCTTAAGGAGGAAGTAGTTTTTCTTGGAAAGTGGTAGGGAAATCTTTCCTATTTCTAGTACTTGTGTATGGAGGCTGCATATGGTATAAAAAAAGAATTTGGCTCTGGAAGCATCTTTATTGGGTTCAAATCCTGATGAGTGTGTGATCTTGGGCAAAGTATTTCATTCTTCTGTCTTGATTCGCTCCTAAGTAAAATGGTAACAACTTTAGAGGGTTTAGGGGACTAAGGGGTGTAAGAAGGGCTCTGAGAGCAAAGCCAAGGACACTGTAAGCATGTAGTTAGTGCTCAACAGTATTATCATGATGATGATAGGCATGTACATTCTTTTTCCTCCTTTCTCAGTTATGCTTCTGAGTTGGAAAAGGAGTTCTTTTCTTTAGGAAGATAGAGTTGGGGAGCAGAAAGTATCTTCTAAGGGCACCGTAAGAAGACATTCGGGTTGCTGGCGCCTGAGAGTGTGTATATACAAAAACCTTTCATTCACTTTTTTTTTTTTTTTTTTTTTGCGGTACGCGGGCCTCTCACTGCTGTGGCCTCTCCCGTCGTGCAGCACAGGCTATGGACGCGCAGGCTCAGCGGCCATAGCTCACAGGCGCAGCCGCTCCGCGGCATGTGGGATCTTCCCGGACCGGGGCACGAACCCGTGTCCCCTGCATCGGCAGGCGGACTCTCAACCACTGCGCCACCAGGGAAGCCCTCATTCACTTTTATATTGTCTGATCCTTACCTCAGTTCGGTGAAGTTGGTGCCTTATAACCATTTTCTAGTCGAGGGAAGATGACTGTGTAGGTTATGAAACTTGCCCAAACTCATAATTCTGGCACACGATAGAGCAAGACTTGCCACTAAGAGGGAGCTCCTGAACTTTTCCTCCTCTTGGAAGTTCTTGCCTCAAGGCTCTGCCTTAGCTCAGGCTCGTGCTCAAACTGGGTTCTTCTGTCCACTCGGTAGCAAATGTGCGTTCGGCCTTCAGCCCATGAATCTGAAAACTGTATTATACTCTTTGTTGTTTCTTCTTCATTTACATAAAAGGGTCGTGTGTCTGTCTTAAGATGGGACAAATAATTCAGTGACAGAGGGACAGGGTGATGCTTAACACTCAATGAACTAAACCAAGCATTAGGAGAACTTCGGCTTTTTCCCCTTTGGAATGACAGTGTGCTGCATTCTGCAGTAGATCTTGACAGACCTTTCTGGAGTTCATGTCATCTGAAGAAGTGTGGGCACATAAGACATAACAAGGGGAAAATGAGAGGGCTGACTTGGAGTGTCCAGATGTCAGTCCAGGTTTGGGAGCTGAAGGACCCGAGTCCCAGCCTTTGTTTTGCCCCTGACTAGCAACGTGACCTCGAGCAATGCTCTTGACCAGTCTGGGCCTTTGCTTCGTCATCTGTGACGTGAGAATGCTGGCCTGGATAATGAAACATAACAGAATTTTATTAAGTGTTGATCCCATGCAAGGCCTGAGATAGGCACAGTTTGTATTACAAGTGTATTTACAGTCTCTTAAATCACTCAGGTCCGCTCTGTGTCTCTGATTGATTTTAATCTCTAGTTTATGAAAGATTAGGTTTGACATTTTGTTCTTGCATCTCAGTTGTAAGAAGCACATACCAATCCCTCCAGTTTATCACCTGTAGTTACTTAGTATGGATAAACCCCATGTATGCATTTAAAAAAAATTTGGCCAAGAAGTGATAAGTGTCTAAAATTACCCCAAATGGAAAGCCTTAATGCAAGCAATGAAAAGACAGATCTGCAGCCATTCCTTGTATTATGCTGCTGGGTTCCCTACCTCCATGTCCCAATTGATGACATGGATTTGCCTTTCTTAATTGTGCCCTGGTCCAGTATGGCTTCAAAGGAGTTGGGCATGTTGGTCCATGGTGGAGTGGTGGTATATGGTGGTGATATCAGAGACTTTATGGTGGAACTTGGGTTCAAATATTAGTTTTGCCATTTACTACTTGTTAGTATCTCAGAAGCTCAGTGACTTAAGCTATAAAATACTATCCCCGTCAAAAAGATGGTCTATTGTGCATATCAAAGGCACATAGTAAATGTTAATTTCCAGCCCCCTTCCTACCCAATCACATTGGGATATAAGTCACTTACCCAGATCCAGGGGGTTGAGCTTCACATGCACCAGAATCATTTTCCTCCTTCCTACCCTGCAAAGGCTTAGACTTGTAGTGTGGTAGGTGGGATATGAAACAGGTACCAGACTGTTTCTTGGCAAAAGGGCCTTAGATATCATTTAGATCGTTTTATTTCACTCTAATTCACATTTTCTTCTGTACCCACTTCTGAAGCACAGTTACAAGCCTGGCTCCGTCTGGGTGCCTACCTGTGACTAAGCCATCCTACTTCTTATTTCCCACGCTGAATTAATAATCAAACCCTCTCTTAACTCCAAGCACTGGTCAGGGTTATGTAGGGTGATTGAGTGAGCACTGCCCGTGGGGTTGTTAGAAAACATCATCTTTTTGTTCCTCTGAATGGAGTCTGTCCCCTGTCCTGCTTAGGTTTGTCTTCAGTAGTAGATAAAGTTAGTAAGACCTCAGTCTGACTGTAAATAGCCAGACACTGCCAAGATTCAATTGCAGTTGAATTAAAACCAGCGGAATTGAGTCTGGTTAGTTAATTGAGAATTACGTCTCAGTCAGTGTTCATCTTCAGTTTTTCGCCTCTGTGCTGCTGTCCAAAACCAAGTTTGGGGCTTCCCTGGTGGCGCAGTGGTTGAGAGTCCGCCTGCCGATGCAGGGGACACGGGTTCGTGCCCCGGTCCGGGAAGATCCCACATGCCACGGAGCGGCTGGGCCTGTGAGCCGTGGCCGCTGAGCCTGCGCGTCCGGAGCCTGTGCTCCGCAGCGGGAGAGGCCACAGCAGTGAGAGGCCCGCGTACCGCAAAAACAAATAAACAGAAAAACCAAGTTTGGATTGTTTACATGTTTGGATTTCCTTTTTCATGGCATTTTCTAGCCACGTCATCCAAGAACTTGTGAAGTAAAAGGAGAAGGGTATGCGTGTGTGTGAAACTAGGACATTCTCATCTTCCTAGTAAATACTCAGTACTTTATTTCTCATTTCTTGGATGGCATCTAAGTTTAAGATGCCATCTGATGGCGTCTAAGTTCATCAGGTTTCGCAGCTGTTTGATTTCCTTCATGCAGAAAATAAATCTCAGCACCTTTTCCTAAAGCCCGTATGTTTCCTCTTGAAATGTACAGGTAGTGATGAAGGAACCCTTTGTCCTGTTGATTGGAATTGTGCCACTGACCCTTTACACTGATCACTTCCGTTCTTTCAAGGTGACACCAAAGATATGTTATTGGGGGAGGAAGAGCAGGCGTGTCTCGCTCAAGTCATAAGTTTCATTTAGGGGCTAAATTTTGGGGCTAATGGCTAAGAGATTTTTTTTTTTTTTTTTTTTTTTTTGCGGTACGCGGGCCTCTCACTGTTGTGGCCTCTCCCGCTGCGGAGCACAGGCTCCAGATACGCAGGCTTAGCGGCCATGACTCACGGGCCCAGCCGCTCCGTGGCATGTGGGATCTTCCCAGACCGGGGCACGAACCCGTGTCCCCTGCATCGGCAGGCGGACTCTCAACCACTGCGCCACCAGGGAAGCCCTAAGAGATCTTGTAAAGAACTGCCCAGGACCCCACATTCTCTGTAAGTCAGAGGCACAAATTTAAGTGTTTGCATTTTACACTTAGAGTAAAACTGCTCCAGTTCTCACCTAACCTGTAAACCGTATTAAGAAAATCTGGGTTGTTAACTCGCCTTTCTCAGCAAGAAAAAAAAAAAAGTCTTCTTGAAGTGGAAAGCTGATGGGTGGTTCTCATGTTTCTAAGGAATCACTTTTCAGGAGAGCATGGCTTGCTTTTCTTCTTGGTTACAGAGGGCAAGTAACACAGAGCACCCTTGGTTGTCCGGTTAGTAGGAAAGAAATCTTAGTCCCTCTTGATTTTCTGATTTTTAGAAATGATTGGTTAATAAGAGAATTATAACATGAAAATATTAAAAAAAAACTTTCACATACTAACTCTCTATAGTAAATGTTTAAATAAGTATGATGCTTTGCTTTTTCATAATCAGTAAATGCACTGACATGGCTATTTAGTCATCCTCCTTTCTGTTTTATCACAAGACTATTTAAAATTGAAGTCAAAGATAACTTAAAGCCTCACCAGGGCTGTTTAAAGCAGAGGGGCTTGAAATTATCTTTCTCTTGCAAAAAATAGAAAAAGGATTTCCAAGTTTCTAAAATCCTGACAGCTCCACTGTGCATGAAGGATTCAAGGGCTTTGTTCATCTCCCACAAACATCTGTCTTGAAGTTTGAGCGTTTTTTTTTTTTTTAAAAAAAAGCCTGAAACATTCTGATTCTTTGTTTCCCCAAACTATAACTTGGATTGCTGAGAGGTAGCAAATTGTCAGTGTTAACTATTACTTTCTTTCTCTGGACCATTTCTCTGCATTTTCTCCCGTGGGGTTGAATCTGGTCTAGTCAATGCCCCGCACCATGTGGGCACTCCGAGGAAAGAAATGGGAGAAGAGAAAGGAGGTGGCTATTTCTACTAACTGGAAAGTCAGAGGTGGTGTTTTTTCCCTGCCCCCAAGGAAAAAAACAAGATTTTCTTCTTGAGACATCACTTCAATTGCCCGTGTTTTCTTTGCTAGGCTGTTTTTGCTGATGAAATCAGTGTCTGCAGCATTTCCTGTGCTTTCCATCTCTTTCTTTATAGTTATAACATTCACCTGTCATTGAATCTGCTAACAACTTGGCACATGCCAGAAAGAAAGCTGTTCTTGGGGGAAGGGGTTGATTTCTGGCTCTTAAAAATTTCCCAAGACCCCGTAATTCTCTGAGTAGGGCCATATTGACGATTTCCAGTACCTGTGCTTTTCAGACCCTGCTCCAAAGGGCCACAGCCGGCTCCTTCCATACAGTAGGACATGTCAGTACATGTCTGCCACGCAAGTGCATGGTAACCATCTGTCCCACTGACACACTGGCACCTACCTGACAGGGTTGTGATGATGATTTTATTGGCTGTTTCAGATAATCATTTAGTGCCTGGTACATAATAAACAATTGAAACTTTGTGTTTCTTACACCTGGCATGTAATAAATATTCCTAAACTGTTAAAAGACAAAACAAAAAACCTGAGCACATCCTTAGCCAATTATCTTTGAGTTAGATTTTATCCAGATACAAGTGACATACTTTGCTAACACGGGCTTGAAGAAGTAAATGCAAAACATTGATTTGTGGAAGATGAAGATGACTCCCCTGGGAACCAAAATGGCTGGAGTAAAAGAGGACAGACCAGAATAGGGCTGTCTGGCTTTGTGTTTACATCTTACACGGAGCTGTTTTTCCCACTGCATGGAGCAGACAGAGCTGAAGTGCTTGTGTGTATGTATGTAAGGGCGTGGCGACTTGGAAGAGAAGATGCCAGCTGTGGCTTCTCACAGCAGAGGTTTGGAGGCCAAGGACGGGGCTGCAGGGAACTCCCTCTACTACAACATATGTTTTGTTCATTTCATTCTGGTCTTGGTCTACGTGTAACCAAAAAAAAAGAGAGAAGGAAAGGAAAGAAAAAAAGACAGAGACCAGCTGCTGGAGTCTAGAAGTGAAAAGTAATGGGAATGGGGAGAGTATGTCAGAATCATCCAGCATCATCGTGTTCATGGGGTGATCTCTTTTACTTGCCCCTCACTGTTGGTGCTGAGATCGAAAGATGTGAAATCCTGGAACAATTCAGAAATATTTCCTTAGAAAACACCATCTTCTCATAGCTTCACTGTATAATGCTTTTTATTAGGACAGATCTTTCTGATCTCTCAAGCATTGCCAAGAAGTGCCTATGCTTCTTATCTAGAGAGTTTATTCCATGTCTTAATTATAAAGGGTTGAGTAGATGTTTCAGTATTGACGTTGGTCCTTGCCTGTGAGACAAGGTCATAAGAGAGGTAGCCCTGGCCTTGGCCAGTGATTTAGCACTCATTCAATAAATACTTCCAAATTCTTGCTATGTTAATAATATGCACTAATTGCATTGGGGTAGAGAAAAAGATAATACTTCATGTGCAGTGCTTTTAATAGTTTCTAAAGAATTATTCTTTTATACCAGTGAGGAATTTGAAAATCAGAGGGGTCAGGCCGAGGTTATATCACTGGTAAGTCAAAGAGTTATAGCTGCAACTAACTATCTAGTTCTTTTTCTCTTCTAAGACATGTTCCCTACTCTCAATCAACTCAACTTTTAATAGAAAAGATAATTTGGTTGACTACAGTGAACATTTATGAAGTACATTCTGGAGGTACCATGTTAAAACAGACTTGCTGTTAATCTGGGTCTCAATATAGCAGAAGCAATCCTATTTGTATTTTTATCTGTTTTATTTTAAGGGTGCTTATCACAATTTTAGTGAGGAAATTATTTGGGTAACGAGTTATTCTCTATGTATCTCCCCTCCTATACCGTGGGCAGGGGTTGTGTCTTTCCTGTTGACCTCAGGATTCCCAACTCAAAATGAAGTACAAAACAGGTGCTCAACAAAATCTTATTGAATCTATAAAGAGCAGATTAGGTTTTGTTTTATCAGTACGTAAAGTGCCGTGGGAGTGTAGATGAAGTCTGTTGGGGAAGGGGTTGTAGAGAGGAGTAGGGAAACTTTGAAAGAAGACATATAAAGCTGGGCCATGAAGGATGGATGGGAGTTAGGGATGAATGGAATGAGAGGCATTGGGGTACATGAGGGGAGGGACATTCCTATGCACTGACTTATAGGACCAAAACTATAGACGGGCAGAGTCCAGAGGTATCTTTTTTGACTTGGGACAAAGTGTTTGAAGTTAAGGCTGAAGTGGTTGATCAGTGCCAGATTTTGAAGCCCTTGCTAGACTTAGGGCATTCTGATTTTGTTAATAATATTGTTACTAGTAAAAAAGAACATTTATTAGTTTCTTGCTATGCTGAATGCATTTTATACCTTACCTCATTTTTTAGGTCAATCCCGTATAGTATAGTGATGGTATCCCCATCTTGTAGATGAGTAAACTGACACTTGGAGAGTTTAAGTGACTTTCCCAAGACCACACATTGCTTTTGTCTGTTCAGGCTGCTATAACAAAAATACCATGGACTGGGTAGCTCATAAACAAAAGATGTCTTTCTCATGGTTCTGGAGGCTGGGAAGTCCAAGAAGAAGGCAGACCCGGAGTCTGGTGAGAGCTTGCTTTCTCTTCATAGAGGTGCCTTCTAGCTGTGTCCTCGTGGTGGAAGGTGGTGAGCTCTCTCAACTCTCTCGTAAGGGCGCAAATCCCCTTCTTCAGGGCTCTGCCTCATGACCTAATCCCCCCACCTCCACAAAGACCCTGTCTCCTAGTACTGTCAACATCGGGCATTAGGTTTCAACATATAATTTTGGGGGGACACAAACATTCAGACTGTGGTAATCCGTGAGCAGCAGAGTTGGTGATAAATTCAATTCTCTTTGGTAGGAACAGAGACCCACTGATGTCTGTGAGCCTAACGTTTCTCAGTGAGTGGGGGAGCAACATATCATTCTTTATATCATTAGAAGTGAGCACAACTTGGCAACATACAGGTGTTCCAGGGTTTGAGAATAAATTTTTGCATCTATAAGTAGATGTAATTGGTACTTTCCTTTACGAACATTAGTCTGGTAATAGTATGTATTGGCTGAGTTAACAGATGTGTGTGTGTGTGTGTGTGTGTGTGTGTGTGTGTGTGTGTGTGTGTGATGAATGCATTGAATTAAGATATTTGATGCTTGCTGTGTGTTAGGCACCATGGTAGGTGCTGGGGACGTAGAGTGGTGAGCTCGTTGGTGGGCTGGGCTGGAGGAATAGAGGCTGTAGGGAGGTAGGAAGGCCAGATGGGAAGCAGTGAGGTGAGGTTGTAGGTCTAATCAGTGAGAGAAGATGGTGACCAAGAATCATGACTGGTGTCAGTGACAGAGAGTCTCTGTCATTGGTCATTGGGCGAATGATGGAAACATGACCCTGATTTTGAAACAGCAGTTTCTTGTCTTCCTGCTTGTGGGTAGATTAATTGGGTTACATATGTCTATGAATGGTAGTATAAATACGTTTCTGATGATAATCCAGAGAAAAAGTAAAAATGGCAATAAGGGAACCGTTGCTCATATATCAATTGGTAAAACAACTCTCTCTTCTGTAAGAACACATGGCACCGGTGTGGCGGCTGAGAGTGAAGAAAGAGTTTATTACTGAGAGCATGATCTGTGGATGGAAATGTACCCACGTGGAATGTGTTTCGATCTGGTACGGGCCGTGCTTTTGAAACAATGCTCCCTGTTCCATAGGGCTTTTGATAAATACTGAGCAGAGTGGAGTGTTGGAGAACTCAGTGTTATTATTTATAGAAAGCACCAGAATCCCATAATCAAAGTCAGGGAATTTGGGGGGTTGGAATTGATTGGAGGGATTGCTGAATCTAGTCATCCCTACCTCTCCCTGTCTTTTAAGCTGAGGAAGCTATCCTTGAGTGTTTACTGAGTTACGTGACATAGCCAAGGTGGTACAGCTAATTATTATAGAGCCTAGACAAGAACCTAGATCCTCAGAGGTAATGGGTCACTTTCAGCAGTTTGGTGTCTATCTTTCCAGAATGTTTCCTATTCATTGGAAGGCATATACAGGTATATAAACGTGTACATTTTTATGAGTCCTCTTAAACTTAAAATTATTCTTCTGCAACTTGATGTTTTTCACCTGGAAGTATTTCTTTAACCCTTTTTTTTTAAAGAAAGCCAGTGCCTAGTTCTTTTCATCTATAGAGGATTGTTCCATAGTATGGATATGTCAGAGCATAAGTAGGCATTTGGTGAATGATAAACATACAAGTTTTTTTTTCTATCATGAACAATATTGTAATTGATTTATCAAAAATTTGTATAGCCCCCACTCTGTGTCACATGGTGTGCTAAAATTAAGTTAATCCGTATAAGTGCCTAATGAGACTTACCTGTCTTACAGATGAGGAAACTGAGATAGGGAAGAAATTAAATAATTTTGCTTAGCACCACATGGCTTAAAGCCAGCATTTGAATGCACGCAGTCCAGCTCCAGAGCCTGAATTCTTAACCACTGCACTGTGCTGCTTTTTAGCTTACATAGCTCTGCGTTCACGAATGCAAATATTTCTGTGCAATAGGTAGCATAGAAAGAGAATTATCAAAGAAACTTTTTTATGGAGAAATGGCCAAGCATTCGGACACAAGATGGCTTCTGAGTTGATAATAATATCAGTGACTAGCCTTTATCAACACTGTGCTAAATGCTTGTTATGCCTTATCACACATAGTCCCCACACCTGGCCAGACGGAATCTCTTACGTTAAGGGAACTACAATGTGGTCTGGTTTTTATGTCCCCAGATCACTCACACACTTCCTCCCTCCCTCCTTCCTTTATTTTTTCAGCTCTGTTGACTTATAACTGGCGTATAACACTGTGTAAGTTTAAGGTGTGTAAGTTTAAGTTGTACGGCCTTTTGGCTTGATAGATTTATATATTACAAACTGATCACCACCGTAGCGTTACCTAACACCTGCATCACTTTGCATGACTACTCTTTCTTTTTTTTTTTTTTTTTTTTTGCGGTACGCGGGCCTCTCACTGTTGTGGCCTCTCCCATTGTGGAGCACAGGCTCCGGACGCGCGGCCGGGCCCAGCGGCTCTGCAGCATGTGGGATCTTCCCGGACGAGGGCACGAACCCATGTCCCCTGCATCTGCAGGCGGATTCTCAACCACTGCGCCACCAGGGAAGCCCTACTCTTTCTTTTTTGTAGTGAGAACATTTAAGATCTTCTTTCCTAGCAGCTCTCCAGTATATAACACGGTATTGTTAACTATAATCACCACGCTATACATTAGATCCCCAGAACTTACTTATTCATCTTAACAACTGGAAGTTGGTACTCTTTGACCAACATCTCCCCTTTTTCTCCATCCCTTAGCCCCTAGTAACCACCATTCTGGTGTCTGTTTCTACAAGTTCAGCTTTTTTTAGATTCCACGTATAAGTCATATCATACGGTGTTTGTCTTTCTTCGTCTGACTTACTTCACTTAATATAATGCCCTCCAGGTCCATCCATGTTGTCCCAAATGGCAGGACATCTTTCTTTTTCATGGCTGAATAATACTCCATTGTTTATGTAAATATAAATATATAAGTAAATACACACATGTGTGCGTGCGTGCACACACACACACACACACCCCCCACATCATTTTTATCCATTCAAAGGTTGATGGACACTTAGATTGTTTCCATATCTTGGCTATTGTGAGTAATGCTGCAGTGAACATGGGTGTAAATGTATCTTTTTTTTTTTTAAAGGTATCTCTTAAAGATAGTAATTTTGGTTCCTTTGCATATATACTCAGAGGTACGATTACTGGATCATGCGGTAGTTCTAGTTTAAACTTTTTGAAGAATCACCATACTGTTTTCTATAGTGGCCGCACCAATTTACATTCCTGTCAGCTGAGATCACCCATTTAGTGAGTGGCAGTTGGTGACTTGAACCCAGGTTTCTCCAACTCCAGAGCCTCAATTCTTAATACTGTTTAATTTCCTTTTGACTCTGTCAGTTGGACCTCCGTATGATGAAATATTTTGGCTAAAGCTTTGACTGGACTTCTAAATAGTCATCTGTGGCTTTTTAGCTTAAAGTTTGTTTCTTTTTTTAGCGTTTGGAATTAAGCTTACGAAGTAGAGTAACTCTCCTCTTGCAGATTCAGTATTTTTTCTCCCTCTAGCAAAGTTATAGTGCATGGATATGACTCAGAAGCTGGGATGAGGGTAGGATTGTTCCCAGTTATTCTAAATGTAAACATGAATCAGGATTCATGTGGATGCATACCTCACTTCTCTAAAAATGCAGCGATTTTAGCATTCATTGTAAATTCACTGATGTTCATAAATTCATGGTGTGACTCCATTGAGTTTGATCATAAGCTTTATTAGAACTGCATAAGCTGCTACCCCTACCCTCCACCTCCTTTCCTACAAGAACATTCTCTGCCCACTCTGAATAAGTTTATAGATGTGTTTGGATGTCTTCTCAGCTCAGTTGAAACACAGGGAAAATAGGCTTCGGAATATATTTTCTGAGTGAGAATTTCTTCTGTCATGTGACAGGTTTAGTATGTTTAAAACATAGGAGGGGGGGCTTCCCTGGTGGCGCAGTGGTTGAGAGTCCACCTGCTGATGCAGGGGACACGGGTTCGTGCCCCGGTCCGGGAAGATCCCACATGCCACGGAGCGGCTGGGCCCGTGAGCCATGGCCACTGAGCCTGCATGTCTGGAGCCTGTGCTCCACAATGGGAGAGGCCACAGCAGTGAGAGGCCCGCGTACCGCAAAAAAACCCAAAAAAACCAAAAAAAAAAAACAAAAAAAAAACATAGGAGGGGAAACAATGTTAATTGGAATTAAAGCCATCCAGTTGAATGCTTGATATGATGACGAGTTTGAAGAAAGTCGAGGATATGCTAAAGGCAAATAGTGAAAGAAAAAAGAAAAGCAGGTAGAAACTCCAGGAGAAACTAAAACTGAACTGAAAAGGAAGTATATTCATATTAGATTATCTGATATGTTTTGAGCAATATTTACATGGTCATAATAATAGAAACACAAAGTCAATTTATAGGCAAAATAGAAAGCTCATGGTTAGAAAACATTATCACTAATCAATCTTGATGATGCAAAAGTGAAATTATATAAAGTAGATGATAAGAGATGGAAAGACATGGAGAAGTGAAGGAGGAGACAGTAATATCAAAGTAGGGCAGATAAGAGCTACTGAAGGTGGTGGAACAGGAGTCAAAAGGGACTACATTTAAAAAATAAGATAAAAATCCATGGGCAAGAAAATACCAAACTAATCTTTTTTACGAGAGGAAAATAAATACTAAGAAGTAACAGAGAAAAGAATTAAGAGTGCATCCTCTCTGGAGAGGCATTTGGGGAAAGTGACTTCTATTACAGGACAAGGGACTGTTGCTTTTCATTTTAAGTTAATTTGATTTTTAAAACTTTTTTCTGATGGAAATTTCCAAATACCCGCAAAATAGATACAGTGAACCCCCATGAACCTGTCTGCAAGATTCAACAACACTCTATGTTTTACCATTTTTGTTTCATTTATCTTGTTTTTTTTTTTTGGCTAGGATACTTAAAAAAAAAGGTCACGCTGTTTCAACTCTTAATACTTCTGAATGCGTCTCAAAATAGAAAAGACATCTTAGATAAGCACTATACTATTATCATAGCCAATACAACTAACAATTTCTATCATTACCACATTGAATTTTCTCTGATTATCTGAAAAAAAAAGTTTGAATAATTAAAATGTTCAAATGAGTTTCCAAACAAGGCCTCCTCTTGTACATAGGCATAGATCTCTTCAATCTCTTTTAAGTCCCTTTTAATCTAGACTAGTTCCCTTTTGCTTTTTATCATGCAATTGACTTAATGAACAATATTTGATATTGAAAATATGTGCTTGCATTAATTTGATTAAAAAGCTTAATTTGATTAAAAACTTCAAAGCTTTATATATATATATATATATATATATTTTTTTTTTTTTTTTTTTGCGGTATGTGGGCCTCTCACTGTTGTGGTCTCTCCCGTTGCGGAGCACAGGCTCCAGACGCGCAGGCTCAGTTGCCATGGCTCACGGGCCCAGCCGCTCCACGGCATGTGGGATCCTCCCGGACCGGGGCACGAACCCGTGTCCCCTGCATCGGCAGGTGGACTCTTAACCACTGTGCCACCAGGGAAGCCCAAAGCTTTATATATTTTGAAAAGCCTTATGTTCTCCTTAACTTTAAGTATATTTTAATAAAAATTCCTTTTTAATGCTTAAATTTAAACATCTCTAATGCAGAAGCATTCAATTATCAACTATTTTGGGCAGGATTCTTTGCTTACAAAGGTGAATAAAAATAATCGTTTTCTTCACAAGGATTTTTCAGTTTAGTCATAGAGGGCAGTTTGTGGATGTCCCTGCTGAGGCATTTTGCCATATGGAATTTTAATTATTTTTTTAAGCTAACAGCTAATGGATCCCTTACTAGGTGCCAGCCACTAAGTGCTTTAAATGTATTATTTTATCTAATCCTTATCATACCCTATGGGAGAATCCCCAGTGTACAGTCAAGGGACCTGAGACCCAAGGGGACTGAGTAACTTTGTGTGGGGTCATCTAGGTTAGTATGTGACTCAGCCTGTATATGAACAAAGTCTTTCTGATGCTGGACCCTGAGCTCTTAATCACTAAACCTCTCAGTTTTGATGCGCTGGTCATCTCTCCTAACAAACAGCATCCTGTATTGGTTCAAAATATGGGCTGTGGAGCCAGACTGCCTGGTTTCCATCTTGGCTCTGACACTTAGTAGCTCTGTGACCTTGGGTGAGTTACATAATCTTTTTGTGTCTCAGTTTCCCCATCTGTGAAATGAGGATAATAGTCCTGCTTCATAGGGCATTATGAGATTGAATGACTTCTTATTTGTAAAGACCATGGAACAGCCTGTGGCACATACATAAACAAAAAAATGATTTAAATAGCTGCAGCTGGAAACACTGTGACTGCCATATGTGTGGATTGATGGGCAGGTGACGGACAAATAAGAAAAAGTAGAAGCAGATAGTAGGCAGTGTCTTCTTATAGTATCTTATGAGTGAAAGAAATCTCTTAATGTAATAAAATTCTCCATCAGGCTCATAATATTTTGTTGGTAGATTTCTTGATACTTAATGTTCAGATCAACTTTTCTAACCATTCCTTTTTGTTTTGTTTTTGTCTTGTTACTTCAAATCATTTGAATAATCAGGAAGCATAAAAAACAACTCTCATGTTAAGCTTTCCGTGGAAGGAGAGAGAGCTGGGTTTAGGCTTTCCTTTCAAGGAGAAAGGAAAAAAAAATGTTAGTCACATTACACAGTTGAAATCTCAAAAGGTTCTGGAGGGGCAGATAAGTTTTAGTGCTGGCTAGTAGATGCAGTCACTTAGCCTCTGCCACATAATCTATCCCCAAGGTCTCATGAAGGGAAGTAGAGGGGAGAAGTGGATTATAATGTGACTGAGCAGTTAAAGATGGCTCCCGAACTCCTTGCTCGGTTTGACTGATTTTTTTTTAACCTTTTGAACTGGGCTAAAGCATAATTATTTATAATCTAGGAGACTAGAGCAACTTGGAGACCAATGAATTACTTCTAGATGGCACTCTGCTGTTTTGAGGATGTAGGCTGGTAGGACTTTAGGTCATATATGGATTCTGCTGGAGATGTCCGTGGAATGAGGTGAAGGATCTTGTATTCAATGCCTCCTGATCCATTTTCAGCAGCTGACCTGGTTGGCTGTGATGTGCTGATTACATTTGTGTAATAGGTGTTAGTACACGCCAAGTAGTTTTGGGTAAGTAGTGTCAGATGGAAGGAGATGATCTGCTTGGCCTAGTAGCTGATTGTTCCTGTAATTGGTAATGATGTGAGTGAAATTCCATCTTAAGGATGGCAACAACTGACTTAATTGAGAAGGACGATGTGGAATTTCCCATTGTCTTCCTTTTTTCTCCAAATGACCTATGAGCAATTCTCGTGATTGGAATGATACTGTGACTGAGTAGTTAAAGTTGGCTCCAGAAATCCTAGGTTGGCTTGACTGTTTTTTTTTTTTTTAACCTTTTGAACTTTGGTGATACATAATTGTTTAGAATTTGTGTACTTATCCAAGTACATTTATATTTTCAAACTTACTTATTTGGGTCCAGTGTGATAAACTGACCAAAAGGAAAAAAAAAAAAGGAGAAAATAAGAAGAAAGTATATCAACTTTATCTCTGATTTTTGGATCTGGAATGGATTTTGGACAGTGTTATGCTTGCCTAGGGACTTCTTTATTTTTTTATTCATGGCATTGGTTTGTAACAGTTATGATTTACCCTAAATGACTTAAAGGTTTATTAATTTTTTTGGATGTGGGATAAAAGAACATGAGTAATAGACGTGCCAATAACTATTTTAAAATACAAACAGATAACTTTGTTTTGCTATAAAGGTTACGTTGAGGATTCAGAGCTTGCGACTCTCAGGATGGCTGTGTTTCTTAGGAGAATGATTTAGACAAGCTGAAATGAAAAGTTCCTAGGTCACTGACATTTATTCAACTTTGTTTTTAATGCTTGTTTAGTTTCTGATTGTATAGAACATTGGCATTTAGATACATCTTATCAAGATATCTTGATGTGCTAAATTCTTTTGATTTGTGTTTTTGTATAAGAAAAATTGTTAGATTGAAATGTTAAGTTTCAACACGTAGCTTTGCCTTTTGGGTGATAATAGTCCCCAATTTTATTAAAAGCTTGTTTTGTGGTAATCATAGATTTTTTTTTTTTTTAGCTGATAGTGTGTGGAAAAAAATACTGAGTGGGTGAAGCAGTTGGACTAATTATTTATGCTGAAATTACTTAGGAAAGGATATGTGACATGTTTATATTACACTCAGCAAATTGTTTATAGCAGGGATCATTTAAGTACACATTTCCAATATCTTAGGTTTTAGATTTGCCAACTCGATATATGTTGAGACTTTCCAGAGTCTTATAATTGTACCAGCTAGTGGTTCTCCCTTGAATAAACTGCAGGACTTTGCACCTCGCTGAAGATAGCTCCCCTTTGAAGGTGATACTCATTCTTTCAAAAAAAAAAAAAAAGTGCCTGCAACACACTATGCACGATGTTTACCGCTGGGGCTGCAGTACTGAATGAGACAAATGAAACCTCTGCCCGCATAGAACTTTCAGTCTAGTGGGGTGAGACTAACACCAAGCAAGTAAACAGTACATAGTAAGGTGCACCAGAGAATGATAAATGCTGTGAAAAGTATCAAGTAAGATGGTGGGATGCAGTTTGGCTGGGGTAGAGTGGTGTGGCCAGCCCTAAGTAGAGAGGTGGGGGAATCTTCTAGAGAAGGTAATGTGTGGGTTGATTCTTAAAAGTCTAAGAGGAGCCAGCCCTGCGAGCCTCTGGGGGATGGTGTGCCAGGCACCCGGAACACCGAGGGTGAAACCGCAATGTGGGTACAAGGAGTGTTGGAGAAAGAGAAAGAAAGCTGGATGGCGGGGAGCCCGTCACCTTGTCCTAAACCGTTCCCACTATAGGCAGTGCTCAAGACCCTGCAAGAAGTAATTTGGTCTCTATGCAGATGTTGAGAAGTATTATGTAACTTGGGTTTTGCTAAGCCTTGCAAAGTTCAGGTGACAAAAGTTTGATTTCCTACCAAAATGCAGGCGCTTTTGCCCCCAGTACCCCAAATTGTGTGGATTTCCAGCACCCTGTTTCCTATTTTGCTTACTCTTTCTTTGGCGAGGAGAGGAGACTGCTTTGGATTTGTCTGTTCAGGATGCTTGGGGTGTCTGTGAATCGACAGACCAACATATTTGCTTTTGGAACTGGTGGGTTCATGCTTGTTTATTAAACAAATATGACTTTATTCAGAGGGTATATTAGTTTGCTAGAGCTGCTGGAACAAAGCGCCACAAGCCATGTGGCTTAAATCAGTAGAATTCTGTTGTCTCACCTAAATTAAGGTGTTGGCAGCTTTCTGAAAGCTGCGAGGAAGAGATCTGTGGCCATGGTCTCTCTCTGCTGGCTTCTGGTGGTTTGCGGATGATCTCTGGCATTCCTTGGCTTCTATTGTATCACCCTGATCTCTGCCTTCACCACATGGCGTTCTCTGTGTGTGTGTGTGTGTGTGTGTGTGTGTGTGTGTGCGCGCGCGCGCCCAAATATCCCCTTTTTATAAGGCACCAGTCACACTGAATTAGGGCCTACCCTGCTCCAGTATGACCTCATCTCTGCAGTAATCCTGTTTGCAAAAAAGGTCACATTCAGAGGTACTGGGGGGTTAGGCTTTCAACATATGAATTTTGGGGGAGGGGGAACACAATTCAATCCTTAAGAGAAATATATATAATTTGGCTGAATTCATTGTTTCCCACAAACAGAAAAATGAACAATGCCTGCAGATTTCTTGAAGCTGTTTAACCCATTTTTTTCAGTTCAGGCACCGGGAAGCCATGGCTCCCTGTCAGTTAATAACAGCTTAGTGTTTATTGAGGACTTACTAGGGTCCTCTGTGCTAAGGTCTTGACACGTGTTGCCTTGTTGAATCCGTGTATGCACCCTCTGGAGATGATTCTGTCATCAACCTCACTTACCCTTGAGGGAACTGACTTAGTTCTGTAAGGAACCTTGGGCTCTGTCACCACAGCAGCTCTCGTTGCGACACTATTTTTCATACTCATCTCAAACGGCTTAGCCTTGGTGGGGTACTGGGGGCTACCATTACCACTAACAGCACCTCTAGGTAGAAGGAATTTCTTATCTTCCTAATTCTATTCTGTGGCTGTTCAGTGCCTCCCTTGGTC
The DNA here is from genome assembly GCF_963455315.2 of Globicephala melas. NCBI lineage: Eukaryota > Metazoa > Chordata > Mammalia > Artiodactyla > Delphinidae > Globicephala > Globicephala melas. The sequence goes on along the minus strand of NC_083324.2, from coordinate 11,677,182 downwards.
TTTATCCTTGGGAGATCTTATGTCATTGTGCAGCAGTGCTGCGAAGATTAATTAGTTAATATTTGTGAAGCACTTTGAAGATGAAAAGCTCATGAACGCTAAGTAGAATTAAATTTGGTCTCCTGGTGCCAAGAAATAAAGTTTTTTCTTTCCTGCTTGGGGTCAAGAGCTTGCCTTAGGGTGCAGGAGAGCCTGTCCTCACAGGGAGTAGGCTGTATTGATTACCCACCCAAGGGGAAGATCTGAATGGTACTCAATTCTCTTTTAACCTAGATTGGATTCTGCAGGCTATTGAACAGTTGACCCTCTGGGAAATAGAAAGGTGATTGATATCGAAACAGGTTTTAAGTTTTAACTTCTAGGGAATTCCGTTGAGTACAACCCCAGAAATTCAGAGATGAAGTAGTTTGAAGAGTGGTTCTGACTTCTGACTAAGTATATTAACTCTGGAAGTGATACTGACGTTTCAGAACACAAGTCTGCCGTTATTTCTTTCTCCTTTTCATTTGTTACCACTTTGGCCTGAGGTTTGTGCCAGGAAGTTGTGATGTCTCACTCTTAATGATCTGAGTGGCACAGTGTTGGCTCTGCCTTGCCTGTTGCCCTTCCTGGTGGCCAAATCCCTGTGCAGTGAGCTGTAACATATCCTCAAATAAACTTTGTCAAAGTGTGTTTGGAGATGGAGGAGAAGATGAATTCACAGAACAAATAACTATAAAAAATTCATGACTCGTAAGAATTTATTTGGCTTAAGAATTTAAGCTAAATTAGGAGCCAAATTGGAAACTGAATCTTGGACTTTTAAAGACTGTTCTTTCCTTCTCCTGTTGGATAGATCTTCTAAGCACTCCCCTCAACTTATGTGTTTAACAATTGCTTTTCAAAAGGACGGTTTATTTAATTAACCCTGACTCTATATATCAGCAATTTTTTGTTGCCCAGGAGCTGTTTTCCCAGAATATATTGACATTTATTCTGCTCTTCCCTATGAGCAAACGTCTGTCTGTCGAATTCAGCTCCTAGAACCTCAGCTCGGAATGAAGAAATAGGTAAGGTGGGGAATCGGTGAGTCAGTTTGGCCAAGAGTGAGGCTGGATAAGCTCAGAGTCCAGAGCCAGGTCAGAGTTGGGAGTGGAGAGAAATAGCCAGGAATATTTGGCCCAGGAGACAGACAGATAGACACACACATACTCACTGCAAAAGTAGAGCTGTTTCCCAGGTTCTTGACCTCCTGAACGCAATAAGGATGCCTCCCCCTTTCTTCCCCTGCATTTTCCCACCTGTCTACCCCATATGACTCTGGACAGTTACCCACCTGCCCTAGCCTTGGCCACTGCTAGATATTCTCCTGGCACCCAGAGCAGCTGAGACGTTTTCCTTCTCTTAATCTCTCCTCAGGAGAGTTGAGTGCATATTAGATTGCTTTCCTTTCATTTCCTCTGCCTTCCTCCATTCCCACTTCAGCTCTCTTTCTCCTCGACGTGTATCTTGAGAGGTAACACAGGGTGGGTTAAGACTGCCTGAGTTTGAATCCCGGCTCTGCCACTTTAAACCTATGTGTAGATCTTGGGGAAGTTATTTAGCCTCTCTTTGCCTCAGTTTCCTCATCGGTAAAATGGGGATAATAATAATACCTATTTGATCACAATATTTTGAGGATTAGATGAGATAATGTGTTAAAGTCTTAGGATGTGGCCCGGAATGTGTTCAATTAATGTAAATTGAAGAGGAAGTGAATTGTCCTCTTTCTGCCCTTCAATTCTTACCTAGGTAACATTGGACAATCCCTATCTGTTTTGCTTTAGTTCTTTCTCTTTCTTACTCATTCCTGTAGCACTAGAGATAAGAAGAAAGGACCTAATTGCTGATGGATCAGTTCCTTGTTGAATTCTTGAAATACTCCAGGTTGAAAGTGAAAAGATAAAGCACAATAAGATAAATTCTCTTTTGTAACTTAGGGTACCAGGAGACGAGATATGCCAACAGAGGATAACAGTATAGTGTAGAAAGTGCTAGACCCCAAGTACAAACCAAGATTAGAGGTAGGACAAAGGAAGACATCATTCAACTATATGGAGGAGTCTTGGGAGCAAGGGTTGGTCATGGAGGGCTTCCCCGAGGAGGTGACACTTGAGCTAGTTCTTAAAGGATGAAGAGGCATTTTCCAGTCATACAAGATGGGAAGAAGAATTCCAGGAAGAAATAACCTCATAAGTAAAACAGTGGAGATACCAGAGCATTGGGAGGACCGTGCAAGAGGTTCACTGGGGCTGGAGGGGGTGTTGAGAGGTCATGCTGCACAGAAGGTGAGGCTGGATGAACAAGACACCCAAGTCATGGAGAGTCTTATGGGCAGTGAAGCCACTCGGCCTTTACCTTTAGTCAGGGATGTGATTAAAGGGCTTTGGCAGAGGAGTGAGTCTGGTATATTTGCATTTTAGGTGGACAGCCGTGCTAGCATTACACGTAAGATGGGTTGTGTGGGAAGGGGTGATGGAGAAAGCCGAAGACGAGTTATTCTACACTATAGGTGAGAGATGGTGAGGAACCTGGGCTGTGGGGCTGGAGAGGAGAGAAATCTAAGAAGTGCTTTGACAGGACTTAGTATCTGATGGATGTGAGTGCTGATGGAGAAGGAGCCTCTGGGAACATTTCCCAGGTTTCTGCCCTTAGAGCTTACTGGAATGGTGTGCAGTTAACCGCGATAGAGAGCATGGGAGGAGAAGATGAAGTTGTGTTGGGTTCAGTGTCGGGTATGTTCAGTACCCAGTGGGCAGGGAAAAAGGGTCCAGCGGTGAGATGTGGTTGAATTTAGATACATGTTTAGAAGTCAGTAGCAGATGGTACTTAAAAACTTTGGGAATGGAGCTTCCTTGGTGGCGCAGTGGTTGAGAGTCCGCCTGCCGATGCAGGGGACACGGGTTCCTGCCCCGGTCCGGGAAGATCCCACACGCTGCGGAGCGGCTGCGCCCGTGAGCCATGGCCGCTGAGGCTGCGCGTCCGGAGCCTGTGCTCCGCAACGGGAGAGACCACAACAGTGAGAGGCCCGCGTACCGCAAAAAAAAGAAAAAAAACTTTGGGGATGGATGAGATGGCGTAGAAAAAAGAAGGGCCAAAGACTAAAGCCTGGAAACTCAAGAAACACCAGCATTTGGGGGAAAGTAAAGGGAAGGGAGAAAACCCAGGGGCAGGTGCAGTGGGAGGAAAATGCAGAACATCTGGGAGAGGAGGCTGTCCTGGATGCCAGGCGGGACTAGAGGTTCAGTAATGAAGATTCAACACTATCATCACCCCCAACAAATCAAATATGTTAAGGTAAGAGAGCTTCTCATTGGATCTAGCAGATGTGTGGTCACTGGGAGTCTATGCCAAAGCCATTGCAGGGCATGGGGGTGAGGGAGCTCGAACCCAGGGACCCGAGGAGAGGAGGATGTAAAGAAAAAAAAAAAGTCTGTTTTTCCAAAATTGGGCCGTGAACTGATGGTACTTACTGTAGAGTTTTATGGTAAAACTTTTGGGTGCTAGTGATGTTTTAGAGAAATACAGAAAGCAAAAAACATAATAAGCTTTGTAGTGAACTGAGACATAGTGAAAACTAGTCATACTCTACTGCTAAGATCCTTACGGTCCTTCGGGACCTGTGCTCGCTTTTATCTGCTTCGATTTCTCTTCTCTTTCCTTCTACTTCCTCCCATTCCACAGAGCTTTGTTGAATACCTATTATATGCTAGGCCCTAGGGGCTGACAGGCTGGGTAAAGATTATATCCCTCCCCTGGAGGTCATCTCCCCTGAGGGGGAAGGTAGTGGTGTGAATTAATGGCAATGTCCCAAGTGTGTCTTGGGCTAAGAAGGTTGGGGATGGCTTCAGTTGAGGTGGGTCTTGCAACTTGGGTAGATGTTGACCAAAGCACTTCAGCAAAGGGAGTAGAGCCTGCAACATCAAGAAGATGAGAGGCCATAGCTTGAGTGAAGAATGCACATAGTTGTGTGGCCGGAGTACAGGGTGCTTGGCTCTTGACATCAGGAGTGGTTCCAGATGAGGCTGGAAATGCTGATGGGGGCTGTATGGGGCAAGTTCTTTTATGCTCTCTTCAAGGCATAAGGAGTTTGGAAGAATCCTTAAAAACACGAAAGTTTGTCAGCCAGAGCATGACTTAAAAATCATTACAATTTGGCTTTTTTTTTTTTTAAAAAGAAAGTTAATTCTGGTGATAGTGTGGAAGACATGTTGTCTTACATCCAGTCTTTCATATAAAATTTAAAATTTGATTTTAAAAATGCTTAGTTTCTAGCATTATAACAGTGTATATATTTCTGTATACATGTATATAAAATGTATTTCTAACAGTGTAGCAGTCTGACATTATAGCAATACTTTTATACATTTTTAAATGATATTTTAAGTTCCCATAAGTAAAGTCATTTTTGTGACCACCCTTTTTCTATAGAAAAATGAATATTGAATGTCAAAGGACAGAACTTAGCGTGTGAGAATTATAAGCTAAAAGATCCTAAGCTCAGATCTCTGGTGTCTTTTAAAAATGCTTACCTTTCTTTTTGTGTACGATGAGAAATCCCAGAACTCATGATCCCCGAAGTGGAAACCTATGATTCCCTGTGTTTGCCTACGTAGGTAACACAGCTGTTTTATAGATGTCTTTCAAAGGGTGCATGTATGTTTTGGTATTTAAGGAATAGGTCTTTGAGCTTGTCATGGAAGCGCATAGTTTTGGAAACCAGTTTTTAACCTTAAACTTGGCTCACATTGAACTCTAGAATAATGTGTTTTTTAAAGACCAGCGGCTGACTGCGTTCACGCATATTTAATTAAGTTTTTTGAATGGCTATTAAAGATCTTAAGACAATTATACTCAGGTTCAAGGAAAGGACTTCCTGTGGGAATTTAATATTTTTAAACTGTGGGCTGACCAAGGACTGGTATTTACTGATATTCTTGACTCCAGGAGTCCCAAGTATAACAGCTAAGGGTTATGTTGCTGTTCATTTCCTCTCTTCTCCCAGCTCTGCAATTGAGCTACCCTTCAATTTTGGACCATTGCATATTTTCACACTCCAACTTTGAGGCTTACTATTTCAATGTACGATACAAATACAGTTGCTGAGGGAAAATGACAAAATTTCAAACTTGATCAGAGGCAAATAGGAAGTTGTTAGTTGGGCTTCTTTCAGTCTTCGTAAGCTCCTCAGCCTCATGATATTATCAAAATAAAAGTATGGACTATTGAAATATTAATTGTTTGCAGTTTCTTACAGTCTGTGAATATCATTTATGAGAGCCGTACTAGCTTGAGTTCCCCTAAAATCATTCTCTAATGTTTTTGGAACCTACGTGTAGTTTGACCTAACAGTACAAATAGACCGTGTAACCACTCACTGAATATAAATGATGTTTTTATGCTGAAAGAATAAGACTGTCTTCTTGAGTTTCCAGACATCGTATAGCAGATCACAAGTAGAAGAGTCTGAATGCCTCATAGTCTTTCATATTATTTTACTTGCTTGTTTGTCTGTTTATTTGCTTATTTATTTTACCATAAACCTTAAAATTATAGGTAGTTCTACAGTAGTTGGGGGTAGATCAGTCAGATCACGCATCACCTAGATATTTTTGAAGTTCCTTTTTTGTTCTGTCAATTATGTTTTGTCTGTATTTCGCAGTTTTGGGGGGACAAGTTTGTCCTCACTTACCAGTGGTGATAACTGTGAATAGGAAGTAAGTCAATCAAATCCCATCAGTGTTTTTTTTTTTTCGGTACGCGGGCCTCTCACTGTTGTGGCCTCTCCCATTGCGGAGCACAGGCTCCAGACGCACAGGCTCAGTGGCCATGGCCCCCAGGCCCAGCCGCTCCGCGGCATGTGGGATCCTCCCGGACCAGGGCACGAACCCGTGTCCCCTGCATCGGCAGGCGGACTCTCAACCACTGTGCCACCAGGGAAGCCCCCCATCAGTGTTTTTAATCGATGATGTATCAGTTATCTTTGCTACATAGTGACTGGCAACATACCAATTACAAAACATTAGGGGTGCACACAGGTAAGTGTTTTTTGCTCATGTGTCTGGGGTCGCTGAGGTTCTGCTGATTGTGGGCGAGCACGCCCACGTGTCTAGGCTTGGCTGGCTGTAGGATGGGGTGAGGTGATGGGGTGACTTGGCTCTGCTACACACGTCTCTCCTTCTCCGTCAGTCTTGGCAGTGGCTCTAGAGAGCCAGCCCCAGTGTACAAACCCATGAAGCCTCTGCTTGCATCATGTCTGCTTGACCAAAGCTTGTCACTCTGGGCTGAGGCCAAAGTCAAGAGGCAGAGCAGGCCACCCCACGCATGGAAGACCGGCACTGCAGAGTTACAAGGCAAAGGGCGTGGATGCAGGGAGAAGTGAAGAACTGGGGCCAAATGTTGCAGTCCATCAAGTAAAATAGAGAATTTTGATTGAGACCAATTGGTTTCACTTCTTGCCCATCACATACCTTGTCTCCTTCCTTTAGGATTACATGAGGGATTCTTTGTTGGTAAAGACTCAACACTCAAGTTGCCTTGAAGGTTACTGTAAACAGAACAGGCAGGCTCACAGACACGTAAAAGTATCAATAGGAAACCAAGAATAAGCAGTTCTCACTGGTACTGAGATGGCTGAACAGAGTTTGAGGCTCTTCTGTCTGTGAGAGTCTGAATGGCTTCTCTCATCTCTGCTTCTTTCTTTTTTTTTTTCCTTTTCTTTCCTTTTTTTATTTTGCCACGCCTTGTGGCTTGTGGGATCTTAGTTCCGTGACCAGGGATTGATCCTGGGCCCTTGGCAGTGAGAGTGCGGAGTCCTAACCGCTGGACCGCCAGGGAATTCCCCTCTGCTTCTTTCTATTTCTTCTCTCTTGCTCTTGACCCATCATGGCCTCCTGCGTCCCAATTCTATGTGGCCTTTCAGCTCAAGCACCCACCACATCTCAACTGTCTGGATCTGTTTGTCTCAAATTCCTGTCCCAGCCTCGTGCTCAATGATTGGTCATTCTTGGGTCTACTCTTTGTGTCTCCCAGGGCTGAGTTCTCAGATTTCCTCTCTTTATTTACTCCCTCACTTACTGAGCTGGTCTAGTCCCATGACTTTAAATGTTACCACAACGCTGATGACTCAGACATTACTGTCGCCAGCCTAGACTTCTCCCTTGAACTCCAGACTCACATATGCTATATCTTATTGCACACTTCCCCTTGGATATATCTCACAGGCATCTCAAACTTAGACCACTTGATTTCCCCCTCATAAACCTGCACTTCTCAGTTTTTTCCTCAGTAAATTGTAATTCCAGTTTCCCATTTGTTTAAGACTCTTTTCTTTTACATTTGGTTATATATTTATTTTAAAATGATACACATATACTACAGTTCTAATACATATAGTATGTACATTATAAAAGGAAGCAAATTTGAAAACTTAATATGATACAGATGAAATCTGTAGATATTAAAAGTCTTCTTCTTTAGGATGCTTCGTATTTTCATTTATGAATATCTTAAACACAGTAGATGCTTAAATGGTGCCTTAAACATGAGTTTCATTTTTTATTGTGGTAAAAAATGCTTAATGTAAAGTTTACCCTCTTAACCATTTTTATGGGTAGCAATTCAGAACTGTTAAGTATATTCGCATTATCGTGAAAGAGACCTCCAGAACTTTTTCATTTAGCAAATCTGAAACTCTGTATCCATTAGACAAAAACTCGCCTTTTCCTCCTCCCCCCAGCCTCTGGTAACCACCATTCTGCTTTGTTTCTATGAATTTGATTACTTTATTTAACTCATAAAAGAGGAATCGTACAGTATTGGTCTTTTTGTGACTGGCTTCTTAGCATAATGTTCTCAAAGTTCGTTCATGTTGTAGCATGTGGCAGGAATTCCTTCCTTTTTAAGGTTGAATCATATGCCCTTGTGTGTACAGACCACATTTTGTTCATCTGTCCTTGGGTATATAGTTGCCTTCACCTCTTGCATATTGTGAATAGTGCTGCTGTGAACATGGGTGTGCAAATATCTCTTTCAGTTCTTTTGGGTGTATATACCCAGAAGTGGGATTGTTGGATCATATGGTAGTTCTATTTTTAATTTTTTGAAGCACCCCCATACTGTTTACCACAGCAGTTGCACCATTTTACAATTTCACCCACAGTACACAAGGGTTCCAGTTTCTCCACATCCAACATCTGGAGTCTTGTAACTCCTCTTTTTTAAATTTAGATTAGATACCTAATGAAATCCATCTGCAAATCCTCCTGACTTGTGCTCAAAATATATGCCCCGTCTGACTGCTTCTCACCTGTCCATCACTGTCACTTTTTCCCTAATCACCACTGGCTCTTGTCTGGACCACTCCCATAGTCTTCTAACTGGTCTCCCTGTTTCCACGTTTACCCCCTACAGTCTGTTCTCCACAGAGCAGCTAGTGATAATTTTAAAACATAAGCCAGGTTTTATCACCTTCCTTCTCGAAACATTTTCATGGCTTCCATCACACTGAGGATAAAATCCAAAGTCTCTTCCTTGGTGTATAATGTCCTAAAAATGTTCATCCCTTTACTTATGTGGCTTCAGACACGCTGACCTCCTACTGTGCCTTAAACACACTAAGATTGTTCCTGCCTCAGAGCTTTTGCATTTGTTGTACCTCAACCCGGGTGGCTTTATTCATGGACAGTTTCTTGATTGACTTCCTCCTTAATTCAGGTGTCTGCTCAGTTGTGACCTATTCGGAGAGGCCTCTCAAACTACCTCATCAAAAGGGGAGCTCATTGTCAACATTTGTTGAGCACTTACCACTCTCTGACGTCGTACTGTACTTACTTGTGGCATTATTATTGGCTTTCTCCTCCAAGAGAATTTCAGCACTATGAATTCTCTCAGCATCTGCAAGAGTGTCTTGCACGTAAAAGATGGTCAATCAATAATTGTTGAATGAATAAAAGATTACTTTGTACTCATGTATTTAAACAACTTTGGTCATGGTGACAGAGATACCTAGTGTACACATGGTGTCCTAGGTGGGGGACTTCTAAGGAGAATGACTTTAGTTTTTCTCCCTCCTCCAGCTGATTTCACCAGCTCTTATTCACTTGTGGGCTGTTGCTCAAGGGATCTGAGTGGGAAAGTATAGATAGATGCCTCACCCAGACTCTTATGGAAGAACAATTCAAGAATTGATGGGCATTGTTTGCCTCTGTCCTCTTGGCCCCAAATTACCCTTCCTAAATGAGTTTTGCTTGCTCTTTATTACCTGCAATCACATTTCCTGTTGTAATGTGAGGGCAATGCCTCATTTGCACAGTGAATGCTGAAAATGGGCTTTAAAGCATAAAGCAAAGCCAGAAATTCCTCCTGCAGGGGACATGGTAGTTTGACAAGTCTTTGAATTACATAATGGAATCTCCTCTTACTGTCATTATAAAAGATACCGAAGTATCCAAAACAATGGGCTTTTCTTCCCAGTTTGTTTGGGATATTCCTGGCACTCCTGCCATCCTATACTTTAGGGGCTCGGGGATTAGAATTATGTGTAGTACCTTTGTTTTCCCCCAGCTGGGTTTGTGATGAAGCTATTCCGATGGGAACGCTCAGTTAATTCTAAAGGATCTGCACGTGCTTGTTGAGCAGAGTGCTTCTACCTTAAATGGTCTTCCATGCTGTGGAAGAGAGCTTCTGGTGCATCATCACAGTGACAGTGTCATAGGGCTGGAACATCATCTTTGTCTGTTCACGCCTCCTCGCGGCTTTGAGAAGTCTCTTTCAGTCTTACTAGTCTGTTAGAGACAGTGATAGTCAAAATGGTCCGTAGACTCCTGGGGTCTTTGGATAGGTAACCAGGGGGTTTATAAATTGCAAGAAGTTGAAAGATGATTGCAAACATAGTTTCTAGTTTCTCAATTTGGGTGCTACTTACACAGCATGTTCACTTTCTGAAAATTCAGCTTCTCTGCTTACGATGTGTGTTCTTTTCTGTATGTTATACTTCAGTAAAAAGGCTTTCTGAAGAAAACAAACCAACCATAATTCCTGTCTGCAAAAAGATCTCCTCCTGGTGGAGGTGGTCAAATAGAAGATCACATACTCAGATTACTACTAGGATTAAAGAAAGCCCTATTAGAGGAGCACAAATAAAAGGGATCAAACTCATCTTTTAATGGGATGGAGGAAAATCTGAGAGAAGATTTAAAGGGAATTTATCACCTTTTCCTGGCTTCCTCCATACACGATAGGATTTATACAGAGAAAACCAGAATAAGTAGGTTAGATTCTAATTCTGTGATAGCATGCTTAGAAGATAAAATATTGGTTAAAAAAGCAAAAAACATGTTCAGAATATCATTGCCCTCAGGGAACTTGTTGATGATCGTCTCCCCAGACCTACCTCACTATTGGCATGGGTGACTAGATGGATGAATGAATGAGTGTTGAAACACATGATTATGGGTGGTCCATTGATGTGTTTCGTTACTGTGAGATATTTATTACTATTAATGACCAGCAGTGACGCTATATTGGAGGAAAGTGGTGTTGGTGTTACCGTGTCAGGTGTTACATGGTGTGACATGTGTCAGTTGGTGTTACATGTTACATGGTTAAAAACATGACATAATTATTTTTTAAAATGTTGCTCACTGTGAAAGAATCTGATGAGACAAAATGGTTTTATTGTTTCTCTTCATCATAATGATTGAACAGAATCATAATAGGCAATAATTAGCAAGCCTTGCAAGGTGCTATAAAGCTAATTTCTCTAGTGTAAGCGCATTGAGCTCATAGCAGGAACTGATGGGCAGGGATTGGAACTGTCGGGCAGTAGAAGTCCTTAGTGTAGATAGCACCCAAACTGGTCTTTGAACAGTGGGTTCCACACATGCGGGTGCAGAAGAAATACCTTGTTAACAAGTTTAAAGTGTAGATTCCTAGGTCCTGCCCCCATGTTCCGTGGGTCTGGGGGAAGGAAGCCTACTGTTGTGAAAGTGTGGGTGGTTCACAGAGGATGCTGTGAGAAGTGATGATGGGAAGTGAAGGTAGGGGGTGAGAGGAGGATGGGTGAAAGGCAAGTGCTTGGAAGTGAAAAACGATAGCATTCAGTGAGGAGGCAGGCTGATTCCCAAGATAGAAACAGAGACTGTGTCTGAGAAGGAACAAGCGTGGCGGGCAGTCTCTAGCTTTGGAGGGACTGACGCCAGAACAGATAATAGCGGTTGAACCTCTTAGCCATAGGATGCTATGATCTATACTTGCTGATTTTATTTGAAGGTGGCTTAAGAATGAGGTTAATATTTAAGTGAAAATGTCAACTCGAGAGGAATTTGTGCCTTAAGACGTCAGAGCTGAAACCCATCTCAGAGTAGCTTTTTGTTCTAACCTGTCATTGAAGGGCTGAAAAGACTGGGAGCCCCAGAGCCAGGGAAGTAAGTTGTGAGGGGTCAGCAGAGCTTTGGCTGAAATTCAGGAATCTCCTGATGAGTAACCATTCCACTTATTTGTTCACTTATCAGACACTTGATGAGCCCCTACCATATGCTCAGTTCTGGGCTGGGCCCTGAGATTCTGCCGTAAAAGAAAAAAATGATACAGCCTTTGCCCTCGTGGAGTTTATAGTCTAAGGAAGGAGAGTCAGTTGTAGAACAAGTACAGGAATTTCTCCTACTGTGAGTTCTTTCTCCCAGGATGCCAGTTAAGTACAGTAAGGTTGTTTTATTAGGAAACAAGCTTTGCACTTTGCAGCCCCCTGCTGATTACAATACTATTGAAATGAGGACCTGGGTACATGATTAGCTGTGCAGCTCTCTACATAGCTGCACTGTTTGAGTGGCAGGCTGCTCCTTGGCCCTGAGTTATTTTATTTAATGCAAGCTTTTATGATTTATTTGGATAGTGTACAGCTGTGCTACTTGACATTTACTGTGCAAGGCTATCCCCTAGGTGTCTTGTTAAAAATGCAGATTCTGTGGGTTTAAAGTGAGGGCTGAGGTCCTGCGTTTTCAGCAAACTCCCAAGGGTGCTGATGCTGGCAGCAGGTGGACCACACTGAACAGCAAGAATCTAGAAACCTGGAGATATTAGAGGATCTTCTGAGTCACTGAAGATCTCTCCTGTGATAAGCCATTGGCTTTTCGTTAGTTTGGATCAACTGATTTTTTTTTTTCAGCTTGTAATAATAACAAGGTCCATTGTAACTACAAAAATACCTTTGCTGTTGAAATTCATCCAGAAGAACAACTTCATGATTGCAAGTCCTTTCTAACCCATTTTCATTGAAAACATTATAACATCATTTTGGATAAAGCAGGTTTCTTGAATTCACCAACTATCACATTATAGCAGAACAGACTGTAATTACAAGTGTGACAAATATTATAAAGGAACTGGGAAGGATGCTAGGATATCTGTATTGGGGTGTTCTAGCTGCAGTACGTTTGGATAGAAGTCACACTGTTTTTTTTTCTGCTCACTCACCCCAATCTTACATTAGTACATAAGATAGTATATCCCGGAACAGAAAATCTTGAAGGGGGGTAGCATTATTACCTGAAGCTCTTCCAGTAGCTAAAGCCAGTGAAACTGCACATTCTATACACATCTCCAAATATCAGCCCTTTCATTTCCGGCTCATCGTTTGTTTATAGCAAGCGGAAGGAGAAAAATTATTACTTTCAGATTGCTATAATGCTTTACACTATTGGGCTTTTTAAAGGTTGTAAGTGAATAAATTGAGCTTTTGTGTAGGCATGTTTCTTTTTTTAAATTGTTTGATATGAGGTTAAAAACTTAATTACATAAGCTTCTATAGAAAATAGATTCTCTCTGCCACTTTTTTTTTTTTTTTTTTTTTTTAAAGAGCGATTTTCCCATCTTTTGAGTGACAATATCGGAAAATACAGAAAATCACAGGAGGGAGAATTTCAGTTCGACCTCCTTGATTAATTTCCTTCCATTGTGTATTGACCTCCTTGTTCAAATTAGAAATTTCCATGGCTGACAACAAAAGCATTAATCCAGTTGTTATTCTAGGTTCCTTTGCCACTTAAACTTGTGGAGTTTGTGTTATCTTTAGAATGAGAAAGGACCTTGGTACTTAACCTGGCCCAGTGGTTCTGCATTCTGCGGCGGGCTCAGCTGTGGAGTTACCATCGTTCGCATCCCCCTTCTTTAAGGATGTCTGTGCTTAGTAATCTTCCAGTCAACATTTGTGCATGAGATCTGGCCGTTGATGGCTATCCTGATGGCCGTAATGAAATGTGTAGGTTCCAAGGAACAACGGAAGAGTTATAAAATGACTACACGTCAAGAAGCTTTTCTTATTGTAGTCGTTTCTTTTTTTTTTTTTTTGGTGCCTTTTACATTTTGTCTGTGTGAGCACAGAGTCCTTGTTACTGGTTTGTATAGAGATAGACCAAATGAGGTAGATAACAGTGAACTTGACAGTGTCGTCAAGAGGGTAGGACTCAAGGGGTCAAGGCATCTTTTGTCTTGTAATTTTGAGGCTTCTACAGTTCTGACTAGAACAAAAATTTGACCCACGTGTTGCTGCCAATTTTGACTATCAAAGTATTTCATTTGGTTCTACCCAACCAACTTTATGTTATTCCATGGCTGTTATGACCTGAGCATTTTGATACGAGGAAGGTCCATTTGTGCAGTGACTTCATGTGACTTGGGGTCAGATTGCCTGGGTTTGATTTCTAGCCCATAGCTCATCAGCTATGTGATATTGGGAAGATTACTTAACCTCTCACAGCCTTCTAAAGGATGTGTCCCTCTGATGATGAAATGAGATGATATTGCAAAGTACTTAAATAGCAAATAGAACATTGTAAACACTTAATAATAGTAGTACAATCGAACATTTGTTGAGCTCTACATTCTTTTTCATATAATAATGATCATGATACCTCACTAACATCAATATATACTTTAAATCCTTGTTTTATATATTATATATAATAAATGTTATATATTCTATATTATATATATTCTATAGCTTAAATGTTTAGAATAATAGATCAGCATCTATTAGATCATGTTGATCCTGTAACTTGACCAGAGCTGTCACCATGGAAAAGTGTTTTTTCCTTTGGGGATGAATGGTTGTGGACTAAGGTTGGTGCTTGGCTTGGAGGTGCTTAGAGAGAGGAAATATTGGTCAGTCACTGAGTACGTCCTTCTTTGGTGGTTTCCCTTTAGTAGAAAGTCTATTACTGATCTGGGTTCCTTTCTGTAGGAAAGTTCATTTTAGACAGTGGCACTGAGCTTGAGTTTGTGTTTAATGATAGAGAATTGAAAAGTGTTATTCTCAGAAGGCATGGTAGGTTCTTTTTGGTGCTGTATAAGATGAGGTTGGACATAGACTTTAAGTGGAATTATTTGCCCTCATTGCTTTGTCTTTAAAGCACATCCCACCATCTGCAGTTTATAAGCATATATTATCTGGATTGGATAATTAGATATAACTGCATTGTGAATGTTAAATCAAGCCTTTTTTCCCCTTAGGATATGTTGGAAGACCCCCGATGGAGAATCTTAACAGTAATAACATTAAGTGAGGAGGAAGGATAAGGGTTCAAGTTAGTTAAGTAAGGAATTGGTTGGTTGATGGTTCAGAGAAGTGGTTTTCAAATTTACTCATCCAGCTACTTCTTAGGACCCATGTCACCCTTTCGAAGGGGAGTCAGAACAAGAGAACCCCACAAATTCCCCACATTGTAAAAATTACCAAGCCAGTTATTCAAAGCACCATAGTTATGTAATTTGAACACGTATTACAGGGAGGTTATAGATGAGCAGAGCGGAGAGCTTGCTGCTCTGGGGTTCTACAAGCTCACTGATTTTGCAAGTGAAGGATGTGGTTTTCGCCTTGCTATCCCACAGGCTTGTTAGTAGTACCCCACAACCGTCCTTATCCCCAGCCCCTTGCAGGGACAGAGTTTCCCCGGCTGAACGGATCAGAACAGATCCTCTCAGTGGACAAGCCACAGGGACTGAACTAAGCATGCCCAGCTTCTCCCAGTCCTTCAATCCCTGAGGGGGGCTTCCTCCTGCCAGGAAGAGGGATTGAGGGGGACTGGAGAGAAGCTACCAGTGTCACCCTTGGGAAGATGCCCCTACCCTCAGGCAAGAAGAATGAAGATTCCCGCCTTGTCCAGCAAATACTTATTGGTTCTCTAAATACCAAGCAGTACGTTCCGTGCCAGAGCAGTTAATGAAACTCTGTACCGCTGGACTCCGTAACCCTTAGGGCTTAACTGTATTGACCCTGGGGATATAAACCAATCCCCACACCCCCCAGGCACCAAACTGAAATATTTCAGAAGTTTCAAATACTCCCTGTTTCAGGTACTGGTAAAAATTCAAAGTAATTCCCCTAAGAAACACTTAGAAGCCACCCAGATCTGTTCTGATAGCCCAGCCATCTTGCAGAGTGTTTTTGCTGAGGCAGCATGAGTAGGGCGCAGGAGAAATGTCAAGTGTCCGTCCCTTCTGAGCTACCGAGAGGCCATGAGGTTCCTGCCTAAGGGGGCTGTCTGTACGGATGAGACACATGGACGGTGACTCTGTGGTCTTACGTCGTGAGGTTAGCTCTGTTTTGGGGGCTTCAAAACTCCCAGGAAAGATTTCTTTGTTGTTCCCAGACCAGTGTTGTATACATTGGTCATTTTTACATAATTTTAGGTTGCTTGCCGTATTCTATATAAACCTCGGTTTAGGAAAATTTAGCTTGGTAGTGGCAGTCTATATTGGGAACCATCCCTTCTCAGTATTAAATGAGTCTGCGACAACGGGCAACGCCCACCCCATTACAAGATTTTTATGAAGCAAACATCTATTTTTGCTTTGTGCAGACTCTACTATATGAAGGGCTGAAAATAACCAAATGCTCAGACACCATTTGTAATGCAAAAAATGACCGTAGGGGGAACCGTGTTTTTTGCTGCCCTGGTTATGACTAACTAGTATAGGTCATAAATTGTGCCCTCTAGAACCAGTTTTGCTAGGTCATTCCAAGGTTTTTTCTGGTATTGGAGGAACCTGCAGTTTTTCCTGTGGACCTGAAATGTCCTCTTGTCCACACAAACTGTGAAGGAAACTGAAAATAATTTAGAGAGGAAGGCTTTTTCTTTTTTTTTTTTTTGTGGTATGCGGGCCTCTCACTGTTGTGGCCTCTCCCATTGCGGAACACAGGCTCCGGACGTGCAGGCTCAGCGGCCATGGGGGCCCAGCCGCTCTGCGGCATGTGAGATCTTCCTGGACTGGGGCACGAACCCGTGTCCGCTGCATCGGCAGGCGGACTCTCAACCACTGCGCCACCAGGGAAGCCCCTTTTCT
Source organism: Globicephala melas (assembly GCF_963455315.2). Classification (NCBI taxonomy): domain Eukaryota; kingdom Metazoa; phylum Chordata; class Mammalia; order Artiodactyla; family Delphinidae; genus Globicephala; species Globicephala melas. The sequence continues at coordinate 11,660,823 of NC_083324.2, read as the reverse complement.
TTTTTTAAAAAAATTTTTATTGGAGTATAGTAGATTCACAACGTTGTGTTAGTCTCAATAGAGTGAGAGATGTAGATGACGCTGTTTCTTAAGCTATGCCACGCATGAGGCTTGCAGACTCCGGAGCGCCCATCCTGGCCTGCATTGTACTCCCAAGGAGTGTGTTTGCCAGTGTTCTCAAACCAGCATCAGAGATCAAGTTCTGCATTCAAAAGATAGAGGCTTCTGATTTTTATCAGATAGGCAAGTTCCCTGTCCCCCTAGCACATACACAAGCTTTCTGATCCAGAAACGTCGGCGCGTGCCAAAGGAACAGCTGGTTATTTTAATGCCTCAAGCCTGTTCCTGCTGCGTCTATAGGACAATGCTCCCCCCACCCAACCCCCCAGCCCCACAGTCTGACTATGTCCAAGGGGAGCCCAGTTGACCCACTTCTCCTGTGTGCTGTGGAGAATGGATAGTCACCAACTCCGTGTCCCACCGCCAGCAGAGGTGCAGTTACAGACAGACGTAGACTTGAGCGTTTCTCTGTAGCATTGTGATATGTGTTTTCATCTCCAAACTTCAAGAAAGAAAAAAAAAAAAGATCCAGGATGGTAAGTGACTGTCCAGGTTGCATTAGCAGGACGTGGACACAGAGGAATCACGTTCTGCGTTTCAAGCTACTGGCAGTTGACTGGACATTGCATTTTCTCTGAGCCTCTTAACCTTTTCAGTGCATCCCTTCATGGCTGTGAAAGTTTCTTACCATCTGTTCGATTTTCCTGTGAGATGATTAACTTTCAGAAACCTAAATGACTCAAGGAAAGTGAAAGCAATACTAGACTTTCTGGAAAAATTTATGGAATGTGTCATTCTTCTCCCAGTGATGTGTGTGCTTTAGCGAAAATGCCTCCTTTGCTGTAAGAAGTCCGTACTCTTTGGGCTGGTGGTTTGTCTCAAAAGCTGCAGAAGACAGTGTCAAAGTCTAAATCACAACCCTAGAGAGATTTTTTTTACCCCCAGCCTTTATTTTAGCAACCTTTGTCTCCAATTTCATCTCTGGCATGTAAAAGACTCATGGCATAAGGGGGGAAAGAAAAGTTGATTTATAAAAATCAACCCATTTCTCCTATCAAGGAGATGGGCTAAAAGAGGAAATTGGATGTGGAACTTCTTTGGAAGAGAAGAAAATAGAGTTAAATAATTTTTTTTTTTAATATTTAAATGCAGGTAGTCTCATAAATATTTCCTTTGAAAAAAATTCATTGGATAACCTTATCTATTGATATAATAACATCTAACTATATGTTATATCTGAACTGTTTACTCTGAAGCTGTTCATGTATGACATTGAGAAAGAGTTAGGATTTGAATCATAGCAAAGCCTTGTTCCAGTCTGAGTTACGTGTTTCACAAGAGAACGTTTGGGCAGCCCAGTGGGTTTGAAACTTCCTGAAAGTTGCACGGGCTGGGATCCGTGCATTCCGGGCCTCTCTTTGGCAAAATATTCTTTCCTTTGTGGTTTCTTCACATTTTCTCTTTGAATTTGCAATCCATGCCGGTAGAATCGGGATACTCAAATTTCTATGATCCAGCTGGCTAGTTTTAGGAAAGATACAGCTTGAGCCTGTTCTTCCTTGGCTTTTCGCTTTCACTTGCCTTATTTGGTAAAGCTGTGGGCTTCGTTGTTCCTGGAAAGGGCTGTTTCACCAGTTTCAAGGACTATTTCCCACTCGCATCTAGTTCGGAGCTGGGAACCAGAGCTCGCTGGTCGCTCTGTGGTGTCTGTTCCGAGCTGGGGCAATTGCAGGGTTGGAGTAGCCTTAAGAATCCTCAATGTATACAGGGCTGACGGTGATGTATCCCTCCCTAGTGAGAGGTTGGCACGTAATATATATAGTGCAGTGTAAACTTCCTTTTGAAACTGGGACTCATGAAAGATGCCGGCTTTTTTGCTTTGTCCAGGGCCTGGAATGGGCGTGCCCTTCTCCCTTTTCCCTGTATCTTGTTATCTAGATTACCTTTCCCCCAATTATTATTTCCGGTTCTGCTTTCTCCCTACTACTTTGGGGGCTTTTTCCTATCCCTTTTAAGGAACCGATAATTTTGCTCATATGAGAGCTCCACATCCCAGGTTTTAATAGAGCTCACGGTTTAATATTCGGTAAGTACCTCTTTTGATGTTATTTATAGGAAAACGTATTCTTATCATGTTTGTGGTATATGAAGCCATGTTCTTAGCACACCCACACCACCTTTCTGACTACACACCCTTCTCTTGTTTCTAAGGAGGATTGCTTTTAAAAATAATTAGCATAACTTTTAGAGAGATGAGAAGGTGGGCCTTATTTCTTGGGGCTTAAATTTGTTTTCTGCTTTAGCATAAAAAGGAAGTTTGTAGACCCCTAATCCTCAAAAAGATAGTTATATTATTTCTGATAAAAGATGAGGATGGAGAGGGGGGAGGAGAGGAAGTGAGGTTGATGTAACCTGATCCTTCACTCTTTGCCAAAAGAACAGTCAACTGTTGTTGTTGTTTTATAAAGTACAAGGAAGTTGATTTCATTAAGAGTTTGGAGGGAGGGGGCAAAGGAAACATTTTTTCTTTTTAACCTCCCAGAACACAGAGGCTGCCCCTCAGTAGGAGAAGCAGCGAAACTCCTGAACTGAGCTCACTTTCATTTTCAAGGGCCTCTTGTGGAGCATTTTTTCATCTTTGCTGCAGAAAGAAAGGCTCCCTCTTTTTCTTCCTTACCCTGCAGTTCATTTTGGGGGTGTGTGTGAAGTTAAGGGATGCTTAACATCACCAGGCATCCCCAAAACGCTAATGGACAGGCACAGATGGGCCATCTAGACATTTATTGGGACAGAAAAGCCAGAAGGAGGAAAACAGAAGGGCAGCCTCTGAAAGTTAAGCACCAGAGTTAAACCTGACCTGACCTCTGACAATGTATTACTCTGCTACCCAAACCTGTTAGAGGCACACGAGTGTCCCCCACTCTCCTCGGGTATGAATTCTGGGCTGTTCTCTGACCAGCCACTTGTTTTGAATACTCAGTTCAGCCCTATCAGGTCTTGAGTGTTTCTGTTTCCCTTTTAGAAAATAACAAACAAGTTTGAGAAGGTTGGAAGCAATGCGCTAGGTGTGTAAATGAACAAGTTTGCCTCATGCTGGGTTAAGCGTGTAAACCCAATCATGTGCCCGTACAGGATACACAGGAATATTTTGATCTCACTACCGCTACTCCTTCTACAGTAGAGATTAATGTCTCTTGGCTGGATTCGTTCTTTGATCCTCCTTACTCATTCTTATCTGTCCTGGGGCACATAACTCTTTGTCACACTAACAATAATGATTACTACTGACAGGAAGGCTTAACGGTAGCTAGCGGTCTCGACCGAAAGCTTTAACCCCATTTCCCCATTTCTTCCTCACAGCGGCACTGAGAGGCTGGTGCCGATTAACTCTTTGTTTGACTCTTGAGGGAACCGAGGCTTACAGAATGAACACGCCCAAAGCAGTGCAGTTAACTGGAAAGCACGGTCCTGCCAGCTGCTTCGCTCTGTTGCCTCCTAGCCCTGTTTACGTCATTGTCCCGCTGCCCAGAGCCTCGAGTGCTTCTTTAAGTAGTTTCTGGAGATCGTGGTGCAAGGACTGACTAGACTAAATGCACATCAGTAAGTTGTCGAGATGACTGTGTCTTTAACACGCTCAGCCCTCTGCCCTGCTTTGCTGCCATGTTCTCTCTTAAACTTCATCTCTCTTCTTACCCTGTTCCATTCGCCTCTGACTTTGGTTCCTTTGCTACTCAGGTAGGTCTCAGACCTGTGGGTCCTCTAAAGGCGTTGGTTCCCAACCTTGACTGTGCCTTGGAATCACCTAGGAGAACGAAAATATGAGATTGGAGGGCTCCATCCCTGCTGTTGGGATAGGTCTTGGCAATACGTATATATATATATATATATATATTTTTTTTTAACATTTACCTGGAGATGATGATGATCAGCTAACTTGGCTTTCAGGCAGTTTCTCAAACTTTACTGCTGAAGTACGTGGTGATCTTGTTAAAATGCAGATTCGGAATCCGTCTGGCCTCTGATTGCTGTCTCTCTACCCACGATCCTGCATTTCTAACAAGAGCACAGGTGATGCCGAAGCTAATGGTTCACAGTTTTTATTTTAAGTAAATGGTGCTGAGATGGTGCATCTTGACTCTGCTTCCTTTCCTTTTCAAATCAATTAAGTGACTTGTATCTCCTAGTGGCTGGAATGGGTGGCTTCCAACAACCTACTGGATGTAATTGCTTCTGGGATAAAGTGAGAAAAAGGAGCAACATGGAAGGGTGTTGAAAGAGAAACTGGGGAATTCCCTGGTGGTCCAGTAGTTAGGACTCCGCTCTTTCACTGCTGGGACCTGCGTTCAATCCCTGGTTGGAGAACTAAGATCCTGCAAGCCGTGCGGCACAGCCAGGAAAAAAAAAAGAAAGAAAGAAAGAAAGAAGCGGCCTCCGTTTGGAAAGGACTTGTTAAAAAGGCAGGTATTCTTAATTAGTAGCTTAGGATCTAATCTTTGTCACTGAGGGCTGCAAATGAAGCTGCCTGGAGTCTTCTTGAAGACAGCTTCTAGCTGCAGAGGTTTTTAACACCTCTCATCTGACTTTGTTAAGTATCTACTGGAATCCAAAATAGAAGCTGTGTAGGGAGAGTCTCCCTAAGCATACCTCGGCTGCCAGGCATGCTCTGTGTGGATTTCTTCCTTGATGTGAAATCAGTCATAGGAAATCTGAAAGCCCTCCAAGACGTTTGGTTCCATAGGATATTTAATGCTGGAGTGTGTCCCCTCGAGTGTCCCCACCCCGGGATCCCTAGCCCTGGCTGCCCGCAGAATCATTTAAGAGCTTTCCATTCTATAAGAAATAGGTAACTACAGTCTCTCCGTAAACACGTAAGGCATTGATGCAAAGGCTTGTCTCCTCTTATCCCCTTCTTGACCCTACGTGACTACTATTATCGATGGTGCAGTAATCTTGCAGGTTTTTTCCTCTGCATTTATTCACCTGTGTGTATACCTTTTTTGAAAAGAAGGCTATTATTGAGTGTGTATTTTAACATTACAGTGGGTTTTTATTAACCTCTATTCAAAGCAGCAGTGAAGTCCCTTTTTCACCTGGCTTTGCACACACCCTACCCTGCTGGCTCTCCAGAACCTCCCTGGCTACACCTTCTGGGCCTCCCTATCTCTCCCTCTTTCTTGCTACCTTAGTCTGGTCCCGGCCCTTGTTCTCAGCCCTCATCTCCTCTCTACCTATGTTCATTCTCTAGATGATCTCACCCAGTCCTGCGAGGTTAAATATGCTGACCACTAATTCCCAGGTCACTTATAGTAAAATCCTATAGGACGTTCTGTCAAGCCAGGTTCTCAGCCTTGGCTGGCTGCACGTTAAGATCACCTAGAGGAATTAAACAACAACAAAAAACCATAGTGCCCAGGATACATCACAGAGGAGTTGGATCAGAATATCTGCACATGCGACCAGGATTGAGAACTGCTGTTGAACGTGACCTGGCTCCTGCCTACGTGTTGCTCTCCCGGCTGGCTCAACTCTAACCATGTGGGCTGCTTGACAGTTCTGTGCACGTAGCTAATTTCTGCCCCAGAGCCGTTGTCTGGCCTGGAATTTTCGTCCCCCCACCCCACAGGACTCGTACCCTCACTTCCCTCATGTGTCTGCACAGATGTCACCACCTCAGAGAGACCTCCCCTGACCTTCCTGCCGTATCGCCTTGATCCCTTTAGCTGCTTCATCCCTTTTTGTCCCTCCACCATGCTTCATTCTTCTTCATAGCAGTTATTATTCCCAATACTATGGTTTTTTTTTTTTTTTATTGTTTTCTTATTCTTTGTCTCCCTCTCTAAACTTTAAGCTATGTGAGGATAGAGGCCCTCTCTGTCTTGGTCACCAAGACACTAGGTATCCCTAGTACCTAGACCAGTGTCTGGCCCAAAGGAGATGCCGAATCAGCATTTATGAATGAATGGGAGTCAGCAGGGTAACTGGATGACCGTATTATGGTTTTTGTGGCATTTACCCCTGAATCTGCCCTCGCTCTTTCAAGACCACGAGGCAGGAGGAATGCCTCATCCCTCTAACTCTGGTCCTCTCCATGTATTTTGATTCAGGATGGTGTTTCCTCGATCCCTCCTAAGGGAAGAATGTAAAGGAGAAAAAGAACGAATGGCAGGATAACCTGATTATTTTCCTCAAGTGACTTGACTGTGTTCAGATCACTAGATCTTTGCCTTGAACTGGTTCCAGTTTGGGGGGAATGTTTGAAAGAGCTTTTCATTTAACCTGGGCATTTAAAATTTTTTTTGAAGAGAAGCTTATGCTAGAATTACAGAAACCTTCAGCACTTAGGACTGATACCAGAGTATTAAATGTCAGTGGTTACTCTGGCTTGGGTTTGGTTGTGAGGTATTTATTTAAATGATGGCTTCCCTCGACTTGATTCTTTTTAAGTCCTCGTTTGGAGCAGTGTCAGTTTACTAGTCAGATCTGATATAACTCTCTTATATAATCAGACTTTTTAAAGATGCAAATTGAAAAGGCATTGCAGTTAGGGTTTAGAACTTCTTTTATGTTACACACGTTAAGGGTTGGTCTTCCTGCTTTTGATCTTTTTCCCTTGATCCCTCCTTCAGTAGGTTAATTCAGAGCTGGGTTCTGAAGGGTTCTTCAACTGAAAACAGAGGGCAGTGAGAATAATGTCTGTGTGTAATAACGACACCATTTGAGTTGAAGGAGGGGACTGTGCCGCTCTCTTGTGTAAGTGTGGCTGGTGCCTTACCTGTCATACCTGGGAATGCTGGGAAGGTGCAAGAGTCACTCCGTGTACTTAGGTTGACTGTCCTGTTTTATGTTACATATCTAGTCACTGTTGGCCTCTGTTATGCTTTTTGTCTCTTCGTTTCAACACATTGGTGATATTCTTTGTACATTAAGTGTTTGCATCGTATTTTGCTCATTACTTGTAAAGCATAAAGCCTTTTGTCTACTGTGAGATACATTTCTGGCTGTTTACGTGAAGCAGTTCCTCTTGCTTTCCCTTCGTGGCTTTTATATGAATCACAATCCCTTAGGGTACAGACAGCTGGAAGCCTCACTCATGCAGGGATTTGTTGGCTGACGTTACCGGCTGGAGCCCAGGGACTGAAATGATGTGTCTTCAGGGGCTGGACTTGCTGCTTTCTCCGTGTTTTGTCTCTGCTTCTCTGTGGCTGGGCTCCTTTCTCAGGCAGCCTTTCCCTTTGTGGTATCCAGACTGTGGTGTGCAGCTCTGGATTTGCACGCTCTTGTCAGCCAGGCTAGGGGAAGGAAGATGTCTCCTCCTGTTTTCTCCAGCCAGTTAAATCCCACCGACTCAGAGGCCCTGGGCTCCTAGCGCTGTGGCCTGGGGAGGCAATCCCGTATTTGACCAGGGTGGGTCACGGGCCCACCTGCGGAGCAGGGAGGTTGAGTGAGCTCCACCCAAACACTGCAGTTGGGTGTGGCTGGAGGTTGGTTCCCTGTAGAATGAGTCATGTCACTGGAAGAATAGGGAATTGGGCTTAGCTGGGCACCCTACGAACCACTGGCTTCTCTGGTGTCATCATTGGGAAGTGACCCATGGTCTGATAGCACAGAACATGCTGTGTGCTGGGGCAAGAACTTGCTCAAAGCCAGGCGACCTCAGCTCTTGTCAGGCGACCCTTGCCTTGGCACTTGGTACCCCGTCTAACAGTATCTGTCGGCGATGCTTTACCCATAGCTTCCACGTGTGGATTTTGTTTGCACGTTTGTGAACCGAGACATGTCATTTCCCTCCTTTGAGTAAGTGTTACCGTTATTTGTAAATGGGAGGCTTAAACAAGGTCACTCTTCACTCTCAAGCTTCATGATGTCCGATAGGCCCCTCCCTCCATTTTAAGAGGAGGAATGTGAGAGTCCAGGTGAGTGCTTGGAGCTACTGGCAGAGTCTGGGTTACATTTTAAGAGCTGAGATTAGAAAGAAGTGAACACAGCAGTGTGTGTGGGGGGTGATGACAGATTTTTTGCCTTATAGCCTTGAATTTGATTCAGCATTATAAATCGAATAATTCCGTTTAAATTTCCGATGCTAGTTCCTTGGGGGAATATAAAAGTGAATAAGATGGCCATGCTTCCATGCAGGCATAGAGAACACTGTAGGAGAGAGAGGGCAACTGTATTCTATCATAGTTCTATTATAAGTCGTGAGAAAATAAATACACCTTCGTATTTATATAAACAGACTCGTGTAATATTCCAGGGGAGCCCAGAGTGACAGAAAGTGTGAGACGTGCTGTTAAAGATGTGCAGGATGAGGTGGGAGATGAAACCGGAAGCGTGGCTGGAGGCCCCATCACTTGGGTGCTGGCTTCAGGTGCTCAGATCTTTATTCTTGGCCTCTGAAGACTGCTGGGTTGGGAAGGCTATGGTCAGCAAGTGTTGCAGAAGGTCACCCCTCGTGGAGAAGTGGGAGACTGGAGCCAGAGAGGCTACCAGGAGAGTCCCTGTGGCAGATGACAGGATTAAAAACCAAGGCAGAGGCAGCACTAAAGGTGGGGTGGCCGTACGTAGAAGGTAGATTCACTAGGACCTGCTCGCAGGCTTTGGGAGATGTGAGGGAGGGAGGTACGTTGAGATCATCTAAGTGTTCTTTCCTGATTTACCAGGAAGGTAGTGGCGCCGTGAATCACTGCCAGTGGTTAGGAGGAGGAAAGGATTTCGGGTGGTGAGAGGGGCAGAGAATGGTTTGACTCTGGTTCGTGTCACCATGGCCATGAGGCAGATGTCAGCTGCCTGTCTCCTTGAAGGAGCCAGATGCGGTATGTGTGAACAGATGTGGAGAGACATACCTGGCACTTACATTCTTGGCTGGAGTTCAGGAGAGCCGTTAGAGCTGGAGATGCAAATGCGGACGTCTTCAGCCAAGAATCTGCATCACTCGGGATTAGGTCTGGCTGTTACAGAACAGAAATATAAATCGCAGAGCTTTCAACCGAATGGATGCTGTAGTGGCAGCAGTCAGCGCTTGGCCTGGGCCCCCTGGGATCCCTATGTGTTCTTCCTCAGTTTTGGGGCATTTGCGTCCTAAAGCCCAAGAGCACGCAGCTCATCATGGGAAGATAGCCCTCAGGCTGCGGGAACCACTGTGCCATAAAACATGGAGAGCCCAGAGTATCTGGGAGTCTCTGAAGTTTCCCACCTTCACCAGGGACTGACTGATACAGAAGAATGAAAACTCAACCTCAGGACGGGAAAACAGGAGGCATTGTTTATACTCCGGGGCTCCTCGTAGGATCAGGCTGAAGTCATCCTCTGTAGAACTGTACCTAACAGTCCACTCTGATGAGCTTTTCTCTCTTCCCTGTCTTGCTTCACCCACTTCCTTATGGGTTTATTTTGGGAGCATTTCCTTTTTGAAAAAAATTTATTTTTTTATTTGGCTGCGTTGGGTCTTTGCTGCAATCAGGCTTTGTCTAGTTGTGGCGAACGGGGGCTGCTCTTCATTGTGGTGCACGGGCTTCTCATTGCAGTGGCTTCTCTTACTGCGGAGCACAGGCTCTAGGCGTGTGGGCTTCAGTAGTTGTGGCACGCGGGCTGTAGAGCACAGGCTCAGTAGTTGTGGCGCATGGGCTTAGTTGCTCCGCGGCATGTGGGCTCTTCCCAGATCAGGGCTCGAACCCGTGTCCCCTGCATTGGTAGGCGGATTCTTAAGCACTGTGCCACCAGAGAAGCCCGCGCTTCCTTAATAAATCATTTGTATATGAATCCTACTCCCAGTCAGCCCAAGATAGGGATTCATCTTTATCTCAGGTAAATGAAGTCCAGGTGGAGGTGTTCCAGGTCTGCTGTGGCAGCCGTGTGGTTATCGAGAGGCAGACCCTTGTGTCTTTCTGCTCTCCCATCCCTCGTGTGTGCCTGTCCTCAGGTTGTCTCTTCATCATAAGATGGCTACTCTTGCTCCAACCATCACAGTCACATTCCAGGAAATGGGAAAGAGGAAAGGGCAAAAGGATGCACCTGCCCACTGATTGAGCCTTGTTTAAAACCCTCAGCCAAAAGGCCCTCCCTAGGACCATCTCACTGGGAGGCTGGGAAATGTCTGTGTGTAGCTTTGTGTGTTTATTTGAATCTGGGCCCATTGCCACCCCAATGATAAAATGTTCTATTGGTGAGAAGAAGGGGGAATGGGTACTGAGTAAGCAGCAAACAGTCTCTGCTGCAGAAATTAAATTCAAAACTGAGCATGCAGACAGTGTTGCTTTTGGAAGCCTGGCTGAGGAGGAGGAAATAGAGCAGGGAGGTTAAGGATTTGGGCTCTGGATTTAGACCTGGTTTATAAACCCCTCCCCTGCTCTCTTGTTTACATGATGTATAACTTGGGCCAATTGCTAAGCCTCTGTTTCCTCTTCTGAAAAATGAGGAGGGCAATAATAATGGAATCTAGCTAAAAAGGCAGTTGTGAGAATTTGCTGAAGTAGATACTGTGTATGAAGCTCTTCACATAGTACCTGGTATATATCAGTTATTTTGGGGCAGCATATGCGAGGAGCAGGGGCCTTGGCTTACGGATGTTTTTAAGAGCAGAGAAGGAGCTGTTAGTGAAGAGAGGCCTAAAGAGGAGCAACGAGACGGAGGGAGGGAACTTGGAAATTGCAGGGGAGGGTGATGAAGAGTGTCAGACGGCGCCGAGATTGGGAGGATGAGATCTGAAAAGTCAGTTGACTTTAGTTATTTATTTTTAAATAAATTTATTTCTTTATTTTTATTTTTGGCTGCCTTGGGTCTTCGTTGCTGCATGCCGGCTTTCCCTAGTGGGGGCTAGTGGGGGCTACTCTTCGTTGTGATGCACGGGCTTCTCATTGCGGTGGCTTCTCTTGTTGTGGAGCACGGGCTCTAGGCACGTGGGCTTCAGTAGTTGTGGCGCGCGGGCTCTAGAGTGCGGGCTCAGTAGTTGTGGCGCGTGGGCTTAGGTGCTCCGCGGCCTATGAGATCTTCCCAGACCAGGGCTCGAACCTGTGTCCCCTGCATTGGCAGGCGGATTCTTAACCACTGCGCCACCAGGGAAGTCCCAAGTCTGTTGACTTTATAGCATCTAGGTCATTGATGACCTTTGGGAGAATTTTAGAAACATGCCTGGGGAAGAATGTTCTCATGAAATCAGAAAGGCGGCCAGGCATGGCCCTCATTTCATAGATGAAGAACTATGGTTTTTGTGTGTTTTTCTTTGGGATTTGCTTAAGCACACCCTGCCCTGCCACCCCCAGCCTCCTCACCCCACAATGATTATGGTGAAACCAGAAATTAAATCCAGATCCCCTGCTTATGAGCGCCTCACTAGAATGCCAGTTTAATCCCTGAAGTTGGCACTGGTATCTGCATCTTGCTTGTAGGTGAGTCTCTACAGTAAAATTCCCTGATGAGCCAAGAATTGAGAACGACGTTCTTTAGGGTTTGTTTTGAAGAGTCTACCTTTGTGGTTGAAAACCAAGTTCATAAACAAATAGATAAAATCTTTGCATGAGTTTTCATTCCTGCTTTTAAAATATTGATTTTAATAATATTTATAACTGCCCTATATTTCATCATCTTTGATTCCAAATCTCAGACTTAGTAGTCAAGTGAAGTAATAATCTACCATTCGTGTTAAGTGGTGTTTGTACTCTGCTGATCCCTTGTTTATAGATGGCAGAAGTGGAACATGGCGTTTATTTATGTTCAGAAGGGTTTAGTAACTGGTCACAGATGGGTTTGCAATTCTCCAAAGCAGGTTGTTACCCTAATGAAGGTGTGAAGTGTCACCTTTCCGGTTTTGGGTTATGTGGGTTAAATGACTGCCTCTTTGCTAGAATCCTTTAAATTTTGATAAATGGAAGTCTCTCTCCTCCCTGCAGTCTTAGACAGCTTCTTATGATCAGAACTCCTCATTAGCTGCTCGGTCTTTCCAGAGTCACCTTTCATTTGTGTACCCTGGCAGTGTTGAAACCCAGCAACTACATGCTTATTACACAGGACAAAACAGAAGTCACCCTATGGGGAGATGGGAATGTGGTTGCAATTCACTTTAAAGCAACTTGACTTCACAGTGTTTCTCTGGGTCAGTAAAAGGATGGAACTTTTAGAGGCTGATTTTCTCAGTGTGTTGATATGTCAACAGGGGTTTGCCCTTACTTACTGTGTTCAGCAAGCATGAGTGAGGCCTGCAGAGAGCAGTAAGTGAGTAAATGAGCTCAGAGAGGATGAGGGCAGATGAGGAGGTAAGTGTATATGTCCTGTCGCCAGGGGTCCTCTCACTCACCTCCAGCAACTTGCTGCCATGCAGAGATAGGAGCCCAGCATTGCCAATTACTGTTTTTGTTTGTCTTTTAATAAAAAGCTGGAGAGGAGGATTTTAACGTGAAATTGCCTGCTTTTTAAATAGTGGCAATTAATATGAGTGTTTGGAACAGTGAGCTGGCCAGATAGAACGTTGGCTGTGAGCTGATGCGGCCTGAAGTCCACCAGCTGGCAACTTCGCTTAGGATAATGCTCTTAAGTGAAGCCACTGTTGATTCATTGAATGTGTCTTTATGTCAGAGCAGTGAGCAAGGTTTTCTGGGGCTGGGGGTCTAGGTAGGTGATGAGGATGCCGCTTGAGCCCCCGTGGAGCTCACAGTGCTGTAGATAAATGAGGCCGTAATCCAGGGCCGTACCTGAGAAGCATTGTAAGAGGAGGGCGGCAGAAGTGCTGCAGGGTTTCCAGGCTGGAGAGATGACTTCTGGCTGGCATCACCAAGGAAGGGGGGCATTTGTGTTCTGTTGGGAAGATGATGGATCAGGGGGTCATTCTAGGTACTGAGGAGCCCAAGGAAAGTTGTAGAAGTGAGAGCAAGCTCTGTTCAGGTCCATAACTGGGTTTGGCTAGAGGTCAAGTCCTGGTTAATTTTTGTCTGGGGGTTCTGACTGGCATGATACGGGATCCTGTTTAGCTGTGCTCATTGCAGGCTGCCCCTCCTCGCTTGTTGGGCCATTCCCGGCTGTGTGGTCAGGCTCTAAAGTACACAGAGTCACAGTGGTCATCTCCCTCGTGTTAATCCCTGTGGTTGGTTTTGCAAACATCTGCAGAGACCTGCGCATTGGGAGGCTGTTAGCGTTAGTTGACTTTCAGATTCAGAGAGCTGTTTCTATAAACCATCCTGGAGCTCGCCTGCTGTGTGCTTCTGTGACTGTTTCCCACTGAATTTTCTTATCAAATGTCCCTAACTTTCAGCGCCTGTCCTAGGTCTACACAGCCCTGTGTGGCTCTGGATAGCGAGGAGTGCTAAGCTTCGGTCCTCCTCCCGGTTAAGGTGTGTTACTGCCCTCATCACCCCTGGTTGAAAGGAAGCAAGCTCTCCTGACTACGACCGGTCATTGCCCTTGTTCTGCACACTGCCTGTGGCAGTCCAGTCCCTTTATAACAGGGTCCTGTGCTTCTTGAGGGCAGCAAGGAGGTCTTCTCCCTACTTGGTTATCTGGGTCTGTTTTGGGAAACCCTAGTTTGACCAGAGGATTAAAGCATAATAACAATAAAGGTGAAAAATAAATAAATAAAAACAAAGGTAGAGAAGTTTTAGGACACTCAGTTGTGGTCCATGTTTTAAGGTGCTCGTAAAGCATGGGAACATAGTAAAGGCTCTATCAAGTCGTACGGTAAATCGTTTTAACTTTTTCCAAATGAAGTTTTCCAAAAGTATGTCTAGAAGTGTGGCTCTGGATTTGGAGCGTCTCAGTTCAGGTATGATCTCACGTAAGGTACCTAACTTCACCGAGCCTTACTTTCCTCCAGAAACATTGTCGAGTCCACTGGGTGTCCTGGTGCCTCTCTCTGGCTGTATCCCGTTCACTGTGTCTCCTACAGCGTGGCTTCCAAAACTAGATGTCGTATTCACTTGTGGTCTAATTAGTGCGCAGGATCATAAGTAATGCGTTGCCCTCTTCCCCACCATGTTTTGTTGCCATAAAACACTGACACGTTCTACTCACATCCCTCCAAGTCCTTCCGAGTTGCATATTGCCTGTATCTTCCTTAGTGAGTTAGGATTTGCTCCCCAGCACGCAGAAGTTTACTGTTGAACCTGTGTGATGTGGTTGGTTTTGTCTCCTTCCTCTGGCCTGTTGAAGCCTGTTTGCTTCACCAGTGTTCTTAAGATCACTCCAAGCTTCATGCCATCTGCAGCTTCAATACAAAAGACAAATCTATTTTTGGAGAAGTCTGTTGAAGTGAGGCATGCTCTCATTTGGAGAATACTATTGGTGATATGTACTGGGGGTTTTCTAGGTGTTAAACATTTCGTCTTGACTGCAACCCTCAGATGTAGGTCCTTTATGAATAGCCCCATTTTACTGGTGAGGATATGGGATCTTAGGTTAAGTTACCTGAGGTTGCAGAGCAGGGAGGGATAGAGCTGGTCTTGAACCCAGAGCCTGTGTTCGTAGCCTCTCTGTCCACATTTGCAGATCATCAGCCCATGGGCTGACTCCTGCTCTCCCTAGTTTTTGTTTTAACCTGCACGATGTTTTAAAAATTGAGTTAGTTGGTTCACCCTTTAAAATTGTATACTTTACATAAAAACACAAAATTCTGGCTTTGGGGGAAAATTCAGAAGATCCAGCCACTTTGGATTAGTGTTCTTAGGTGGCAAAATGGTCAGAAACTGACAGTTTTTCAGAGGGCAAGCACTCTACAGTTTGCTAACATCCCTTCGTTTCCTGTGGTCCTCACCTTCTTAAAATTCTTGAGTGGCTGCTGCAGCCAGTTGGATTTGTGATGCTGTACTTGATTCATAAAACTGGGGTCAAGAGAAGTAATGAACTCTAAAAATGAAAATCGTTGAATGAAAGTAATTGGCTGAAGCCCTCACCCACCCAGTGATGGCATTTTTACAGTTGGGGTCCTTGGGGTCATGGCTTTCCTTCCGCGGCACTAGCACAAGTCGGATCTCCTCTGCACTGAATTGGTCTTGGGCTTGACAGTGTCCGGTTCGCACGTCAATATGCCCTGTTGTGAGGTGGTGGATGTAGTTTTGTGTTACTGTTGTTTAAAATTGTTTTATTGAGGTATTGAATATAATTGGCATACAATAACCTCCACATTTAAAAAGTGTACACTTCGGTAAGTTTTAACACATGTATATACCTGTGAAATCATCACCATAATTAAGATATTCACCACCCTAAAAGTCTCATCCTGCCCCCTTTTAACCCCTATTCCCTCCTTCTTTACCCCACTGCCACCCCTACCCAAGGGAACCCTGATCTGCTTCATCATTATAGATTAGTGTGCATTTCCTAGAATTTTATATTTAAATGGCATCATACAGCATGCACTCTCTTTTGTCCGGCCTCTTTCCATGCACCATACTTATGTTAAGATTCATTCATGTGGTGGTTCTGTCAAAAGTCTGGTCTTTTTTTTTTTTTACTGCTGAGCACAGTTCCATTGCATAACTCAGTTTGTTTATCCATTCAAGGCAGATTTTTGGACATTACGGCCCCGGTTTCTGGCCACTCGTCATGTTCTCTCAAGCTCCCCCAGGGATTGGGGTTGGCATCTAGGATTTCTAAGGTCTTAAATGATTCTGTGATTCTGAGGCGAAGGCAACCTTGGGTCTTGTTGGGTGGCCTTGCTGGGGAACATGCAGATGGGCTCTTTGACAGGCTGGAGCTCAGAAAGAAGGCTGTCTCTACCGACCTTCCTGTTCTGTGTTTTTTTGAGAAGGGTTTAAATAGCTTTAATTTTTGGCTTCTAAATTGAGAACACTTTCCTGGCATTTGTCAAATATATGTGAATGTTTATGTGTCTTCTGCGTAAAATGATAGTCTGTGGGCTGGTTAGAAATTGTAATGTGGAGATTATGGTGTGAAGGTTGGTATTCTGAGAATTTAAAGTTAATGGTGGTAGACACATTCCTTGGAAGAAGGTCAAGATTGTGTCATAAAAGCTAATTTCTATGGCTGTCCCTCTAAGACTTATTTGCTTCCCCAATGGGAGTTCAACAGAACCTCAGTAGCCATCACAACACAGGAATGGAGAAATAAGAGTCCCACTTAATTTCTTGGTTGGGTGGTACAGCTCATGAAACCACATCCTAATTTTGTGGTCTTTAGAGAAATTCATTCAGTATTCCAAGCTGAATTTATTCCTGGAAGAGAACTTCGTCAAAGCTAACTTTGCCAAGTATGTTGTCATATCCATTGTTTAAAAAGTTATTGACAGTAAAGTAGCCTTGGAATGTAATCTCACACTGCCTTATATGTCAACAGAACCCATTCTGAAGACCTTCTGTCTTCTTTCTGTATTTGAAAAGTTGGGTTTTCAGACCCAGTTGCATCACCACACATTCTTACATACTCGAGTGCAGTATAGATGGTGGCTTTGGTTCTTATATATATGTTTGTTTAACTTTGAGAGAAATAATACTAATTTTACATTTTCAAATGTGTTTAATTATAGTTGTAGGCTTTCTTGGTAAGTTTCTAGAACATTTTTTTTTTAATAGACTTTTTTTTTCCTTTTGTTGCTGATAGTTGAGTGTGGGAAGTGTTGGGTGTACAGTTAATTGCCTCTTAGAAGCAAAGGGGAAGGAAACCCATGATTTATAGTCAACTGATTTTCAACATAGGTACCTAGACAATTAAAAGGGGAAAATGGTCTTTTCAGCAACTGGTGCTGGGACAGCTGGATTCCCAGATGAACAAGAATGAAGTTGGACCCCTACCTCACACCATACACAAAAGTTAACACAGAGTGGATCAAAGATCTAAAGATAAGAGCTAAAATATAAATCTTCTAGAAGAAAACATAGGTATAAATCTTCATGAACTTGGATCAGGCAGTAGTTATTTGATATGACACCAAAAGCATAAGCAACAAAACAAAAAATAGATAAATTGGACTTCATGAAACTTAAAACCTTCAAAGGACAGTATCTTTCTCTTCAATAAGAAAGTAAAGAGACAACTCACAGAAAGGGAGAAAATATTTGCAAATCCTTTTTCTGTTAAGGACTAGTGTCTAGGAACTTGTAGAATTACACACACACACAAAAAAAACCTCTTAGAACTACACAACAATTCCAGTGTGAAAATGGGTAAAGGATTTGAATAGACATTTCTCTAAAGGCAATATACAAACGGCCAATTGGCACATGAAAAGATGCTCATTATCATCAGTTGTTAGAGAAATGCAAATGGAAACCACAATGAGAAACCACTAGTATGACTAGAGTCAAAAAGGTGGACAGTAATAAGTGTTGGTGAGGATGTGGAGAAATTGGGACCCTCATACGGCTGAGATCGTAAAATCACGCAACCATTTTGTAAAATAGTTTGGTAATTCCTCAAAAGGTTGAATATAGTTACCATATTACCAGCAGTTCCGCTCCTAGGTACATGCCCAAGAGAAGTAAAAACAGATCTGCATAAAACCTTGTATGTGAACGTTTCTAGCAGCATTATTCATAATAGCTAAAAAGTAGGAATAACTCAAATGTCCATCACCTGATTAATGGGTAAACAAAATGTGGTATATCCACAAAATGGACTATTATTCAGCCATAAAAAGGAATGAAGTACTGATACCTGCCACAACATGGATCAACCTTCCAAACATGCTAAGTGAAAGAAGCCAGTCACAAAAGGCCATGTATTTTATGATTCCATTTATGTGAAATGTCCAGAATTCATAGAGACAGAAAGTAGATTAGAAGCTGCTAGGTCCTGAGGGGAGAGGAGAACAGGCAGTGACTGCTACTAGGTACAGGGTTTCTTTTGGGGAAGATGCGGGTGTTCTGGGATTAGATAGTGGTGATATCTGAATTTTTTTAAAAAAACTGTTGAACTGTATACTTTAAAAGTGTGAATTTTGTTGGATGTAAATGATAGATCCATAAAAAATGGGTACATATTAAAAATTTCAAGCTTACGGGTAACAAAACATGAAAAGAAAACAGAAACATTAACTGAAATACTAAAGCATCAACTTTTGACTAAACAAGTGAAAAAAAGAACTAAAGGAGACGGAAATAAGGCAAGACCCGTTTTTCAGATGACAGTTTTTGAATGCGTCTGACGGTGCGTTCTAGGTGGGAGGTACATTATAGCTCAGCAACAGTTAGGGAAGGCTCATGTGTTTGCTAGGCTGTTTGGAACACAGGGATGAATAAGACCGTAGACTTCTGTTTCCAGGCATGGGCAGAGTTGTGGAGGTGGAAGGTGGGAGGGAGGTCAGGTAGGATAAAGTCAGAAGTCTCTGCTGAGGCACCAGGACACAGAGGATGATGCATTCCTGTTGAGGGATCAGTCTTTATAAAAGCATTCACTGAAAACAGTTACTGGATTACCTGGAGATCTGGGTATGTGTCTCCTCTGCTGGGGGAGGGATGAGGGTGTCTGATTCCAACCAGGGAATATATGGGGATGAAAGAGGCTGTCTAGCTCTGTTGACAGCAAAGTAAAAGAGCATTTCTGCTACATTGGCGTCCATTTCCTCAGGCAAAGAATGTGTGATTTTTCCACTGGGCACATAAGGGCCATGGGTGTAGGTGAGCTGGTGTGGGGCTTTTCTTAGCTAGGAAGGGCGCCCCATGGAGAAGAACCTAGGGTTGCTGGATCGGACCTTCATTGGCTGCGGAGGGGTTGTGACTGCCAGAACAGATGCTTTTCCCCCTGAAGGGGGAATGCAGAGGAGGGACATCTAGCCATGGCAGGCTCACCTCCAAGATGCCTGTTAAAGTGCCAGCCAGAGCAGATGGATGCCGTACACCTCCAGATGTGACGCCCCGAGAAGCACACAGCATCCCTTACGTAGTATCCCAGCTGGAGTCAAACCTTGAGGAAACATCAGACAAACCCCTCATGAGGAGTGCTCTGTTTTTTTTAAAAAGGACTGTGTTCTTAAAAAAAATGTCATGATCATAAAAGATGTGTAACAGCTGTAGTCATATCACAACTAAATGCATTCCCTCATCCTAAATTGGATCCCAGACTGGATCAGGAAGTGCTAGACAGGACATTATTGGATCAAATGACAAAATGAAAATCTGGACTATAAAAGTTGAGATAAAAGTATAGTATCAATGTTAAATTTACTGAAGTTGATAACTGCACCATCGTTACGTTAGAGAATATCCTTGTTCTTAGGAAATGGGCACTGAAGTAAATATAAAGGACAATAATGTGTGCAACTTACTCCCAAGTGGTTAAGGAAATTATGTCATATGTATGTATCATACATATGAAGTGTTATATATTGTATGTGTACATACAGAGAGAGCATGAATGGTAAAGCAAATGGGCAAAATGTTAACAATAGGTGACATTGGGTAAAGAGTAGTCTTCGTATTATTACTCTTGCAACTTTTCTGTAAGTTTCCAATTATTTACAAATAAAAATCTAAGAACAAGTGCTCGTGAATGAAGCAGCTGTAAGTATCTGTCATGCCGGGCTAGAGTGTGAAGCTAGCCAAGGAAGGACTCTGCTGTTCTCCTGTCCCTCATCTCTTCCCTTATCCCTGGAAGTGAAGTAGGCAGGATGGGAGTACGGTGGGGAGGATGGAGATTTATGTCAGAAGGGAGTGCAGGAGTGGAAACCTGGCTTGAAATAACATTGGCAGCTTTGATCATTATAAGGGTTTAGATAATTTAAATTTCTGAATTGGCACTGTTTGCAACTTAGGGGAGTCAGTGTCTTGCTGTTTTTTGTTTGTTTGTTTTTTTAAATCCGGGGCAGAGGAAGTAATTTTTCCCACTGAATAGATGAGTCCTTCATGGTCCACGTACCTATTACATACATCGTAAGGGAGAAAGGCACTGTTTGGCATCCTGGAGGAGGGCGTGATGAGTCTGCATCGTAGCAGAGTCAGGTAGGATGGGGAACAGGGAGGTCTTCTCTAGGGAGCTGGCCTTTGAGGTGAGCTGAAAGCATGTGAGAGATGAAGAGTGGCCTAGGCAGCAAATAGCCATGGTGCTGGTCAAGGTGGGGACCTGGGAATACAGTTTCAGGCGGAGAGAACAACTTGGTAAAAATACAGAAGAGTGACATGTGGCACATGTTTGTGAGAACTGTAAGTGTTTTGGAATGGTGGGAGCGGGGTGTTGGTGGAGGAACATTTTAAAGAAATGAAACAAGAGGTGGGTGGGAAGGTGGGCAGCCCACGCATCCCCAGCTGATGTTCTGTGCACCACGCTATCATCTGAGGCATCTGAACGCTTTGCTTGTTAAGCTCTTTGAGGTATGTCTGACAGGACTGGGGAATCCAAGTGGCTGGCAGTGACTTCAGTTTCTTAGAACGTTGCTACTCAGAGTGGTTCCCCAGGCCAGCAACTTCCAGATGACCTGACAGTTTGTTAGGAATGCAGCTTCTCAGACCTGTCTCCAGACCTGCTGAATCAGTGCCTTCCTGTTAACAAGATCCTCAGATGATTGGTCTACATGTTCAAGTTTGAGAAGTCCCGTTCTTAGAATTCATTTATTCTGCAGGTTAGTGTTTCTCTGAGTGCGGCTGGGGCCAATTCACATTAGAATCACCTGACTTACTTCACTTACTATGATCATCTCTGGGTCCATCCAGGTTGCTGCAAATGGCAGTACTTCATTCTTTTTTATGGAAGTAAGTCAGACAGAGAGAGACAAATATCATATGAGATCACTTATATGTGGAGTCCAAAAAAATGATACAAATGAACTTATTTACAAAACAGAAATAGACTCACAAACATAGAAAACAAACATGGTTACCAAAGGGGAAGGGGGGGGAGGGATAAACTAGGACTTTGGGATTAGCAGATACACACTACTATATATAAAATAGGTAAACAACAAGGACCTACTGTATAGCACAGGGAACATCTTATAATAACCTATAAAGGAAAAGACTCTGGAAAAGAATATATATATGTATGTATAACTGAATCACTATGCTGTACACTTGAAACTAACACACATTGTAAATTAACAATACCGCAAAAAAAAAAAAGAAACATCACCTGGAGAACTTGCTAAAAATGGCAATTCTGGACTTCCCTGGTGGCACAGTGGTTAAGAATCCGCCTGCCAATGCAGGGGACACGGGTTCGAGCCCAGGTCCGGGAAGATCCCACATGCCGCGGAGCAACTAAGCCAGTGCGCCACAACTACTGAGCCCGAGCTCTAGAGCCTGCAAGTCACAACTACTGAAGCCCGTGCACCTAGAGCCTGTGCTCCGCAACAAAAGAAGCCACCGCAATGAGAAGCCCATGCACCAAAACGAAGGGTAGCCCCCGCTCACTGCAACTAGAGAAAGCCTGTGCACAGCAACGAAGACCCAATGCAGCCAAAAATAAACAAACAAATTTATTTATTTAAAAAAAATGACAATTCCTAGGCCCTGTCCCTCCACTCAGGCATTTGTATTAATTTGTATTGATAAAATCCCCTGACAACTATGATATTCGTACTTCTGAATTTGAGCTCAACTGCTGTGGTGTGAAATCCTGAAGGAGTGGTTCTCAGTTGAAATCTCCTGGGGAGTTTGGGAGGGAAAATTGCTCACACCCCACCTCCAAGGAGTTAGAATCTCCTGGAGAGGGGCCAGAGCATAGTAGTATTTTGAACACTCCCTGTGTGGCTGTGGGGAGTAGCCAGGGCTGAGAATCACAACCCTAAAGGGTTTTAGGCAGGGGAGTCAGTTTTAGAACAAGAGCTGTAGCGATAAAGTAGAGTTGCAAATACAGCAAACAAAGAATGTGGTTTTGAGATGTAGTACCGAAGGGTCTGGAATGCTTCCCTTTTCACCCCCTACCATTGTCTTTATCCCTCCATTGTGTCAATTTCGGTAACTTTAGGACATTGATTCATGAGAAGAATGGGAAGGAAGGCTTAATCCTGAGGTCCTCAGTGGGGGGCATTTTTGATTGTAATACCTGGTTGCTACTGACCCCTGAGATGTAAGGCCACGGATGCCGCCAGGCTTCCTACAATGCACAGGACAGCACCTGCCCCCCCAAGAAAGAATTATAGATGATGCCCACAGTGTTGGGCCTGTGCTGAGAAACCCTGGTATAATAATTTTGAAGCAAGGGGTCATTCTTGAGGTGCCTTCCTGGAGAGTTGCTACTCTGATAAGCCACTGTTTGGGGTGGGAATGTATCATGTCTTTCAGATACGTGTTCTGGAGGAGAGAAAAATCTTGACAGTCATTTTTCTTGAGAGATATTTTAACTTGTAAAGGCTGTTTGATGGTAGACTGTGTTTGCTAGGATTAAAAATCAAATGTAAGTAAAGGAAACCTAAGTCGTGAAATAAATTAAGAAAATGACTTTTCTTTTTATTCAGGGTAAATATATGCCATCTTTGAGTGACTCCTGATTTGTTTACTTAGTTCCTTTTCGCTGAGTTAGGGTTGGTGAAAGGGTCCCTTTGGAAGTAATCTGTTCACTGAGGGTGTGCTTAGTATGCAAAAAAAAAATCACAACTATGTATAGGGAGTGGCCCACATCATGTATGAAAGGGGCTGGTTGGGGAATCCTGGGTTGGAAGCACCAAAGGACCCAGAGTTGGGTCACTAGGTCTTCAGTGGAGACCAGGAAACAAACGAACAGAGCAGGACAGATGGGGCTGCATCTTCCTTTGGTCGTTGTTGTCCGCTTGCCTTCTTGCCTCTCCATGGAGATGTGAATACAAACCAGCAGTGACAGCTTTGCTCACTTGGCCAAGGTTGCCTTGAATACCACGTGGAGAACGTGGGAGGGAAGTGCACTCATGGGGTCAAAGGGTGATGCCCTCCTCCCTGCCCCTGCCCCCGCCCTGCCTAGGTAGGGGTGAGAGGAGGGCCAGCAGGCTGGCAGTATTAGCCTTTCTCTTCTAGACCATGGGCCATATCAGGAGGTCTGGTCCACATCACAGAAAAGCAGGATGTGCAGCATATAATGGAACAGGTTTCTCCAACTTCTCATTCTTTCCATGTCGTCCATCCCTCTTCCTGCCCCACCCACTGGCTTGAGCAGTAGATGCTGTTAAGCTCAGCTGAGAAGGCCTCTGACACTGTCTCTCCCATGTCTCCCTGGGCTGGCTTAGATGTTCTGCTCCAAACACCTTGGAGCTACCTGTTGGCTCCGTCTGTCTCCCCAAGGACTCTCAGGGCCCAGGTTCTACTGACACTGTGTCTCCAGCACACATGTGCTTAAGAAATGTTTGTTGAATGAAGGAGAAATCAAATGCAGGAGAAACTGTGTACGTTTCCTTCGTGTAATGGGCGTTTCTGATGGCAAAAGTATTTTTCCAGGAGGATCTTGGGATAACCAACCCAATAGCTCATGTAAGTCTTTTCAGACCTTCTGAATGCCCTTTTGTAGAAGATGTGACATATCCTCAGAGGTTCACATGAGCTGTAGTGTTTGAAATAGCCAGGGCTATGCACTGTGAGATTTGATTTGCGTTGAGAGATACTGAGCATGTAGAGCTCTACACAGCAAGATTTTTAACCTGAAGTCCACGATTTTGTTTACTCTTCGTATATCTAACACAGAACTGGGCATCCTAGCTCAATTTTTTGTGACTGTTGGATTTATTTGACAGGTCTGTCCAGCTATTTACTCCTTTCTAGAGTATATTGGTTTTCAGGTAGATTGGCAAATTGGACCAGATGATATAAATAACATGCTTTTCTCCCTCCCTTCCTTCCTTTCTTCCTTTTCCCCCCTCCTTCCCTCTCTCCCTTTCTTCCTTTTTCCTTTCTTCCTCTTTTAAAAATAGTCTTTTTTTGAACTTGGTGAACATTTGATTGATTTTTATAAAAATTTCGCATTTGAAAATAAATTAATAGATGATTTTGAAGATATTGAAATATCTTTTATTATACAAAAATTTAAGCACGTATACAAATTGAAAGAATAATAGTATAACGAACCTCCATGTATCCAATATGCACCTTGACTGTTAGCAACTCATGGCCAATCTCAAGTCATCTATATCCTCCCATCTCTCTCTCCCCAGTTATTTATTATTATTATTATTATTTTTTTGGTACGCGGGTCTCTCATTGTTGTGGCCTCTCCCGTCGCAGAGCACAGGCTCCGGACGTGCAGGCTCAGCGGCCATGGCTCACGGGCCCAGGCGCTCCGTGGCATGTGGGATCTTCCCGGACCGGGGCACGAACCCGTGTCCCCTGCATCGGCAGGCGGACTCTCAACCACTGCGCCACCAGGGAAGCCCTTCCCAGTTATTTTGAAGCAAATGTCAGACAACATGGCATTTCATTACAGATTTAAAACCGCTGCCTGTTAATGGTTTCAAGGTGTTTGGATAGAACAGGGAATCAGTGGGGAAAAGGGACTCGGTCAGAATACCTCCGGGCATCGGGCTTGGTGCCAGGGAATGCTTATTGCCCAGAGTGTCCTGCGGTGAACAAAGAACGGCTGCCCTTTGGGGAGACAGTGATGACATCTCCCTTCTGCCCCTCCTCCTCTCCATTATGAACCAGTAAGCGCCCAACCCAAACCCTGACAAAACAAGGTGTGTTTTCGCAGCCACAGAAGTCGGACACTATTGTTAACCTTTTACATGAAGGGGAAATTTGTTTTTCTGTTATCAGCAAGATCATCCTCCTTTTTGTGAGAACAAGTACTATCTCAGTTTTTCTTTCCTTAAGGTATTACACACACACACACACACACACACACACACACACACACAAAGATGCACAAACCTTAAATTTGAGCACTGCTTGATGTTTTAAATACACTTATACCCACATGACTCCCACCCAGATTGAGCTAGGAGAACACTTCCAGCACCCCAGAAAGTGCCCCTTCTCAGGAAATACCGCCCCCAAAGGTAACTGCTATTTTGACTGTGGCTCTAGCAAAGTTTTGCCTGTTCTCGAACGTCACGTGAATGGATTCATTCGGTATAAATGGACTCTTTTTGCCTTGGTTTCTTTCACTCAAAATAGTGTTTGTGGGGACTTCCCTGGTGGCACAGTGGTTAAGAATCCGCCTGCCAATGCAGGGGACGCGGGTTCGAGCCCTGGTCCGGAAGGATACCGCGTGCCACGGAGCAACTAAGCCCGTGTGCCACAGCTACTGAGCCTGCGCTCTAGAGCCCGCGAACCACAACTACTGAGCCCGCGAGCCACAACTACTGAAGCCCACGTGCCTAGAGCCCGTGCTCCGCAAGAGAAACCACCGCAACGAGAAGCCCGTGCACCACAATGAAGAGTAGCCCCCACTTGCCACAACTAGAGAAAGCCCGCGTGCAGCAATGAAGATGCAACACAGCCAAAAATAAATAAATAAAATAAATTAAAAAAAAATGTTTGTGGAATGCATCCATGTCGTTATGTGTAACAGTCGTCTGTAGCTGTCCAGCATTAAAGTGGAGCATGAGATGCAATTCGTTTATCCATTTTGTCTTAGTGGCTAATATTGGTTTACTCTGTGCCAGAATCTGTACTCAGTGCTTCAAGTGAAGTAGTTAATCTTTTAGGTTAATTTGTGAGTTACCCATTGCGGTTATTGCCCTTTTATAGGCAAGAAATGAAAACCTACAGAGATGAGATAATTTTCCCCAAGATCATACAACATAGAATAGAGCTGAGGTTTAAACCCATTCTTCCAGATGGCAGATCAGCGTACACCTCAGTGCTTCCACATGTGGGTTTTCTGTGACTTCTCTGACGTGGTCTATAAGCTTCCACAAACATCATCAGGTCTTAGGGCTCTGGGGTGCCTTGGGGATCATCTGTTTTCCAGGGAAGATGTGTGGGCACAGAGAGCTTTAGTAACCTGGCTGTGGCTTCCTGGATAGTGAGTGGTGGAGCCAGGGCTGGAACCCGGGTTTCCAGATTCCTTGTCTCTTGTTGTTTTTGGCATTTTTGTTACTCTATGGGTCAGCTCGGACTTTGGGTTGCAGACAGCAGAAACTGACTCACCTAAGCCAGGAGGAAACTGTTGAAAGGCTATCAGTCACTCGCAGACTCAGCAGGGAACCAGACTCAGTGCTGGGGGAGGCAGGCTCTGGACATTTCCCGTGGACACATCCGGCACCTCTCCCACGAGCAGTCTTGAACTGGCCCTGGGACTTTGTATCCATCTGTTCCGGTGCAGAGTCCAGGGCAGAGGCGCCAGCTGTCCAAGCGAAGGCAGATACCTGTGTTGGGGCTGCCTCTAGAAGGAACTCCTGGGCCCGTTTGTCTTCCACAATGGGAGGAGTCCTTGCCTTCCCAACTAAGTTTTTACTTCTCTGATCTATATTCAAAAAGGTAAATAAAAATTTAATTGGCCAAGCTAAAGTAGGTCAAAAAGGGAAGTTTCTCCCTACATTTCTCGTTTTTAATGTGTTTGTGAATGATGGTCCTGCAACCAGGTAAGATGATAAAGGTACAGGAGAGCAACCTTGGGAGTCCTCAGTCTGAGTTTTCTACTCAGAAAAAGCATCTGGTCACCTTAATGGGAAAAAATTACCTTGTTGTGCTTTGTCTCTCAGGAACAATGTCTGTGTTTTCTGTAGATAGGTAATGGAAGGTTGATTTGGCAGTCCCTATTGGAAAATGTCACTGGACTTCAAAGGGCTTCTTCTGTTCTGGCTTGGGGAAATGTGATTCGCATGCAACAGACACAACAGTGTGATGTACTGGTTTCCTCTTACTGAACTGGACTTAATTACTTGTTTATGGAAGGCTTTTGTTGGAAATAGGAGTAGGTTTTCCTTTTGTGAACTGCTGTTGAAGAGCATTCTTCCACCTTGAGTACCCACTCATGGACTGAGTACTCATTCACTGATCCCATATTTACTGAAAGCACCAGGGACAGGATGATACAGAAGGCAGATAAGCTCTACCCTCGTGAAGCTGTTTGTCCAGTAAGTATGAGTTGGGAAAGTCCTTAAAATCCAACAATTTTGTTTTCCCCTTTCATTGCTTCTTTGAAATCTTAACTCCCTTGGTGGGGAATTAACATTCCCCTTTCTCTTTGTTGATCATATTGTCTGCTCCTTCTGAAATTTTTACTCTGTTGCCTCTTTTTCAAAAGAAGCCAAGATATGTACGATCAACACTTAAATTTTTCATATTTGAGCTCATGTAAATCTACTCTTGATTTCTCCCTATATAAAATTGCATTTATATATACTCACTGAATGAAGAATTTTAAAAAGATGATAGCTTGTTGACTGTTCGTCTCTTTGATCAGTGAGGTAGGTTAGAAGAGCTCAAATTCTGTGCCATGAGGGACTGTGTTTGCCTAGTTAACTACCGCCACATCAGCCAGTGGATGGGGTAAGAGACAGTGAAATGGGCGCTTGGCAACCTGGAGGACAGATTGCAGCACGGGTTGCTTGGGTCCACAGCAAACTCATTTCTTCTTCCTGGGCACTCGACTGAAGGGCATTTCTTAGCTCCTGGCATCATGGGGGTGGGGGGATCATGTGACTGGTTATCACTGATGGTCTGTGAGCACGAGTTTAATGTTGCTTCCAGGCCAGTGCGCTCAAGAGCAGATGTGCCTTCTCATCGCCCTTTTTCCTAGAGCATCCTTCTACCTGTGGAAGTGCGAGATCTGGCGACCTGGGAGAGATTTCTTTGGAATGTTTGCCCAGCAGAGAACTGCTGAATTATATGTTAGAGGTTATGTGTGCATTCCTTTGTAGCCACACTGAACGATAGTGCAGAAAGGTTTCCACATCCCTTCTGATCCTTGTTATTATCCAGCTTGTTGGCTTTTGTCACCCTGTAGTGTAAAGTGATATCTCACTGTGATGTTGAACAGTGATTTAGTATAAAAAGGTCATGTTTAAAAGTTACAGATTTTCATTGATACATGGGTTGGAGGGGGAACTGCTTCATAGATACAGGGTTTACTCGTGGGAGTGAAGAAAATGTTTTGGAACTAAATAGAGGTGGTGGTTGTACAACATTGGGAATGTACTAAATGCCACAGAATTGTTCATTTGAAAATGGTTAATTTTATGTTATGTGCATTGAACTTAAAAGAGTCAAATATTGATAAAATGCAGAATAAAAATAACGGTCTTATGTCTGACACCTCACGCTTTCCCACTTTTTTGAGGCAACAATTGAAAACATTTTAACATTTTATTCTGGTATTTACCACTGTATTTCTAGATGATGTGTGTCTCTTCATATCTGTAGATGAATTTATCTTAAATATCACCTGTTCACTTCCTGTTATTGTACATGACGGTGGCTTCCGACACTTTCCTCCTCCCCCTCCATCCTCCCATTAAAGTTGTATTACTTTTTTTGGCTAAATTAATAGTTAGTCTTAGATTTTTATGACTGTGTAAATATTGTTCACCATTGAGCTAAACACATACTACATTTTATCAATAGTACACAGCTTTTCCCTGGAGTTCTTAATCATCTCATTTGTCCTGATTTGCCTATTAACTCTTTTGTAGCATTTACTAGTGTTCTCTCCCTCTGCAGGCTTCATCACGCTTCCATGTGGCAGGCGGAGGGGATGACCCATCACTCCTGGGTCTCAGCCCATGGGCCCTTTGTCCCTGCTCCAGGTTGGGCAGTGATGCCCTGTGCAGTGTCATCATGGGGTCCTGAGCCTTTCCAGGGTTCCGTAGGGCAAATAAGCTTGCTTCTCACTGGTACCCTCACTGTAGATACCTCCCTCCATCTCTCAAGTTCTACCTCTCCATCTTCTTCCCATCTTCATTTATTCCAAAAGAAGGATTTGAGTTTCTCAGAAGATGAAGTTGCATTTTTTTGTTTTTAATTTTCATTGTGTTGGAGTTTTTTGTTGGGGGAGGGGAAAAGGAGAGGAAAGGTCTTTATTCTGCCGTCTGAAAACTGTGAATCAAGTTCAAGCTTTTGTAAGGCTCAATTAACATATTCTCCAGGTTTGGTTAGATCTCCCTAGCCAAGATGAGTCGCTGCATTGCATTTGTCGCACTGATTTCCTCAGCTCTCTTCTCCAGTACCCCCATCCTTCCTCTTCTTCTGCCCCTAACCCCTTAAATTACTGACTGTCCTGTATTTTCAACCTGCTAGTTGACCAATGGCCCACTGAACATTTCAGCTTGGTTGTTTCATAGGCATCT
Source organism: Globicephala melas (assembly GCF_963455315.2). Classification (NCBI taxonomy): domain Eukaryota; kingdom Metazoa; phylum Chordata; class Mammalia; order Artiodactyla; family Delphinidae; genus Globicephala; species Globicephala melas. The sequence continues at coordinate 11,631,707 of NC_083324.2, read as the reverse complement.
CAAACCAAGCAAAGCCAAAATAAGATTCTTGATTTCTCCTATTCTCCTCTAAATCCACCCCCTCCCGGCCTTCCCTTTCTTAGGAGGCACCATCGCCAGAAGAAAGCTCCGGTAGAAACAAAAACCAGGTTCTTCTTTGTTTAAAGCCCTTTGGTAGCTTCCCGCAAGGACAAGCAGTGCCTCCCCATGACCCACACAACCCTGCGTGATGTGGCCCCCTGCTTGCTTCTCCAGACACGTCTCCTGCAGCTCTCCCTGCGTCCGCTTCCCTCCAGCCCTTCTGTGCTCATTTTTAACCTCCTGAAGATTTCCTTCCAACTCGAAGCCTTCGCACTTGCTGTTCTCTCTGCCTGGAAGGCGTTGCCTCTACGTTGTTATCAGAGCCGGGCTCCTTCTCACCCTGCAGCTCTCTGCTCAGAAGCCGTGGACATGCCTTTCGTGATGACCCTGTATAAAGTGGTACTCCTCCACACCAGTCGTATTGGGCTGATAGATAATTCTCGTCTCCATAGTCCTTTAACCTGCTGTATACTTCAAGTTGTGTATTTGACTAGTTTTTCGCTGTCACTAGGGTTATACTAAGAAACTTGTGCATTGGGTTCACTGTTACAGTCTCAGCCCCCTGTACCGTGCCCAGCACATAGTAGGCACTTTAATAAGTAGTCATTGGATTCATGAATAGATTGCTGGGGGCTCAAAGCTGGAAGTGACTTAGGACAAACCTGATGTCGCTTCTGGAGACCTAGGGATTTCAGCATGTTTAAATCCTTAATACAACAACCATCTTTGTGCCGCTACATTACTCCTAGCCCCTGGGTTACCGGAGTGTACAGAACAGACACGAGTCCCTGCCATCAGGCACTTTACCTTCTAGAGTTCAAAGTTCTAAGGATATGGAGGACAGCAAGGAGATGGGGGGTTTCGGCCATTCTTCTGGCAGACTTTATTCTCTCACTGAGTCCCTGATGTGTGGCTCCGTCGGCTTCTTGCTTTCTCACCCCGCTGGGAACCCCATCAAGGTGGCTCCAAGCACACCTGTGGCTCCTCTTCCTCCTGTTTTTTCTTTTCTTTTTTTTTAATTAATTAATTTATCTTTGGCTGTGTTGGGTCTTCGTTGCTGCACGTGGGCTTTCTCTAGGTGTGGTGAGCGGGGGCCACTCTTCGTTGCGGTGTGCGGGCTTCTCATTGCAGTGGCTTCTGTTGTTGCGGAGCATGGGCTCTAGGCATGCGGGCTTCGGTAGTTGTGGCACGTGGGCTCGGTAGTTGTGGCACGTGGGCTCAGTAGTTGTGGCTCGTGGGCTCTAGAGTGCACGCTCAGTAGTTGTGGTGCACGGGCTCAGTTGCTCCATGGCATGTGGGATCTTCTCGGACCAGGGCACGAACCCATGTCCCCTGCATCGGCAGGCAGATTCTTAAGCACTGTGCCACCAGATAATCCCCTCCTGTCTTTTCCTAACCAAGCACCACAAGTCCTGAGGTCATGGTTAATGCAGCTGCTAAGCAATTGAGTGTTCTCCCTTCAACCAAGTTCTGGAATGCTCTTTATTTATTTATTTACTTTTATAAATTTATTTATTTTATTTTCGGCTGCATTGGGTCTTCGTTGCTGCATGTGGGCTTTCTCTGGTTGCAGCGAGCGGGGGCTACTCTTTGTTGCGGTGTCTGGGCTCTAGGCTCGCGGGCTTCAGTAGTTGTGGCTCACAGCCTCAGTAGTTGTGGCTTGCAGGCTCAGTAGTTATGGCGCACGGGCTTAGTTGCTCCGCGGCATGTGGGATTTTCCCGGACCAGGACTCGAACCCATGTCCCCTGCATTGGCAGGCGGATTCTTAACCACTGTGCCACCAGGGAAGTCCCTGGAATGCTCTTTAAACCATGGAAAATCAGCTATGGCCTGTTTTCAGCCCACGTGCCCTTTAACACTTAACCCAGCCCCTCCATTCCGCTCACTTCTCCTTTGCTAGCCCAGTGTGGCATCTGCTGAAGCTTAGGAATATTCCAAAGTAATTTTTTGAAAGCTTAATTTAGTTTATTTTTTCAAAGCCTTGAAAAATCACTTGTCACATAAGAGATCTTTGTGGCATTTCTTTGGGGCAAAATCAAAGCACAGTGTGTGTGTGTACATGCACATATATATACACACATACATACTTCCCCCAAATAGGTACAATTCTTCCACCAGATTCCCTATATTTGTGCATTTCTATACTTAGCACAGTATTGGGATCCAGCAGAACTTTAACTTTGTCCTGCTGTGCCATCCAAACAGCAAAGGGCAATGTAGAGCCGCTGAAGTGCAAAATTTCAGAAGGTTACTTTAACATCATATTTAAATTGCTTAATCTAATTTTCACTTTGAATCAGTTGCTAAGCAACTGGGAAGACAGGACAAAATCAGCAAGGCTAATTTGGTTCTGTTACTAGTATGTTAGCATCTCATATTTACATAGACAGTTGGTTGTAAAAACGCTTAATCCAGTACAATGCTGTTTTGCCCAAGAAAAATAGTTGTTGTGGAAGTTACAGCAAGGCTTTGGTTGGATTGACAGTGCTTCAATTCACACTCTCATCTTAGGTCAATGGAAAGCTATCTGAAATTTGAGCCTGTTTGTAGTCCATTGGTTTGTTAAGTGGGTTATACCCACTGACAATACCATCAACAGTTGTAAAATGGTACTTTCCATTGCATGTTAATCCCTTGACGTTAGAGATCCAGCCGGATCCTTAAATCAACTTAAGTCAAGTTATGGGTGGGATGGGGTGGGATGGTAATGCATACCAGTTAGCCATCATCATATGAATTGTGCTGGAGGGAAAAATAATAGTTTTTCTCAATGTCTTCTTATTGATGAAAATTGAAATTATTAACCTCATTTAATCCATAAAAAGTTGTGTACCAGATATTAATACCAGTGACTTAAGTGTTTTGAATGGTTTTTTGGTGTTAAGTCTTGTGATTATCAAGGAAGTCACCCTGGTCCTGCGCAAGTGGCACCTTCTGTCTTGTGTCAAAGATAGGACATTTACCACTGGCTGGTAGTCTCATGGTTGTGTGTGATTGTTCTCAGGGTGAATGGAGAGTTCACATATATCAAAGCGGTAGAAAAACTGTGTCTTTCAGTGACGTCATGAAGTTGCCACTGATACAGTAAATAACAATGACCTGTGAGTTTCATTAGAGATGAAACTTTTATCTTTTAAACCAGTTTCCTGCCATGTCCTTTGTTCTCTAAAGAGCTGGATAGCGTCTTTCATGCACACTAACAATTACTTTCAGTAGATGGATTACATTCTTGATAAAGATGGATATCAGTGATCTTATATTTGTCTGGTAGCTGCTTGTGACTAGGTAGAAATATTTAGTGAAGAAGGAGGTTATTGAAATGGGAAAGTACCTTTTTTCCTGCAGTTAATTGATTAAAAATTATTTTCTGAACAGTGTCAAGTATTTGTATGCATTGTACTTCGTAAAAGTTCATTGATTCCAACTGAATTAGAGGAAAGACTTAGTATCTGTGTCCTTGACAGTAAATGAATATTTTTTACTTTGAGATAGTTATTTGGCTAAGACAAAAACAGTATTTAGCTGTTCAGTGTCCTTTCAGGGAATGTCTCAGTGAACAGATATGAATAAGTGTACAGTTAGTAGATTAAGTTTTTTATAAAAGCTTGCTCTGATCTACTTTCAGGGTGCAGTTTTCCCAAATCTGGGTGTTCATTCCAAATTTATTAATTTTACTCTACAGATACCATTTGAAAGTCCTGTATGTCAAAAGGTAAAATTTTCAGAGAGTGAGTATCAATTCTAGTGTTAGTTGTTTTTTTTTTTTTGCGGTACGCGGGCCTCTCACTGTTGTGGCCTCTCCCGTTGCGGAGCACAGGCTCTGGAAGCGCAGGCTCAGCGGCCATGGCTCACGGGCCCAGCCGCTCCGCGGCATGTGGGATCCTCCCGGACCGGGGCACGAACCCGCGTCCCCTGCATCAGCACGCGGACTCTCAACCACTGCGCCACCAGGGAAGCCCTAGTGTTAGTTTTTTAGAGCGGTTATTTGTAAACTCTTTCCATGGCATATCCCTATCAAAAAAATTTGACAAAAATACCCCTAAACTCTGTGTGTGTGTGTGTGTGTGTGTTTAAAAGTTATATACATGTGTCACTGTACTAATAGATTGTATACATTATAAAAGCAAGCAGGAAAATATGTTGATGAAAAAGATTAAGATTAAACAATAATGTGTCCTCTTAATCATGACTAGCATATTAGCATGAATATCTTAAGGCACATGGGTGCTTTCAGGGCAACGTTCATCATTAGAGACAACATTTTAAGTGTTTTTTAAAACAGTTTTTAATATCTGGGTGACTTTTTTTTTCACATCTCGTTAGATCATCATCATTTTTCCTTTTTCTTGTTTGTGGGGTTTGCATTACTCCTCTCTTCGGTGTTTTGATTTCATTGCAGACATCTTTTGAAGCCACTAGTCCATTTTGTGAGTTAGTTCTACTACATAAAACAATGTAAAAAGTCATGACCCCAGGCATTCCTAAACAGAAGCACATCACCATGCACTGAGAGAGAGGGAGAAGACACAGGATGTCTCTGCAAGTTCATTTATTTTCTTCCTGCTCTCCAGAGAGTCATCTGGTAAACAACACTCAAGAGACCATTACCCAAGGAGGTGTCTCCAAATAAGCTTCTGTTGTTGTTGTTTTTTTTAATGTAGTCAAATTGAAGTGAGTTGGATTTATATCCAGAAATGTTTGTAGGTACTATTGCATACAGTGAGACTACTGCCCTTAAAGTTGTCCATCATAAAGGAAAGGAGATAACTCTGGGGCAGCATTGAGAGCTCTGAATTTGGAGTCTGAGCCCCAGCTCTGCCCCTAACTGGCTGTGTGACAATGGACATTTGACTTAACTTTCTAGAAGTTTCATTTTCCTCATTTCTAACCTCACATGATGGTGGTGAGAATTAAAGGTCAGAGGAGAGGTTTGTAAAAGGGCCCTGTAACTTACCATTTACACTTTCATGTAATTTATAATGCGTTATAGAAATAAAAGGGGAAAGTTTTTTTCATAGGTTGAGTGTATATGCGTCCTCAGTAACAGTTTTCACTTGTTTGTTTCACTTCTAGATTGCCTCTTTAAACTATGTCCCATGAATCGCTACTCCGCCCAGAAGCAGTTCTGGAAAGCTGCCAAGCCAGGAGCCAACAGCACGACAGACGCAGTACTACTTAACAAACTACACGTACGTATGGGGATGGAGCTCCATGGCGAGGTCTCGTGAGCAGCCCTGTGGGTTGTGTCTGAGTGGAATGGGTCGGGAAGATGAGTTTTGCGGTCCTCTAGCTCTGGATACCAGCTTTCATACGGTCTTTGATAAAGGGCTAAAAGGGAGCTGACCCTAAGGAAAGGTGGGTCGTAGTCATCCTGAGATGTCTTGAGAGTTTCTTTTTTCTCAGCCATGCCCTTTCTGGGATGGCTTTAGGTACGGTACTGGTTATGAGCACAGGGTCAGGAAGCCAACTGCCTAGATTAGAATGCTAGCTTCACCACTCACTAACTGGACATCTTGGGTGAGTTACTTAGCCATTTTGTGCCTCTTGTTACCTCATCTGTAAAATGGGAATGGTAATAATATACACATCAAGAGGTTGTTGTGAGGATTACATGAAACATAAAAAGCACATGAACAATGCCTGGCATGTGATAAGTGCTCAGAAAATTTTAGCTTTTATCATTGTATTTATCTTGTCTATTACTTGGCATATAAAAGAGATGCTCATTCTACTGCTGATGTGCTCTGTGACCATAAGCAAATTTTTGAGCCTCTCTGAGCCTGTTTTTCCATCTGTCAAATGATGCTATAATTCTTCTAGTGTCGAGATGATATAATTCTTCTGTGAGGCTAATCTGTGTGGAATTTCTTTGAGATGTGGCGAAGGAAGACATGACATATATCCAGGGTGGTATTGAACTTGCAGACCGTTCCCCGTCTCCCTGTTCTGCTTTATTTTTCTCCACATCACTTATCATGATCTTTCTAATTTATTTATCAGCTCTCTCCCCCCACTAGAATGTAAACTACTCAAAGGCAGAAGTTTGTGTCAGGTTTGCTCGTTGCTGTATCCCTCTTGCCTACAACATAGGGTAGGCGCTCAAATATTTACTAACTTAATTTAAAAAAAAAGCTCTTTCTTGAGACTCAGTGATGGCAGCCGAGGATGTGGGGTATCTGTGAGCACATGGGGCTCACGCTTGCTCTCTTTGTGACTAATAAATGACAAAGTCACAGCCAGCTGCACTGGGTAAGGTAGGGCCCATGGAAGGGACTCCTTTATTCAGCACATACTATATTAGACAGGGGTGAGGGGCTCCAGGCATGATGAGAAGACCAGGTTCCTGACCTCCATGAGCTGATCCTCCAGTGTGAAGACACACAGGCACTCATGGCCCTTAAAATGAAATGCAGACTTTGTGCCTGCTGGACGCTGCTTTCCCTCTGAGGCTTCTGAACCAGCTAGACTTGCTCTGTGTCCTTTCGTTTTATTTTTTTGAGCACCACAGACTCCTAACAGTCTCACGACCTTAGCGCTTGCAATTTGTCCTGTTGAGAACAGTCTTCTCCTGACTTTGCCTAATCTAAGACCTCTGCCTCCTTCATCTCTCAGTTTAAGTCATCTCAGTGAGGTCTCTCCCCATCTCCTTATCTAAGCCATGTGTTCCTTGCTTTCCTCCGTCATAGCACCCTGTTTATATCTTTCTCTGCACTGATCAAAGTCTGCAATTGTATTTAAAAGTTCCCTTAATTAGCATCTGTCACTCAGTAGAGTGACGACACCACAAGATGAGGAGCAGTGCCTGTCTTGTTCACCACTGTATCCCCAGTGCATTGTAGTAGTGTCTGGCACATAGTAGGTGCTCAAGAAATAGTTCTTGAATGAATGAGTGAGCCCTGTGCTAGGTGAGGGTGATAAAACTGTGACAGCATCGTAACCCTCTGGGAGCTTAATAGCTAATTAAGAGTAAAGAGGTAGTGACACGACTGTAGCAAGTTCTATTATAGGGCAAACCACTGAGGCTGTGGGAGCACCTAGAAGGGGCAGTCAAATCCGCTTTTGAGTTTAAGGATGGGTGATATGGTAGTCAGGGAGGGCTTTCTGGAGGAAGAGGAGGTGACAGGTAAGCCTCAGAGTGAGGCATCCTGTGGGAGTAAGAGGGTAGGAGAGAAAAAGAAAACAACAGAAGCAAAGAGATTGCTTTGAAGGCTTCTGGGATTGCATCATTATTTTAATGGTTTTAGGGCAGATATTCTCAACCTCAGCAGACCCATTGCTCCCTCTGAATAGCAAATATTATGTAACTATAAATATAAATAGGAAATAAAATCTGTAAATAATATAATCTCCCAAGATATCAAAGTTTTGAAACTGAATTATAAAGGCAAAATAAAGGGAAAGTAATAAATTTTATAATTGCACAGTCACTCTAGAGGACGTAAGGAAATAAATGCTTTTACCTATTTCTATAGACCCCGTGAATGAGGCAGCTGAAGACTGTGGCCGATGTAGGTCTATAGTACTGGTGACCCAGAAAGCATGTTTTCCATAATGTGGTGTTCCAAAATGGTCAGCTGCTCTTGGTAATGTTACTAAGAATGCAAGGTACATGCTTCTCTTTATTAAATAACACCCTCAGTTTTGGAAAAGGTGTTAATAATATTATTAATTGAACCATGCAGATCCATGCTTTGTGTTCATGTGTAAAGTGGAGTTAAGGGTTTGGCTCAGAAGTTGCAGCTTTTTAAGCCGTGTGACTGTCCACCGGAATACCAAATTGTGTGGGAGGAACGATGCTTCTTCCTTGCACAGGACTGTGCTATACATTTCAGGGCATCCAGCATCCCTGGCTCTTGTCCGTGAAGTATGAGTAGCGATCCCCTCCTTCCCCAATCACTGTGAGGATCCAGGACGCCCCCGAAGTCTGTACTGGGAGCATGGGAATCGAGTTAAATGGGTAGGAAAGGTTGCTCAATTCTGCACGTCTCTTGGGAGAGCCATTTAGCACGTACGCCTGTGGGGTCATCTTGGTGGAAGGAGTGTGGCCTTAGCAGTCCTGCGGCCCCTTTTCTCGGATGAAATTGATTCTGTCCACTGAGGTATTCTTAGTCCGTCTCAAACCCTTTCTTCTCCTACGCTCTTTACAGCTGTAGTTGTAAAATTCAGATTCCTCATGGCCAAGCAGGAAGCCAGTTGGAACCAAGAGGCCTTGGTGGGCTGGGTTGCTAAGGGGCGTGTGCCTGTGTGCGGGTCTGGGGGGCAGCTCCGCTCCCCTGCCATTGCTGCGTGGGAAGGTGGGCCAGGAACTGCCGCCGCATCTTCTGCTTCTTCAAGAGAAGCTAAAATCCGTGCTTTGATGTGTCATCTCTCAGTTTTTAAAAAATGTTGGCAGCTACTTCCCTTAAAGTTTAAAACGGAACACTCAACACCAGTACAGGAATGGCTCAGCAGGATGGCGTCCTCTGGCCAACTGTTCTCAGCCTGTGATACGTGTGTTGTTTCATCAGCAGTTCCTTTTCCCGCCCCTTCCCACAAATGAACCATGAAAAAGCCACAGAGTTGAAAAAGGCGATCCTAAAGGTGACCAAGAACTTTGAACTCCTTACTAAAATAAACAATAAATTCTCTCTTTCATGCTGTTTCTGTTTTAAATAAATTTTAAAAGGAAACCAGCACTGTCTCCTGATTCAGGATCCCTGACATGACTTGCAGGTCTTGGCTGTTAACTTTGTGCAGTTCCTGCTTTCCTGCTTGGCTGGACCTTTCTTTCCCCCTCTTGTGTCTGAAAGTCATGCACATGTTCTAGTGCCGTCATTAAAATGTTGTATTTTGGGCAGCCGCTTGCCTTTGGGGGCGGACGGCCAGTCTCCAGTGGGTTTTCATTTTTATTTTTGTCAGCTACTGTGGAGCACCCCAATCAAAGGTCAGATTATTTTAAATTAATGCCATTTAAGGAATTAGTCGTCTAGACCAGTTGACTTCCTTTTGACTAGGATAAGCAACATGCCACCAACTCCCTGAAGGACAATGACATCTAGTGGCTGGTTGCTATGTGTGTCTGTTCGTTCTGAGAGAATAACTGGGTTCTAACTCCCCTGGTCGTGATTTCCCAAGACTCTTGGCAGAATGAGGTTCCGCCATCTGCAAATCACATAATTTGTTCTACAGCCCTCGACTGCCGTTTCCTGACAGCATTTTTACCTGTTACCTTGAAACAGCACCTACATTGTTTTGGTTCTGAGAAATGGTCCATTACCTTAAGCCGTAGCTTCTACAAGCTAGGAGGAACCAGAGGAGTGAGGAGTCTTTATTGTCATCTGAAGCCTGGGTCCTGCCTTGCTTGTTTTCAGAAGCCTTAATATTTATGTTAGATACTTCAGAGCTTGTTGACCTTAAATAAGGTTCCCCATTGTTCCAGTGGCGTCTCTGTAGTAATTTAATAATGGTTTCTCCATTTCTGAAATAAAATAACAGGTGACTGTGATGGGGTTGACCTTGATGTTGCTTAGGGAACATTGTAATGTCTGTGGTGATTCATGGTGGTAGAGACCATAGCATAGAGCGTGATTTCTCCCTTAGAAATTCAGAACTGTCCGCAGCCCATTGTGTAAGGGAAAAGAGCAACAGGTACTTAAATTATTGGGATTTTTAAATATTGAAAAGATAACACATTTAAGATGGCTTTTTAAAAATCTAGGCTTCTTGCCACAGAGGTACGATGAAGGTGTTTCTGAAGTGAGTATTGTAGGAAGAAGTGAGCTCCAAAGTATACATGAGTAAGAAAAGGAAAAAAAAGAATGATCTCTAAACCTTAATCCTCAAAGATAATCTCGGTGTGTGGCCCAGTCTCCCATCCCCTATTTTATTCCTTTATCTCTATATTTTAAAGTATTAAAGGGGGCATGCCATCTCACTTTCTTCCTTTTTTTTTTTTTTTGGTGGTGCCGCACGGCATGTGAGATCTTAGTTCCCTGGCCAGGGATTGAACCCATGCCCCTTGCACTGGAAGCGTGGAGTTTGAACCACTGGGCCGCCAGGGAAGTCCTTCATTTCTCTTTCTTTCACCTGCTTTTTTTTCCCACTTAATATGTCATGAATAAATAGGTACCTCTGTATTTTTAATGGCTACTTGATTACTCCATGATATAGCAGTACTGTAATTTTAGACAGCCAATCCCTATGGGGGGAGGAGGTATTTAGGATTCTGACAGTTTTTGCCATTCCCCCCAAAAATAAATGATGGTTATGGCCTTGTGCACATGCCACATTATCTTAGAGAAACTCCTAGAAATGGGATTGCTAAATCAAAGTTATGCACGTTGAACAACTTTTTGGTAGATATTGCTGGATTATTCTTCAGAAAGGTTATACAAATTCACTGTCTTTTTTTTTTTTTTTGCGGTACTCGGGCCTCTCACTGTTGTGGCCTCTCCCGTTGCGGAGCACAAGCTCCGGACGCGCAAGCTCAGCGGCCATGGCTCACGGGCCCAGCCGCTCCGCGGCATGTGAGATCTTCCGGGACCGGGGCACGAACCCGTGTCCCCTGCATCGGCAGGCAGACTCTCAACCACTGCGCCACCAGGGAAGCCCCAAATTCACTGTCCTACAGTGTGGGCTCCTCTTTAGAATATACTTGAGGGATTTAATAGACCAGATTTAATTTTTTCAAGGGTGAAAGCAGCCTTGATCAGTGGGCCCAGGTATTGTCTGTACTGTTCTTCCTTTTTTTAAATTTTATTTTTTTAAATTAATTTTTTATTGGAGTATAGTTGATTTAAAATGTGTTAGTTTTACTTCCTTTTTAATCAACCTTTTGAACTAAAAATCATGATGAATTTTCTTTTTTCTGAAAGCCCAATTATATGTCAGTTATATCAGTAAAACTGGGGGAAGGGAACAAATTTGGTTTTGTGGAGGAGTTATCTAAAGACTGATTTGTGAACTCAAATGAACACATATATAGTATTTGTACACTTAGTAAAAAGTGAAGTGAGTGGGAGAGTTTTCTCCTTAAACAAAGAGTGCGTATAGGAAAAGTGAATTCTTAGAATGGTCCGTAAGCTTAATGCATGGAATGTTTGTTTAGTAGTTATATGTAGGCTTGGTCATCATTAAACCTTTTAATGGAGTTTTCAGATGTGATATTTGATATTCTTAGATATTTATTCTCCAGTTGTGTATTTTCTGTTCTAATTTTATCTTTTGTATGTTTGTACACGAATGACCTTTAATCTTTAGAGCTGCTGGTGTTTAATTAGTCTTAACTATGAAATATGTGTCTTCTTGGTGACTAATCTGACCTTTCCTTTTAGATATGCCAGTGACCACTGGATTACCACTTGTGTACTTAGTCTGAGCGTAGGTAGGAACTTAATATTTTAGATGAATATTTCTTAGATTGAAGCCACTGGAAATTCTTGAGAGTAAGAGGAATACCCATGAGAATTTTCCCTCTTAAACAGGAGCCCTTATATCATTTAAGTTCAAGAAACACTACTTTATAATTTTCTCAAGGTGAATCCTTTTGGTGTGGTGTTTCGAGCAGAGAACATTTGTATTTGTTTGTTGGAAAATGTTGTTTTATTTTACTGAATTCCTTGATTCCCCCCGCTTTGACATTTTTTTGCTTTCTCAACTTTCCTGTCCTTATTAGCTGAGAACTGCTTAGCAGAAAGAATAAGTGGCTCTCTGCAATGTATAAACCTGCCTTCCAAGTGGATTCAGTCCAGTGTATTTTTTTTTTAAAACTACCTGCAGAACCTGTGGGTACTGTAGAGCTCTTTGGATAGGGTACAGCTCAGGCATGAAAATAGGGAGAACGGAGGTGGGAGGAGGGGATGGGAAGGTGTTTATGGAGGGGAAGAGAGAGTTGGGGAGAGCCATGCCTAGGGCGGTTTGGATGCCAAGGATTGCCATGGTGTCTGCGCTGGTATTATTTCTGGATGTGTCTTGAACCCAGTGGATATTACGTTTTTGTAACTGAGAATAGCAGACTGGTAACTAATTCCGAAAGAGAAAGAGGGAAGCCTCTGAATAGACCATTGTTTTAAAGGGTTGAGACATATGCTACAAACTTGCAGTCAGCCACACAAACTTAGGCAAATCCTTACCCTCCTATAAATGTGGTTTCTTTTTAGTTTAGGGTTGCTTCCTGCAGCTTATTTTTCTCAAAAGATGTTCCTTCCTAAAAATACCTATACTCCAGGTAGAGGTGGAGCGAATGCTGAATTAGAAGGAAACTGAAAGATTCTTCACCCACCCACCTTAGTTCACCTTTTGAAATTTTCATTAGAACGTTTCTTAGTTACATAAACTTGTGTATAACATTGGTTAAAATTTATTGAATGCCTATTTTGTGTCTGGTATGCATTTTCCGTAATGTCTATGATTAGGGAGAAAAAAGGCTTGTATTGTCCTCATTTTGTGGATGAGAATGCTGAGTGAGGCTTGGTGAGATTAAACGACCTGGCCAAGATGATAAAGCCGGTCTGTGGTGGAACCAAGACCAAGTCCAGAAGGGTTGTGTGGAAACGCGGACGTGCTCCCTGGGAAAGAAGCCCATTAACCCACTGGCATCTGGTAGCATCTTGCCTCAAGGCAAGGGGAGACTCTACGAAGAGAACGTTGGAAGCAATTCCGAAGTACATCATTGGTCATCATCATGCTTCTGTCACCCATCAGATTAGATGCCGTATTTCTTCCGTTATTTTTCTTTTGTTTTACTTAGTCTGGGTTTGGGAATCAGAGATTGGAACGGCAGTTTAATTGCCTAGGATGAAACTAGTTCCCCTTGAGTGTGGTTATAATATGCTAACAGACTTGCAGAGCTACACAGGTGAACGAAGGAAAAATGACTGTGCGGGTTGGTGGCTTTGGCAAACTGTTATGGGAACCCTCTATTTGGTTTTACCATGTTCCCTGGCCTGCCAGAGCTGCACTAGTAATATCTCCAGCCTCATTTGTGAATGTGTAAATCTGGAGTTAACCCAAATATGGGTTTGAGGATTATCTCTTACTTACTTAATAGATGTGTAGTTTTTAAAAAATGACATTATTAAGCAAAATTTCAAATATACACAGTAGTAGAGAAAACAGTGCTCCTTTTGTACCCACTCAACTAGCTATGCAGTGTCGACCAAACTTTTTCATCTTTCTGAGTCTGTTTCTTCTTTATGAAATTGAGATAATGATCTTCTCCTCAGGGAACTACTGTGAAAACTAAATAAATTATAATTGGTATGTAACAATAATAACTAACACTCCATGAATGCCACAATGATGAGATACCGTGCTGTGTGATTCCTGTGAGATGAAGGTACTATTTTTATTTTCATTTTACAAAAGAGGAAACTGAGGATTGCAAAGACGTTAACTAACACATTCCAGGTCACAAAACCAGTATTTAAATGCTGTTTTATTTTACTCCAAAGCTATAAAGAAGACCTGTACAAATCATAAAAGGGCTATGCAAATTCCCTTCCAACCCTACCCTATTTTCTTTAAAAATACATAAGCTTGTGACTTAGTCTCACCCTAACCAGATGTCCATGAATTCCTTAAAAAATGAATACATGTTTGAAAAACCAAGAAGGCCAGCAAACAAGGCATAGTGGGTTGGTTTCTTGAACCCCTTGCTCATTGCACTTAGCCTCAGAGGGTACTTAGGTATTTGCTTATTTTTGTGGTTCTTGTATGAACTGGCTATATTGCTTTTGCCTTGCGGCAGAGAAATATATAACCCATTGTTTCCTCTTTGTGACCAATCTTCCTCCTCTATGTACAGCATGCCGCAGACTTGGAAAAGAAGCAGAATGAGACAGAAAACAGGAAATTGCTGGGGACCGTGATCCAGTATGGCAATGTAATCCAGGTGGGTCAAAGCCGCTGTTCTGTCGTGGAGCTGAAGCTTTACAAAGAGTGAATCGAAAAACAAGCACACGAAACCCGGTTTGGACAGATAGGACTCTGTGGACACAGCCACTTTATTGCAAAAGGTCTAGCGTTTCTTGTGATGTGGGCTGGACTCTTGGGCTTTTAGTTGGTTCTCTCTCAGTGCAAGGGTCCACTTCTCTCCCCTGTACTGTTAATTTAAAATCTGTCCACAGTTTTTAGATGGGAGGCTCCCTGTCTGAAGAGGAGCCTGGCTGTTGCGCTTTTGCGTAACTTGCATTGCTTGAAAGTTCTTCATGTTTGGTAAAAATTGGTTCAAGAGCTGGTCACCAGAAGTAAGAAGAGCAATTCTGTACCTTCAGGTAGAATATTTGATGATAGGTCTCATGTCTTACCTCACGGGTTGTGAGGTTTACTTGTTTATATCTGGTACCTTCAAATTTGACAGGATAAAACACCATTTAAGAAACAGCTACAGCAGGTTTTGCTAAAAAAAAAAAAAAAAAAAAAATCCACCTAGGTCTATCCTTGCAGAAAACTGTGTGAAGAAGTCCAGTGCCAAATGTGGCTTTTTTTTAAACCATTTTTAAAAATTGAAGTATAGTTACCTTACAGTGTTGTGTTAGTTTCAGGTATATAGCAAAGTGGTTCGGTTATACATATGTGCATATATCGATTCTTTTCCAGATATTTTGCATTATAGGTTATTACAAGATATTGAATATAGTTCCCTGTGCTATACCGTAGGTCCTTGTTGTTCATCTATTTTATATATAGAATAGTGTGTATACGTTAATCCCAAACTCCTCATTTGTCTCTCTTTACTAATACTAATATTAACTTTACAAATGACAAAGGAGTTCCTTCCCACTTTTTTTCCTGGTAGGTATTGGGCAAGAATTCTTGCCATGGTTCAGCTGGCTCACTAGCAGAATGGGAATAATAATGGTATGTGCGGCCTAGGATGATTGAGAGGTACCTGTCACAGAGTGTGCTGTGAATACTTATGACCTAATATTTCTTATTTTCCCAGCCTAGATCTTGAGGATCACCTGTAGGTAATGCCAGGTTATAAGCCAGCTAAGTCCAGCCCTTGGAGAGGTGCATGGAAGATCAGAGGTACTACTCATCAGAGTACCACGGAAGCTTGGGAAGGCATTGCCTTATGTATCATGGCCAGGGGATGTCAGGGACTCACAGATCAGACAAGAAGATTTGTGGGCCTCCTAGGAGTGTTCTAGAAACTGTATCTGTTAACCTGAAAAGGGAGATACTGGCAGTTGGAGGTGGTGTCCCATGCTAGTCTTACCATTTCTCCAGGGATTGGACGGTCTTTCCTATTCCCCGCCATCTTCTCTTACAGCGTGTTGAGTTGGGAAGCCTTGGTCAGCTCTTCCTGGTCTAGACTTACTATGAGACGTTTCGCATCTAGATCTTCCATCTTTCCAGCTCCTTCATGTAACCGTTACACAAGAATTAAGAATAGAGTGCTTAGAAATTCAAGGTGGAAATCCATAGCAGCCGTGTTTTTTCCAAGTGAATTGACAGTCCCCTGATGGGGTCACTTATTAAATTGAACTGTTTCTCTTGTTCAGAAGTGCCCTTCCTTAGCTCCTTAACTTCATGTCAGGGCATATTCAGACTGCAGTTCTTTAGTCCCTTTACCTGGGGTTAGACCCCTTGCTGCTAACCAATGGCAGAGTGATGTTCCTAGCTGATGGTGCACTTGACCTGAGCGACACCCATCTTGTCCAGGGCTGTGTTGGGGGGAAAAAAATGTCTTCTCCTCTTCCTTCTACTTCTGCTCCCTTTGGTCTTCCTTCTTTTCTAATCATTCCCTGCCTTAACCACTTCTGTGGTTCTCTAACTTCACAGGTGGCTCAGTGATGGGAGGAGTGTTTGATACATATCTTGTATGACTGAGAGAGAAATGTAGAGATTCGGGGACGTGCTGACACTCACCTTATTCTCTTGGTGGTTTTCAGCTCTTGCATTTGAAAAGTAATAAATACCTAACAGTGAATAAGAGGCTTCCAGCTCTGCTGGAGAAGAATGCCATGAGAGTAACGTTGGACGAGGCTGGCAACGAAGGGTCCTGGTTTTACATTCAGCCATTCTACAAGCTGCGATCCATCGGAGACAGTGTAAGTGCACATGCCCAGCCCAGGGCGTGCTCCGTGCCAGGCCTCCAACCATAACTGTACACTAGAGTCAACTAAGAGAAATTTAAAGTTGGAGCCAGAGGCTTATCCCGTATGAGGAGAAGGAAATCACCATGGAAACCAGTGTTTGGGAAACAGGGAAGTTTGGAGAGCAATGTGACCTAAATACAGTAGCTCTGTTTTTTTCCTACTGGGCTTCTGAAAAAAATCATATGAGGAGCCCATTACTTGAGTAACTTTACCACAAAAGCAGCTATCATGTATGAGTGTCCTGGGGAGTGTCCCTGTCCTTCTAGATCAGTAGTGGAAAAGAAGTGGTTCTCTATTGCGGAAATAAAGTTAGGACAGAAGGATGGAAAGGAAGTAGATCAGGGAAGGAGAGTGGATTTTAGGATTATCCTCAGTTGCTCTTGATAACTCTGCAGGCTCTTGCTTCCATTTCAATGACTGTGGTTGGTCCCGAGCTGGCTCCTCTCCTGAGGGGTGATTAAGTTATAAAGCCCCAGAAATCCTTTCCAGGGTGACTTAGAACAGTTCTGATACTTATTAGCTACGTTAGTAAGTCATTATGTGGGCATATACTTAACAGTGACTATGTTTCAATGCTATCAGCTGCATTTCCAACCTCATTAAGATTCTGAAATAGTTGTTTTCCACCAAAAAGAAATATGTATTTAAACAGTGTGAAATCTTGTCAAAAAGCTTAACTTGCCTTCACCTGAAACTGGGTTTTCCCATTTTTTAATATTTAAGTATACAAGCTTTGGGTCGTTTAAATATGTTTCAGTTTATACGTTTGTGTGCATATTAAAGTCTGTACAATATACGTGAAGCCTCTAGTACCTGAGCAGCCCCCTCGCAGCGGGTGTACAGTGCATAGTGATCATCAACTGAGTATAGAAGAGTAAGTCCAGTAAAGCTTAGGTTTCACCTAAAGGGTTGGGTTTTTTGACATATTTAACTTGCATATATTTTGAGTTAGAGAAAATTTAGTTGTATGTGTTCCCCAAATGTATCAAACTGAGAATAGGTGTGTTTTACACCTTAGGAAACCATCCTTTCTATTCTTCTTCCTTCCACTCCCATAATAAAAGACAAGGGTGCTTTGCTCTGAACTTCATGTTTGCAAGTCCTTTGCTTTCCTGTCCTTTAAGCTTACCTGTTTAGCTGTGCCTTAGTTGAGAAAGTAAGATGGACTTGAATACTTGTAGAATAGTGTCTTTCAAAGGACAGGTATTCATCTACTCATGGGCCAAGAGATCAATTTAGTAGCTTGGGACACTCATTTTAGAAAGTGGAATAGAATAGGCAGTATCAAGCTGTGTTAAACATAATGGGGATAAGATTGTTTGGGGGGGTGACTTTTTTTTTTAGATAAATAGAGATCTCTATATCTTTCTATATATACATGCATATATGTATATACACATATAGCCACATAAACTCTTTATGTATGACTGAGTCATAATAGAAAACGTATTTCTTAATACGACTTTTCAAAAAAGTATAAAAGCCTTTGCTTTAGAAATATAAATTTATAGCTTTATTCTTTCAAAGATAAAGACTTACTTCAGGCAATAATCTGCTTCTACTCCTAAAATTTAGTTAGAGCTTATTTGTACAAGTGCCTTAACTGAAGCTAACGAAGATATGATTTTTTTCTTCCTGCTCTGACTGACTTGGAGATCGCCTTTGGATAATCATTGACAATTGTGGGCAAAAATTTACCCTTAGGCTTGTGAACATCACCTCTTCCTGGTCAGGGTCAGGCTTTGGGGTTTTAAAATCTTTTTTTAATTTTTATTTTTTTTGAAATTCCATTCTTTATATATTTTAAAATTTTTATTTTATATTGGAGTATAATTGATTAACAATGATGTGTTAGTTACAGGTGTATAGCAAAGTGATTTAGTTATACCCATACAAGTATCCATTCTTTTCCCAGTTCTTTTCCCGTTTAGGTAATGATAGAATATTGAGCTGAGTTAATTGTGCATTTGTGCTGTATCACTCTACTTGCTGGAAGCTGGGCCGCCTTCTATGCAGGCTCTTACAGCTCCTGCCAGAACTAGCCACTGGTCAGTCTGCAGTCCTGACCTGTTTTGTGAAATGCTCTATTGGTCCTTTCCTTTCCAGGTGGTCATAGGTGACAAGGTTGTTCTGAACCCCGTGAATGCTGGCCAGCCCTTACATGCCAGCAGTCATCAGCTGGTGGATAACCCAGGCTGCAACGAGGTAAGGGAAATAAAGTTATGACTTGTGGGCAGGCATATGCTGCAGGAGCAAACCTTCCTGGGGCCAGAGCATGTGCGTGCTCACAGCGACTTGAGTAGTGACTCGGGGCAGTGTACCCATTCTGCAGGGGAACAAACTGAGATCCAGGCCTGCCGCATGAGGTTATATAAGCCTGTTCATTGGGTGGGGGCTGATGTCACCTGAGGGCTCAGTTTGCTAAGCTTTGTATCCCTGGGGGATTGTTTTCTAATTTCTTTAAGGAGAGAAGGGCCCCCTTTACCAAGTGTTTTTGGCCAGAGGGGTACCCTTTTCTAATTGGTCTCTCTAAAGAGTGTGTCTTGTGCTAATTCATAAGAAGGGGACACTGCTGGCCATCGGCAGCCCTGTGAGAGTGACATCTTACTTTTGGCAGTACATCTACTTAACTTAATTGGCAATTTTAGGACACAAGGGCAATAACTTGATGGTGACATAAATGTTTGCCTAATGTTTGTTTGGAGGACACAAGCTCTGGAAACAGACAGATACGGATTCAAATCCTGAATCTGCCCTTCCCTACCTCTGTGACTGTAGGTTCATTATCCAGTCTCCCTGGGCATCAGTTTTCCTACCTCTGAAATGGGCATGATGGTTATGGCTATTTTTAGGGTGTTGCTGAGGATAAAATATATTAGTGAATGTTAGCCCAGTGCCTGGCATATATTTCGTTTACAAACAATGGCTATATCATTAACATTTTAGGATGTATACGTTGGACTTTTTTTTTTTTTTTTTTTTTGCCTTTGTAGCTCATCTCATTTTATACATACTTGTTTTCACTGGGCCTTTACGTCTGGCTATAGTACAAGAGACTTGGGGGAAAAAAAAGAAGAAGAAGATATCATTCCAGGGGGGCAGGAAGCTTGGTTCTGTTAGCCGGAGTTGCAGCATACATACTGACTGGTACAAATGAACCATTTATTACCAAAGACTTCTATCAGGCCAACTGAGTTTGCAAGTTCTATGATCTTCATGATGTCAGTCTTTAGGCTTGGAGGGCTGAAGCACAGCCTTGCTTCTTGGGCAGAAATGAGGCATTTGGGCACAGGAAACCACAGTTGTTGAGGGGTATGTGAAATAATAACTAATTTGTTTTCTAGGTCAATTCCGTCAACTGCAATACCAGCTGGAAAATAGTCCTTTTCATGAAATGGAGTGATAACAAAGATGACATATTAAAGGGGGTAAGTTTGATACGTTACAGGCTGGGCAGCACTTGGGTCCTCTTTGGTTCTCTTTTTAAATGCGTTTTCCTTCATTCCTCCGTGTGTTGACTTTTAGGGTGACGTGGTGAGGCTGTTCCACGCCGAGCAGGAGAAGTTTCTCACCTGTGACGAGCACAGGAAGAAGCAGCATGTCTTCCTGAGAACTACCGGCCGGCAGTCAGCCACGTCTGCCACTAGTTCCAAAGCCCTGTGGGAGGTGGAGGTAAGGGATGGGGTGGGGCGGGCAGGGAGAAAGGATTCATGGATTTATAGGAATAAGTCACATCCAGGTACTTACACCCACCTTGTTCCAAAAACAATGGATGACTTGGGATGACTTAGAGAAACAAACACATCACGCCATATCTGAAGGATGCCAGATGTTCCTGTGGAGGAAAAGAATAGCTACCTCGGAAGCCAAGTCCCAACTGAAGTTAGAAATTTCTTTCTCTGGGTCATCTGATCATCTCTTCCTTCTGTGTTTTTTTCTTTCCCTTGCTCAGTTATCTATCACAGCAATATGTAATCAAGTGCCTAACCCATCACAATGTGTAGGTGACTGCACATTGGCGATAGGATGGAAAGATAGTGGATGGTGAAGTATCTACACCTCCAAAGCACAAAGAGGCACATTCCCTGTCCTCTGGATGTGTAGATGAGGGAGGGCAAGGGATCAAGGAAGACTTCCTGAAGGAGGTAGCATCCGAGCTGGTGCTGACGGGATGACCTATATTTCAGACGGAAGGGATGAATGGAGTAAGTCACTTCCTATAAGATACTAACGTGGAATTGGAAATGTGAGGCAACCTTGGGTTAGAACTCAGTAACCTCATTTGATGAGGAACAGAGGATAGTCATGCGAAATAAGACAGAAACTGTTTTAGGAGACCAGATCCTGAAGGGCGATATATCCAGGCTGTAGGGACTTGGAACTTAATTCATAAACGAAAAAAGTATTAGAAATGTCAGAACCCTACGAAGTCACCGTGACTGACTTTAGAACCTTAAAAGCAAGTACCATGTCTTCTTCACTCACAAACTGATTGAAATGAATTAAACGTGTCAACCTTTTGGGGAGAGTTTTTGCAGTATGGACTCACTTAACCCAGAAGTCCACTGTAGACCATCTTCTGTATTTTATCGTCTGAGAAGCAACAGCTGTCTAATTTTTGCTCCCCCCCAAAACTGTTGCCTGCCAATTTTCCCTCTGAATACTCTAGGGAAACACTGAACGTCTTCCTTTTTTATTTTCTTCTTGAGGATTTTAGAAACTTAAGTGTCCCTTCCAAATAAAAGAAGGAAGGCAACACCATGTGTTTTATATTTCTGGTCATGATTTAGGGTTTTCATTATATGTCTTCACCTCATTGCCAGTCAGTTTTACATATCGTCATAACTTTTTACACGTGATGTTAGAACCTTACGATAGTATACAGTTGAATCTTGAACAACACGGGTGTTAGGGGCACTGACCCTCCACATGGTTAAAAATCCACGTATAACTAATAGTTAGCCCTCGGTGTTCGTGGTTCCTCTGTATTCGTGGATTCATCCAACCATGTAGCACTGTAGTATTTAATATTGAAAAAAATCCACGTGTAAGTGGACCCTTATAGTTCAAAGTCGTGTTATTCAAGGGTCAGCTGCACTTCTGTTTCTCCCTTCCTGTCCTTTGTGGTGATATTCTCTTGCATTTTATTCTATATATGCTATAAACTCCATAGTGCGTTTTTATTTTTTTTTTGCCTTGTTTAAGGAGTCACTTGCATTTTAAAAACATGGAAAAACGAGAGGACAGGAGTCTTTTACCCACATAGTCATCATCTCCAGCTCTTCACTTTTTGGTGTAGATTTGAGTTTTCATCTGGAATCATTTTCCTTCAGCCTAAAGAACTCCCTTATCATTTCTGTAGTGCAGGTCTGCCACTGGCCAATTCTCTCAGCTCTCATTTGAAGACAAGAAAACAACTTTATATTTGTCCGTGAATATCTTTATTTCACCTTCATTTAAAAAGATCAGTTTATTTTTCGTTTTTGAAAATAACAGCCTCATTGAGATACAATTCATATGTCACACAATTCAGAAATGTACAGTGTGTAGTTCTCAGTGGTTTTTAGTTGACCCAAAAGAATCCCTGAGCCACAGCAGTCACAGCTCATTTCTCTTCAGATTTGCCCCTCCCCACCTCTGGTAACTGGTCCACTTTCTATCTCTGTAGATTTGCCCGGCTTGAACATTTCATATAAATGGTATCCTACAATATGTGGTCCTTTGTACCTGACTTCTCTTACCTAGCATAAAGTTTTCAAAGTTTATCCATGTTGCCATGCGTATCTGTATTTCATTTCTTTTTATTGTCAAATAATATTACACTGTATGGATATACCACATTTTATTTACTATTCATGGGCATTTGGATTGTTCCTGCTTTTTGGCTGTTGTGAATAATGCTGCTGTGAACATTCATGCACAAGTTTCTGTGAGGAGTTTCAGTTCTCTCAGGAGTGGAATTGTGGGTCATATGGTTACTTTGTTTAACTTTTTGAGGAAATGCCAGACTGTCTTGAAGGCACTATTGTATGTCCCCACCTGCAGTGTATTAAAGGTTCTCATTTCTCCATATGGCCTTCATTCATGAAAGATATTTTTGTTGAGTGTAGAATTTTACATAGACAGTTATTTCTTTTTGTACTTGAAGGCGTTCATCCATTGTTGTCTTGCACAGATTACTTTCTGATGTGAATTCAGTGGTTTTCTTTTGTTCCCTGCATATAGCGCCTCTTTTTTTCCCTAGCTACTGTAAAATTTTTTCTTTTTCTTTCTGGTTTACGTTAACCTCATTATGATGTGTCTTGATGCACGTGTGAGTGTGTGTATGTGTGTTTATCCTACTTTGAAACCACTGAGATTCTCAAAATGTGTGGGTATGTATCAAAATGGGAACATTTGGGAGTCACTGTTACGTATTTCTCTAGCCTCCACCAACCACATGGACACACTGGGTCATTCGATATTGTCTGACAGGCTGCATTTTCCTGATTCTCGCCTGTCTGCTGCATTATGACAATATGCTCAATGTTGTGATGCTCCTTTGTTGACGCTCTGGATCTGCTGCCTTCCTTTAAAGAGTATTGACTTTTGTTTTGCCAGACAAAGAAAGTTACTTGCAGATCACTTTGACCCTTTGGAGGTTTGTTTTAAAGCGTCATTGGGTCAAGTGTACTGTAGCATTTTTTTAGGGCTAGACTAGCCCAGCTACTAAGGTGTGAGCCTTTTGATGTCGATACTGAATGCCCCAGGTGTTCAACCGGCCTCTCCTCTGGCTTGTTAGAATCAGAACACCTTCTAGTCCTGTGTGAACTCCTGGATCGTTGAGCTTACGACTACCCTCTCGTTTTCTATTTGGCCTTGTGGGGTCTCACCTTACACGTATGCCGCTTGGTATTTAGCCAAAGACTAAAGGAGGCCCTTGTGCAGATTTCTGGAAATTGTTTTCTGGGGAGCTCTGTATTCTGCCCTGACAGATTCCAGTCACCTCAGCCTCCTTAAGTTCTGATATCTCCTCACCTCAGTGAGACTGGTCTCCTCTGCTTGAATACCTCTTCTCGATGCCACTGTCCAGAGAGGGGACCTCCCAGCAGAAAGCTGGAGCAGTCGTGGAGATCACCCTGTGTCCCTGTCCTCAGAGATGACAGTTGTGCGCTCCCTGTCATCCAGCATCTGAACCCAGTTGTTTTGTATATCTTACATCTTCCTCAGTTTTCTCGTTGTCTATGGCATGTTCACGTATTGTGTGAGGTGCCTATTTATGGCAGCAACTCCCAGTGCCAGTTATTCCATCATGAGCAGAAGCTACGGTTACATTTATTTGTAGGCTGAATTGGCCCAGGCACTGTGAGTGTCCAGTTTCAAAGCTCAGGCGTGTGGATGTATTATAGTGCATGAGCGCATGGATGAATTGCTACAGTTTTCCATGAGATTCTTTTTTTGTTGCTTGTTTCGCCTTTTGTGGATGAAGTCCAGGATCTTAACTTCTTCCTTATGATTAAGGCAAATAATCCGAAAACCACTGAACTTTGTCTTACAACCGTTTCATGTTAATTAGGGGACTCTTTTTTCTTTGGAGAAACATTGCTTGACAATACATATGATACTTGTTACGCGTTTGTTGGAAGATAATGATTTTTTTCAGCTTAAATACGGCTCCTGCACTATGACTTCTGGGTGGTGTCTCACATTCAGCGCCGCCCTCATTTGGATCGACATTTCTTCCACTCCTGTTGCAGGTGGTCCAGCATGACCCGTGTCGGGGTGGAGCAGGATATTGGAACAGCCTCTTCCGTTTCAAGCATCTTGCTACAGGGCATTACTTAGCAGCAGAGGTAAGTGGCAGCCCCATAGTTTTTCTCTTTCAAGGATGATGTACTGCTCTTTCCTCACTTACCTATAGCCACTGAGTAGTTAGGGGCTGAGGGTAATGCTCCATTACCTAGCTTTTCCTTCTGCTTTTCGGTTTCCTTCCACCTCATTTCCCTGCTTATAGACAAGAAGAGGCAAAAATCGTGAACACATTTTAGTATTTGACAGGGATTCTGATCAAGCTGTGGGGACAAGGTCAGTTAGAAAATAATGCTGTGGTGGGAATGTAATGTCCATCCTGGTGACTTTATTTAATAATACTGTGTTGTATACATTTGACTCTGAACGACGCGGGTTTGAACTCTGAACGGGTCCAGTTACCTGTGGATGTTTTTCAGTAGTAAACACTGCAGTGCTACGCGGTCTGTGGCTGGTTGAATCCGAGAATGCAGAACTGCAGATGGGGAGCCGCAGGTTTGGAGGGCTAGCTATAAATTATACACGTGTTAACTCCCGCATCGTTCAAGGGTCAGCTGTATTTGACAGTGGCTAAGAGAATCGAGCTTAAAAAACATAATGCTAATCAGGGTTTTAGGATGATCTTTCCATTTTGCTCTTGTTGACTGCTCTCACCGCATCTTATTTACCAATCCTGATCCTAACACGAATGACCAAGACTTGGCCGCAGTGAAACATGGTACGTAAAGCTGGAAGCATTAAAGCCCATAAAGAATTACGTCATTTTATACAGCCTGGTTACTCAGAGCTTTAGTGGATAGACAGGGTCTTTTACTTACAGGAATGTAAAAAAATCAAGGCAATGTATTTTAAATGACCGTGAAGGGTTTTTGAGGAAAGGCAAGACTCAACACTGAAGGATAGGAGGAATTTCCCTTTTAGTTTTTGTATTAAATTAAGGAGCCATGTTACTGTGTGACAGACGTTGAGTTTTACTCTGATCTGCTGGAAGATGTACGATGCATATTCATACCAGATTCTAGCCGTACATCAAGGGACACCTCCTGTCATCTGGTATCACTGGTGAGACTGCTCAGAGATTTTCAAGGTGATGCCTGGGTGTCAGTGTTGCTTCTGCAGCTGACCCCAAGGAAGGCTGAATCTAAATGTTCCAACCCCCCCGGGATGCCTGACACTTGTATGAACTGATGGTTTTGAAATATTGAAGAGCCGAAGATTAAGACTAAGTTGAAATTTGAAATGGAGCCATAGGAAATGATGGACCCAGCCCACCAGCTGTGAGAAACGTTGATTACATGGTTTGCCAAAGATCAATGGCGGTTGCATTATCTGTTATGTCCTGGGGCAAATGCAGTTCTTGCTGGAAGCCAGACATTTTTTTTTATTTCTAACTAGAAATAAGCAGGATTATCAATCACTGGGTACTGATCTTTTATTTATTTCAGGCTTTTAACTGTTGCTTTGCTAGTGGATTCTTTGTGTTCCTCTGTCTACATTTGAGAGCCATCTATTGGTGACTGGTAGATCGTTCCATGTGTGTTGTACTCATGTGACGTGTGTTGTGATTGTGGCATGCTGGTTTCGTGAACAGAGGGAAGGGAGAAGTTCTTAGCTGTCCAAAGATATTCGCAGGCCTTGAAGTCTCCTGCTAGCAGGGCCAAGTCCTTGAGAAAGCAATGGATGTTTTAATTTCCTAATGATTCTTTTTCATCAGGTAGACCCTGACTTTGAGGAAGAATGCCTGGAGTTTCAGCCCTCAGTAAGTATGGACAAGAGCCTTCTTGTCTTCCTCTGGTAGGGTGAGGACATGTGATCTGGAACCCCATGTACGAAACTGCCCCTGTGGTCACTGAGTGCTGGGGAAGGGGAGAGCTTACGCTGCCTTAACAGAGGATCTTGTTCTGTGCTTCCCTGGAGGGCAGTCATATCCCCTTGTGTCCTGGTTGGTCCAAGAGACTGTTGGTCATGATGCTCTTTCTGTGTGCTTAGTCAAGGGGTCTCCATCTCTAAGTTGCAGAAGTTCACGGTATCTCTTGGAATACTGCTAGGTTGGAGATGGTGATGGTCCCTGTAGAAGCCAGCCTTTTACATGCCAACGTCTCATTGCTGTTGACCTGAATCTATGACTCACTCGGATGTCTTCAAGGAATGAGTGTATAAGGTGGACACTGTCATTTAGAGTGTGGAGGTAGCACATGAGGCATGACTGCTGATTAGACACTCAGTTGTCTAACCATCTGTCCTTTCTGCAAAGTCAGAAATAGACCTTATTGTGTGGTTTGGAATTTTAATGCCAGCTGGATCCTTCTTGGGAAGCCATATTGCCAATTAATGCTGATAGGGAGGCACTTGGGTTGGGGGTTCAGGTGTCCACAGTTACGGGTTGAAGAGGGAAGTGGTTGTGTTACAGGGAAGTGATGGGTGTAAGTCATGCAGTTCTCTTGTGGAGTGCTTCATTCTGGTGTAGGATTAACAAAACAAAGACCCAAACGGTTGCTGCTCTGTTTGACGTTGTGTGTCCATGTGAACATCTTGATGGTGAATATGCTAGGTGGTATTGAGGGTGTTATTTTTTGTAAGATTTTGAAAAAATTGGACATTAACATAGGTACATTAATGAAGGGAGTTGGGGTGGAGATGATACAGAATGTAATTGTCAGCGAAAGTGCTGTGAATTCTGCAGCAGCCATGAACCTGCTAATTAGGTTTGGGCAGAATGTTAGCTTTGGAAGAAACGCAGAGTTCTAGCTGAGGATGTCCCACCATTAGTTAGTTGCTGGACTTGCTGGGGGACTAAGGCTCCCCTCAGTGGTGACTTGGAAGGAGAACCATGGCTTCTTTCAGGGAGAGCTGATGTCCGAGTGAACCTTGAACTCTGTGTGGAACGGGACTGCTGTCCTGGCCTGTTCACGTGCGAGGGAAAGACGGGCACGTGCAGTGCAGGGGGAAGGACACAGTGATTAAAAGTAGGGCGAGAGAGAGACAGACTTGGGTTTAAATAGCGGACCCACCGCTTATGAGCTGTGTGACTCTGGACAGGTTACTTGCCCTCTCTGAGACTGAATTCCCTCATCTGTAGTTGTGGACAATGGGCTGGTTGTAAGGACGAAGTGAGATGTTGTGCAAATGAAGTGCCTAGCCCATAGTAAACGCTTAATAAATGGCATTTTTGTAAGGTGCAGAGGATGGTTACCATTTTCAGTGCCTTTCCATCCACCGTTCCTCTGGGCTGCACAGCAGTTGCACGAAGGGATTGGGACAGGTCTCTCCATCTTTGTTTGACGGGTGAAGAAGCAGAGCGTGGTCCTCACTGGCCACAGGCCTCAGGGTCGCTGGGAGTGCAGCCATCTTTCTACTCTTTCGTGCTTCTGCGTGCCAGGGCAGTGCCATGTGCCAGTGGGTCTGGCTGCAGATCTGGGCCGCGTTGCTCTCGCTACTTGGGGTGTTGCTTGGGTGGCGGTCCTCGCGTGGAGGAGGGGTGTGTGTGTGTGGGGGGCTCACCCCGCACCCTCAAGGCCAGCAGCGCAGCTCCTGCCTCTGGGAGGAAGGTGTCAGCGTTGGGAGGGTCCTGCACCCTTCACCGTCTTCTCGGTTGGGAGCCTCGGGAGCGTGGGAGAGGAAGCCTCTCTTTCTGCTCTGCTTCCTGGTCGCGTATTTCCTGAGACTGGCACCCAGTGCCCGTGGCTTTGCCTGGGACCCCATTCGGCTTTGTCGCTCTCCTCTTGCTCAGTTCAGCAGCCCCCCTGAGCCATGGGCTCGACGCCACAGGGACAGAAAGAACAACCCGAGGCTGGCTCTTGTCTGACGGCCTTCTGCACGTGTGCCTCTCCTCCCACTAGATGGCAAGCGCCGACTGCACTCGGGAGGATGAGGGCGCCTTGCTCAGTCACAGTCCAGATGCAGTGGACTCAGTGCAGTTGGCATTTTTCTTCGGATGTGTGGCAGGTCTGAAATTTAACTGCCAGTCCGTAGCTGAGCCCCGTGTCTCACACCAGAACCGGGGCAGGGTTTATTTTGAAAGTGGTGTGTGCAACCCTTTACAGGTAACAGTGGTTAGAAGAGGACACGTTCTGTTCAGAGTGCTTTCTCCCGAGCTGAGCTCTTGGAGCTGTCCTGAACCTCTCCAGTGGAGTCTTACGTTAGTGTAGGTGGAATGACAAACGGGGGTTTGTTTAGCCAGAGGTACAGGGTGTGAGAAGGAGGGAGTGTGAGGGGGGAGACAGAGGTTTGGGGTATCAGAAGAATTGTTTGCATTTTCTTTTCTTTCTTCCGTCGCTCTGCTCCCTCCCTTCCTTCCTTTTTTTTTTTTAGACAAAGACTGGGGCTGCTGATGAACTGAAAAAGCAAGCCGTTACCTACAGTCCTAGAACTCAGGCCCCATGGAATGAAATTGTCTTAACGCTCTCTCCTTCGCCTGTTAGATTTGCTTTTCTTTTCTCCATTGCATTTGGAAAGGAAGCAGGGCCTCAGCCTAAGCAAAGCAAGATAGAGACAAGGGAAATGTGATTTTCCTAGTACATACAGGTGGATATTGTCATCTTGTAAGGATGTTAAACATGAGAAATGATCCCGTCTAGAGTCACACGGCGGAGAGCCACCTCGTGAGCCTGTCAGAGCAGGCGCTAGGCTCGGCATGCAGCTTCCGTCTTCTTAGGCAGATGGCCTTTGGAGACTAGATGTGTTTTTACAGTTTCTTGGGAAAGCTTTCATCCTTGTTCTTCAGCCTTCACTGTCAGAGATTTTCTTCAGTCTCAGCCAAATCCCTCACGTAGCAGGAGGGGCCCCTTTTCCCCTGAATTGTCGTCAGCAATTGATTAATTGGGAACATTTTTTCAGGGCTAGTCGGACTTCTCAAATATTTTTCTTGGCCACATGGGGACAGCTGCTTACAGACACTTGGATTCAGGTTTATTTCACTGCATTGTTTTTTTCTCCTGGGAAGTAGCTGTATCATATTCTTGCTAGGCAGTTTCACTGTAGGTTAACACAACCGCCCATAACAAAATCCACAGGCGAAGTTTCTCACACTGCTTTTCCTCTCTCCCGACCGCTGCACCGGGATGTACCGCCAGTAGCACTCTGCCCATGGAGAGCTAGTAATGCAACCCCACGTTGCTTAAGCATTTTTACTGCAACACCAGGAGATAGAGTGTAAACATTCTTGGTGCGGGTGGCCAACTATCATCTTTGATGACTGCTCTGAAACAGTGGTGCTTCTCCTGCCAGCTACTGACGCTCACTATTGTTTCTTCCCTGTTCCTGTGGACTGTGCAGTGATTGTAGTGAGGGAAGGCCGTGGCATGTGCAATCCTTGACGTGATGACTTTTCCTCCTCAGCTGGACTCTGATCAGGATGCCTCCCGGAGCAGGTTGCGAAACGCCCAAGAAAAGATGGTGTACTCCCTGGTCTCTGTGCCCGAAGGCAATGACATCTCCTCCATCTTTGAGCTAGATCCCACCACCCTCCGTGGAGGCGATAGCCTTGTCCCAAGGTATGAGTCCAAAACGGCTTATCTCAAGTGAGTCAGGGTGGTATATGCGGCCTGGCTGGGGTTCTTGGAATCCAAAACATCATTGTCGTTCTTGAAGCTCTTGTACAGGATTTGGTAAAGGATTTGTTCTGGTTGCCCATTGAAATGACATCTGATTTTTCTTTTTTCCATGCTTATCAGTTGTAAGTTCTCAGTAGTCAGTAGTTAGCTAAGACGTGCTATGTTTAGGTGAGCAAACCAAACGTTAAGCTTAAGTAGCTCAATATTTCTAGTTTCCTTTACTCTCTCCCTCCTTTCCAAATCGGAGAGATCTCCTGGTCAATTGAATAAACAATTGAAAAGAAATTCTAGTAAATGGAACGTTTGAAATTCACTCAGTGCATAGTAAGTTTTATTAAAGGTATTGAGAAATCAGACCAGTCTTCTTTGGTTATTTTATTAAATTTGACTTTTAGTTTTGTTGCATAAAAAAGCATTTGCATTTACTAGACCGTAAATGGAACAAAAGCTCACTCTTAAAATCAACAGGGACTTCCCCTGGCGGTCCAGTGGTTAAGACTTCACCTTCCAGTGCGGGGGGTGCAGGATCCATCCCTGGTTGGGGAGCTAAGATCCTACATGCCTCGGGACCAAAAACCCAAAACATAAAACAGAAGCAGTATTGTAACAAATTCAATAAAGACTTCCAAAATGGTCCACATTAAAAAAAAAAATCTTGAAAAAACAAAAAATCAACGAAAGTATTAATAGTGGCTAACACTTGTTGAGTGCTGACTACATGCCATCTATAATGCTAAATACTCATGTTACATAATTTCACCGTCACCAAAACCCCTGTGAGATAGGTATTATCATTTGACCTTTCCTTGAGGTAAAGAAATGAGGCTCAGAGAATTTAAACAACTTATCACAAGTCAGCGAGCACCGTTGCAGAGCCAGATAGGGCTGTTCTTGCAGTTCTGACTCTTGGACACAGCCTTGGGTAGTGGAAGTCTCACTGGCACTGGGAGGTTTTACACAGGGCCCCTCTCTCTGAGGATTCCTTTGTGTTTCATTGTTCCTGTATATCATTGCTGTTTACCTGCTCAGCCAGAGCTGGGCTGTGAAAGTGGTAACTGCAGCTTGGGTGCTGTTACAACCGGAGGAGAACACAGAAGTGTCTGTGTAACACAGAAGACTATGTTCTTAAATATTGTATTATAGGAAACATTAAAGGAATTGTAAAGAAGGTAATGGCTATGGAGAGGTTCGTATCCAAGTGTCTAGCATCCACTAGACACTTAGGTGCTTAATAAAATTAGACGGCAGAGAAGGGAATGATTAACGCTAACAAAAATGCCAAAACATGAAATTTAAAAAAAAAAGAATTAGAGGAGAACCTTCTCTTGTGCCGGATACTCGTCCTATCCCTCTCAGAGTGATAAACAGAAGGCAGCGTTCACAAGAAGAGAACCTTACAAGGAGGCTGTTCATTGCCATTCAGCACAATGATCGCTGCTTCTTACCGTCTGCTGGGTCATTAACCCCTTGAGAATCTGGGAAAAGCTGGAGATTGTTCTTCTATTAAATGCTAAGTATGGGCACAGCTTCGCGTACTCCAAGTTCGTCCTGATGTAGATTGCTTTTTAAAAAAAAATGATATATTGAGCTATAATTCATGTATCGTACAATTCACCTACTGGAAGTGCTCAATTCATTGGTTTTTAGTAGATTAGCAGAGTTGGGCAACCATCAGCACAATCGATTTTAGAACAATTTCATCACCCCAAGAAGGAGCACCGTACCCATTGGCAGTCGCTCTCATTTCCCCAGGCTCCACCCTCAGCCTTAGGCTAATCTGCATTTTGTCTCTAT
The DNA here is from genome assembly GCF_963455315.2 of Globicephala melas. Taxonomy (NCBI): domain Eukaryota; kingdom Metazoa; phylum Chordata; class Mammalia; order Artiodactyla; family Delphinidae; genus Globicephala; species Globicephala melas. Next base: position 11,600,430 of record NC_083324.2, on the reverse strand, counting down.
TGATCTGCCTGTTCCGGACATTTCATATAAATGGAATGGCTTTTTGTGACTGGCTTCTTTCACTTAGCATTGTTTGTAAGATTCATCTGTTTTGTAGCATGTATTCTTCATTTCATTTTATTCCTTAATAAGATTCCACTGTATGGTTATGTCCCATTTTATTTATTCACTTATTAGTTGATGGCCATTTGGGTTATTTGCCTTTTTCTGGCTTTTCTGTGAACATTTGTGTACACATTTTTGTGTGGATATATATTTTCATTTCTCATGGGTCTATACCTAGGAGTGGAATTAGTGGGTTATGTGGTATAACTGTATGTCTAACATTTGAGGAACTGCCAGTTTTACATTTATAGTTTTATATTCCCACCAGCTGTATATGAGAGTTCTGATTTCTCTCCAATGCTTGTTTGTCTTTTTTACATTTGAGCCATCCTAGTAACTGTGCAGTGGTATCTCATTGTAGTTTTGACTTGAATCTCTCTGATGGCTAACGATGATGATCTTATGTGTTTATTGGTCATTTGTATATCAGTTGTGGAGACACATCTTTTCAGATCCTTTGCCCATTATTTTTTGACCACTTAAAAAAAGGGTTATGTGTCTTATTATTGAGTATTAAATGTTCTTTATTACGAACTCCTTATCAGTTATGATTTGCAAGTATTTTCTCCCTTTCTGTAGATTTCTGCACTTTCTTGGTGGTGTCTCGTGAACCACAAAAGTTTTTAACTTTGTTGAAGTCCAGTTTATCTATTTTTGCTTTTGGCCGCTTATGCTTTATAAGAAGCGGTCGCCTAATCCAAGGTCACAAAGATTGATGCTAATGTTTTCCTCTGAGAGTTTTAGTAGTTTGTGCTCTTTTCACTTAGATCTTTGATCGATTTTGAGGTCATTTTTAAACATATGGTTTGAAGTAGGGTAGATTGCTTTTGTAAAGCGTCCTTTCTCACTGACTACCTAGACAGGCATAGGGACTATAGAATCCAATTGCGCTTTGGTTTAAGTACTTTTCCCTGTGTGTGTCCTCTATTCTGGAAGCTCTTTAATGGATTTTGTTTTTAGGCTCCCAGAAGACAAGGGAATGACGTTAGTTTTATTTGCTAAGTTTTTTGTTTGTAAGGGTTAGCAAAGAACAGAACCATGTGATGTAAAATATCTGTCAGAAGATATTTCATGGCATTCCCTTGGTGAAGAGGAATGAGGTGCCAGTTGGCCATATTCCCCAGTGGGTTGGAAATCCCCATGATCCCGTGGGGAGGGGAAGTTTGAATTCCTAGGTCAGCTTGCCAAACAGCTTTGGTTGGCTGTAGAGCCCTGCTTCTGTATCCCCTTGATTCATTACTGTTTCTCTGTTGGAAAACATTCTTTGTGGGCAGTTGTCCATAGACAGACTGATTGTAAACTCATAAGCAAGGGAAGCCTTGTGTTCACCCTGGAGAAAGTGTCTGGCGTGGTTTACCAGTGTGTTTATTATTAGTTATGATCTTGGACTTGGTCTTAGCTCTCTAAATTTTTATCTGTTCTTGCCCTTGGCCACCAACCTCAGAGCCAGAAGTGCAAAGGGCCTCTTATTCATTGATTCAGTGGAGTCATAACAATTTTAGGAGGAGTACACGCATTTCCCTCCATCTTAGAGTTGTGCTAAATTTTGCTTCTTTGAAGATCAGAAGGTCTGGCGGTAGATACATGAAAGTACCTGAAATGTTACCAGCAAAGAACTTTTCTGTAATAGTCGTTGGTTGAAAGAATGCTTTCAAGACAAACTGAAAGGGATAGTGACAAGTCCTGGATATAATAAGCAAGATAGTAAAATTGCAATTTATGCAAATTAGATGCAATAAATGAACATTGGGAGAGCATCCAGCTTTGTGGCTCTTTTGCAGTTGTCCTGATATCATGACTCTTGAGCTAAGGGTTGGGAATGAGACTTCAGATGAATAGACAGAATGCCCTTGGTATTTTAAATGAACTTTGACATAGAACTCTGTAGAATGTAGTCAATCCGCCAAGTAAAAGTTAAGCTCCAAGCTTTCAGTTATACTTTGAAAAGAAGAAAATGAATCCAAGTTCCTCAGAAGAAAAAATGCAAATCTCTGTCAAATGTCTTGTTCATGTTGTTTAATTTATGTTCGTGCTATTCAGAGTAAATACCACTTGTAATTTTCAAGACAATTAAAATGAAGGAAGTTAGAGGATCTACTGAAGAGACGTGCCTGGTTTAATGTGCCCTCCCCCGTGCCCCTTTCCCATGGACTTGGGATGCTGTTGTTTTGAATTCCTCTTAATGCAAATGACTTCCATGCTGTCCTTTCTGCTCTGGTCCCACCAGTGTTTAAAGTTCCAGCTCAAGTCTTCTGTAACAAAAATATTCCATGCCTCCCCGAAGCCTCCTTAATCTCCTCCTCTAAAAGTACTTACCTTGACTGTCTCCCATCTTAAAGCCTTTCTAATGTATGTCTCCTGTTACTTTTGCTTGGCGTGCATTCATTTCATCTCACTAATGCAATGATAGATTCCTTAAGAGCAAGTATTATGTCACTACTTCTTTAAAAGAAAAGCAAATTTGAAAAACATTGTAAAATGATCTATGCTCATCATAAAAAGAAACAACACCAAAAATATTTTAAAATCTCACGGAGAACAAAGAGACAAGTAAAAAAATTACATAAAATCTAACCATTCGGAGGTAACTACGACAAACATTTTGGTTTTCTGTAGTTTCAGACGCGTCTCTGGGCACACAGATAACCTGTGTATAATTTATCATAAATGAATCATAAGCTATTTTTAACATTTTTTCCACTGAACAGTATGTCCTGTACATACTTCCAAGTGAATAAATATCGATTTAATCATTTTGAAGAACTCTGTACTCTTCTGTCTTACATACTATAATTAACTAGCCCATTACTGAGACATTGGGTTGTTTGCAAGATTTTAATTATTATAAATAATGCTTTGTTGAACATCTTTCTGCCTCATTTTGCACCTGTGCTGTCATCTCTTAAGAAATATAAAAATGAGATTGCTAGATGAGAAGGTAGATACATTTTACATGTTATACGAAGTGTCAGACTCTCTTCCAGAGTTTAACCTGTTGACACTCTTACCATGAGTGTGTAGAACTCATTTCTCTAAGCTCTGTAAGCTCTCTAAGCTCCAAGTGCTGGGTTGTATCAGTTTCCAGGATCGTTGGGATATGATACAATAAAATGATATATTGTTTTAATTTGTATAAGTTGAGGAAGTTGAATATGTACTTGGATGTTTATTGGTCATTTCTGTTTCTTTATTAAATTACTGGTTTGCGTACGTGTTCCATCTTCATTTCCAATATTCATGATGTTTGTCTTACGGATTTTTAAGATCTCTCTATATATGTGGATTAATACCCTTTTATACTATATATTAATCTTTTATTTTCCCAGGTTGTCATTTTTCTTTCAGTTTTGTTCATGATGGTTTTTAAACTTTTTTCTACTTTTGCTGTATGGAAATGTAAAATTTAAACTATGTAATAAGATGTATCCATCTTTTGCTTCTGAAATTTGGAAATCTTGTATTTTGTTATGTGCTTCAAAAGGCTTTCCCTCTCACAAGATTATTAAATTTTTACTCACATTTTCTTCCAGGCATTTTATGGTTTTACTTTTTGCTATATTGATCCATATGAAAATTTCAATTACTGCTTTATCTCTCATGATAAGCACTAGTAGGTCCTCAGTAAATACTTTTTGTTACTCTGTCTCATGTTCGGTTTGTTCGGAGATAGTCATTCACAGTGTATAATTTTATACACTCATACCTCAGAAATACTGTGGGTTCAGTTCCAGACTATCGCAATAAAGCGAATATCACAATAAAGCAAGTCACACAAATCTGGGGGTTTCACAGTGCATATGAAAGTCACGTTTACAGTACACTGTTAACTGTTCAGTGTGCAATAGCATTATGTCTTAAAAAACAATGTACATGTTTAATTTAAAAATACTTTATTGCCAAAATGGAACCTGTAGACTTGCATGATGAACAAACTTTTGATTTGTTAAAAAAACAAAAAAACAGTGTTAAGGGCAGTAGAGCCAAACATGATAGAATGAGGTGTGGCTGCGTTTAGAAATACAGCACGAGACAGTCACCTTAGAGTGGTTTCTGAATGGTTTGCCACTGTCGATCTGTCAAAGTGTATCTTGGACCAGAACCGTTTGCTCTTAAGTTTATGCTGTCCACTGTGTGTAGCGGAAAACCATTTTGGTATCCTTTTTCGATTCTTATAGGATGTATTCTAGGCCAGTGGCTCTAGAGAGCCTAAATAACCCTGTCCCTAAAACCCTTTTTCTTTTTTTTCTTTTCCTTTAGAAACTCATATGTCCGGCTCAGACACCTGTGTACTAATACCTGGGTTCACAGCACAAATATCCCCATTGACAAGGAAGAAGAAAAACCCGTGATGCTAAAAGTAAGTCCCCTAACTTGGCTGCCTCCCTCGGTCTCATGCTCCCGATAAAAGGGCTCCTTTGAGGGCAGATGGAGGCGTATGGAGGTCTGAAGTTGTTGCTTCGGCAGGAGCGTGGTGGTGGACAAACTTGAATGTGATGAAAGAATTCTTTCCAAGGGACCTGGCTGAAGCAAGCCCAGGGCTTTTGAAATAACTAGAACCTTTTATTTTATTCCCTAGCTTCTGCCCTAAAGGTTGAGCAATTGTCTGGATCTCATATCTGTCTGAAAGCTGATTTTGGCTGGGGGAATGTTTGCTTGTGCCTTGACATACATCACATACCTAGTTGATTTCCCCCAATCTTTATTATTCCTTTATTTCTCTTTGTATTTCAATGTGTACTTTTATTTCTTGAAAGCCCTTCCAACCTCTTTAATTTCTCTCCCTGAAGCCCACCTCTCCTTTCTCACCTTGTTCAGGATCATAGAGCATAAATACACAGACATAGGGTTTTTCTTTTTAAAAAATGGAATTATACTCTCACATAATAGTTTTTGGTGATGGGGAAGATTATTGGAATTTTTTCCTCTACTTTAATGAACATTTTCAGGTATATAGAAGAGCTAAAAGATCGGTGCAGTGTCTACCCTTATAATACTCTCAGAAACAAGAATTACCATTTTGTACATTTGATTTTTTCCGTATGTATTTATAAGTGTGTTTTTAAATTACAAAAGTCTCAGATGCTTCCTGTAACAAATGAAGCTATAAAATCATAGTACTGCCCCATTTCCTGCCTTACTTTTCTCCACAGTACCAACCTCTAGAGGTAACAGCTGTTGATGATTTGGGGTACATCTTTCCAGGTGTTTTTCTATGTCCATTTATTTGAACCACAAGAGAGCTCTAGGCTTTTTGGATTGCCCCATGTCCCACAAATACAGTGTTTGATTAACGTCTTACCCTCTCAGTCTAAGAGGCTGTTCCACAAAGACCATCTTGCTTTTCAGATTGGAACCTCTCCCGTGAAGGAGGACAAAGAAGCATTTGCCATAGTTCCAGTCTCTCCTGCTGAGGTTCGGGACCTGGACTTTGCCAACGATGCCAGCAAGGTGCTGGGCTCCATAGCTGGGAAGCTGGAGAAGGGCACCATCACCCAGAATGAAAGAAGGTGAAGGCTCCTTGCCAGAACCGGACGTGCTCATCTTCACCCCCTGTGGGTTTTTGAAATCCCTTGTGGAGAGAGAGGGTGCTTGGAAGAGCTCTGTGTGAGAGCAGCAGGCCTTAGCATTTGTGGGTGGCTTCAACTTGTGGTTTTCAAGAAATAGTTACTTTTGCCTTCACTGTTCTGAAAGTCTCTAAACTTGTAAATATCTCCTTCTTTCTCTGTTGCCCTGTCTCCAACTTGGTCTCTGGAACTATCTTACTGAGTGTCAGGGGTTGAGGTTACTCTGAGATAAAATGTAATGTCTCATGTTTTGTGAAGGTGATAATGTTTTTGTGGACAACTAGATATTGTCTCTATTTCGCTCTTATTGGTAATTGGCCTCAACTGACAAGTTCAAGGAAACTGGGAGAATGGGTTTGCTTCTGCTTAACTGGTTCCTTTGGCCTGAAGCCTTCCAAGGTGAAGCTTTCAGCCTGTCGCACATCGAACACTTCCCATATCTAATAGCTTTTTTCCTCCTAAGATCTGTAACCAAGCTGCTGGAAGACTTGGTTTACTTTGTCACTGGTGGAACTAATTCCGGTCAAGATGTTCTTGAAGTGGTCTTCTCTAAGCCCAACAGAGAACGGCAGAAGCTGATGAGAGAACAGAATATTCTCAAGCAGGTCAGTGAGTGGTGACATATTGGGTTGACTTTATAAGAAATCAGTGGTATCACTGCTCTTACAGAGGAATGTGAATGATTTCCACCTCGCAGGCTTGATCCATTGACTTTAAAAAAAAAAAAGACTTAATTTTTTAGAGAAGTTTTAAGTTCACAGCAAAAGTGAGTGGAAAGTACAGAGATTCCCCAAGTACCTCATACCTCCACACATTCACAGCCTTCCCTGTTATTAGCATCCCCACCAGAGAAGTACGTTTGTTATAGCTGATGAACCTACACTGACACATCATAATTGTCCAAAGTCTGTAGTTTACATTAGGGTTCACTCTTGGTGGTGTACATGCTATGGGTTTGAACAAATGTATAATCACATGTATCCATTATTATCACGTCATACAGAGTAGTTGCATTGCCCTAAAAATCCTCTGTGCTCTGCCTATTTGTCCCTCCCTGTCCCCCAACCCTTTGCAAGCAACCACTGATCTTTTTTTTTTTAACATCTTTATTGGAGTATAATTGCTTTACAATGGTGTGTTAGTTTCTGCTGTATGACAAAGTGAATCAGCTATACATATACATATATCCCCATATCTCCTCCCTCTTGCATCTCCCTCCCACCCTTCCTATCCCACCCCTCTAGGTGGACACAAAGCACCGAGCTGATCTCCCTGTGCTATGCGGCTGCTTCCCACTAGCTATCTATTTTTACATTTGGTAGTGTATATATGTCCATGCCGCTCTCTCACTTTGTCCCAGCTTACCCTCCCCCCTCCTCGTGTCCTCAATTCCTTTCTCGACATCTGCATCTTTATTCCTGTCCTGCCCCTAGGTTCTTCAGAACCATTTTTTTCTTTAGATTCCATACATATGTGTTAGCATACGGTATTTGTTTTTCTCTTTTTGACTTAACTTCACTCTGTATGAGACTCTAGGTCCATCCACCTCACTACAAATAACTCAATTTCGTTTCTTTTTATGGCTGAGTAATATTCCATTGTATATATGTGCCCCATCTTCTTTATCCATTCATCTCTTGATGGACACTTAGGTTGCTTCCATGTCCTGGCTATTGTAAATAGAGCTACAATGAACACTGTGGTACATGACTCTTTTTGAATTATGGTTTTCTCAGGGTATATGCCCAGTAGTGGGATTGCTGGGTCATATGGTAGTTCTATTTGTAGTTTTTTAAGGAACCTCCATACTGTTCTCCATAGTGGCTGTATCAGTTTACATTCCCACCAACAGTGCAAGAAGGTTCCCTTTTCTCCACACCGTCTGCAGCATTTATTGTTTGTAGATCTTTTGATGGTGGCCCATTGATCTTTTTATTGTCTTCATAGTTTTGCCTTTTCCAGAATGTCCTATAGTTAGAATCATACTGTATGTACCTTTTTCAGATTTTACTTCTTTCACTTAGTAAAATGCATTCAAGTTTCCTGCATCTTTTCATGGTTTGATCGTTCAGTTGATGGTTAACACACTTGTTGAATATCAGCCGTGTGAGAATTTACCTGTTAGGAACCCCAACAAGAATTCAGTTGACAACTTTATTTTCCTCACAAATAATATCAAGTGCAGTGTATCCTTAAGGTTATTTCATGTACCTGGAAGATTTGGAGTATATGATAAACTCAGAAGGCCTGTAGAGGCGCTTCTGGGGACCAGCATAAGTCACCAAAAGATCTTCCTGTAAATGAAGAATGAGTAGAAAATAAAATGAACTCACGGAAAATACAGAGATGATGTAATTTAGTATAAAGTTAAATAAACTAGGGTAGAAATAAATTAGAGGGAGAAAAGTGACAAGTCCGGGGTAGATGAAGTACATGGAAATGTATGCCATACAGTTCTCTAAAGCTGTTGGAGGCTGGGCCGCTGGAGCCAAAAGAAAAACGTGTTAGTTACAAGTCCCATAGTTCTCCCTAGGAACTTGGATTTGAGAATCCTTTCTCCTTTTGGACTGTGATAGACGATATTTATTAACACTCCATCCTGTTTCAACAAGGGTTTAAAGTCCCAGAATAGATTATGCCCTGCCGTTTGATGTGATAACTGCCAACTAAGACCTCTGGCTAAATGCCCATGCTCTTTTCCACAACAGTGATTCCTAGAGGGTCTGAAACTGTGGAGGAGCCTTCGTTGAGCACTTGTGTGAGCACTGCACTTATGACCTGACACTTACTATCTACTTTAATCCTTACAACACCCTTGTGAGCTAGGTATTACTCTTTCCATATTACTGCTGAGAAAACTGAAGGTTACCTTGACCATGATCTGTACCTGTAGGAAAGTAATAAAGATGTGTAATTTCAACCTAGAATCTGCTGATTCCAGAGTCTGTGCTCTCAGGCACTGCTTGAAACACTGCATTTTCAAGTATTTGAGGACCACTTAGGTCCAGGAGGACGGAATTCAGGGAGGAGCCAGTCCCAATTGATGGAATGAATGCAGTTTTCAGGTTCATGACTGTTTGCATGGAGAGATTTTCCTGTATAGTTTAGCCACCCTTGAGGTTATCTTACTTCCAAAGGAAAGGTTGGCCCTTAAAACAGTAGGTGATGGTAGTTCTTATTCTTTTCTTTCTGCAAACAGATCTTCAAGTTGTTACAGGCCCCATTCACAGACTGTGGTGACGGCCCGATGCTACGTCTGGAGGAGCTGGGGGACCAGCGGCATGCACCCTTCAGACACATCTGCCGCCTCTGCTACAGGGTCCTGAGACACTCCCAGCAGGACTACAGGAAGAACCAGGTTGGGATTAAGGACCAATGGGAAGTGAGGGGCAGCTTCCTCCCTGAAGTTCATGTACTTCCCTCAATGAGTTTTAGGTGTCACATGTATGTTTATTTAATGGCCAGGTAGTAGTTCATTGTTAAGTTTGCTCTCAGAAAGGAAACACAGATTTGTTTTGCAAGCCTGGGAAGGTATATTACAGACTTGAGAAGGATACCTGAAAATTCCCCTTCTATAGCCACCTTGGAGTGAGAGTTCTTTTTCTTGACATTGGTATTACATATACAGTACTTCTCATGGCACGTTCCCGTAAGACTTAAGGGCACACTGATTCCATGTGCTTATATTGAAGATGGAGTGCAATCTTCTCTTCCTGTCCCATCCACCTCCTCCATCTCTGCTGGTAACTTTCTCTTTGTTTTGGTTCTGGCTCATGTTTTATGACATTCTAATTCATCAACTGTGTGATGACAGTAAACACACACAACCAATATATTCTCTCCGTGAATTAGGTGTTTTAACCTCTGTGAGGGTTCCTAACAATTGGAGATTCTGAGGAAACACTGTATCAGTAGTTCTTCACTGGGAGTAATTTTTCCCCCAGGGGACATATGGAAATGTCTGGAGACCCTGTTGAGTGTCGTGAGTTGGGGATGCTACTGGCATCTAGGGGACAGAGGCCACGGATGCCATTAACATCCAGCCATGCACAGCACAGCCCCCTGCAACAAAGAATTTTGCGGCCCAAGAAGTCAGTAGGTAGTGCTGAGGTTGAGAAACCCTGCGCTCCGTAAACTACTGTAGGTGCACAGAGTGATGCTTATCGTAACTGGAACTCCAATCCCTGCCTTGTGTTACAAAAGGTTTTGTTTTTAAACTTTGAATGCCCCTACATCTGGCCTTTACATTTAAACTGTTCTCTGTAGTGAAAGTTTTTTGTGTGTCGTCATAAACATAGAGTTGATCCTAAGCAGTGCTCTAAAATGTTAGATGTAACTTTGTTAGCTAGTATTTCTAAACCTTTCACTTTGCCTTTGCTACTGTTTAAATGTAAAACATCACAGACCCGTGATGCTATGTTTGTTAGTTTTATGGTCGCTATAAATCTACCTCCGGTGCATGAATACCATACTCATACCATACTAGGGCCAAAGTGATTTTATTCTCTTCCAATGAGGATACGTTAGAGTCTGTAGTGTGTGCCAGAACATTTTGCTTGTACGTGACGGGGCTAAACCAGTCCCTCTTGCTGCAACTCTGGATGTCCTTGCTTGGTTGCTTATGGACCCCGTGCCAGCTGGCAGTAGTATATCCCTGGGGGCTGATGAATTCCCGAACATGCATCCTTATGGAGTGAGGGCTGAAAGGTGGCCCATGTCCGCTGTGTTCATCCTGAGTCACTTTTAGAATTTTGGAATTAATGAAAACAAATTATACCAAGTTTCAAGGGCCGTTTGAACTTTGAGCAAGCCAATAGTCTGTTTTGGGCAGGAAAAATGTCTTTGAATAGCAACAAACAAATATTCATAAGAGGCTTCCTGGAGTTCTTAAATATTTCTATGGAATGTCATGTCTGATCCCAAAAAGAAGCCAGGGGTGTTTTCATATGTTCTACGAATATAATTGACTGGCTTACATATTCCTAACTTGTTTCTGCTACCCACTGACTTTAAAAATGTATTTTCACCCCAGACAAGGAAAACGCCATGGGGTAGCATCGTTCTAAATATCCAGGTAGGCTTGACTGTTTATTCAGCAACACAGAGCAGTGAGGCACAGTTAAATCCTCTTCAATTAGTAATAAAATCAGAGCTGAAAAACAACTTTTGACCTTTCGAAAAATAAGTCACTACATTAACATTTATACAGTGGACTTAATAAAAATGCCTATCTGTAAATACAGGATATTTTACTTAATTACATCTGTGTGGCAGGTTTAGTAAAAATAAAGGATGCGAGGGAGTTTGCAGCTGTCGCCCTGGATTAGAAAGTTGTGGAAAGATGCTCCCCTGTGATTTCCCTCACGGGCGGTGATGCTCCTCAGGGGCTGCTGCCCCCTCCCTTACTTCCAGCCTCATCCCATTGTCTCCAGTCCTCCCCCCTCACCTTGCTTTCCTTCCTTCGAAGGAGTACATAGCCAAGCAGTTTGGCTTCATGCAGAAGCAGATTGGCTATGATGTGCTGGCTGAAGACACCATCACTGCCCTGCTCCACAATAATCGGAAACTCCTGGAAAAACACATCACCGCGGCAGAGATCGACACCTTCGTCAGTCTGGTGCGAAAGAACAGGGAGCCCAGGTGAGGCGGGGGCGGGGTTGATAGGCAGAAGGTGTATTTGCATTTCCGATGCAGGCACTGAGCATGTCATGGTGCTTTTTCCTGGATTTCCTTTGTTTGGGGCTGTTAGGGACAGGTTTTTTTTTTTTACCATTAGTATTTTTTTTTTTTTTTGCGGTACGTGAGCCTCTCACTGTTGTGGCCTCTCCCGTTGCGGAGCGCAGGCTCAGCGGCCATGGCTCACGGGCCCAGCCGCTCCGCGGCATGTGGGATCTTCTCGGACCGGGGCACGAACCCGTGTCCCCTGCATCGGCAGGCGGACTCTCAACCACTGCACCACCAGGGAAGCCCGGTATATGTATTTTTTAACATCTTTATTGGAGTGTAATTGCTTTACAATGGTGTGTTAGTTTCTGCTTTGTAACAAAGTGAATCAGGTATACATATACATATATCCCCATATCCCCTCCCTCTTGCGTCTCCCTCTCTCCCACCCTCCCTATCCCACCCCGTAGGTGGTCACAAAGCACTGAGCTGATCTCCCTGTGCTATGCGGCTGCTTCCCACTAGCTACGGGTTTTGATTGGGCAGATTTTGACAGGCTCTTTGATGAGTAGCGGCGGAAAGAGCTTGGTATGGGAATGAGACCAGGGTAGAATCCTAGCTGCAGCATTTACCAGCTGGGTCACCTTGAGCATTAACGTCCTCATCTGCTAGGTGGGTCATTGCGAAAATTAAATGAGAATAAATACATGTGAAGTGCCTGGCACTTAGTAGGTGCACAGTAAATGACAGCTGTTGGCCACTCATTCACTTCATAGCACCCCGTGGTGATCAGTTAGAACTCCCCCAAATATCATCAGTTAGTCTTTTGCACACATAGTTGTTACTTGAGTGTTTTTATTTACATTAGTGAATTCTATCAATTCTGTTGCATTCATACAGATCTCCCCCTCCCCCTACGCTCTCTTCTCTCTTTTTTTCTCCTTCTAATTAATTAAGATCCACACCATTTCAGGTGAAGTGGGAAATAGTTTACAATGTGCGTATCATGAACGGTGACACTGGAGAGCTGAAAGTGTTCTTATAAAAATGACTGCCCCCACCCATAAAATAACATTTTATGGACCATTCTCATGTGCCAGTGAGTGAACTAAGTAAGCACTTTGCATGAATTAGCTCATTTAATCCTCAGAAGAACTCTCTGAGGTTCTATATCAGCCTTTTTTGTCGATGAGAAAACTGAACCACAGTGAGGTTAAGTAATTCCCCCCAAATAACAGTACATATCAGAACGTAGTGGATAAGAACCAGAATCAGGGTTCTGATTTGGGCCTCAAGCATCAGAGCCTTGCCCCTCACCACTCTGGGTACCTGCATCCTAACCATGTCTTCCGTATGTGAACTTCTTACTTGGTGGTTCCTTCTGTTCATCTTTACCTTGTCAGCTCTTCCTCACAACAGTCACTGCCATCCTTCCTCTTTTGCTTTTCTTTCTTTGCTCTCCCTCCCTTCCTCTCTCCCTCCCTCCCTCCCTCCCTCCCTCCCTCCCTCCCTCCCTCCTTCCCTCCTTCCTTCCTTCCTCCCTCCCTCCCTCCCTCCCTCCCTCCTCCCTCCCTCCTTCCTTCCTCCTCCCTCCCTCCCTCCCTCCCTTTCTCCCTTCCATCTATCTATCCATCCATCCTTCCTTCCCTCTGGTGTCTGGGTTTCTGGGCGTTCCATGGATGCTGACACTAAAACCCAAAGCGTCTCTGACTTGTGTTAAAGGTAGGCTGGGTCAGTCCTCTTGAGGGAGAGCCAGGCTCCCAGAGCCCAGCGCCTGCTCTGTGTACAGAAACTGTTTAATTTGGTTTCTCTTTCTCGATAGATTCTTAGATTACCTCTCTGATCTCTGCGTGTCCATGAACAAATCCATTCCGGTGACCCAGGAACTGATATGTAAAGCTGTGCTGAATCCAACCAACGCTGACATTCTGATTGAGACCAAGTGAGTGAGACGTGCGGGTTTAAGGTAAAGAAAGATGAGGACGGGATTTAGATGGAGAATGTGTGGCTCCGTGGATGTCTGTGCTCAGAGGTAATGAAACCCAGCTCCCTGATTTCTGAAGCCAGGTTGGCTGGCTGTTGATCGTCCTCTTGCAAAGGTCTCGATCAGAGGAATTTTCAAGTTTGCTTTTGGTGTGGGCTCCTCTGCATGGTGATGTCACCTACTTTGACAGTAATGTGAGCTCACCAGGGAACGTTTTACACACCTTTGGTTTCATTTTAAGAGTTTAAAATTCTCTAATTATGATCATCCGTTTTAAGTTTTAAAGGAGGTAATTCATTATTGATATTAAGTCATTGTAGGGAAGAGCTTGTTAACGCATCACTGTTCAAAAAGGGTTCATGGGTCCACAGAAGTTTTGGTAATAGTAGCAATTCATTTTTAGCAGGGGAGCAGTTTTCCTGAGAAGCATAGTGCCAGTAATATTTAAATGTTAAAAACAATGTTTAAAAGAAGTTTATTTAAAAAACACTAAATTATGCTCTACACTAGCGATTTTTTTTTGTTTCTCATGCATAGCTTAATTTTGGGCTTGGGCTAATTCCGACTTTCTCATCCTTGGCCTTTTGATGTTCGGGGCCACGTAGTTCTTTGCTGTGGGTTCTGTTCTCTGCATTGTAGGATGTGTAGCAGCCTCCCTGCTTCTACCTGCTAGGTGCCAACAGTACCCCTCCTATTTGGTTGGGACAAACAAAAATGTCTCCAGACATTGCTAAATGTCCCCTGGGAGACACAGTCACCCTGGCGGAGAACCCCTGGGCTAAAGTGTATGAAGACGTTAATGTTCGGTTCGTTGTGATTCTGCCGGTGGGAGAAGTAAAGTGGCTTTCTGTGTGTGTCTTTGTGCTGAAAGTGCAGCTAGAGTTCAACGCATTAATACAGTTGATCCGTGATGAGCAAGGATTTCAGACATAATGAGTTTCCCCCCTCCTCTTATTTTCCAGGCTGGTACTCTCTCGTTTCGAATTTGAAGGTGTTTCTACTGGAGAGAACGCTCTGGAGGCAGGAGAGGATGAGGAAGAGGTGTGGCTGTTTTGGAGGGACAGCACCAAAGAGGTTCGCAGTAAGAGTGTGAGGGAACTGGCGCAGGATGCTAAGGAGGGGCAGAAAGAAGACCGAGACGTCCTCAGCTACTACAGGTGCGAGGGCGGCATGGGTGTCCTCTGATGAGATCGTCCGTCAGAAAGACGGATGTGTACTTCAGGAGTTTGTAGAGTGTAAGGTTTCATTGATACTTAGGTAGGACGTTGCTATCTGGGTGTGGCTCTGTCAAAAGAAGGCTGAGTGTTTGCATCAGCCCCCAGTTACAGTTGATCCCTACATAGCGCGGCACACGACACGGATATATTTTGTAGTAGTTAAGAGTCAGGCTGCGGGGTCACCTCTCTACATAGGAGCTTTTTGACTTTGGTCAAGTTATTCACCTCTTTATGTCCTAGTTTCTTTATCTGTAAAATAGAGACAGTAGTTACAACGTCATAGAACTTTCGCAGACAGAGCTAGGAAATGTGTGTGTCTGTACACACATCTGTTTGTCCACGTAGACACACACATATCTATTTCTATATCGACCTATATAAATGTAATAAAAATCATGAGTTCACATCAGTACTTCCAATTCTGTTCCAACACTGTAGCGTTATTCTAGCCTTCACCCTTTTGTATTCATAACTCGTTCCTCTGACAGCGAGAACCTGGCTGGCACTGTCCCCGCTGTGTTGCTCAGTCTGCATCACTGCCGGTCACCTCCTCCATCCCAGCGTCACCTCGGTCCCAGCTCTGAGATCTGCTGACTCAATAAATACTTTTAAAATAAAAGAAGAGGGAAGGAAAGATGAGGAAGTGCTTACAGCATTTTTTAATAGAAATAAATAAAACTTTGCAATTACAATGCCCTTTGTTACCTCCTGTATTCTTCCTCTCCATTCATGCAGATGGTGTGTGACCTTCCACACTCTCTGTGTGTTTATATTTTACATTTCTGTACATTCATAAATAATACATAGTATTTTGTTGATTCTTAAAATTTTATATAAATGGTTCCAGAGTCTGAGTTCCGTTCTGAAATCTGCCTTATTTTTTCATATTGTTTCTGAAGTGGATTCATGCTAGTGGTGGTAGGTCCATTTCTTTCATTTTGACTGCTGAATGCTATTCCATTTTATTACTGTGCCACATTTTCATTGCTCTTTGATATTCAGTGTGTGCCACAATTTAGTTTTTCATGTCGGGAAATATCCTTGTTCAAATTTGTGCATATGTGTAGGAGTTTCCATTCTATACCAGGGAATTACGAGATTGGGGGGTATGCATATTTTAAACTGACCAACCAATCCTAAATTGGCTATTTTGGTGTACATTCCCACCAAAAGAGAACTTTTGCTTCCCTTTGTCTTTGCTATCTCTGAATACTGTGATGCTTTTTAAATTTTTGTTAATCTTATGAGCATGAAATAGAACATAGGTTAATCCTCATTTCACTGATATCTAGTGCAGTCGAGAATATTTCCAACTCATGATTACTGGTAATGAATAGAGTTTTAAAGTCAGAAGCTGGAATTTGCCACTGTGGAACCTTATGGCTTTCTTATTTCACATTATGGGAATGGTTACTCTTTTAATGTTTGCTATGTCTTCCGCTGACAGTGAATGAGGAAGAGTGTTTCAGTGGTCAGATTTGGAAGTTAACAGAGATCACATGTAATTAGGTGAGGAAGAAACTGTAACATTTTGAGGAGCCCCCTATTCCTTCTACCGTGTTTTTCACATGTGTGTAAAAGTCAGAGGGGAGAGCTCTATGGGATAAGACCCTGAAAGTATCATAAAATTTCTAAGCAGACTCAGTAAGGGTCTGAAACCTTTACCATTTCCTATGCGGTCTTTCACGTGCTGCATAAAAACAGAACTAAAGAAACAGGCAACCGTTTTCAGCCTAATGCTTCCCCCCCGCCATTTTATAAAATAAACATGGGCAAAACGGCATCAACTAGCCATGTAATTATTCCCACACAGCAGGGTGGGCACATGTGACTGTTGGCGTGGCTTGAACTGTTCCTTTTTCCGCTTGGTACAGAAGCCAGAGTTTGCATACACAAGCAAGTGAAGAGTGTTGATGTGTAAGTTCCCGTGGCCACCTGTCACTCCTATGAGAGTTGGGGCCCCCCGTGACTCTCCTGCTGTGTGTTTCCATGAGAGTGAGCCCTGTGTAACTTTCCTTTTCTCCAGGTACCAGCTGAACCTCTTTGCGAGGATGTGCCTGGACCGCCAGTACCTCGCCATCAACGAAATCTCAGGCCAGCTGGACGTGGATCTCATTCTCCGCTGCATGTCTGATGAGAACCTGCCCTATGACCTGCGGGCGTCCTTCTGCCGTCTCATGCTCCACATGCATGTGGACCGAGACCCACAGGAGCAAGTCACTCCCGTGAAATACGCCCGCCTCTGGTCCGAGATTCCCTCCGAGATCGCCATTGATGAGTGAGCCTGGCTCCTTCACCCTGTTAAGACCTCATTCATGTTGCTTTAAAACTTCTTAGTTACAGTGTTCTATGTAGTGGAAGACAAACCACTTATGGTCAGGTTAATAAGTCTGGTTAAATCAGAGAGGAAAGATAAGTCATTTTTTCTTTAAGCTTAAGATATAATTAAGGGTGGCAAATGTTATTTGTTTCCTCAAGAATGTAAAAGATGGCATGATTGTCCTTTTATATCTCTTTTATTCAACAAATGTTTAAGTGTCTCCCGCATGCCACGCACAAGGAATCTATCTGGCAACAAACAAGAAAACTGTGTGTACACTAGTGGGGAAAGACAGACAGTAACCAAGATAAAGGACTAAAATGTATACCTCGGTGTGGTGGGTGCTGAGGAGGGAAAAGTAGGGACAGGAGGATGGGAAGCGTTGGGGTGGATGGTGTTAGCTTTGGGGGCTCAGCAAACAGGGAAGGCCTCGCTGGTCAGAACTTGACATTTGATTTCTTTCTCCTTTCCTTTTAGCTATGATAGTAGTGGTACTTCCAAAGATGAAATTAAGGAGAGGTTTGCTCAGACCATGGAATTTGTGGAGGAGTATTTAAGAGATGTGGTGTGTCAGAGGTTCCCTTTCTCTGATAAGGAGAAAAATAAACTTACATTTGAGGTAACTCACGGTGCGGTGATCGTGTGTTTTGTCTGCTTCGTGTTGAGCATTTTTCTATGGGGTAAATAGAAAATAGGTGGGTTTTTTTTTATCATGATACTCTGGTTTTGTAATAAAAAGGAATTCAGCTCAGTTCTGTTGCAGAGTGAAATAGAACGAATACCAGTCACTTGCCTTAAGGCAGTTATGCTCCTGGAAGAAAGACATCTGGTGAACTGAATCCTGTAAAAAGGATAGAACGTTATGTATAATCTGTACATTATATTAAAAGTGACAGGAAAGAAACAGTCTGTGCTCGGGATCTGTCACAGATGAATCATTTGAGGGACGTAAATCCTTCTCACCTTTGAGTTGAGTGTTTCCCTTTGAGATCACTTTGCCTTTTGAGGAATTAGATTTCCAAGGACTGCTGTGTTATCTGGATCCTTGATTTGTATACCTTGGCTTCCCCCGTATTATCTCTGGGAAGCTGCACAGAGCCAATGATGAGGTCAGTCTCTCATTAACCAGTCATCAGAGCAGATCAGTAGCTTTGCAGGGTTTTGTTTCTTATTTTTTCTCCTTATGAAACAACATGAAATTTGGTCAGAAACTGCAAGTAAAATACATGCCTTCTCTTACTGTAAAGAAGGTCAGAGTCAGTCATTTATAAAATAGTCAACCTAAAATGCAAGTGAAGGATACTGTTTATTTAATTCCTCCTCTCTCTCTTTTTTAAATACAATAGGTTGTAAACTTAGCTAGGAATCTCATATACTTTGGTTTCTACAACTTCTCTGACCTCCTGCGATTAACCAAAATCCTCCTGGCCATATTGGACTGTGTGCACGTGACCACAATCTTCCCCATCAGCAAGATGGCAAAGGGAGAGGAGAATAAAGGTGAGAATAACATGGAGAAGCTGAGGAGGGAGGTCTCATGGCGCCCATAGGTCGGGACACGCTTGCCCGGCCTCTCCTTCTGCTCTTCTCATACCTACTGTGTGATGACGCGTCCTTTCTTTGTCCTTTTCTTAACTTTTCACTATGAACATTTTCAGATATAAATAAAGGCGGCAAGAATAGTACAGTGGACACCTGTAGACCCACGACTTAGAGTCAGTGATTATTAACACTTTATTGTATTTTTATAGTTATATATATGAGTCTGTACATTTCACTGCAACATTTGAAAGTTGCCCAACGCTTGCCTAATGCTTATGTCTTAAAAATACATGTCATTGTTCTTGATGTGTCATGAGGTCCTCAGATGTTTATATTAGTATATGAGTACGTGAAATCCAGACTGTGTCTGGGTATCCTATTTCCAATTTGTAAATAGGAAAATCTGCCTTTATATGTTTTTTTTCCCCCTCTGTTTTAGGGTCGTAGTAGACACACACTAGGTACTCATGTGTGGATTATTGTTTAACTGGTCTCTACAGCTAGAATAGAAAAAGTACGTTTACTTACGTCCTACTATCTGTTGGGGGCTGTGCTTGCTCAGTCATTTGCATACATTTTGCCACTTAATCTCTGTCAGTTGGGCTCCGTTATTCTCATTTTATAGTGGAAGAAACTGACCCTCAGAGGTAGCATAATGTATTCAAGATCAAGTGGCTTTCGGTAGCGGCACCAGATGTGTGTCTTGTTAGCTCCTGCATCCCTAGTTCTGTGCACAGCAACAAGCATGTAGTAGGTGGCCAATAAAATTTGGCAGGTGAATTAACATACATAAATGCTCCATACTCTTTCCCCTACTCCTTGAAGCCCTGCATTTCTGATGGTTGTTAACCGTTTCAGGTTCCCAGGCTCTTAGAGTATATTGGAATAGACACATGTTAAGTGATTTGTCCTGAAGAGCCTCTGCCCCTGGCCAGGTGCCCAGAGCGCACACCAGGGATGTCATGACCAAAGTTTGTCCTCGCCCTTCTTAGGTAGTAACGTGATGCGGTCCATCCATGGGGTTGGAGAGCTGATGACCCAGGTGGTGCTCCGGGGAGGAGGCTTCCTGCCCATGACTCCCACGGCCGCCGCCCCTGAGGGCAACGTGAAGCAAGCAGAGCCGGAGAAGGAGGACATCATGGTGATGGACACCAAGTTGAAGATCATTGAAATACTCCAGGTAACCGTGGGCCGGGGCGGGTGCAGGGTGGGCGGGAGTGTGCTTCCCAGGGGACCATCTGCATCCAGTGTCCCTGCTTTTATGGAGCCCTAGGCTTTCTGGGAAGAGAGTGGAGGTAGAGTCTTAGCTCAGCCTCAAGTGCTGTTTCTGAATTGGCCCTCTGCTCCCTGTGCTGTCATCTCCTGTCCCTCCCCAGCATGCCCTGTTCCTCCAACCATGCCACACTTTCTGCAGTTACCTTACGTTTCCCTAGTCATTGGTCTCTGTCTTCACCCACTTAGAATTAACTCACTTACGCTTCTATACATAGCTGAATTCCCTGTTTTTTGTTCATAACTCATTCAAGGTTCCATTAAGTTTGTAACTCCTCCCATAATCCTTCCCTTCCTCCCTCCCTTATTCATTCATTCATTCATTCAACAGACATTTATAGAGACTGATTCCATGCCGAGTAGTTTTTTTTTTCTTTTCCCTCTAACAGTGTTACTGTGAGAGGGTTATATTTGTCTAAATTTTGAGTACCACATTACAAATTAATTATAATTATACCATTTAAACATCATCTACCATTTCAGTTAACAATGAGAATAAAGCATATTTGTTTCTAATACTTTTTTTTCATATGCGTTATCTCATTTAGTCTTTTTTTCACACACACACACTGTATTTTATTTTTACAAGAGATAAATAAATTAACACCAAGCATTGTAAGTGGATGATCACAACAAAAGCAACAATGATTGCAATTACCAAACATGAAACACACTCGTACTATGTCATAATATTGACATTCAGTCCAGTAATCCTCCACCGTAACACTACTTTGCAGTGAAAATTGATTTGTATATTTTTTGCCTCTGAGTCCTTGTGGGATTTTTTTTTTTAATTCAAACAAAAAGTCACAAAAATTGTAATCATCCTCATCAGTTCACTCAATCCCATGTAATTAGCTTTTTTTTTATCTTGATCTTTTGTTAGCACTTTTATGAGTTCATCAGTTTTCCATTAGAGTTCTGAAAATGCTTGTTCATTCAGTCCAGCAGTATAGTCAGTTACCAGAAGCCTGTACTTGTCAGAGCATGACGAGTACTTTTAAGCACTGAAGATCCTGCAATGAACAGAATCATTCCTGCTTACATTTTGATAGGAGGCAGAGATATATAAAAATGTATATACGAAGGATGTTAAACTATAAAAGAGAGTCAAGATGGTTTGGAGGCCGTTGGGGGTAAAGGCCACGGGTACTGTTTCTGATGGAGTTGTCAGAGAAGGTCTCCCCATTAAGGTTACGTGATCAGAGACCTGAAAGCAGTGAGGGAGCTAGTATGTGGGTATCTAGGAAAACAGTCTCCGGGACTCCAAGAGGGAACAATAAAGGCCAAGACCTGAGGTGGTAGCATACTTGACAAGTCTGGGAACAGGTCAGGTTCAAGAGAGAATGGGAGAAGATGAAGTGGGGAGTCAATACATACAACCTCTTGGGTGGATTTGCTGTAAAGATGAACAGAGAAAAGTGGAAAGGTGGCTGCAGGGTGATTATTGGTACTATTTAAGTTGGGAGATGTCAGCAAGGTTGTATGCTGAATGGGAGTGATCATGCAGAGAGGGAAGACTTACTGATGAAGGGGAGAGAGGATAATTGTAGGAGCAAAGTCCTGGCCTAGGCAAGAGGGGGCGGGAGCCAGTTTACTGGAGAGGCCGTACGTGATCTTCCATGTGAGAACCTCCCAGCCTGCCAACAGTGTGCGTTTCCTCTTCCTGCTCCTTGGTAATTTTTTATTCATTAACGAAACCAGCTGTTCCTTCGTGACAAGAATACTGTTATCACCTTTCTCTTTCATCCCGCACTGTCTAATCTCAACCCCGGAACATGGAGTAGAGAACTATAAATGTTTACAGATTTGAGGATTTTTTTTCGATTCTGAAATCACAGTTAACTAATGGTTTGAAAACATCCCTGGGACTCCTCAGAATAATTACTGAAGGCAATAAAGAGTGATTTAAATAAAGAAGAAAACTCCTTAAATTTATGTCTGACCAAAGATAGAGAAGGATTTCAAGGCTTTCTTAGGCCATGGCTTACAGGTCCCAAGTATGTGAATATCGTGCATGTTTGTCAGAATCGATGCGGTGTGAAGCTTGGTTACATCTTGAGGTCTACTCACTGTAGTAATCTGAGAACATTTGGTTGATGGATTCATTCTTTCAGCAAATACTTACTGATCCCTTACCATATGCAAGGCACTTTGCTGGGCTCTGTGAGGAATGCACAGATGATTTGGACACAGGCTATGTCTACAGGGGGTTTATAGTCTAACAGGAAGATAAGGTATGATGAAGCTGTGTGTGCATGGAAATAAAACCGTGAGAAAAGTGTTGTCCCGAGATACGGGTAGGTCATGTGGTCCCAATTAGTAAGGACCAGAGGAGGTAAGATTTTCTTGGAGCCTCTAGGCCTGGACGGGATATGTATAGAAACAAGGGGACGTTCTTGGGTGGCTGGAGCAGGTTGAACCAGGGCATCATGACGCATGGGTCCGTAAGCTGTTCTCCTTGGACAGGGACGTGGAGTGTGCTGAAGGGGAGTTATCAGAAATGAGGTTGGAAAGGCGGACTGCGCTATGCTCTAGGGAGCTCTGGGTGCCTGAAGTATTAGGACTTTACTCTGTGGGGAGCCTTTGAACTTTTTCAAGCAGGGAGCTAACCTAAGAATAAGCACCTTTGAGATGTGGATCTGGTAAACTTGTTTCCGTAATGGCCGAGGAGGGAGATAGAGGCTGTGAGTGGGGGTAAACGACGGCGGGAGAGAGATCCGTGGAGAGTGGCAGAGGTAGAACCAGCAGGGCTTAGTCACTGATGAGATGTGTGTATCAAGGAGGGAAGAGTTGATGGTCCTGAGGTTGACTGAGGGTGGGAGAACCCAGGCAGAATGGACACTGTTAGTTTGGTACAATACTGAGTTTGAGACTCTGGGAAAGCACCAAAGGGGATGTCCAGCAGTCAGTAGGAAACGTGGACCGAGAGCTTGGAAGATAAGCCAAGGATCTGTTTCAATCCAGGAGAGGTGACAGCCCTGGCACTGGGTAAGGTCGCCAGGAGGGCCAGGCAGAGATAAGGAGAGCACGGAAGGGAGCATGTCGGCAAGGCCCTTAAACAGTGCCAGATGCTTGATCTTTCATTTTGGCTCCAGCCACAAACATGGAAAAAGTGACTTTCTGTTGGAGTGAACTGGGAGGGAATACAGGGAGTGAAAGAAGAGGGAGCCCAAGGGATTATATCTACATCAAAGAAAACAATCAGTAATAGAAAATAAGAACCAAACTAATTTTCAGTACTGAAAACACATTTTTCTCTGTCAGTTCTTTTAAAAGCAGCCAACTTCACCCTTCTTAAGGCCCAGAGTTGGCATTCAGTACTTGAACTAAAGCAATGTTTTATAGAGGATGGAGTGGAGAGTGAGTGATTTATTGTCCTGAGCATTAAATTAATTGCCGGGACGCTGGAGTTTACACTAGAAGCTAAGGTGCTGTGGGCAAACTTGATATAGTCCTAGAAGTCTTTTGTTAAAGTGACTGTTTGAAATCTAAGCCAAATGTCTGGCTCACGTAGCGTTTAAGGTAATTGATGCAGCAGACGCCAGGCCCAGCCAGAGCGCGGTGGCTTGGCAGAATGTTCCAGGTGGTCTGCTAATGTAACCAGTCTGTTTCCATTTCCACTTGAATCTTTAGTTTATTTTGAATGTGAGGCTGGATTATAGGATCTCCTGCCTCCTGTGTATATTTAAGCGGGAGTTTGATGAAAGCAATTCCCAGACTTCGGAAACATCCTCCGGAACCAGCAGCCAAGAGGGACCAAGTAATGTACCAGGTTAGTGATGCCGGAATGGGTTTCCGCCATAAAATGGGGCCTGGGTCTAATGAAAACTGCAAGTCCAAAGAGTATGTTCTAGAACAAGGGTAATATGTGAACGTTTTTGAAGATGACTGCATTTTAGAATGAGACCCTGGGAGTTACCCTTTTGGGGCAGGGGGATAATTGAAAGGGCCCAGATCGCTTCTGGGATAGATCTTACTTCCTTCCGTCTTGGAGTGTCTTAGTCATAAGTCAGCTGAGGGTTCTAGTGTTATGGTGAAATACCAGAAAACAAAAACAAAACTCTCCCAAGAAAATTTACTGTCCACTACCAACTTTTACTCATGGTGGATGCTTTTTCCTGCCCAGGAAATAGTGGTGATGGATAAGGAGAAGGGTAGTGGTAGGAATAACCCCACCTATCAAGGCCTGAGGGGCAGGGGCGAGCCTGTTTTGGGGGGAGTTCACGAGCGGCACGTTTCCACCCCTTCCTGCACCTGAAGTTCTGTTCTCTGGCTTTTCAGGTGCTCTTGATTTTGAACACATTGAAGAGCAAGCCGAAGGCATCTTTGGAGGAAGGAAAGTATATTTTCAGTTTCTGTTTTGTAGGTGGTTCTAAGATGGGGGAGGCCTCTCTTTTCTAGCTCTCAAAGGCTTCTCCTTTACTGTTCTAGGAAACGTTTAGTCTCTGGGTTTAGGCTGTTTGACTGCTCTCTTTATAACTCTCAGTACTCAGTCAGAGTGATCTTAGTTGGGTTCATGTGTGTGTGTGTTTCCTGCTTACAACAGAAAGAATTGACGGAGGTTTCCCAAAGCACACACATTACAAAACTTTTTTAAATGGTGAGGAAATAGAGTTGAAAGAAAGGGGGCGCTCGAAACAGAGTGAGTGTAGCAAGGTCATTGCTGCTAATGGGCTGCAGTCACCCCCGAGCCCTTTAGAAGCCAAGCAATGATGAAAAGGATACAGACACCTATACTGTTCTTTCATTGTCCCTAACATGAGATTAAGGTATGAACCCCTTTCTAAAAGATGAGATTGCTCAGTGTTGACTCAAAACATTGTTACGAGACTCAAATACCTGTAAGCCTCAGACACCGGCAAACTTGGTATGAACACCCTCTATGCATAACTCTTAGAATATGCACACTTGGTTGAGTTACCTGTTGCTCAGTAGTGGCAGTGCACGGGCTTAGTTGCTCCGCGGCATGTGGGATCTTCCCGGTCCAAGGATCGAACCCATGTCCCCTGCATTGGCAGGCGGATTCTTAACCACTGCACCACCAGGGAAGTCCCCAGTTGGGACAGCTTAACTGCCCCCTCACCTCAGAATATATTTGAAGAGCAAATAAGGTTGTGTGTTGTTAAATGAGGCAATGAAAAGCCGGGTCGGCTGAGGGGGGATACAGAGTTAGGAATCTCACTAGGTGAGGTGTGTCTGGGCCCAAGGGCATGGGAGAGGGCGTCTTGGCTCACTTGGCCTTTCCCCTCAGTGAGGAGAACACGCCACTGGACCTGGACGACCACGGCGGCAGAACCTTCCTCCGGGTCCTGCTGCATTTGACGATGCACGACTACCCACCCCTGGTGTCAGGGGCCCTGCAGCTCCTCTTTCGGCACTTCAGTCAGAGGCAGGAGGTCCTGCAGGCCTTCAAACAGGTAGGTCGGGTTGCTGTGTGTGTGTGTGTGTGTGTGTGTGTGTGTGTGTGTGTTGTTGGCATTGTGTCTGAGAGTCTGTTGTGAGTCACTATTGAATTGCATTCGTTCAGGTTCAACTGCTTGTTACCAGCCAAGATGTCGACAACTACAAACAGATCAAACAAGACTTGGACCAACTGCGATCCATCGTGGAGAAGTCAGAGCTTTGGGTGTACAAAGGGCAGGGCCCCGACGAGGCCATGGACGGTGCATCTGGTGAAAATGAACATAAGAAAACGGAGGTGGGTGACACACAAGTTACGCTGCAGGAGGAGATGGATGGGGTCCTCAGAACAAGTAAACGTCCTCCTCTGGTTTTAGATAAAAATGCAGATTATAGGATGGGCTTGATTCTCAAGAGGTCTGCTTGTTAACAGGGTGACAGCCATTCTTCCAGGAAGTGAGCTACAAATACAAGTTCAGCGTCATCTCTCGTGCCACCGTGGCCCATGTAGAACAGACTTTGAGTGAACTAGCTCCAGGTGTCCCTTGCAGACGCACTTGGGAAAGAACCTGTTCTCCAGCCATGCCTGCACCATCATCTTCTCCCCCATCAGTGCAATAATGTGCATCCTCTCCCATCAGAGGGGAGCTGAGTTGTGAGCAAGTGAATGACAGGCACAAACCCCGCATGATGGCTAGAAAACGCTGCAAAACTCCTGTTCTTTCCTAAATTGTGATGCTAATGCTAACAAACAGACAGGAACCTAAGAGTTGTACAAACCGCACTCATGTTCATCTTGGTTCCTAGGAGGGGAACAACAAGTCCCAGAAGCATGAGAGCACCAGTAGCTACAACTACAGGGTGGTCAAAGAGGTAAGTGCTCCCTTGTGAGCTTTTCCCTTCATGGAAAGTGGCACAGGGAGAAAGTAAACCTCTGAGGTGAAGTGCATGGGTTTTAGTGTCAGGTCTTGGTTCAGATCCAGCTCTGCCACTTATTATTTGTGTGTCTTCAGTCTCCTCACCTTGTAGAGGTGCCTCCAGCACCTATACTTCTGAAGGTTTACAGTTGAAGGAAGAGTTAAGTGGTGAAATTGTCAAGGACTTGCCTCAGCGGCTGGCATGTAGTGCCCACCAATGAGGACCATGTCTCTTTAGGAATCTTTGCACAGGCTAGTTCAAAGTTGGGAGGGTGGCGCTTGGTGTTTTTTACCCTAGAGCAAATTCTTCCCAAGTCCTTGGCAGTGATGCTGAGTCATATCATTTTAGGAGATCTGAAACCATCCCACTTGCTGATGGAGCCGTAATCCATTGGTTATTCTGGAAGACTTGTTCTTAGCCATATGTGGATTTGGTTTAATACAATCAATAGGGATACTACAAGTTAGAGGAGTTTCCCTCGTTTTATGTTCTTAATATATTGTGATCCTTTTGCCTTCCTGTCCATACCGCCCCCTGCAATCTTTTTTCCAACTACACTTCCTAGTTTTCTGAGATTCATTTCTTTTTTCTTAACAAAATTTTTTTCCAACTTTGAGGTATAATTGACAAAATTATAACATACTTGACAAAGTGATGATTTGATATACATATGCACTGTGAAATGATTACCCCAGTCAAGTTAATTAAACATCCATCAGTCACATAGTTAGGTTTTTGGGGGGAGCCAGTGGGGGGAGGTAAGAATGCTTAAGATCTACTCCCTTAGCAAATTCCAAGTATACAGTGAGGTATCGTGAACTGTAGTCAGTAGGCTATAGGTTAGGTCCTCGGAACTGAGATGGGGGTCGGAGGAGAAACTTTGATTCTTTCTTTGTACCAGATTTTGATTCGACTCAGCAAACTCTGTGTCCAAGAGGGCGCCTCTGTGAGGAAGAGCAGGAAGCAACAGCAACGCCTGCTCCGGAACATGGGCGCCCATGCCGTGGTGCTGGAGCTGCTGCAGATCCCCTACGAGAAGGTGGGCATCCACATCCACGGCTGCTGCCCCATGGGGGGCGGGTTCCTGGGTTTCCCCAAACCCTTCGCACTTGGGAGCGGTCGGTGAAGAAATGAAGCTGATGTGACGATTGTCACTCTAAAGCTGTCTTCGGTAATTTATATTGAAACAAACAGAGCATCCTAACAAGGAAGCAAAACCACCCGTAACCTCCCTCCACTTGGAAGATTCTATAAAGAAGGAGCAGTCTGTGTATTCTCTCCTTACTCCCGTACCATGCTGGATGGGGGCAGCTTGGTCTGAACACAAAGTCCTGATGACAGAGCTGTCTGTGCACATGGGCTTGTGCTGTACAGTTTCGTCTGCAGTGTTACTCAGGCATGTAAGCGCTACAAGTTACTAAATGCATGTGGGGACGTGGGACTCGCCCACTCAAGGTCCTCACTCATATGCTGGCAGCTGGTTGAGCTGGATCTATCAGATACTGCTTGGCTCTAAGTCTTCTGGTCTGTTGCTAGCCGTTACCCTGCGTCTCCCATTTTTCATGTTAGCGTTTGGCATTACTAGTGATGGGATTGAGGGAAGGAGGATAACATTTGCATCCGTGTGGCCTGACAGGGCACTTTCAGAAGCATTCATTCAAGCTTCTAAAACCCACTATGGTGATCTTGGTGTTGCCACGTGATAGATGAAGAGACTGAGGCTTGGGGAAGTTAAGAGTCCAAAGGCATAGACGCCGGTCTCTTGAGTTGCCAGTGGCTCCCAGAGACTCGCTGGTGAAGAGTCGCCTGAAGAAGGTTCACTGCCTAGTGCTTGCAGGGTGCCAGGCACTGTGCTGAGGCCTTTACGTCATTTGCTCATTTAACCCTCAGGACACACAGATGAGATAGGTGGTACTATTAGAAGCCCCATTTTAGATGAGAAAACGGAGGCCAGAGAGGTTTAGTAACTTGCCTGGAAGGCCCAGCTGCACCTCGCGGAGTCAGCCCCGCTCACCTGTGGAGCCCGGGCCTTGGACCTCTGTGCCTTCCACCTTACCTGTACCTCGCCTTTGTAGGTAACACACCTTTACCTACTGCCCTGCACTTTAGGAAGTTCCCTGCCAAGGCTTCCTCCTCAGTCATGGTGCCTGTGTGAATCAGATGCGTCAGGCCTTAAACCAGCCGCCAGTAAAGCGCAAGTTCAATCCCTCCAGTAGGTCAGATACTTAACTACGGTGGAATTAATGTAGACAGGTGTGGGTGTCATCCGAATGTGGCTGACATTTGGACTAGAAAGAGCAGGTGGATTTCCCTCCCTCTGTGTAAAGAATGTGAGGAGGGAGTTTGCCGGCCTCGGCTTTGCCTCATAATAACGTTTCCCTAATGAGAGACGTTCATTTATAGAGCAGTGTTGAATCGATCTATAGGAACCAGATTCGGTTGGAATTGGTGGCTCAAAGGCAGAAGATTGTGTGTGTGTGTGTGTGTGTGTGTGTGTGTGTGTGTGTGTAATTTGTCTGGTTTTTGGATGGGTACAGTCATCCTAGTGTGTGAGAACAGTGGACGGATTCCTACCAACAGCTAACCTCTTGTTATGTCTTTATGAGCTTGCTTGCTTGCCCTGTAGAAGTCTGCTTCGAAGGCCAGAAGCTTTTCAGTCAGCTTGTGCACCAGCAGATTCCTTTCTTAGCTGAAGAAGAGGAAGAATGCAGAGTGGTTCAAGGTTGCTGCGGTGTCTGTCTGTCCAAAACCCTCTTGTTTCTTAGAGCTAGAAGCTTTGCCCCTCTCTCTGTAAATGGGAGACAAATGTAATACCCATTTTGTTGTTCTGAGACTTGCTAACAGTGTCCTTTTAAATCTCCTGCTTTGTTCGATTGTCTCACTGACAGCTCGGATTCCTTTCGTCAGCGTTCTCGGCAGACGTCTTCTGTTTGCTCACAGGGCTGTTGTCTAGACCAGGGTGGGCAAACTGCAGACATGGATCACTTCCAGCCCACCACCTGTTTTTATACAGCATATGAGATAAGGCTGGTTGCTACGTTTTTGAATAGTTCAATTTTCAGGGGTTATATAAGTTCGTGCGTAATGTCTTCCGTTTTGCTTTTTGACCCATAAAGCCTTAAAGTACGTATCTGGACCGCTAAGAAAAAAATTTGCTGACACTCATTCTAGACCAGTACCAATAGCTAACGTTTACTGAGTCATTACTGTCTAAGCCCTTGACATGAATTTTCTCATTTAATCGTCGTAACCACAGTAGGAAGTGTGTGTGTGTTATTAGCTCCATTTTACAGATGAGGAAACTGAAAGGTTAAGTCACCTGCCCAAGGTCACACAGCTTGGAAGTTGTAGACCTGGCATAAGGGCCAGGCAGCCTGGTTTCGGGGCCTGCATTCCCAACTGCTACACTTTCCGGCCCTTGAAATGTGGCGAAGTATGTGCGATGACTTAGGAAGATGACGCGGGCTCTATGAATCTGAGGGATGATTTCCATTTGGGGCCTTTTTACTGTTGTAAATGGTGGCTTGTTTAGAACTGGGCAGAGTGGCAAGAGGTTTTACATAATTGTCTTGTCATAGGCATCCAACTCTTTACAAATACTGAGTGTGTTTTTTTTAATTGAAGCATAGTTGATTTACAATATTATATTAGTTTCAGGGGTACCGCAAAGGGATTTATTACCTTTATAGATTTTGCTCCATTAAAAGTTATTATACGATAATGGCTGTACTTCCCTGTGCTGTACAATATATCCTTGTTGCTTATCGAGTGTGTGTTTTTGATATGTGAAATGAGAAGATCGTAATCAACCATGTGAAATGCCTGGGACACACATTATCCTGATTTTTATAGGTAGGAAAACTAAGTCTTAGGTTAAATAATGTGCCTGAAGTGACAGGGAAAGGAGTTAAGACAGATACCTGTGCCCTAACTTAGAATCTAAAGAGATTTCCACTGTGCCATGTTAGCTACTGCCAAAAGTTAGTGTGTCCACAGGTTAAGGCAACTTAAAAATGTGTGCCCGAGAGCTGGGCAGGTGTGGGTTTATGGCCATTGAGGAAGTTGGCTCCCATCTGCTGTCCGTCCGTATTTTCAGAAGTAGGGGGTTCAGAGATGTCAGCCGTTGCTAGACAGTAGAATTCCGGACACTTCCTCTTAGCTTTCACTCTCTATTGCCCTTTTCCCCAATAAAATCATTTCATTTCTGCCCAAAGCTAGTGGGAGAGAATTCACTTTTCTCCATGAAGTATAAACAACTTGTTGGCTTCTTTGCAGGGTCAGCAGTGCAGTCCCCCAATGTTTTCACACAGCCCGCCCCCAGCAAACACCCCCAGAGCCCCACATTAGTCGAAGGGGATGGAGGTGTCATCCAAGCTGGCCTCCTGGCCTAGAGATCAGTGCTTTCTCCTGTCGACCTTCTCTAGTCAAAGGCATAGCCCTGTTTTCAACCTGTTTTTTGTCTCTCTCCCTCCACACAGGCCGAAGACACCAAGATGCAGGAGATAATGAGGCTGGCTCACGAGTTTCTGCAGAATTTCTGTGCTGGCAACCAGCAGAATCAGGCTTTGCTCCACAAACATATAAACCTGTTTCTCAACCCAGGGGTAAGACTGGAGGCCTGTCTGGAAATCTGTGTAGGGAGGCGGGTGGGGAAGCAGGAAGCGAGAAGAACACCTTGTTCTTTTGCTGTTGTGGCCGCTGGGACTTGTTATGAGGCAACATTCATTCCAACGGGGAACATTTTGATCAACACTCAGGAGGATGTAAATACTCCCCATCCTTTTGGGAGAAAAGGTAGAAGGAGGGGGGAAGAGGTGGTAGATGCAAAGGTAAGATGAATTGATGTTTTTTCTTAATAACAGTCCTCATTACATCAAACTCCAGCCATAGCAAAGTGCTAATTCTCACAGTGCAGGCACAACCTCCTAAGATCATGCATCAGGTTTTCTGTGTTTATACAAAACATCATCTATCCATGTAAAACATAATTATGTTACATTTTAGTTAAATATGTTTTTAAAAATATATTAAATGTGTAATATGCTTTTTTTAAAAGAAGATGGTGGTACACTCCACCCATTGTTTTGCGTTTTGCTTTTTTCACTTAACACATCTTGGCTGTCTTTGCAAGTGAAAAATATATAAACTTTGCTCATTCATTTTCATGGCTAAATGGCATTCTGTAGAATGGCTGTAACTTTCTTTAGACCGTTCCTGTATTAATGGACAATTAGGCAGTGTCTGATTTTGGCTTGTGAACAGTACTGCAAAGAACATCTTTGTACATGAACACACCCTCACGTACACACACAGAAACACACACAAACACTCACTCATCCGTCTGCTGGAGCTTTCCAGGAAGAGGACTACTGCGTTGTAGGGTAATGTTCCCTCTTTGTCATGTTAAGAAAAAGAAAAGGCAAAAAATGAAAAGATTAAAGCCCCCTGCCTCATACTAGTCATAAAACCCAATAACTCAGTAAGTCTGGGTAAAAAGTAGAAAATTAAGCTTCTAGAAGAGAACATGAAAATACCGTCATGACCTTGTGGAAAGGGAAGTTTTTTCACACAGTATGCCAAGAGCACTAGTCATTAAGGAAAATATCAATAAATTGGACTTCTTTAAAATTAAGAACTTCTATTCATCAAATGACACCATTAAGTTAGCAAAGACAAGCCAAAGAGTGGGAGAAGACACAGTGTACGAGTCCAGCAACGAGTTCATACCCAGAATAGGTATCAAACTCAGGAGAGTCCATAAGGAAATTCACAGCCCACTTTTTTAAATGGACAAAAAATTTAACAGTGGGACACTCCACAGTAGAGGTTATCCAGATGGCCAATAAATATGACAAGGCCCTCAACATGGTTAGTCATCAGAGAAATGTAAATCAAGCAAGATGCGTGCAACAAAATGTGACTAAAATGAAAAGACTGACATTACTAAGTGTTGACAAGGATACAGAGTAGCTGTAATGTAGAATGTAAATTGGTAACATCTTTCAAAGCTGTTTGGAAGTATCTTCTGAAGCCAAACATATTTAAACTCTGCAACCCAACAGTTCGACTCTTGGGTATAAAGCCAGCAGAGACGCATACATTGTGTTTATCAGAAGACATTGAGAAGAATGTTCAGAGCGGCACTGTTCACTGTTCATTATTCGTTCACTATATGAATACTGTTCATTGTATTTGTCGTAAGAATTGTGTAACTACTTACTCTTAAAATTAGGTACTCCCACAGATGCCCATCAACAATAGAACAGATCAATACATTGTGGTATAGTCATGCAAAGGAATGTACATAGCGGTGACAAGAAACAAACTAGTAATACATGCAACAACGTGGATGACAACATGCAAAAGTAACGTTGAACAAAAGAAGCCAGGTAGAAGAGGATGCATGAGGTTCAAGAACAGGCAAAACAAATCTATGGTTGTGCAAGTCAAAATAGTGGTAAAAGTGGGGGGTGGGCCATAAAGGCAGCCTGTTTTATTTCTTGATCTGGCTGCTGATGGTCCCTCTGGAATTCATTCAGCAGAAAACTAATGATTAGTTTAGTGCCCTATGTGTTTATTGAAAAAGTTGAGTAAATAGGAAGATGGTACAGAAGCGAGCACGGAGAAAGGTGCTTTCACGGGGTTAAATGCCCCCCTCTCTGTGTTTGTCGTGGACTCTTCTTTTTCTCACTTGGTCCTCTGCTCTGGCCTTCCTTTGACCATGTGCCTGTGCCCCCGCCCTCACTCTTGTGCCAGATCCTGGAGGCGGTCACGATGCAGCACATCTTCATGAACAATTTCCAGCTGTGTAGTGAGATCAACGAGAGAGTCGTCCAGCACTTTGTTCACTGCATCGAGACTCACGGTCGAAACGTCCAGTACATCAAGTTCTTGCAGACGATCGTCAAGGCCGAAGGGAAATTCATCAAAAAGTGCCAGGACATGGTCATGGCTGAGGTGACAACTGTGGATTTCTATATATCTTCCTCTGGTGTTCTGTAGGAGCTTAAAAATGATTTAATTTTATCAGTATGAACTGGCACCCTGTCCAGGAGCCATAGGAAGGGACAGAAAGTAATTGTGTGTGTGTGTGTGTGTGTGTGTGTGTGTGTGTGTGTAAGTGTGTGTAATCATGTGTTTGTGAGCTTAAGCTATAGATACAGGCGAGAGTCTGATCTAGGATTTTGTAGCAATAATTCTGTTTATTTTAAGGATCATTGGCTTGGATTCTTCTGAGAGGGAAAAACACCCCCAGGAATACTGAACCAAAATAGAGTGGGTGGAGGTTAAGTGTGGGTAGAACCTTTTGAGCCAGAGCATCCCTTCTTGTAGATTATATGACTTTTTTAAAAAAAAATTATTCACCAAATTAATTAGCTGGAAAAATTGTTGCTTGATGATTCTCAAGGAGAAGCTGGTCAGTGGAATTGGGGCAAAGTCCCCCTTGGTTCTCTGTGGGACGTCTGTGTCCCATGTATGCTGTCTGGCCAGGAAGGTCCTCTGTCACTCCCGCAACTTTGGCGTCTGCATATGCTTGGTTTCATCCATCCTTCCACCTTTAAAAAAAAAAAAAAAGGAATCTCAAGTAAATCCACTTAACACTTGGGTTTATCATCTTATCTA
Source organism: Globicephala melas (assembly GCF_963455315.2). Classification (NCBI taxonomy): domain Eukaryota; kingdom Metazoa; phylum Chordata; class Mammalia; order Artiodactyla; family Delphinidae; genus Globicephala; species Globicephala melas. The sequence continues at coordinate 11,566,818 of NC_083324.2, read as the reverse complement.
CATATATGATTTCAGTGAAAGGTGGTGTAGTGTCATTAAAAGTGTTGGCTCGACCTGGGATGCTAATGTTGGCTGTACCATGTCCCTGGCTGTGTGATTCGGGATGTGTCATTTGACTTCTCAAACACTCAGTGTGGGTTTCTGTAAATGAAGGCATGGCGGTATTCACTTGAGGAGCTGATAGGCGGGTTAAATCAGATAATGATGACAATAATAGCTACCGTTTATTGGAAGTCTGCTGTGCTACTCTAGTCGCTGTTGTAAGTAATCATGGTATCTGGCACATAATCAGAGTTCATAAAGATTAGTTATTATTAAGTAAATAATATTGACCATATTTATTTTGACTTCTGTGCCGGCCCTTTTTGGATCTTTTGTATTTCATGCAGTGGTGAAATTGATTAATTCTTAAGTAGAGTTATGAAAAGCCCCAGTCCCCGGGAGACAAGTTACGAATAGGAATGCCTTGACTCTTTGAGTGTTGAAAGGAAGGCGTATCTTAATTAGGATTGGATAATTTGTGATTGTGAAGAAATAAGGCAGCGTGTGAAAGAGTTCTAAGAAGAGTACTTATAAGGCATGAAAAGGAGATGGAAACATTTTTAAAAACAAAAATCATTGCCTAATGATTAGTTTGGAAATACAAGTGCAAGGTTGAAATCTACATTTTTACCAGATACCTGAATGCTGGTATGTAGACTTTCTCTTCCCCTGATAGTTTTTTAGGACTGTTGTGATATTTTTATATCTGTGAATGAAAATGATGCTGCTGAAGATTTGTAGTTGTTTAGTAATATAAATGAATGAAATCTAGGTGAGTTCAGTAGTACAGGTGCTACTGGTTTTGGAAGGTCAATGCTAACAGAACATCTCTTTCTTTGTGAATAGATTTGTTTGTTTAATGCTTCCCCCATCCCTGCAAACTTGTGCTATAAGCAAGTCTTGTTCTTTTGATTATAGCTGGTTAATTCAGGAGAGGATGTCCTCGTATTCTACAACGACAGAGCCTCTTTCCAGACTCTGATCCAGATGATGAGGTCGGAACGGGACCGGATGGATGAGAACAGCCCTCTCATGTACCACATCCACCTGGTCGAGCTCTTGGCCGTGTGCACAGAGGGCAAGAACGTCTACACGGAGATCAAGTGCAACTCCCTGCTCCCGCTGGATGACATTGTCCGCGTGGTGACCCACGAGGACTGCATCCCCGAGGTGAGCGACTCTATCCCCAGGATGGGTGGGCCCTGCTCATGTCTCTCCTCGTGGCGTGTGGGGCTGTGGCTGGATGGCAGTCTTCCACTGACCTAGGTGGGACCTCACAGTTTTGACACCGCAGCTCATTTTGTCGTGAGATTTGCATTGGCTGAAACAGCATCTTCTTGAGCATTGGTTTTGGGTGAGAGGAATGATGGGGGAGTAAATTTTTCCGTCTGTCTCCTTGAAGAAGAATGGGAAACTGCTGGAGGGCTTCAGCTCTGTGTAATGAATGATTCCACGTGTTGAGCAAAGAGCATTGACCTGAATGAACTTCTCAGAAATGAGAAGAACGGTGCATTGAGATACAGTTCATACCAATGTAAAACTTGACTCTGTTAAGTGTATTCTTTAAAACAAAAACTTGTATTGCAAAAATAATGAATGTCGACTATAAAATATTCAGGAACTACAGGTAACCAATAAGAAAATGAAAGTAATCTACCATTTCACTGCCCATAATAAATACCTCTTAGGTTTTTGAAGTAAATTCTTCCAGCTTTCTGTTTCCCTATTCATATACATTAGCTAGTAACAAAAAATGGATCATACAGTATATATTTTATCTTTGTATGTTTTGAAATATATACTTAGTTTATATTTTAAACTAAATATACATACATTTATATATATATAGCATATGTAGTATATATTAAATATATGCACTGTTTTTAGATTAATGTTTGGAAAAGTTAATACATTTAGAAAAATTCAAATAGCAAAGACCATAAAGGAGTAAACTATGAAAAATCTTTACCTGTTCCCCACACCCCTCAGAAAATTATGTATTAGGTTCTTGTGTATCCTTCCGGAGTTTTGCATAAAAACATTTATAAATATATATACTTTATTCTCCGCCCCCCCCCCTTTTAACACAAAAGGTGACATTCCAGGTACATTCTTTTTTCATATCAGTCCGTAAAGAGATTCTACATTCCTTTTTTATAGTTGTATAAAATTTCATTGTACAGATGTACCATAATTGTCTTCTATGAATGTTGAACCAGCTTATTATATAATGTGATAAGAAGAAGAAGGAAATAAAATACTACATTTTTCTCACAGTCTGGTTTATACAGTATATTATCAAATATTTGGATTCTCATATCCCTGATATATGGATGTGGTATTTCGATATAGTTGTACTTTGCGTTTCTCTTGTTATGCACAAGTGAGGTATAATAGCTTGCTTTTGCCCATGTTTGTTTGAAATACAACCTAAGTACAGAAGAGTACATAAACGTGACTTGTGCAATATAAGAATAATTACAAAGATAGCGGCTGTGTAACCACCACCCAGGTCAGGAAATGTGCCTCATTCCCCGCCTGTGTCCTTTTCCAGTCCCCAGGCTCCCCCAGAGGGCTCCCTCATGGAGGCATAGTTGTGACGTGGCTCTTATGTAGTTTTCTTTGTACATCCCTAAACAGTATAATTCAGTTTTGCCCACTTTTGAACTTCCTTTATGCACTATTTTGTGCCTTTTCCTGTTCCGCCGTGTGGTGTTAGGATTCATCCATCCTGAAATAACGCACCTGTATTCATTTCCTTTGCTTTGGAGCATTGCTCTGTGTCATTGTCCCACAATATGATTTTCTGTACGTCTGTTGATGCTCACTTGGGTTATTTTTGCTTTTTGGCTGTTAGGACCAGTGCGTGTGTCCTGGCCCACACGTGTACACATCTCTGCAGGGGGTATACTTAGAAGTGCTGGGTCATACAAGGTGCATTTCTTCCCTTTGACTCGGTAATGTGAAGTGGTTTCCAGCAGTTACTCCAGTGGCCACCCCTCCCCCAGAGTTCTTGTTGCTCCCAGACCCTGCCAACCCTTGCTGTTATCAGACCCTTTATTAGTATATATTTGTTTTCAATCTGGTGGGTGTATAGTGATATCTCATAGTGGTTTTAATTTCTATCCACTTGATTCCTAAATGAGATTCAATCCCTTTCCGTGTGTTGTTTTTGAGATTTGATATTCCTTTAAGTAAATAGCAGATCCGATTTTTTGCCTGTTTTTCCTTTGGCGTGGCCATCGTATATGCACAAATCTGTAGGAATTCTCTGTGGGGATATGCATTGCAAACAGCTTCTTCCAAATCGTGTCATTTAACTCTTGTAACAGTGCCATTTCATAGATATTCTTTTTTTTTTTCTTAGTTCCTTGATGAGGGATCGAACCCATGTCCCCTGCAGTGGAAGCACGGAGTGTTAACCACTGGACCCACCATGGGTGTCCCAGAAATTCTTAATTTTAATGTAGTGAAACGTGTCCATCTTCTCTTCTCTGATCAGTGTTTTTTGTTGCATTCTTTTTGTTTGTTTGTTTCTTGTGGTACGCGGGCCTCTCATTGTTGTGGCCTCTCCCGTTGCGGAGCACAGCCTCTGGACGCGCAGGCTCAGTGGCCGTGGCTCACGGGCCCAGCCGCTCCACGGCATGTGGGATCTTCCCAGACCGGGGTATGAACCCATGTCCCCTGCATCGGCAGGCGGACTCTCAACCACTGTGCCACCAGGGAAGCCCTTGTTCCATTCTTTACCTTGAGGTCATGAACATATTCTCTTCCAAAAGCTTTGTTTTTGAATTTTATAATAGTGAATTTTGAATATCAAAAAATCATAGAAGTTAAAGCGTGCTGGGGAAAATGGAATGACCATCATGGTCCATCCTTGTCACTATTAAAATGAGGGAACTAATCAATCCTGCATGTACTAAGTTGGTTTTTGAGAAAAGCCTGTTTCTCTCTTCCAGGTTAAAATTGCGTACATTAACTTCCTGAATCACTGCTATGTGGATACGGAGGTGGAAATGAAGGAGATTTATACCAGTAATCACATGTGGAAATTGTTTGAGAATTTCCTTGTGGACATATGCAGGGTAAGTCTTTCTGGAGCTAAGGAGGCAGGGTAAGGGGGTACGTGTGTGTCTGGGTCACCCTGTGCAGACATAAGGACGCAGTCATGTAATTTCACCTCGCTGATTTGTGGCACAAGGAGGCACCTGGCTCTCGTCTTTCCACATGTCTCGTTTCTCTTGACCCTTTTACTCCTAGCTGAGAATAGATTTTACTCGTCAAGCTTCAGGTAAGGTAGATTATTTCTGGTTTTCATCTCATCCTTTATGGGTTGATTTGTGAATGATAACCTGGGACATACTAAACTCAAATTTATAAACTTTTCGTTTCTTTGAGAATAAGTCTTTCCTCGAAGGACACCTTCCTGAGTGTGAGCGTTTATGATATCTCCTACAGTCTGGTGTCGAGCAAACTGCAAAGCATGTCACTTTCCGTCTATTGCTTTCCTGACCCAGCCTTTGGGGTGGGCTTCAGTACTCTTGGTTTGGTTTTGCGCTGAGCTTAATATTGGTTCTAAAGCTATGGGACTGCGACCTCACAAGGCGCTTTATGGATTTCATATGAGTTTTGTGGTGGTAGGGTTCGGGGGGAGGGCGCGTGGGGGGAAAGTAATTCAGTCCTTGAGAGAATGATTGTGAGATGAATACCAATTTCAGAAACGTTGTGATGCTAAAAAGAAAAAAAAAAGGTGCATTGGAGAACGCTAGAATGTGGTATTTTCTCCTGACTGTACAATTCCCAGTGTGAGACAAGGAGCCTGAAAGAACTTACTTTCCTTGTAACGAAGGACTATGTTTAATAATACCCTGGTGTTGGTGTCACAGATACATATATATATTGATGTATTATTTAAATATGTATATATTTTTATCTCAAATTCTTCCTAGTCTTTTAATCCCATAAATCTGGGGGTTCAGGCTTGAAATGGCAGGCCTGCTTTGCCCCTTTAGATCAGGACTCCGACAAGTTTTCTGTGAAGGTCCAGATGGTAATCATGTTTGGCTTTGTGGGCCATGCGGTCTCTGTCACAACTACAACTCTGCCCTGCTAGCATGAGAGCAGCCATAGCAGTCTGTAAACAGATGGGCATGGCTGGGTTCCAATAAAACTTTATTTATAAAAACAGCCAGTAGCCCTTAACTTGGCTGACCCCTGCCTTAAATTGTTCAAAAATGCTGTAAAATCTGTTGCCACCTTCATTCTCTGGATGTGTCCACAAACTGCTCATCACTGGGCTCAGAGCATGATAGCTAATAAAATTTGATTGTTTTACCCCTTACTTCATAATTTTTTATTATATACAATTTTATATCTCAAATTATAGGGCTAATGAATTTGGTAATAAGACTTGATTTAATAAAATGAATTTTTAAAACCTGTTCTTCTGTTGATAAATCTCTAATCTTATTCTACACAGCGAAATTATGTAGAGTCCAGGTGAAATCTGAAGTCTCTCTTCACCTGAAAACGTATACAGTTATCCTGAGTCACAGGCCACTATTTTCAACAGTACTGCATATCAGCAGAATTTTGATTGAATGGAAGAGTGTTCTAGGTTTGGAGAATATCATGCACAGTGGTCCTCAGTGGTAATATTTGATTCAGGATCTTAATTATATGCTTTAGGAAACTCTGGCCTAGAGAAGATGAATGGCTTAAACAGTTTACTTTTAGGGACAATGTAGACAATTGTAGTTATGATGCCTCTTACCACCTTTTGGGTTTTAGATTTGCCGCAAGTTGGTAGGAATTGGGAAGCGATGGCCTTGTAGGTCCCACACCAATTTTCATGTTCTGTGATGCCACACCATGATATCCAAGTTGATCTGTTTCTCTTCTTCCATGATTTATTTTTTTATCATTGCTGTCTCTTAAGGGGAGAAGTACTGACTTGCAGGCTTTTCCTTTTCCTTTGTTAAGGGTAATTAGCAGGAGTAGTCACAGATTTCTTAATTTTACAACTGGTGTGCAGGTTTTGGTATAATGTCTAAAGTGTCCATTTGTCCTCCAGGCCTGTAACAACACAAGTGACAGGAAGCATGCAGACTCAGTTTTGGAGAGGTATGTCACCGAGATTGTCATGAGCATCGTTACCACGTTCTTCAGCTCTCCCTTCTCAGACCAGAGTACGACTTTGCAGGTAGGAAATACAAATGTATTGATAGATGCAGGGTATTCACAATAGATATTTGGCAGCTGGAGCTGGTGCGGATTCGGGACTGAGCGGCTGTAGATGAGCCGCTCTGCAAAGCATTGCTGCAGATGCTTTTCTCTTTGTGAAGAGTGGTTTTTACAGGATCCCTTGGATAATCAAGTACCTGAGAATGATTTTCTGTACCAGATGGTTCTGCTGGTTGTTGATTTTCTCCTTAAAATGCCTTCTTCCCTCCCCCTCCCCTTTAATCTTGTTGATTCCTTACCTCCAATCTTAGAAAGAGAAGCAACTTTCAAATAAATGCTAGCGTGTTATTAACACTTTTTAAAAATATGTCTGGAAATCTCCATTTTAACTTGAAGTGTGTGCCTAGAGTTCACCAGAAGGGGTACGTGGCAGGTGGGAGTGAGAAGTCCTTTAGCCTTGACAGCAGGGCTGCCACGTTACACCAGCCCCAGCACGTGCTGCTCTCATGGAGTCCCCTGGAGTCGTGCAGTGCAGCAGCCCTGCATGCTGATTGTCAGTGTAGTTAGAGTTCCAAAGGATCTGGGAGGTGTTTTTATTATTCTTTTACTTGGAAAAATCGCTCTTCTTTTTAGAACTGACGTCTGGGTCCGTGGCTGTGGGAGTCTTGCTGCAGGTCTGTGTGTACAGCCTGCAGAATGAAAGCAAGACTTGGTCTCAGGTGGTCAGAAGAGCAAGAGTCACCATCCTTGTCATGCAAATAAATGGAGGCTGTCCTGGGGTTAATGGGTGGCCTAGGGTGGTTGGAGCGTAGACAAATAATCTTAAGGTAAATTCTCCAAGAGAAGAGTGATTCATGGTCAGTATAATATCACTGGTACATTTATTAGATATTGCTATATGCCATTACCTATATAAAGGAGTTCATATTAGCTTAGTACAGGTGGTATCATCCCCATTTTGCAGCTGAACAAAATGAGGCTCAGAGGATTTAATTACCATGCTCAGCCATGGTCACAACTACTAACTGGCAAAACCATGATTTCAACCCAGGCCTGTCTGACTCTGAAACTTGAATTACGGAATTTTTAGTAAGATATGTTTTCTTAGGGACTGTTGGTAACCCTCTATTTAATTGAGCTTCACTGCTAGCTTTTAGTTATCTCTAAAGCGGCGCTCCCCAACCTTTTTGGCACCAGGGACTGGTTTCGTGGAAGACAGTTTTTCCACAGAGTGGGGGGTTGGGATGGTTCAGGCGGTAATGGGAGTGACGGGGAGCCGCAGATGAAGCTTCGCTGGCTTGCCGCCGCTCACGTCCTGCCGTGCGGCCCTGTGCCTGACAGGCCGTGGACAGGTACCGGTCTGTGGCCCGGGGGTTGGGGACCCCTGCTCTAAAGTATCATAAAGTTAGAATGCGACTTTTAGAATATCTGTACATAGTTTTTGTGTAACTGGGCGACAGGAACTTGTTAGATCCCAAGCACATGAGCTGCTGGAGGCCAGAACGTGCTCCTTACCAAGTGCTGTTCTACAGAGCCAGCTGCTTTGGTTCGTCAGGTTGGACTTGCATAGCGGCCATTGCTATGGCAATACCCATTCTCCTAGAGACGGTGAAACAGTATTGCAAAACCAAATGTCAAAGTAAACCAGTCAAATTAATTTAATGGAAACCATTAAACAGGAATTTGTATTTTTGGTTTTTCATCTTGGTCCCCCTGCTGTCTCCTTCCACTGCCTTGCTCTGAAACCAGTTTTAAGCCAATTGACAGGCAGGAGTGGTCAGAGAAATAAATCTTCAACATAAATGTTATGTAAGTCCCTAGCAAGGCCCAGGTTGTCTAAGCATATTTTTTGTTTGTTTGTTTGTTTTTTGTTTTGTTTTTGTTTTTTGGTACACGGGCCTCTCACCGTTGTGGCCTCTCCCGTTGTGGAGCACAGGCTCCGGACGCGCAGACTCAGCGGCCATGGCTCACGGGCCCAGCCGCTCCGCGGCATGTGGGATCTTCCCGGACCGGGGCACGAACCCGCGTCCCCTGCATCGGCAGGCGGACTCTCAACCACTGCTCCACCAGGGAAGCGCTTGTCTAAGCGTATTTAAAATACAAAGTCCAAGCTGGATTTCTAGAATATTTATTTTCAAGGAATACTATTTTTGAAGCTGTCCTAACATGTCTTACTTTATCTGTTGAAAAGCCTATGTCTTGCTCCCCAGGTAGATTTGTACCTTCGTCCTTCCCTCCTTCCTGGTTTTGTTTCCTTCCTTCCCTTCTTTTAACCCACATTTGTGAGGGAGGAAAATGGTGGCCTGGGATTGGGCTGTGCTGCATTTAAGGTGCCAGTGGAATGTCCGTGAGGCAGCTGGAAATGTGGGATCCGGGAGCAGCAACAGAACTTTGGAGGCTTTTATAGCAGGTCAGAGCTGGGTTCCAATCCTCACTCCACCCCTTCCCAGCTCTGTGAACTTGGGTAGATGTTGAAACTTCAGAACCCCATTTCTTACTATAACAGGGTTATAGTGTCAACCCTGCAGATTATTGTGAGAATTAGAGTTAATGTTTATGAAAATATAGCATAGTGCCTGGTACACAGTAGGTGCCTAATAATTGGCAGCTTGTACTGTGTGCTGCTAGACGGCAAGCTACAGTGGGGAGGGCAGAGAGGTGTCTCAGATACTGTTCTATCTCGAGCACTGTGCCTGGCCCCTGGTACATGTTCATTTGTTGAGTGAGTTAAATGAATCAGGGAGACTCAGGAGAGGGAAGTGGTAAAGTCCATATATAGACATTGGCTAGTTCAAGTCTCAGCTGGGAAAATGAAGGGGTTGACTAGAAGGGACCTGGGCAGAGCACAGATAATTAAGGACAGTTTGTTAAAGAGACCAGAGGAAGATCAAGGGGTTATCTTACAGTCAGAATGGGATTCACGAGCAACGCAGAGCCTTAAGAACTAAGCAGGGAAGAATCTCAGGAAGAAGGTGATGGGCAGCCATGTTCATTAGCCCAAGAGGTCGCGTGAGCTGATGCCCCCAGGTTGTCCATTAAAATGGATAATTAAGAAGCAGCTCCTCTGGCCGATTTATTCGTCTTTTGTTTATTCAGAGGCCAGATGGGAATAGAGCAGATGCTCAATAAATATTGGTTCAATTGAATTCATTTAGTCGAAGGATTCGTTTTCTTTGAGTTAGGCCATTGAGTTCCCATCCCAACTCCACGCACATTAGCCAATAGGGTGGGTGCTGATACCACTGCTTACTTCATGGGGTCAGGGGTTGGTCAGATGAGGTGTGTGTAAAGCACTCAGCACAGGGACAGGCAGGGAAGAAGTGTTCTCAATACATAGCTGCTCTCAGTGGACCCATTGGGCTCAGGAGCTCAGTATCAGGGCTTCTCAGCCAATTTCTCAGGCTTCCTGTGTTCCTGTCCTCTATTAGTAACACAGATGACTGTCTTGGTGGGCTGTGAGGTGCAGAACAGAAAGTACTCCCTCAAGAAAGTAATGAGATTCTGGTTTGTAGGTGAACTTAGTAGAAAGAGCACAGATTTGGGGCATCAGAGAGCCCTGAAGATGACTCACTGCTTGGCCATCACTTCGTTCTTTTGGATGCTTTATTTTAACCTTTCTGAGCTTTTGTTTTTCATTTGTGTTATTAAGGTAACTCCTCTGTCATAGGATACTTACCAAGGCCCCAGTGAGCTCTTAAGTGAAGTGTGTGGTACTTAATAAGTGAAAGTTATCTGAACGGTGTTTATAGAGGAGGTTCTGAATTTTTATTAACCTGTTTTATTTTTTAAAATTTTAATTGAAATATAGTTGATTTACAGTGTTGTGTTAGTTGCAGGTGTACAGCAGAGTGATTCAGTTCTACACACACACACACACACACACACACGTATTCTTTTTAAAGTTCTTTTCCATTATAGGTTATTACAAGATACTGAGTATAGTTGCCTCTACTATACAGTAGGTCCTTGTTGGTTATCTACTTTACATATAGTAGTGTGTATAGTTTATTCCCAAACTCCTAATTTATCCCTCCCCACTTTCCTCTTTGGTAACCGTAAGTTTGTTTCTATGTCTGTGAGTCTATTTCTGTTTTGTAAATAAGTTCATTTGTATCATTTTTTTTAGATTCCACATAAAAGTGATATCATAACCTGTTTTAATTTCTTACAATAAATTTCCTTTCCCCTAGCACTTTTCAATTGTTGTTCTTTTATCTAAGAAACTTCTCTAGAGTTTTTTCTGTACTTTTTTTCGTTGCTGTATTAACTCCTCCTGTTTTTCGGAAGGGATCTGCAAGTACTTTCTCCTAAAAATTAAAGACCAGTGGAGTAGCTTACCATACACAGTGACCTTTGCCTTGCAGGTCTAATGCTACTCTGGTCCAGGTAGCTTTGGATGAAGGCCAAAATTATAATTTGCAAATGCACTTAGGAAGTCAATGTCAAATTGATTAAGTCGTAGTTTGAGTTCCTTTATTTTAAAATGAGTACAAATTTATACCATCATAGAGAGGAATAAATCCTACTCTGTAGTTAACTTGCAAGTACTGATCTGTAGTAAATGAACACTTGTGAAGAGTAACCATGAGAACTAGCTTCTCCTTATGTCATTGAAGACACGGCCAGAAATAAAGAAGTAAGGAGCATTCTAGGTGAGATTCACTAACCAGTTTGTTTATGCTGATTAAAACTATAGGTTCTATGGCTTCCCTGGTGGCACAGTGGTTGAGAGTCCGCCTGCCGATGCAGGGGATGCGGGTTCGTGCCCTGGTCTGGGAAGATCCCACATGCCGCGGAGCGGCTGGGCCCGTGAGCCAAGGCCGCTGAGCCTGCATGTCCGGAGCCTGTGCTCTGCAACGGGAGAGGCCACAACAGTAAGAGGCCCGCGTACCGCAAAAAAAAAAAAAAAGTATATATATATAGGTTCTACTCATGGAATATAACATCTGGAAACAACTTTGGGGGTTCATTGGCCTCAATCCCTGTATTTTATATATTGCACGAAGTTAAAGCTCAGAGAACTAAAGTGATTTGCCTACAGTCACACAGCCAGTTGGTAGCTAGACAAGAATACCTGTTTTCAGGCTGTGATATTCTGCTTCGCCTTCTGGTGGTCAGACTTAGCATGAAGTTTGTGCATTGCCTTAAAATGCTTCTGACTTTTTCTCCCTTGGCCAGGCCACTTCTGGAATCCAGCTCATCACTGGTCACCCCTTCCCACTCTTGCATAAGGGTCCATGAACCCGTGGTTCAAGGCAGTGTCTGTTTCTGACCAGCGTATCAATCGGTCACAAATAAAAGTCTTCACGTCGCCTTCCTCTTGGCTTCTCTTTCTTGCAGACTCGCCAGCCCGTCTTTGTGCAGCTGCTGCAAGGTGTGTTCAGGGTTTACCACTGCAACTGGCTCATGCCGAGCCAGAAGGCCTCAGTGGAGAGCTGCATTCGGGTGCTCTCTGATGTAGGTAAGACACCAACTCAGGTTGGATTTAACATGATGAATATGCGTTGCCCAGTGGTAATAAAGGCCACCTTGGATGGAGCAGTGGCTATAAAGCTCTGTGAGGCTTCCGCACCCGGGAGGCTGCACAGCCAGAACTGGAACTGAGATCTTCTTGATTCTTAAACCTCCTTTTCATCTTTCCAAGCCAGCACCTGCCAAAGTCCAGAGCCAGCAAGTCCCAAAGAAAGATAGGCTTTGAAAAACAAGATTCCACGGTTAAATGTTAGGCAACTCTTGGCAAGTCACAGAGCTCAAGTTTATTCAAGGCCCTGGGAAGCCCCTTGTTCAAGAAAGTGATTTGTTTAATCCGGTAAACATATTTGACCACATGGAAACTTTTTTTCGTGCAAAGCACATGTCCAATCCTGTGGAACGCCCTTTCTCAGAAATGGCGCACTGCTCCCTTCTGCCTCTTGATGATAAATGCTTCTCCTTCCCCTCCCCGCAACCTTGTATCACCTCTCCTAGGCAGCTTTGAAAGGAAGTTACAACCATTACTGCTCCCTTCACCCGGAGCTTGTCAGGCTCTGTTGCTTTGCCCTGTTCCACCCCCTCCCCATACATGCTATGCAATGCAAAGGGATAATCTTCCTGCCTAAATTGAGAAGGGTTGTCTGTCTCTAGTAGCTGTTAAGATCTCTGCAGACACCAGAAAAGACAAGCGGGGCTCTTAGCACTGTTGAGTAGCTGTCCAGCAAGTATAGATTGTGTTTACTAGGGCTCATTGCCCGATTTCAGTCGTCCCTGCCTGGTTTCCTTTATACTCATATGGAAGGTATTCGTGTCTTTTTTATTATTTACGTGGTACTATTTCACAGAAAGAGATTAGGCTTTTGAAAGTGTGTACGTAACAGATTATAGGTTCGTGGTGTGATATCTCTCAAATAGGGTTCTGAGATGGGCTCCCCAGATAGCCCTAAATTCTGCCCATGTATGATCCTGCAACTTAAGGTTGTTGGTTAAAACTTGGGCAGATCTCTGAGTTCCTAGCCCAGTAATCATCAGAGAGAGGAAATGTTTTCATAGTCTTGGCCGTGATGAGGAAAGGCAAGGAGGGCTGGTATTTGTGAAACAGCAGAGCATGAAAACTGTACAACCCATTAACCCCAGCACTTTTTTTGCTTCTACTGGTATGAAGTTTTGAAGAGAAGGAACAGTTGTCTTAGTTTTTTCCATGTTGTTGGATTTCGCGTATGGAAAAAAGGATTGTTCGTCTAGTTATTTTCCTTTCTTAACTGTTTTATTTTGCAGTCATTTTAGATTTATAAGAAAGTGGCCAAGATGACACAAGAGTTCCCATATATCCCTCACCCAGTTTCCCCCGCTGTCAACATCTTCCATTACCAGCTACGTTTGTCAAAACTAAGAAGCTGACATTGGCCTATTGCTATGAACTAAACTTCCAGACTTGATTTGGTTTTCACCACTTTTTTCCACTATTGTCCTTTTTCTGCTCCAGGATTCAGTGTAGGCTGGTACATTGCATTTAGTTGTCATGCCTCCCCAGTCTCCTGTGGTCTGTGACAGTTTCTCAGACCTTCCTTATTTTCTGTGACCTTGACAGTCTTGAGATGTCCTAGTCAGGTGTCTGTAGAATGTCCCCCATTGTGGTTTTTTTTCTTGCTCATCGGGTTACTTTTTTTTTTTTTTTTAACATCTTTATTGCAGTATACCCCACTGTGGATTTGACTAATGTTTTTCTCATGATGGGACTGGAATTGTCCTTTTTTGAAGGAAGTAAAAAAAAAAAAAATACAAGAGCCTATATGGAAAGACTAGCTTTATGTCATTGTAAATATTATCTTTTGTACTATGTTTGGCTTGAAACAGCATTTTGTAGATTGTTGAAAGGATACCAAACTGGAGGATTTTTAGAAAAGCAGTTTACTGGCCAACTGAGTTCCCTGTCTTGATAATTCTTAAAGTGTATGAACACATCTGAGACCCTAAGAAGCTATTCATTGTGGAAGCCCCTTGAACTTTGACTTTGAGTTACTTGAACTGTATGACCTTGGAGCATTATAAATTCTCTCAGAGCTGCTGCCCCTCAGAATTCACATTGGAAAACCCGACCTAACAGATTATGAAGTTCAGTTGAGCTACTCCATGTCCACACTCATGTTACAGGCGTGGAAACATCTGCCTGCTGGATGGTGGGGGGGAGTTGTCTGTCTCTAGGGTGTCTCCCATCAAAATTGTAGGCTCACGAGTCCCCTTTCTCCTGTACAGCCAAGAGCCGGGCCATTGCCATCCCTGTGGACCTGGACAGCCAGGTCAACAACCTCTTCCTCAAGTCCCACAACATCGTGCAGAAAACTGCCATGAACTGGCGGCTGACGGCCCGCAATGCAGCTCGCAGAGACTCCGTCCTGGCAGCTTCCAGAGACTACCGGAACATCATCGAGCGATTGCAGGTAATTCCTGGTGCTGACAGAAGCGACCCTTAACCTGGCCTGAGACGGTTCCCCACACAGAAGTGCTTCCTGAAGCCAGAGAAAATCCAGGGTTGGCCACAGTATGGTGAGTGGACAGTCAAATGCAATGATGTTTGTGGGGCTAGGAGTGCAGAGCTACTTGGGACCAGAAAAGCTCCTGACAAAGTCATGGTCTTTAGAGGTTATTCATTGATTTACAGATCTCTTTATGAAGAAGTCCCTCCTCTCTTATTAGGAAGGAGTACATCAGTGTTAGAAGAAGATGCTTAGAATAAGGGCATAACAGCTCCTTTTTGTTCATCACCTTGGGATTTTAGCCTCTTGAATTAGTAGGTAAACAAGTGTAATCATGACTTGAGAGAGGAGTTTTATATCAAAATGAGCGAAATGAAAATAAAAGTGTTATTAAATTCTAGCTAGGATATACTTTTTTTTTTTCTTAGTACCTATGAAGAAATGTGCTCTCCCTTTGTTGAAAGGGAGAGTAGTGAGAATTAGATGATGTTAAACACTTAAACATCTTAATATTAACATCTTCCTTTGAACAAGCACCCCAGGTGATTTTCTCACAGATGGTACCTGGACCACAGTTGGAGAATCACAGATCCTTCAGATGAGCTCAGTGCAATGGTGCAGTCGTGAAGAGCGTGGTCTCAGGACAGTGCCTGGGTTCAAATTGTGGCTCTGCTGCTTAGAAGTGCATAACCTTGGGAAAGTTACTTAACTTCTCCAGTTTCCTAACTTGTAAAATAGTATAATAGTAACGCCTACGTCACAGGGTTGATATGAAGATTAAGAGAGTCAAGATGTTGCGGTTATCTTTGCCTGCCTAACAAAGGACAACAGCAATTGTTTTATGCTCTTTTAGTGTTGGAGGTTACTGGGCTCAGTGAGGTGTTTCTTCCTTGAGTCCTTTCATGCAGTTGCAATCAGATGGTGGTTCTGTTTGGACGCATCTTGAAATCTCTCTCACTCACATGTTTGACAGTTGATACTGATTGTCAGCTGGGACCTCAGCTGTCACCTAAAATATCTACACATTGTCTCCCCATGTGGTCTGGGCTTCCTCACAACATGGCAGCTGGGTCCCAAAATAAGTCTCTCTTGAGAGAGATAAGTAAAAGCTGTTTTGCCTTAATGACCTGGCTTCAGAAATCACATAGCACCCCTTCTGTCATATTCTCTTGGTCAAGGCAGTGACATATGTCCATTTAGGTTCAAGGGGAGAGGACATGGACCCCCATGTGATGGAAGGGATGTCAGTGACTCATTGTAAGAAGAGCGTGCAAGATAGTTTATACTGTGATGGCCATCTTTGGAAAATACAATACACATAAAGCACACAGAACAGAGCCTGGCATGTAGTGAGCACTTGATCAGTGAGCTGCTCTTCTAATTATTATTACTATTATTATTGTTATGACTGTAATAATTATTATCATTTGGTGAAGTAAATGAACCTCTGAAGGTTACATAAGTTACCTAAAGACGAATGAGTTCACTGTTTCATTCATCAACCCCAGCCTAGGCACGGGGGATACAATGACCAAAACCAGAAGTAACCTTAACCCTCGTAGACTCTCAAGTGTTGGAAGGGAGACAAACATTAATCAACTAATCACACAGATAAAAGTAAAATGGCAGGAGGGGCAAACACTGCAGAGGAATGTGTAGTGCTACGAAAGGCACTGATGAGGACGTTAATCTTGCCTGGAACTGGGGCTGGTGGTCAAGGAAGGCATTGCTGAGGAAGTAGCATTGGAACCGAGACCAGGAAACCGTAGGACTTACTTAAAGAATGGAGTGGAAGGGAAGGAGAGAGCATGTGTGTACAAAGACCGCAGGAAGGTTAGTGTGGCCAGAACCCATGGAGCTGGGGAGGTGGGCAGCGCTTCGCAGGTCAAGGGAAGAATTTCAGCCTTGTTGTGACAGAACCGCTTCTTAAACAAAGGTAATTTGGTTCCTCATGGAGTGCTTCCCGACCCCACTCTGTTTTAGAAAGAGGAAAGTTATTGTACTGTAGACTCATAACTGTATGAACACACCGTATTTTCTCCTGCTCAAACTAAATCAATTATCTGTGGCTGCAGAAACATACCAGGGCTCTTCTTAGATCTATTATGCATACTCTTGGGGAATAGAATAAAATACATACGTTTAGGTAGTGCTTGTTTTAAAGACTTGGCCAGTGGCTAAAGGGATCCTCGTTATCTAATGAATTATTGTCTGTCTGAGTCCCTGGAGTTACGAGATTGCCCAGAACAGCAGAAGTTGTCATAATGTGAGAACATTAAGTTGCAAAGGACGCGCTTATATAATTAACCCCCATTCAGACATACCCCCTCACTTAACACTAGCATCTCCCTCTGCCCATCGCTTCTCCATCCTTGTTTGTTGGTCTTTCCCTGATTGCCGAATGTTACACATTTGACAATACAATGCAAATCAATTGCAATGTGAAGTTCAAACCTGGCAAAAGATGCAAGATTTCATGAACACGATGCCGAAGAACTCCTTCAATCTCAAGCAGATGCTGGAGGCAAGTAACATTTTGCCAGAGTTAGGACCGGTAACTCTTGAAGAAGGGGAGATTGGGTGCTTTCTAAGAGGAAACTGGTAGGGAAACTGACAAAACCCTGAGAGAATTTTGCCAAAGCGGCCCTCTTTTTGACAGCGGTGTGCAAGTCACTCTGAATTAAGGGATGGGGCAATGTACTCGTACAAACTTGTTGGGAAAATTGTCCCCCCGCCTCCCCGCAAGAAATAGTTTGATTCATTCACGCATTCTTTAATGCATCCTAAATATTATTGCGTGATTACAGATTTTGTTAAATCTAAGATTAAGTAAACTTGTATTGACAAGTTTTAGTTTTAGTTTCTGGATCACCAGAAATTGGGTGGTCTGGATCACCCAATTCTTTATGAATTTTCGGCCTATGAAATTTGGGTCCCCAGTTGAGACGAATGCAATGAAAGTGGCCCTTTCCATGCAGATCTCCTTGGTTAACGGCTCCTCCTTATCCAGTAGGCTGCGTTCTGTTCTTCTTAGCCAGCACGCCGATGCCTTGGTTCTGAGTTAGCAAGCCAGACAGCAGACTTGAGCATCTTTTGAAGATAATTTCTCATCTGTTTTCTGCCATTTGCCTTTATACGGTGTTTGTTGTGTTGGTTTTGCTGCTCTTTCAACTTCTCTCTGTTTTCCTTTCCTACAGCTATGTGTTTTGCATTTGAAGACCATCATGCTCTCAGGGTACATGTATTTAGCATGTTGATACAGCATGTTCATTCATTTGTGTTCTCATTTTTATATGACTTTTTATTATGTGAATAATTCATGCTCATTGGAAGTAATTTGACAATACTCACAAGAACCGATACATAGAAGAAAACTAGACTCACCCATAGTTCCGCCACCCAGAGAAAACCACTAATGATGTTTTAATAATGTTTGCTGCATATCCTTGAGATATTAATGTTGTTTATAAGAAGCGGATCATATAGTCCATACTATTGTTTGACCATTTTTTGCACTCATATTGTAGACACCTTTCCATGTTGTCAAACGTCCTTTTTGCATCATATTTTAAAATATGTGGAATGATCCCTTAAGTAGCATAAGGGCCATCTCACAGGGTGGGTGGGAATGATGACTTGTTATCACTTTGTTTTCTGTGTCAGGGCCTAATGCTTCAGGTAACCGTTGGGCAATGTCTAATAATTTGAGGCAAATACCAGACGGTGCTAAGGTTAGTCTAACCCAGTCTCGTCTGTGGTCATGCTTTAGGTCAGAAATGAATGTTCTCACCCTCCTGCAGTCAGCTGTGGCCCAAGCTGCTCACCAAGGCTGTGCTTCCATTCCAGGACATCGTCTCTGCCCTGGAGGACCGTCTCAGGCCACTGGTGCAGGCCGAGTTATCTGTGCTGGTGGACGTCCTCCACAGGCCTGAGCTGCTCTTCCCGGAGAACACAGATGCCAGAAGAAAGTGTGAAAGCGGTGGCTTCATTTGCAAGTAAGCAGCCCCTTTCTCTGCGGAGCTCAGGGGCAGAATCCCACTGGCCAGACACAGCACTGGTTCCTGAAGAAGGAGGGGCTGGCCTGAGTTTTGACTTTGATGAGTACAAGGTCCCGTGCTAGGGATCTGTTCTGACCTTCCCAAAGTAAGTGTGTAGGTTCAGTCCTACTTACTGACACTTGTTTTGGTGAAAATTTCTCCTTTGAACTGCATGCCCATTTGTTCATCTCCATTCAACACGTGTGGATAAGGTGCCCACCATGAGCTGCCGTACAGACTCAACAAGCCATGGCCTTTGTGCCCTCAAAAAGCTCTCACCTACCAGGGCCTCACAGTCTTTTCCTAACAGCTTTGTAGTTGGTTAGTTTGTGCCTTGGGGCAAAATCTAGAAGAAGCGATTGGTTCCGTCACCAGAAATCTCCATCTGATTTTCACCCTAAGTTTGGTTGGTTGTTTAGCTTGAGCATGGGCTCTGCCTGAGTTTCTTATTTTTCTGGGCCCCTCAAAGAATAAGACTGGATCAAGAGAACAGTGTGTTTGCTGCAACCATCGTACTCCTGAGGTTTTTTTACACCCCTGGCATATTTTAGCCACATTACTGACAATCCTCAGTGGATAAATAGCTGCACTTCCTAAATGAGCTGGTTTGAGGGAGCCCCTGTCTCTGTTCTCCATCCTCTATCTCATTTCTCCACTATGTGGGGCCGACCCGTGGCCAGGGAGCCTGTTTGCTGTTACCGACCAGCAGGTGTCACTATTGAGACACCAACGGGCTGTTCTTAGTGCAGCGAAGGCCTGGAAGCCTGTTTAACCTGGGAGCCCTTGGTAAATATTTGTTCATTAAATGACTAGTTACAATAAGTTGATTGTCAAGTGTGTTTTTTTTTTTCTTAAATTCAAAGATCGTTTCAGGACTGTAATCCGTGGTTTTCCCCTCCATTCAGGTTAATAAAGCACACTAAACAGCTGCTAGAGGAGAATGAGGAGAAACTCTGCATTAAGGTCCTACAGACCCTCCGAGAAATGATGACCAAAGATAGAGGCTATGGAGAAAAGGTACTGCATTTTATTTTCATGTTAAAACTAGGTTTTGCTATTAAATTGAAGTGGAGTGGGAGCGGTTAGAAATCCACCTTAGTTCAGGCATATTCACTGAGGGGGTTAATTTTTTTTTTTTTTTTTTTAAAGCTATTTATCCTGCCCTGAAGGTAGCTAAATCATACGACTGTCTCCTTAAAGCCATATATACGTAGTTGTCTCTTACAGGCTGCTTGCCATACAATCTATAATCAGAAAAACAGCAACAGCAAGATTTTCCATATGTTTAAATTCCCAATGAGAATGCAAATGCCTCTTGTGTATCAAGGTGTGTGTTCCTGAACTTTGGGTTCCAGCTAAGCATACCTGTGGGTTTACTTGCTTCTTTCTGGTGAGATGTTACACAATCCTTCCAGTGTATGAAGAAACTGCCTCCAGTTCTAACTGGAATGAAGACGGACAAACATGTCACCTTTTCTAGTTGAGATTGGGAAATGGACCATCCCTAGGACATGAGACTTCTTAGCACATGCAGTGAGCAATGATGTACAGAGAACAGCCCTCACACCCCCGATTTTGGTCCAAGTGGGGTAAAAAGAGCCCCATTGCTCTTCCTTTCTGCCCCCAGCAAAAAAGCATGGGCCTGAGTTTAAATCTCACCAGTCTTCATCTGAAGGTAATAATGTTCATTGTCTTCAAGCCACTTCTGTCAGCATTTTCCTAGCATGTAAATGTGCTGATATCACTGACTTGTCAAATACACAGTAACTCATTCATCTCTGTGAAGAAGCCTTGGTAATTAAATCACAGTCGTCCTCATCAAAAGGGATGGTGACAGCCAGATTTTTGCAAGTGTAAAAGTGTGTCAGAATCTTGCTTTCTAACCTAAGCAACATCTGTCATTAATATTAGAGCAATTTAATGTGTGAAAGGTATGCAGTCCTTTTTGTGGTATACATTTCTCCACTGCCCCCAAACCCAAGGCTTTTAAACGTCACTCTAAATTTGTACAATGTATAAATTAAAACTGGAATAAGTGTCGCTTAATTAGAAAATAAGTGTTTATAACTCAGGAGGAATTTTGTGTAGGAAACTTGCCAGAAAAGAGTTTATAAATATAAAAGCAAAGAACACTGGTACAAGTGGGAAGTAATGAGAAGACCAGTCCGTACAACACCTGTGTAGACAGCTAGGTAGGTCTTGCACTAAAACAAGGCGGGGGGTGGGCAGTAATAGAGAATACACGTAGCAAATAAGTAAGTAATAACCATTTATTCCACAAGATGTTTATTTTTCTTAAGGTGAGATTTAAGAAATGTTTTAAAAATATGACTCTAGTTATAGAAATTCACTCTCCATAATACAATAAAATCCACCAAAGGGACCTTAACCAGCTGTGAATATATTAGCACCTCTGGGGCAGAGAACTTGATTTTAAAATGTGGAGACCACAATTTTCTCTTCTTGAGAATATCTGTTTCTTTCTATACCCAAGGTACTTAAGGTAAACTCTGTGTCTCAGCTCCAGTGAATTTTTCAAGTTGTGATTATACTCTTATTTCTCTGAAGTTTTTTTTTTATAACATGGAAAGTAGAAGTACTAGGAGTTGGTCGAGTGTTTGCTGCCGAATAGAAAAGTACACCGGGGTCTTTGGGGCCGTGTAGAGGTGTGCTTCCCTGCTCCCTTTCACTACCCAGTAGTGCCAACAGGGAGAACACCGTCAGGGCCTCCGGGAGACAGCAGACCTGAGATGTTGTACCACTGCCTGTGAGAAAGCTCATGGAGAGTGACGGAGCCAGGGCTTCAAGAGGGCAGCAGATGGAGGTCACTATCAAAGAGTTATCAGAGTTGAGAAGAGGTTCTTAGGCTGTAGCTCAAATCCCTTTTCAGCTGGTGAAGAAATGAGTCATACCCTAGCAGATAGAGGCTGGGAGGCAGGATGACATTTCTCTCCAGTCTGATTGGAGCTGTCGTCCCCCTTGTTGAGAGTGAAAGTACTATAAGCAAGTATGGGAAATGCTCTACCACCAAGGAAGACCTTCTGGAAACCCGTGCTAGTCAGCAGCTCCTGACCGGCAGCACGTGTGTGCCAAGCTTCTGGCCCCAGGCTCCGACTGCTGGAAAAGGCTCCTTAACCATTCGCTTTAAAAGGGGGTGGAGGCTGTTAAACGATTTCTGTTTCTTCCAGTTTGGTTGTTGGTATCCACTCTGTCCAGTTTCACGAAGGCTTTTGGAAAATGCCTTTGATGGTGTGTTGGCTGCCCCTGTTTGACTAAAGAAGCGTGACGTATGGGACAGCCTGACTCTTTCAAGGGTGGAAGGAACCCAGACCCAAAGCAATAACCTTTCTTAGGCGAACCCGTGGGCATTAGTCGATAAAACAAATGAGGTGTCCTTTGGACTGCGTGCTTGGGACACAAGGGCAAACGTGAATGCCGTTTCTGTCTTCTTGGCGCCATTTTTCTATTAGTTGCTTCTTAAGTGGAACTTGTCCCATGACTAACACCCTCGTGGGACATCCAGGGCTGTTCTCCTCCCTGCCCTGTCCTGAGCCTTCATGGTCATGGATCTGGTCCACTGGGCTCTGGTATCACCTGTGGTTTGCGTCAGGCCCTAGGAGTCAGATCCGTGAGAAGCCAGTGGTCAGTCCACTTGTCTTGGTTCATTGCCTGAGATGTGCCCATCCAAGAAGTATGACATATGATGGAAAGGTAAGGGCTGGACAAAGAAGATGGTCACAGAATTTAATCATGATCATTTAGGAATTAAATAAGTCCTCTTTTACTATTGTGTCTCTAAAATGCAAAGGACCAGCCATATTTCCCAAAGAGTGGCAAATGTAAAATAAAGGAATGTTTCAAAGGATCACCAAAATAACGATGGAATACATTTTTGTGTGATTCTTGTGCTTTTCTGTCCAATGTATTCAAAGTTAATCAACTTTAAAATCAGGACTTTGCAACCATTCTGTGTGTGCAGTGCCTACTAAACTCTGCTTTTAATTTACAGATTAAACCATTAAAAAAAATAACCTCCCGTAGCTAAATATCTCTAAAATTTAACCTGAATCTCTCTATAACTCATAGAACATCTTTAAGCTCTTAGACCCTGCTTGAAAGGAAAGCGTAATTATTTTATATACTGGCTACTCTGTAATCTACTGTAGGATTTTTATTAAGCTACTTTTTATTTAAGTTACTAGTCACAGGGATTTGGAAAGAAATTCAGAGGCCAACAATTAATGTGAAAGGCCGACAATTTATTTAAAGTCCATTTTTTTCTTCTGAATAATAGTAGCTGTTATACTACTAGAGAGCTTTTGACCTTAAGTAACATCAGGGTTTTCATTTCATACGAATTGTCAGTCCCCTGTTAATTACCGGTGCTTCTTTTCTCTAGGTGAATAAACTATTAACATTTCCAGCTACCAGTGTTGCTAATAGGAGTTTAAATTTGCAAAATATACTAAATGTTAATGAAACATAACATTTAGTACATTTTGTGGATCATCCATCTATCATCAAACAAGCATAATGGTGATTAGTGCTTTTGTTTTTTCTTTTTCTTGAACTTGATGCTAATAAATCATTTACTTATTACTACTATCACTTGGGTAGGCACTAATCACCTTAGGGGAAATCTGTTCTCTTTAATCGTCAACAGTATCAGGATTCGGAGCTTCTGGCTTGGTATATGTTGGTCTTACTACTTAAATTGAAGTTGGATCTGATTTAGTCCAGTGATAATTTGGACCGCAGACTCCCGCCTCCCCCACTGAATGGGAAGATGAGTCCAAAGAAAGAATTTTGTCCTAAGCTGAGTTGATCAGTGTTTAGCCTTTGACTCTACTCCTTGCCATCCTCTTCTGAAAGGACATGGTTCTTGATTGGGGAACTTGCCCTTGCCCACAGCTCAGTTCAAGGGTTCTCTCTACAAGAGAGTGCAAAGGTGCTGTCCTGGGCTCTTGGTTAAGTGACCTGCGAGGTTTGATACCTGGCATGTGAACAAAGGGTGGCAGCACCCTGCCCGTTTGTTCCGGAGCAGAGCATTGCAGAGCAGATGTCAGGGTGAGGTGCGCCGGTGTCGAGAACGCCTGCGCCTCTTAAGATGGTCATGATGCTTCAACCTGAGTCAGTGATAAGAATACAATGACAAAGTTTCTAACACTTAGCTCGCTCGTATTTCCTTTTCTAACACTTCCTTCTTTTTCTCCCCCCCCCCTTTTTCTTTTCCAGCTGATTTCCATTGATGAATTGGAAAATGCAGAGGTCCTAATTTCATTTTTTTTTAAGTGTCCCATGGTGATGTTTCCATGACCCTCTGCCAGTGAACTCTGTGATCTGTCCCCTAGTCTCTGCAGCGTCTAGTATCTGACTTTGTGTAGTGTTGCCTCTGGGAGTGAGTCGAGTCCTTTGTGTTTGTGTTAGCATTTCCCATGAGTTTGTTTGCCATTTGTCTTTGGAGATCCCATCTGAGTCTAGATAAAGATTTTCTAAGCTGTGATAAGATGTCAATCCTTCACTGTCTAGAATCTCAACTGAATTTGTGGTTGACACTGGCTAGTAACATATCTCTGAAACTGAGTGTCGATATTACCATGAGGAGCTTTTCTGTCCATATGTGAAGCACCCATGCAAAAAGAAATAACTACATTGGTATAGTGTGGAAGTAGTCAAAGAAAAACCAAACCACTGCTCTCTTGGCCTACATGTTGGAAGTGTTAAGGGTGAGGGGTCATATAAAATTTTGTCAAAGTGCCGTGCAAATTCCACAGCCCTGGTTGAGACTTGCCAGCTGCTGGCTTGTGGTGGGATTAGGAATGTACAATATCCCTGGGTTCTCTTCTAGAAAAACCAACTAGAGATCAAGAAAATGAAATGTCATCTGATGGTTTCTATACTTATGTATCAAATTAGTTTCATTTACCCAGAATGACCCGGGAGACTGATGAGTGGCCATTGTGTGTGGGATTTGAGGGTATCTTAAATATTTTCTCTCCTATGAATATTTTTCAACATTTCTTGCCATATCTGTAGGATGTGATACATGTTTGGTAAATGATAATAGAAAGGATTAATGAGGGGAATTAATGCATATAATTGAGGGAGTTTAATTGCTTAGTAAATTGAAGCAGACTGGAAAACACTTTTATCTGACTTTTAAAAATTAATTTTCTGGTCTACTTCTTTAAGTATCTGTTCATTCTTTTGGTAGAACGATTAATACCTTATTTTGGTGGGATAGAGCTACCAAATAGAATATGAGGCCTGCTCTAATATCTACCCCCATAATTTCAGAAATACTAAGAGGTGGTTCAGGTGTACCTAAGGAGAGTTTGAATCACAGACTTAAAACTGAAAGCGACACAAGCGGTTATAAATTTGGTCCAGTTCCCTCAGGCATAGAGCTCAGAGAGGTTAAGTGAGTGGTGCTAGCTCACACAGGTAGATCGCGGCTAAAGCAGAACTAGTACTGCTGGCTCAGCTGCTGGCCTGGAGCGCTTACTGTTCAGCCGTGGTAGATTCTGTAAGTGCAGACTTTTCCTTAAATCGGTCGGCATGAACAGGTGAGGAGTCCGTGCTTCTTTGGGATGGAGAGAGGGTGAGAAAAACAAAAGGTTGTACAGGGGTTTAACTACTTTAACTACGGTGATTTTTGCTCCTTCCTGTTTGGTCTTCTGTCTTCCGGGTTATTTGTATGCCAGCAGAACGTCTCATGCTGAATTTTCATGTTGGCACCCTTCGACACTCTTGTTTCTCCCTAGAGTTGTAAATGCCTCTCTAATTTGAATTTTTCCTCTGAAATATTGAGGTTGAGTTTCTATTTGCTTAAAGACAAATTAAGCCAGGAAAGGAAAACCTTCCCTAATCGGAGTCTGCAGTGTTATTAATATACTGTTTTGCAGCATAGTAATCATTTGATGTGTTTGCTTTGCTCAAGATAGAACTTGGGTCTCCTGGCTGGGAGTTTACTGCTCGCTTATGGAAAGATTCCACAGTTGGAGCAGGTGTGTTTATAATTATCCACTAGGAAATAGAATACTGTCTGTTTATAAAAGAA
This sequence comes from Globicephala melas, assembly GCF_963455315.2. Lineage (NCBI taxonomy): Eukaryota > Metazoa > Chordata > Mammalia > Artiodactyla > Delphinidae > Globicephala > Globicephala melas. The sequence continues at coordinate 11,541,547 of NC_083324.2, read as the reverse complement.
GAATGTTCTGGCAGCCACTTGGATTCTTTGAAAATTCCCTGAGGAAGCAACTGTGGATCCCCTCTCCGTTGTTATCCCTGGCAACCCACAGAGCCCTGGAGCACCAACAGTGTCCCCAGGTCCTCAGCCTGTCGGATCTGGCCCTCTAAGCAGAGATGCCTGATTGGCCTTTATTATCCATGTCTGTTCTGGAAACAACCGCAGCTCCTGAGGTTTCTCTCCCACCAAGCCTTTTGTCCATGTGTGTGGGTGAAAACCGGCAACCCACAGCTGGAGTTCTGCAGAAACTCCATTAAGAAACTTAATGAGAGTTCACGCTGGCCCGTGGTACGGGCAAGGCCTCCCACCTAAATTGCAAACCAGCACTTCAACCTTGAAACGTGCTGGGGAATAGCCCCTGAGCAGGGTACGGCATATCTGGAGAGCCATGGTCCCTGGATTGGGGAAGGACCACCACTCTTCAGTGACAAAGGCCTGTTGAGCATCGTGAGAGAGGAGATGTGCAGTGAACGGCTTGGAAAAAAAGCACAGCATCGTCCGAGTCTCTGTCTGTGCTCTGAGAAAAGAGGGTGAAGTGAGGACAGAATCAAGAGTCCCTGCAAGAAAAGTGCATGGTGGGAGCCTTCCCAGCTGTCTTCTGGAGTAAAATTTCATTTGAAACCAGGAAAAGGAGGGTTTTCTTTCTTTTCTTTATTATTATTATTATTATCAGTTTTTGCAAATAGGCAGGGTCTCCATCCTTACCTCCTGATTTTACCTTTTCCTTAGGGGGCAGGGAGAGGGCGAATGAGGGGAGAAGCGTAGGGAGCTGCTTCCATTAGTGTCCATTCAGCTTATTCTTAAGTTTGTATCTCGACGAATTGTTACCTATAGACACACACAAATCAAGATGGGGACTGTTTCTATCCGCCCAGAAAGTTCCCTCATCTACCCATTCTTGGCTTTAAACAGACACTGATGGCTGCTTGAGACATTCGTTCATGTGACTAATACCTGAGTGCCTGTTCCATCCCAGGCGCGTTGACTAGGGAAGTTGGGTCCAAATAGGCACAGTGTCTGCCCTTCTGGAGTTTACGGTTCTGTGGAGGTGACAGACGATAATCCAAATTAATGTTAAGTGACAGCCATCAACCATGAGAAATACAAGAAGGTGAGGCACTTGGGGTCATGAGACCGTGTGACTTAGAGACTTGTACCTGAGCAGGGAGGTCAGGTCACAGCTTAGGAGGTCAGGTCACACCGTGAGGACCACTGGCAGGTGAGCATGTTTGTCACTTTTCTAAACTGTAAATTTCTGGACTAAACAAAGGGATGATTTTGATGCAGCACTCCAACTTCAGGCCGAGGCGGTGGGCAGCACGGTAACTAACCTACGTCATTTTCACGTGTGCGTCTTTGGAAAGGAGGGCGTGTTTAGAAAGTGTGTGCGGTAGCTCAGTGGACATGCTTCATTTCTTCCTATTTGAGATATGATCCCCATTTAATCACTGTCGCTTGGAACCCTGACCTCTCCAGAGCCACTGGTGGCAGCTGGCAACTTCAGCTCCTTGCATTGCAACAAAAAAGCAAGTGGGAGGATTGGTGTTACCGCTTGTTAGGGTGGCAGCAGCCTGCCTGTATCTGCCTATATATTGAGTCCTCAGCTTCTGCCACCTAGAACTGCGTCTGCAAGCAAAGGAGGCCACTGCCAGTAAAATTCGGGGAGGGGGGGTAGAAAACAGAGAAGAGAAACCCAAGAATTATTCAATTTCACCTTCAGGGGGCGTTCTCATGACATCCAACCCAGGGTGGAGGTGTCCTACTTTTTTACATTGCTGTGAACTGCTGGGTTGGGCACCTGCCAACATTCAGGCGGCAGTTACATAAGAGCTTCTTTTTTTCCTGGAATTTAGGCTCGCTGCTGATGTGTGACCTTCAGCAGTAATTGCCAATAAATGCAGCGGGGCTGTTTACTGTTAGACACTGGCAGCCATAGAGCAAGTGGGCTCAAGTCGGAGCATACAGGAGCTATTGCAGAATCTGGGGAAGTTTTGTTTTCTTTCTCTTTTTTCCTTTTTTTTTAAATGCTGAGATGATTCCATAATGACAGAAGTTGTATAATTCAGTCAAGTCAGAATGTGGTTTTTGAAAATGAATTTTACTTTTGGGTTCAGGTGATCTTGTTCTATAAGATACAGGTGAAACTTCATCGTTGGAACTAGATAATGTGTATTTCTTACTTTGTTTCTAAAAACAAATGCCATTAGTAAACGGCATTGTGTTAGCAAATGTGAAGATTTAAAATTGCCCTGCTAAAACGTTAGGTAACTGCTATTTTAGCTCAGTTTTCTTTCAGGCATTCTGTTCTCTTAATGTGGGTTTTCAAAGGCTCATGAAGGCCAGGACCCAGCAAACATATTTGCGAGGCCGTTCGCTGTTTATTTATTTTTTCCCTTCTCTGAGATGGAGTGGGTGAAAGGAACTGAAGGCTGATTCAGGGGATTGGAGATGGTAAATTCTCTTTGCTGTGCTGATAATTAGATCTATAGTACAGTCTCATTTCTTGAACTATATTCAACCTCTGCTAGGGGTGGCCCATGGAAGGAGACATCTTATTTCAAAGGAAAATTCTAGAAGCCCAGGGGAAAAGGATTCATGTTGATGGCAGCAGGAAACAGTGTGTTTTAAGTGGCTCTGCTCTGTGTTGGCCTGTAACAGGCACGCATGAAACGGATGTGTATATGTATGTACGTACGGTATGGACGTATGTGAGGATGTGCCGTTGTACACACACCACAAATAGGAACCCTCAGAAGTCTGTGGGGTTTTTTTTAAGAATGGCAAAGTATAATTTCCTTCATTTGTAGTAGAAATCCATCCCCGGATAAAATGTCAGGTACATCATGTATAGAAAGCGAGTGTTTCAGCATCTTACCTGCACGAATCTAGTTACTACTCAAGTGCCGTAGTTACGATGACCTGATTCGTGGCCTCATCTGGGAAGGACACTTGGGATTCTGGACCTTGAGGTTCATTTTGAATTTCTGTTTCAAAGCCAGTCATTTGAAATCTTTTTCCTGTGAAGTGTGATTTTGCTGACCTTGTCTAAAAGCACTGAGAAGACGTAAGGTCCAATAAGAAATATGCAGAGGCAATAGAGGGCAATCGTTGGTTCCCAAGTTCAAAACCAGGCAGCATCGGGCCACTGCCAGCCACCTGTTCATTTGGGGAGACTTCACCTTGACTGGAGGTGTCAGCATCTGATTATAGTGCCTGATCCTGAGATGAGGTCGTGAAAGACAAGACCTGGGGAATGTAGAAATACTCATTTTCTCAGAAGAGTCTCCCTTACTATGTGGTCACTGAGAATTACCTTTCATGTAAAAAAAGAAAGTTACTTTGATAATAAAAATATGTTGAGAAAATCATTTCATTCTTTTACCAAAATTATCTTTTGCTTTGGATAATATATATTGTATTTATGTAGCTGTTATCTGATTTGAACATATATAGCTTATTAATATGCTTATCTTTTTCAAAAGTGTGGCTTACTGCCGTAAAAGAGCCTATCCTCCCAGAAATACAGGTGAAATCCTCATAGGAAGCAGTGCTGGTAAAGGCCATTGGTTATTTTACCAAATTATACGCTTGGTTTGGCCTTTTCGATGCCTGAAATCATTTTATGTCCTATTGTGCTGTATTATTTAGAGAACTTGCCTGTTAGATATTTACGGAATGAAGTTTACTGAAAATATACCAAGCATTACTTAATGTTTTAGTTGGAAAGGAATCTTAAATAATAAGCTCAAGTCTCCTTGAACTACAGGTCAGGAAGTGGAAGCCCAGAGAGGTTCAGTGACTGCCTGAGGGTCACACAGAGCGCCAGCGCCTGCATGAGCCACGGTCGCATGATACCTGTCCACTGCTGTCAGTTTTTCTATTCTGTTTCCTGAATGGATAGCGTTAAAAAATTGTCCTCTGTTTAAATAGTGATTCCTGAAGCAGCAAAAAATTTTCTGTTGTCTCAAAAGTCTTTCTGTAATGTTCTAGGGAAAAGATCAGTAACTGTAATTTTTGTTCTAAAAATTAAACGAAAACTAACATGACAGCAGTTGAGGGAGGCAATAGAGTGTCAGTACAATCATAAAACATATCAGAAACGACTGATCTCTGAGTGTGTAAGAAATAGCTGTATAGTACCCATGAACATTCCGAAAGAATTCAAGGTGCTTCTTTGGACAAAGAGATCTCAGACGAGAATTTTAAAAAGACACGCTACTTCCTTCCATTCCGTCGTCTTCTTTTTCTTTAACTTTTATTTTGATGGGCAAGGGAGTAAGAGGATAGCTCTGTAGTTTCCTACAGTCAATCCCTGCCTATAATTCTTTTGTTCTGATCATACAGAATCAGTATAAAGGATATGTTGGTGAAATGTGGCCAAAGCCAATTGTAAAAGATAGTACTTTTCCCATCTGTATCTCTGACTGCTCTAAAATGCATGGGAAGTTGCTTTAGTTCTACTTTTTCTTATGTGTCCTTTTTGCACTAAGAGCAGATGGCACGAGTGTTTGCACAGTTTTAATTCTTTAGCCTAAAGCATACAGGATGTAAGGATAGAGTTAAAGTGCGTTCTTGGATCGTGATATTGTTTATATTATCTGGAAAACACATACGCCTGAGCTCTGGTTTTATTTTCCTCACCACACTCAAGTCCTTGCTACCACTCTGTGCTTCCCGACCCCAACAGGAAGCGAAGCACGTCGGAGGGAAATTTTCTCCCTGAGGCTAGTGGAGCTGCGCTCAGGTCTGAAAGCTCTTCTGTCCGGAATCCAGTGAGCAACTCCCCACCTATGCCTCCTTGTCCTTCTTAAATTAGTTTAATCTTTGTCCTTAAAGAGAGCCCCTGTATCTTTACTTCATTTTACCTGTTGGCAAATAGAAAAAAAAAAAAAAAAAAAAGAGAAATCATTAGGTTACATAATAACAGTCTTATATGAAGAGCATTTTTTTTCTATCTTGGGGATCAAACCATGAAAAGGGGTATCAAGTGTTGAGCTGGGTTGAGACCCCGCCAGATTTCACAGCTTCCAGCCTCCCCACCTCGTGCTTTCAGCACCTGTGCTGGCTCACACCTGACAGCCACGCTTTGGCCTCCCGGGAGGTGTGCTGTGTCGCTGGAGTCCCGCCGAAGGAGGCCAAGGTCACTCAGTTGCAGCGTGAGCCTTGGCTTCGTTCCATGGCCCCAGACCGCACCTTGAAGCAGCCAGCCGTGCCCGGTGCGTGACTTTGGTCCCGGGCAGCCCAGGGTGGGGTCTGGCGGTTACATCTGATGTCAGTCCCTCCTCCAAGCACGTGCCCTCCGGGGGACAGATTCGTGGTGCTGCTGCCACGTGAAACTGTGGACTTTTTAGCTGCCACGTGCACTCTCGCAATTGCCTTTCATTTTCCTCAGGGCCATCATCTTGTCTCTCAGGTATGGGTTGGGTGTAATGAAGTTGAGGGGCAGTCAGAGGAGTGGGCTGTCTACATGGAATGGTGGGGGTGGCTCCGGGGACCCCAGGCCCTGGAGCCCTGAGGGAAGTACGTGGAGGGGCGAGTGACCAGCCAGGTAACCCTGCAGCCAGGAGCCTTCCTGTCTCCTCCCAGAGCTGCTGGAGCAGAGAGGCTTTTTCAGTCCCTAAGCTGGAGCCTCGGGTCTTACCCTCTGATTCAGGGCCGGGATGTGGGGAAAGGAGAGACCCAGGAGGACGCACCTGCCCACGGAAGAAGCTTGTCACGGGCGAGTGGTGGTACAGACTTTGCAAGGGCCTCGGGACTCCGGGGAGGGGGCTGCACCTGAGGCCCCTGTTGTCATTACGCACACACTTCTCCCCTCCCTGAGCCTCTGTGGGGATACGCTCTATCACTTTTCCTCTCTGTGGACGAACAAAACGTAGATGTGCAGTAGTTCTTCCTTTGACATCGTTTTTGGTTTTTTTTTTAAGGCATACTTCCTTCTTGATCAGTGGTAGACTTTTTTCTTACCTTAATTTAAATCTGTTTTCCCATCTCAGGCCAGTTGTCTCTCCCAACACAAGCACATTCAGTTCAGTTCAAAAGGGAGGGTGTCTCCTGCCCTCAGTGGCTGAAGCCCCTTTCAGTGGATGTGGCAGCTCTGTCACCTCATCATTGATCTTGCCCTCCATGTTTCGTCCTTGAGTGTTGGTCTCTGGACTTTTCGCGGCCCATGAGATGCACGTGCTGTAACTAACATGCTTCATTTTACTCCCAACTAGCTGCCCCAAACTCCGGCTCCTGAGAACTCCACCGAGGTGTGTGCTGCTCACCTGTATTTGCAGCGCGAGCAAATACGGGTGCTTGTCAGTGTTCCTGGTTGAGTGTGTGAGTTGTTCTGGGGAAATGTCTGTCCCGCTGGTAGGTGCAAGGAGGGAAGTCTCTTCTCTGCCTGAGGCCTGATCATTGCTGTAATCGGGTGGCTCTTGGTATAGAAAGAAACTTCTTAGTTGCTGGAGCTTAAACCACAGGGTCCTGCAGGTGAGGGCACGTGACTGTCCAAAGGTTTTCACACAAAACCGTTCATCTCTGTCTTGAAATGTTCAGTTGAGAAATGCTGGAACGTCCAGACCTTTCTGCTGTGACACAAAATAGAACTCTGGGTTCTGCGCAGAGACGAAGGGAGTTTGAAGTTCTGGATAATCATGTATAGTTTTGGTGAAGCTGCTGATAAAGTTGTAGTTTCACAGCGCACTGTTTCTGTTCTTCCTGTCGCTAACTCAGCTTGCTAAATGAGGGACTGGAATTAATTAAGACATCTAAAGTTATAGAGAAGCTTTTTGGGGAGGCATATTTCCAAGGATCAAAATTTACTTTCAGAAACAGTTATAGAATCACAGGAGTCAAAGCTAAAATGAAGTGTAGTTTATCTGAAAGGAGATCTTAGAAATGAAACAGATTGATTTATCAAATAGCTGAGTTCCAGTGGGGATGCTTTGGAACGACCATTCTCTAATATTCTAATCAGAGCTCTTCAGCATCAGTAGCCTTGATTGGAATGCCGTGTGCTGGTGGCCTGGGGAGTGCTGAGGTCTCATGTATGTGTCTGCTTGGAAGTGTATGCATTGATGTCCTCACGCATGTGCTGTGCAGTAATGCATGTGTGAGTCATGTAAGGACCTGCCCGGTTGAGTCTTGCATCATGACCCCTTTTGGGTTCATGTAAATGTACCTAACATTCAAGTTCCTTTTCATAATCTGTGCAAAAAATAATATTGGCCAGAAGTATTAGTCATGTGCCTGTTCATCTTAAACAGTGCCCGAGGGTCGGGGATGGGCGCGTTGTTAAGCGGCATCCGAAGTAATGGAGCGTTGGTATCTGTCTGGGGAAAGCCTCACACAGGCCTGTGTTCCCTCTGTGTCAGTCTTCGCTATGTACGCATGCTCCGTGTATTTTATTTGTGGCTGATCCTGAAGATGGGAGTGTCTCCCTAGTGTTGTACGTACTTAAATGGAATTTCTGCCTGCTTAGCAGGAGGTTGAACCGAGTCCACCCCTGAGGCAACTGGAGGACCATAAAAGGGTACGTAGTCCTGGGTGTTGGGAGCTAATGACCACAGCACTGTCCACAGCCACAGGCTGTGACTTAAAGACGGATGGTGGTGGTGGTGGTTGTCATTGTCATAGCATTAATTGGCTCAGGACCGATCACAGCCATTTACAGAAATGAAACTGACTGGTGATTCTACCCATAAACTACCTGTTCGCGCACTACACCCAGCCGGTCCCCGAATAACGACCAAGACAGCTTTTCACATCCTCTCTTCTTCTCCTGGAGTGGCTTTTTCCTTAAGTGTAGCCTTAAAAACAAATTTTTTTTTTCTATAAGTAACGGATGATCATCATGGGTAAAGTATAATAAACAAAACAAGTATAATGGAAAAAATGTTCATAATTATACTACCTAGCTATAAAAGCTGCTCTTGATTTAATATTTTCTTCTGCCCCCCTTTTTGCACACGTGAGAATGTGTGGCAACACACGCAGATACACTTTCATTGTCATTGGGGTTCTTCCAAGTGTATAACTTTTCTTCCCTGCTTTTGTCCTTTAATATATCTAAGCATTTTCTTGGATAGTCTTTGAAAGTTAACAACTGGCTAAAGTTCCACAAATTAACGAGTACTTTGTAATGTTTTCCTTTGATGAGGAACTGGACAAGTGTGTACATATGTGTATAGATTCAAAAAAGGGGAATTTCTAGGCCAAAGGGTAGATTCTTCCTTAAGGTGCTGATTGTGCATTGCTAAGCCATTTCCTAGAAGGCCACGTATATCGTTAGCATGCTGACCACTGATTGCATGTTACCCATTTCTGGAAAATACCAGATATCCTGGTTTTCTGGGTGCCTATCATATGCCGATCCCTAGGCTAAGACTTTTACACGCGTTAACGCGTAAATGTTTATAAATGCTGCTGTTGACCTGCCAAGAGAGCCTTCCCCTCCACTTCACAAGTCACAGGGTTAGGAAATGGGCAGTCGTGGCGAGTACTGCCCTGAAAGTGTGTTCACCAGTGTCCTGGAGAATGTGCGTCTGAGATGAGTGGGTGCCCGGGGCACCTTTGTTCTGCTCACGTGCTTTCAGTCCCTGCCTCAGTCCCAGCACATCTCGAGTCCTTTCCTATTTCTTGCGATTGTGCTTTCTCAGACTATGACCAAAGAAGCTCTTCTAGGAAGTTGGCATTCAGCCCTTCCCCACCAGCTTCCAGTGTCTCCTGCCGTTCATTGATCAAGGGCACCTTGCATTCCTGTTTTTTCCATCCTTGCCTGTCCTTCAAGAATTGTCCTGGGTCTTAGAAGTAGCCGGTAAAGGCACATAGCTGTCTCTCGTGCCCTAAGTTTGATTTGCTCCAGTGCATGAGCTTTGGAATTAGAAACCGGTTCAAGCCTGCCTTTGCCAGGCCCGCGCTGTGTGATTTGGGGCACATGATTTAACCTCAGTTTCTCCTGCTGTAGAATGCGGGTAATAGTCTCCATCCCTTATGGCTGTTCTCCAGAGCTGTGCCCTTGAAGCACTTAGCACAGTGGCTGGACTCTGAGAAGGGATATTAATGATCATGGTCGCCTTGCACACTGAGACACAGCAGTGATTTGACAGACAACCGGAGTAGGAAAAGGAAGGTATTTTTAAATCAAGGTGCTGCCTTAGTGCTGACTAAGGTGTGAGAGGCTCACTGCTCATGTGAGAGGGTAATCTTTCCTGAAGCACCTGATTTTTAAGCGGCTGGAACCTGGGAGCCCAAAGGTCACTTTTCCTCTCCTTTGCGATCTTAACTCTTAGTGCTGTGTTCAACGCTGGGCTATGTTCCCACACAGTTCATTAGCCACGAGTTTCATTGACGGAATGAAACGCGTGTGAACGGACTTGCAAGGCAGGAGCTTGTTTTCTTGACTCCGCATCACTGACCTGCCTTTTTCACCATTTTCACCTGACACTTAACCTTCACCTTTGCCTTTGTCTTTTCTCAGTCTTAGGTAATCATGTGTGTGGAATGTAGAATTTTTTTTACCAGAGACAAACATCTGATATTGGTTTGCATGCTGTAGGTGTAAACTGCTGGGGAAAAACGAGTATTCTTTTTGAAGAAAAGGCTGCATGGCCAAATATGAGAGCTGGGGAAGTGATGTTTTTTGGGAAGTGACTTTTTTTTTCCTTCTCTGCAATCAGCTTTCTCAGCCCAGTACGCCGTGAACAGCTTAGTGCTGTTGAGTAATTTATATCAAGATGATTAGGAAGGCTTTTCTCTGCAGATTTTAATTTTTCCTAAATTAAACCCCGAGCTCAGAAAAACAGAATTTTCCTTGAACCTAAGTTTTCACACTAAGGATTTGCATCACTTTTAATAATGCTTATGCATTTTCTCTTTCTGTCCCTTTTTTTTTACCTAAAATTTTCAGTCTTTATTCTTTCAGAAAGGGAATGAATCTTATCTTGTTTTTTCATTTTTTTGTTTTAAAAAAAAGCAAATCCCACATGTTCTCTTTTTTCTCCTTTCTTAAAATTTATTTTTTGTGGAGTGAAGGTGAGGTGCATGTGTGCCAAAAACCTTACAATTAAGAGGGAAAAAATTAAAAGTTTGTAGGGTGGAGCGTGTGTGTGTGTGTTTTCCATAATGAACACATTTCATGATATCCTCTTATGGGGGAAAAGGTACCATTTGATGCGTTGGTTGCTATGGTAACTGCTAGGGTTTGTCTGTGCAAGGAGAGGCAAAATGGTAATGTGAGATCCCTTTGTAACTTCAGTTGGCATCCAGGCTGCATAAATGTGAAGTTCCTGTTCCTGGAGTCCACGTGTTCCCGGACGGCATATGCTCCTTTCTCTACTTCCTGCTTCCTCGATTGCAAACTGACCTGGGTCTTGCTGATGAGACCCTCACAACCCCGAGGAGCGGAAACTCTGAGCCACTCCAGTCCTAGGTGGAATCGTAGTGTGAAGCCTCTGGTCGAGTCTTCCCTTAAAGGAGGCATGTTTGTTGGCTGGTGACAGTCACCCTGCCTTTGACCATTCAACCCTGTGGTCTTCCAGATTCTTGCCACAGCGGCAATGTTGGCTGTTCTCTGTGGCTGCAGCGTACAGGTCTCAGATCAGCCATTTACCTCTCAAACAGTGTTCTTGTGGTGCCCAAGAGGATCCCATAGAAAACCGGGATGGTTTCCTGCCAACCCTCCGTTCTGGGGGAGCTCAGAGTTTGTATCTTCAGAAACAAAATCAAGTAGATGCATCATTGTGTTGACAGAGGGAAATGGTATTTAGTGTACTGTTACATTCAATGTGACGGTAGCCTTGCCTTTCCCCCTTTTCTTTCTTAGTCAGCTTTCTTGACCATTCCTTTGAAATATGTGTTTCTCTTGTGAAGTCAGCCTTTCAGAATCACCATGCTCTCCATGACTGCTTTGGAAAGCGTTGATAACGTTTGTTCTGGTGCAAAGCTATATCTTTATACAAAAATGTGGTTTCCTAAGCCATTAAAGAATATTATACTGAAAACAGCTTACTTTGAAAGTATTTTTAAAGATCACAAATAGCTTCTTCACTGAAAGTACTCTTGGAATCTTGAATTTACTGGTGGTCGAAGTACGAAATGAGTTTCATGTCCTAGTTACAGGCATTCTCCCTTGCTTAACTACGACGAGAGACGTATTTGTGGATGGAATGGAGAGAGGAAGATTGAGATTTCTTTTCATGCCTGAACTTTCATTTAAAAATCAGGACTGCCTTCCCCCCTTCTCTCTCTCCTGTTTACCCCATCTCTCCATTTTTCCCTGGAGTCTGACCAGCAGCATGCGTTTAACAAAGGAGAAAAGCCAGGCTGTGTAGCTCTGGGACCTCACATCATTTTGACAGTTGAACTAAAGGTTTCTGTGCCTTGGTCCTTCTTCCCTGGTCCTGCCTCCCCACCACCCTTAGGACACTCTTCTCCCTCCCATCTTGTTTTGCAAACACCCTCCTTGAAGTCTCCAGTCCTGCTCTTAGAGCCTCTCAACAAATCACTTTAAGCTCCACTGGCTCCCGTTACAGTGGCAGGTCTCTTCAGAAGAACTCCTGTGTCTCTATTTTAGAGACTTGCTGTATTGCAGCACCTCTTCTCTCTGCTAGACTTCCCACTTACCTCTCAGTGATGTGCCAGAGGAACTCCAGGACTTAAGGGTCCAGGGGAAATCCATATATCCTTTAACTGGTAGAAACTTCCAGATTGGGAGGTGGTCTGGGAGTCCCTCAGTAAGACTGCACGAGGAGTAGAGCTGAGAATAAATCCCACTGCTTTGTGCTGCTTTACCAATGTGCCTAGTATTTGAGAATAAGTCAAGGTTGTGTTTTTGGTTAGGATTTTTTGTTTTTTTTTCTTTTTTGGTTGGAATCGCGGCAGTTTGTTATATCCCCTGCCCAGGAGTCCTTTGATATTTATGTATATTTTTAAGTTTTTATCATGGAAATGTTTAAAAATATCCAAAATACATATTTTGAAGAGTTTCAAGAACCCTCATTCATAACTCAGCTTCGGTGACTATCAACTCATGCCCACTCTTGTCTCATTTATACCCAGCTAGTACCCTCCTCCCATATTACTTCAAAGCAAATCCCAAATGTCACTTTATCCATGCTACCTATTTTTTGATTGACATATCTGATCTCTGCCAGAAATTTATTTTCTGTTGCATTATTTTTTCTTCACTATGTGGCCCATTGACTATTTCTGTAAGAAAGGCTTACTTTCAGCTTATTGTTTTATTTACTCTTATTACTCTGATACGTTGAGATTTTCTTTGGACCTTGGGATGAATGCTCTGGTTGGAGTAACACTTTCATATTGCTGTGGGGAAGATGACCTGTGAATTTTTCAATTTGTCTGAATTTTATTGGCTTATCCCAAAGGGATTTTCTCTTGTTTTGTTTTGTTTTTTGTTACTCTTAGTTACCCTCCGAGATTAATGTTCTGTCTTTATCACCGTGTGAGAGAGTACTTTCAGATATTTAATATTTTAGATTGATGCTTTTTTATGATGTGGTTTCCTGAGAAAACACTGAAGAAGTTAACTTCAGAGTTTCCAAATGCTCTTATTAATAATTTATTTTTTCACTGAGTGAGACTGAGCCAGTTATAACTGAGTACCTCTGTGTTGTTTTTTTTTAATATTAGTAGCTCAGTCATGCATTAAATTCAGAACCTGATTTCATTATCCTGTTTGAATTAAGGGTGAGGCCCTCAGGCAGATTTTGGTCAACCGTTACTATGGAAACGTCAGACCTTCAGGAAGAAGAGAGAGCCTTACCAGCTTTGGCAATGGCCCGCTGTCACCAGGAGGACCCGGCAAGCCCGGGGGAGGAGGTAGGCCACGTGGGGTGCTAATTAGCTGCACGTGTGAACTGAGTGTGCCACGCAAGAGCTGCGTGTTTCTGATTAGCAGGTTGGACCTCTAACAGATGCATTCGGGTTGCAAGTGTATTATTTTAGCAGCTTGTTTTGTCTCTGGTCTACCATCAAATTGGTGTCTAAAAATGTTTCCCTGCAATTAGATATTGGCTGAGTGTTTTGCCCCTTTTTCCCATGCAGCAGCCCTCTTGGTGAGACTTGAATGACTCAATGAACTTGACTTTATCGCACATTTTCTCGTGGCCACGAGGACTCATGTTTTCCCGTAAAATGAGTATGCTGTTGGCAGTGAGGAGGCGAAAGCCACCATTTATTATACACTTACTGAGCCGAAGGCTTTCCCAAGCATTTTGCCTTCTTTATCTCCTTTTCTCCTCCGAGTTACTATCTGGTAGGGACTGCTGTCATCCCTGTTGAACAGAGGAAAGGGGAGCTTGTTAGTGACTGGTCTGTAATGTAAAGCTGCTTTAAATTAATTAAATCTAATTCTAATGCCCAAACTTTGTGCCTCCCCAAAGTCTTAGGTTTCTGCAAAAAAAAAAAAAAAAAAAAAAAAAAAACCAGTAAAGAATTGCTTAAAAACACATCCTGAAAGGAGTCCCAAAACATTGTAAGCACAATTACAGGTAAAGGCTACCAAAACTGTTGAATTCAACTGTGAGCGATGGTGTTGGTTTTAAGAGGGGCCAGTAGTTCCGTGCTCAAAGCACAAATGTGAGTTGCCTGATTCCCAGGCTATGGTGATGACCCTTGAGCACTTCAGTCCTTGGTGGACTCTGCTGGTGGCACAGAAATACTCAGTGGTTAGTAACGTAATTCTGGCAATCTCTGGGGAGGGATCTTGGGCTTCCCGCCAAATGAAAATGTAGAGCGGATCTGCCCGCAGAGCACCCCAGAGACAGACCTTAGCTTCTCATCCAAACGTTCCCAGTGATTGTCAAGCAGAAGTTCTTCCCACAACATCTCAAAACTATTTCTCTTCACTTGCCGAAGTGCAGTCATTCAACAAACATGTGAGGCTCTGGAGCGATATCAGGAGGGGGGTTTGGAAATGCATCAGAGACAGGTTCTGCTTTAAGAAGCTGTTGGAGAGAAGATGTGACAGCCAGCGTCTACCTTGTACTAGAAATGCAATAGATTCTAGAAGGTCAAGGAAAGCAATGTGAAGGATGTGGCATTTGAATTGAACTCTGAAGGGAGGGGCTGATAGATGGTTTTCTGGGGGTTTTTTGTGGTTTTTTTTAATCACCCCATTTCCCCATGAACATTAATATTTCGGGTTTTGCCAATAATAGTGCAAGTTCTTAAATAGGCACTTTCTCAACACGATTGGAATCTGTTCCACTAAATGGCACAGGCCATCTCTTCCTAAGTGTATTCTTCTCATCTGAAGCTCAGTGAGGAGATGAACTTTGTTTGGTTCACTCCCCTACCCCCTGCTCTCCGCTCCATGCCAAGCACTGAGTCAATATTTATTGAGTGAATGAATGAACAAAGTATGTGAAAGGGTGAGTTTTGGGGCTGGGGTGGGCTTCTTAGAAAGAGAACTGAAGTGATCATTATAGGCTATGCTTCTTGAGCGTGTTTAAGTTCTAAGAAGTGTTTAAGTTCGGTTTGTCTCTTAAACTCAGATCAGTTCTTAATAATTCTGCCCCGGGTCACTGTATTTTAATGTAAGGGAGAGTCTTGACTGGATGGCTTTAAGTCTCTTGCTTGAAATGTCTTATTCTTCCTTCATCTTACCTGCCTACATTCAAGTTCCACCTCTGTTACTTACAAGCTGCACTGGGTGTCCTTGGACAAGTGACTTAATCTCTGTGCTAATAACGAGTACCTTCCTTTGTGCTTGTTAAGATAGCATCACTAAAGTGTTGAGTGCACAAAGTGTTGGTACGCGGTAAGTATGCAATAAATGTTAACTGCTCTGATTGTGGTTGATAAGAGCAATGTTCCATCTTCCTAGGGGGAGGTTCCGGGTCCAGCTCCATGAGCAGGGGGGAGATGAGCCTGGCTGAGGTTCAGTGCCATCTTGACAAGGAGGGGGCCTCCAATCTAGTCATCGACCTCATAATGAACGCATCCAGCGATCGAGTGTTCCATGAAAGCATTCTCCTGGCCATCGCCCTGCTGGAAGGAGGCAACACCACCATACAGGTAAGAAGGCAGCTTTGCTGCTCATGGGGCGTCCTTGCTGAACAGGAGGAGGATTTGTTCCGGGCACCAGGTACTGGGCGGTGCTGAGACTCCTGTACGAGAGACAGCTCATTTTTAGGGCACAAAATCGTATTGTTCTGAAAAGCGAATTCTTTTGCTACCTTGCTGTGTTCATCCTGTCCTAATTCAGACTTGGTTCTAAAACGTGAGTTACATTCAAAAACTGATAAAATGCTGAGGATATGTGAAGAAACCTGGCCCAGGATTTGGAGCATAATAGGTAATCCGTGAATGTTTGTTCATGAATGATTGCGTGAATTATGTTTACAGCTTTTATCCAGGATCATAGAGGATCCCGTCACCTGATGACCAGAGGGGTTTGGACTGTGTGCTATTTAGATTTGTTACATCTGTGGACCTTGCAGCTCTTGCAAACTATATATTTCTCTTTCTTTTAACTGAAAAGCTCAATAAAACTGAACCAGTGTGAACTAATAGGAGCTAATAGGGGAAAGCCAGGCTAGCTTAGTCAAAGGTAAATAGATGACTTTTTGTTGGCTTGTTATGACGCATGTTTTAAAATAATAATAGGAAGTAGAATTCTGAGTAGAAGTCCTTAAAGAAGCAATTTTAATGAATTTTAATAATATATACATAATTTTCACGTGGACACGGCAGTTAAAAAGATTCCTTTAAATATTTTAAAATACTTTGGATACTCCCTTCATGCATTCTTCATTCTTTGTTGGCTCTGAATAAGGGTTTACTTAGCTGTGTGTGTGTGTGTATACATACACACACACACACACATTTTGATAACAGCTTTTGATTGAGATATAATTCATATATCATAAAGTTCACCCTTATGTATATATTTGACTTGACTATATATTCTTTTTTTTTTATGCCATTAATTATTATGCTAGGTCAGCAGGTGTACACTGGGATGTTTGGTCCCCTAATTAAATGTATTATTTCTTTTTTTAAAAAAATAAGTTTATTTTATTTATTTATTTTTGGCTGTGTGGGGTCTTCGTTGCTGCTCATGGGCCCTCTCCAGCTGCGGCGAGCGGGGGCCAGTCCTCGCCGCGGTGCGCGGGCCTCTCACCACGGTGCCCTCCCCTGTTGCAGAGCACGGGCTCCAGGCGTGCAGGCTTCAGCATTTGTAGCACACGGGCTCAGCAGCTGCGGCTCATGGGCTCCAGAGCGCAGGCTCAGCAGCCGTGGTGCACGGGCCCAGCTGCTCCACGGCATGTGGGATCCTCCCGAACCAGGACTTGAACCCGTGACCCCTGCATTGGCAGGCGGGCCCTCAACCACTGCGCCACCAGGGAAGCCCTGACCATATATTCTTGGTCTTGAATTTAATTTCAGAATCTGGATTAATGAAGTTTTGTTTCTTTGTGCAAATTTAAAAAGGGCATTTCTTCTCCTGGGCCTGAGCCAGGGCACCTGGGTTTCAGCCCCACTCGCTCCTGCAGCTAGGCGCCCTGTGCCCTCCCCACCCATGGCAACTGCGGCGGCCCTGTCTCCTCGGCCTCCAGCCCAAGTACCCCAACACACACTTCTGACGTTCTTATGTGCGCTGCCCTCAGTTGAGATATGTGCCGGTGGGAGAGTCCGCTGCACGACTGAACTGTCACACGGGCACCTGTGACCTGTAACATGTGGGCTGCCGTTTGATTTTGTCCCGCGTGAGTCTGACCATGCGTGTGCGCGTGGATGGGTCCTGCAGGTCCTCTGTTCACGAGGATTCGCTCGCACACTGCCGTGGTCCTGCTGTCTGGGTATGTGCGCTGTCATGGAAGCAGGGCTGAAACTCTCCTGGTCTCTGAACCATGTGATTCCCAGGGACTAGATCAGTCAAACTAAACATTAATTGAGCACTTGCTGTGTACACGACACTGAACTAGGGACTTCAGGGCAGTGGTTTCCAGACACTGGGGCCGGTCGGTCTATGAGAATTTTCTCCAGGCACAGCCAAGTGTGGAAACCAGGGTGATGCGGTCAGTGTTTCATAAACCAAATGTATCAGTTTGAAGGACCATCTGACCATTTTATTCTGAGGTTATAGCCTGTCCAATTTTTTTTTTTTTTTAATTTCTGATATCTTTTCTTGAATGAAGTGGTGTTGATAGTGGTTGGGGTTTTTTCCCTACTGGCCAAATAAGTTGGAAACCTTAGGTTATTCCTTCCCCTCCTCAATTTAAAAAAAAAAAAAAAAAGTTGCTAATTTGCTAATCCCAGTCTTCAAGAAATTAAAAATGAAGCAAGGGTATAAGACTTAGCATACATGCACATAGGAAGCTGTGTCTCAAGAATGATGTGTAGTGCCATCCAAGAGGTAGGAAAGATACTGCGGACCCTCCAAGGGAGAAGTAACGGCAGCTATGTGAAGAGTCAATGAAAGGTTTTTTGATGACATGGGTTTTGAAGGATGGGTGTGGGTCAGAAAGTTGTGCACAGAGCTGGGGGGTGGGGAGGCTGGACCATGCCGCAGGGCGAGAAGGCCCAGAGGCACAAGAGTGGAAGGCGTGCTCACAGGGCAGGATGTTTTCTAGGAGGGGCATAGGAGGCCTTTGGGGGTGTTGGAAACGATGGGCTACGTGTTGGTAGTTACGTGGGTATAAATCTGTTTCAATCTCTGGGAGCCATACAGTTAGAATTGGTGTGCTTTACCCTACAAAAGCTATACTTCAATAAAGGAGGAAAAGTATCCTGAGCCCGGTGGGGACAGGACGTCATGAATGGAGACTCTCCAACGCTCGCTCCCTCCTCAAGGCTGGTGCCTTGGACCCATTTACAGTTAATGCATGTTGGCCAAAGTGTCGCCCGATTGGATGCCAGAAGCCAGAAGGTCAGAGGGCCCCCCACTTGGCCCCGGGAGGCTTTACCGAGTCTGGATGACTGGACACAAGAAGACACCGTTAATTAAGGAATAATGAAGCCCGGGGAGGGCTCGAGGAGACTGAGGGCTGCCGGCGCTGAGCCTGGCTGGCACGACGCAGTCTGAGTTTCTGGCGAGATGCTGTGTTTTTCACAGTGTACCCCTGATGGTGATGGCAAGGCACACAGAAGCTGTTTTTCCTTCAAGTTCTTTATCTTGTAAAGTAATTACGAATATTAGTTTCATGTTTTCACACATTTATTACTCATATGCTCAGGCTCCAGATGAAATGCCTCGGTGGAGCTCCAGGCCCAGCCTCTCGGCGAGCGGAGCTGCTGTCTGTTGGAAGAGCCAGTGTGCTCACGGCTGGGTGGGCCTGGATAGGGTGGCCTGTGAGCCCCCTGCCAGCTTGGGAGGGCACAGCAGGGAGCGTGTGCTGGCTCTGCCCGTGCCCCATCTCTCTCTCCTCCTGTGATTTCAGGGGTTGCTGGGAGGATTTCACCCACTGCCTCGTTAAAACCCTGCGGTTCCAGGAAAATTCATTCTAGCCTGCAGCTGACTTGGCCCTGAGCTCCTCTTTCTCCAGAGAAAATGATGTGGAATTCAAGTTGTCTGGGGCCACCTAAGCACAGACACCCTGCAGTCCCAGGGGGAGTGTGATTCAGTTTTGTTTTGCTTTAGAGAAGCCGGTTCAGAGTACTAAAAGAGCAGCTGGGAAGTTAGCGTGAGTCGGGTGAAGGCTGCAGTTGTGACTGCTAATGGTCGCCGAAGGCCGTCGGCCATTACAGGCGGGGTGGGTCCCAGCTGGAGCGCACTGCCCGCCGTCCTTCCTGTTCACCGTGATGTGTCCCAGTCCCAGGAAGGGAATCCAGGTGGGCTCCCCTGGACTCCTGTTTCTCAGGGACAGGTGGTAGAAAAGGCAGTCGCTGTGGGGCATGCAGCACTGCACAGTTCCAGGGCTGTGTGCTGGTTCTCCAAGGAGACAGCTGCAGAAGAGCCCTTAGCTTTACTAGCGCCTCCTCCCAAGATGTGCAGCAGGCTTCACGTGGAGAGGAAGGGGAGTGAGACATGCTTTCCAACCCAGTTTTGTGTGGGATTCGGGAAGTCATCCCTGGGTTTCTGTTCCTGTGTGTATCTATCATGAGACATACACGCGTGTGGACTCCTGGGTTCCTTACCTCTTTGAATCAGGACTTTGTAGAGATTATTAGATGTTTTTCCAGAAATACTCAGGATCCAGTAGTGATGGCTGGCTGGCTCCATTTCTGAAGTCTTTCTTCCCTGGCTTGTGAAAATAATTATTTAAAGTACGGTGATTGCATAGTCTGTGGGACGTCCATGCAACAGCATCCTACTCAACAATAAAAGGGAATGAACTATTGATAAATGCGATGACGTGGCTGCACCTCAGAGGCATTACGCTGAGTGAAAGAAGCCAGTTTCAGAAAGCGATGCCCTGGGTGCTTCTGTTTATATGACATTCTCAAAGGACAAGGCTGTAGGGATGGAGAACAGATCAGTGTTTTCCAGCATAGGGCTGAGGGGAGAATCCGACCATAAGGGAATAGCACAAAGGAGTTTTTTGGGTGATGCCACTGTTGTGTGTCCTGCTTTGGACACACAAATCTATACATGTGTGAAAATTTGTAGAACTGCGCACCAAAAAGTCAGTTTTACTGTATGATCATTAAAAAATGAAAGTAAAAACCGTAATGATGATGACGATAACCAGCATTTATTAAGGGCTTACTGTGGACCAGGAACTATGCTTACGGGTTTCTCACGTATCATCTCATTTAATTCTTACAGTCTCCCTAAGAGGTAGGTGCCATGATTATCTCATTTTTCAGATGAGACTAAAGCCCAGAATAGTTACGGAACTCGCCCCTCATCATACAAGCAGTAAGTAGTTCTGCTGTGTGTGATCCTGGCTGGGGCTGCAGTCATCAGGGCCTTGATTGGGCTGGGACGGCCAAGATGGCCACTTGTATGGCTGTAGCACTGGTGCTAGCTCCCAGCTGGCTGCTGAGCGGGGACTGTGCCCTTGATTCTCCTCCACGTGGCTTCTCTGTGTGGTCTGGGCTTCTTAGAGCGTGGTGGCTAGGTTCTGAGAAGCAGCGTTTTGGGGAGTAGGATGTGGGAGCTACCAGTCGTTTTAAGGCCTGGGCTTGGAATCCATGGTACAACACTTCTGCCATGTTCTACCGGTCAAAGCCAGTCGTGAGACCGGCTCGGCTCCAGAGGGAGGGGAGAGGAGGGGCACCTCTTGCTGTGGGTGGAGCTTGTGCACTAAGGAGAGAGGGAGGCTGGCTCCCCCACACCCTTGTTATCGTTGATTGAGCACCTGCCATGGGTCGGTCAAGCCCCTGAGTTGGGCAAGAAAGGGAGACACTATTGTCTCTGCAATGGAGGAGCTCAGTTCTCTCTGGAAGTTCAATCCCATTTTTGCAAAAGTGTCAACTCCTGTCCTTCCCCTTCTGATGGTGTGTGAAAATTCACCCTTGTACTGAGGGTAAGGTCACTGGGGACCAGAGTTCTTCAGAAGTTCTAAACTTCATTATCCAGACCTCAGAGGGATTCCATTTGTAGCAGTCCAAAACTAAGGACCTACAATGCTCGCTAGGAACCCTCACATGGAGAATTGACCTTACTCTGAAACCTTGTAATCTGTCACACCATCACTTAAGCCCTGAAATGCCTGGAAGCTGAATTGGGGATAGTTCCTGGCCTGGCATAGTGGACTCCAAGTCTTCCCATATCTTCTGTCCCTGCCCTGGCTTCTCTGAAGATAGATACTGCCTCCAAAACTTCTCCTACCTGGGTGCTGTCAGAGTGGCTCAGGCTTCATGGTGAACCCTCTGCTTATAGGAGCAAGGAGATGGTACCACTACCCTGGGGTTCTCCAGGAATGGGTGACATCGTTGAGCCATGGGACCGAGCTTCTCTTTAAGAGTAACTCCTTCTTTTACATGTAGCTGTCCAGTTTTCCCAGCACCACTTTTTGAAGAGGCTGTCTTCTCCATTGTATGTTCTTGCCTCCTTTGTTGTAAATTAGGTGCCCATATGTGTGTGGGTTTATCTCTGGGCATTCTATCCTGTACCATTGATCAATATTTCTGTTTCTGTGCCAGTACCATACTGTCTTGATTACTGTAGCTTTGTGGTATAGTTTGAAGTCAGGGAACCTGATTCCTCTAACTCTGTTTTTATTTTTCAAGATTGCTTTGGCTATTCGGCATCTTTTCTGTTTCCATATGAATTGTAAAATTTTTTGTTCTAATTCTGTGAAGAATGCCATTGGTAGTTTGATAGGGATTACATGGAACCAACCTAAATGTCCATCGACAGATGAATGGATAAAGAAGATGTGGCACATGTATACAATGGAATGTTACTCAGCCATAAAAAGAAATGAAATTGAGTTATTTTTAGTGAGGTGGATGGACCTGGAGTCTGTCATACAGAGTGAAATAAGTCAGAAAGAGAAAAACAAATACCGTATGCTAATGCATATGTAGGAAATCTAAAAAAAAAAAATTGGTACCGAGGAACCTAGTTGCAGGGCAGGAATAAAGAGGTAGACGAAGAGAATGGACTTGATCACATGGGGTGGGAGGGCGAAGCTGGGGCGAAGTGAGAGTAGCATGGACATATACACACTACCGAATGTAAAATAGTTGGCTGGTGGGAAGCAGCCGCATAGCACGGGGAGATCAGCTCGGTGCTTCGTGATGACCTAGTGGGGTGAGATAGGGAGGGTGGGAGGGAGGCTCATGAGGAAGGGGATATGGGAACATGTGGCATAGGGCTGATTCTCTCTCTTGTGCAACAGTAACTAACACAGTATTGTGAAGCAATTATACTCCAGTAAAGATCTATTAAAAAAAAAAAAAGAGTAACTCCTGCCTTCTCTCTGCCCTCTCTCATGCCACCCACTTCCTGCCAGCCCCCAGAAGAAGTCTTTCCGCTTGATGTTTTGTAGCAAGTGGGAAACTATCAAATAAGCATTTGCTTCTGAATTAATTTTTGGCAACGCAGGGCTCAGCGAGCCTCATGCCACTTGCATATCCGTCCTTCGCGTCCTTGCCAATTTCTGTGTTTCTTCCTCTTGACATGTCCCCACCAGCACCCGGGGGAGGTTCTTCCACTTCCTCTTCGCTTCGGGAGGACAGAGACTGCTCTCACCTGGGGGAAGGGGAGGAGTAGAATGTATCTTTGAACATACCCAGTGTTAGGTTTCTTTTTTAAGCACATACAGATGTTTGGGGCTGTACGTGCTGTCACGACCATAGAGAACCTCACAGCAAATGCAGGGAAAAGATCGAAAAAGAACATTTTTTGTGGATTAATTGCTTCCGGTTGCAGAAGCCCAGTGAGTTGTATGTATCAAATGGCTGCCCACGGCTCTTCCCATGCCAAGTCTAGCCTACAGACACACCCAGAAAGGATTTTCTTTTCCGCACGTACACAGCTCGAGTTGGAAAAAGTGAGAAGTGCTCTGTCAGGAAGCTGGCTGCGGATTCAGCTGAGAGAGAGAGAGGTCCCTCGTCCAGGGGCCTTTCCCTTGCCACACACTTATTTTTTGTGGTTGGCTTAAGACAGCAGCCCAAGAGCCAATATTCGATAGGACATCTCCCACCCCTTCCAGAAGAAGTCGCCGCAAGAAGGCACTGAGCGGGGAGCACGCTGGACTGGAGGCCACCCCGACCCCAGTGAGCGGAGATGGGGGGCAGGCAGGGCGCTTTGCTTTGCCTTGGCGGGAGGTGGGAGGCCAGCTGGTGAGGCAGATCAGCCTTGGTTTGACAGGACAGCTACCCCGAGGCGGAGGACGAGGAGACTGGTGTGCAAGCGAGTTACGTAAAAGGGTGTTGTGTTTGGCAGCCAAGTCAGAAATGAGTCACTCGGGAGCGGTGTTTTCTGACCTCGGGTTTTATCCATGTGGGAGAAGAGCACGGCCAGCAGTGGAGTCAGGAGACTGCTTTCTCCCCAGCCTGGGGGGTGTGGGAGCCGTTGCCATGACAATAAGAGGAAGGCTGGTGGCCCCGCCCCCTGTGCCCTTTGGCTGAAGCCACCAGGGGTCTGGACGGCGAAGCTGCCCGGCTTGGTTCAGGGAGGAGGGCTGCAGGCGCTGCCAGTTGGCCCTCCTTGGAGAACGGGTAGCGTGGGGTCAGGGACTTCGGGGGACACTGCCCAGAAGGGCAGGCGTGGCAGGGGAGGGAGCTTGGCCTCTAGAGTGGAAGCACCTGGGCTACAATTCCGGCCCTGCCCCTGCCATCGGGGTGACCTTGGACTTTCTCAGGATGCTCTGAAAGTCAGTTTTCTCATCTGTAAACCACGAGTTAGGAAGCCTGAGTCCCTTCCTTATGCAGTTATTGAGAGGATGAAACAGGGTCACATGGAGGAGGGGGGGGTACAGGGCGTGGCTGCAGGAATGAGCCGCTGCCCTGGGGCTGGTTTGATGGAGGGACGAAGGCCTCCAGCCCTGCCTCTCACCTCCCACCCCAGGGCTCAGGGAAAGTCCTTGACCCCCCAGGCCAGCTCCTGCCTGGGGAGCAGGACGGTGTCCATCCCCACCTCACAGGGCTCCTGGGATGGTCAGACAGGGTGATTCACCGAAAGTGCCTCACTCGGTACCCAGGTCACAGAAGGATCTCAAAACGAGGTGGTGATTTTTTGTGTTAACACAGTCTTTATTATTTAAAAATGAGCTTTGTTTTCTTCAATTTGTTCTCCGTCAAAAATCCAACTTCTGATCATTTGCTCCTGTCTAGTGGTTGATGATCCAGTGGGCCTGGGGAGTGTGCTGTCGTATGTTGTTTTCACACACTGTTCACCTAAGTCCCTCTCACTCTTTCTGTATTTGAGCTAATATCAGAGGTCCAGGAGGGTGGGAGGCTTCATTGCTTCGGGTACTGGTTTTTTACGGACATTCTGGGCGAAGCAGAAAGCAACAGGCAGTCGTTACCTGCTCCCTGACCCAGGACTTTTTCTTTCCTTCTCTGTATTTTTATTTTTATTCTTACTTTTTGGTCTAAGTCATCCTTGGACATAGGCCCTTCCTCTCCATCCCCAGGAAACTGGTGTGTCACTGAACAAGAGTCTTTTAGGATTATGGGTCTAGACCAAGGTTTTGCAGTGAAGACTCAAAATCCAAAAGTCGTTCCCATTGTTGGGAATATAAGACTTGAATGAACGCCCCCAGCTGTCCAAGTGATGGGAGCCCTGGATGATGCACGGACCTACTGCAGTTGAGGACAGAACATGACTGCAAAGATGGTCAGCGTGTTCTTTGTCACTTGGGTTTGAGAAGCACAGTCCTGTTGCAGTGGTCCGAGGGGAAGATGTGCCCACCGGCTCGTGCCTGTAGAGGACCTGGAGACCCAATGTTACTTTTCTTCTTTCCTGAGTAGCAAAGCCAACACTGTAGGCAGAAGTGGACGGTTCCATACATGTGCTCTTCTGGCCTTCCCTAACAGGACTGCAGTCGTTAGGGAGTTGGGGGGAGATCTTTGGATGCAAAGTGTTCATCTTCTTGCTTCCTAGAAAACCCATAAGCAGGAATTAGTTTCTAAGAAGAGATATCTTCAGAGGAAACCTTGGGTTTTCCATGAACTCCAAAATTTGACTGAGGAACAAAAAAAAATGTCAGAGAAGACTGGAAAATTGTTGTCACTGTGCCTTCATTGTATCCTATTAAATCCACAAGTCTAAATGGTCCTTCTTTCTTTCTCTTCCTTCAGCTCTAGCAAGAGGTCCGTGTTCTTCCTAACTTTCCTTAGTGACTTCTGAGGATGGAGTGCCTCTTATGAACTTCTAAGCTGACCCCAGATTCTCCTCTGTTGGCTTATGATACCTTGGTCCAGGGATTGGCAAACTATGGCCAGTGGGTCGAATCCAGCCCGACGCCTGCTTTTGTAAATAAAGTTTTACTGGAACACAGCCAGCCTTACAATAACCTTTAGTGTTGCCTTTGGCTGTTCTCACGCTGCTGGGGCAGAGCTGAGGGGTTGTACCGCAGACCGAACGGCCGGCAAATCCTAGAATATTTACCATTTGGACCTTTATGGAAAACCTCTGCCAGCCCCTGTGTTTGTTGAATCTTTGCTGTCGAGATATGAAGCTGCTTAAGGAAAAGAACCGAGTCTTAATCCCTCTGTTCTGTCTTCTTCACCCCCGGTAGAGAGCAGTGATAGGTTTGTGGTAAATATTCACCAGATGACTAATACCCTAAGTCCCCTGAGAGTCTGGCCACTTACTCCGCTTATAAATGGAAATTCAGGGAACGAGAGGCCTCTACTTTTTCTTTCCTTTCTTGATTGGGGGGGTGATCTCCCCTTTCCCTTTACTGCCTCTGCGGGAATGTATTCCATCGCCCTGCTTGGCACTTTTTAACGCAGATTTGGAAGGCAGCCTCGGGCAGCTCCTTCCCGAGGGGATCTGTATACACGGCTCAGGAGTCCAGAGTTTTCATCTGGAAGCCCTGTCTGACCGTCCACCCCAGGGTGCCACACTTTACGTCAGTCACTTCCTGATGGCCTGACGCTGTGCTATTTCTGTGCTTCCTCTGGAGGTTTTCCTTGTGGTGAACAAGGGACTCCTTGGCACACATACAGTTCACCTTCAAATATGTGAGATGCTGGCGCCTGGTCTCCAGCCTATTTGTCGTCTTTTTCTCCAAGCTCCCTGGGTGACCTCACCCATCCCCATGGTTCCCAGCTACCATTTATGCCAACAGCTCCTGGCCCTACCTCTGTGATCATCTCCAGATTTCTGCGCAGATCCCTGTTGGGCATCTCCACCCGCGTTAACTCTCAGTTCACGCGACCCCAGGCGTGCCCATCACCTCCAGTCCTCCACCGCATTGGCCTTCTTGTGTTCTGTATCTAGGTCAGTGGACTTCCCACCGCCACCTGTGCAGTCACCCGAGCTGGAAACCTTGATGTCATCAACTCCTCCCTCTTGATTTTCATCAGGAACTCATTCTGCGTCTCCTCTACCTCCCAGTATTCTAATAGTCAGGACTTAGTTCAGACTTGTAATGAGCCAGACAGTTGACACCTGGAGGCTACATGACGTGCCCAAAGTGACCCGGCTGGGGCTGGGGGAGCTGGGGTGGGAAACGAGGCGCTCTGGCTTCAGAATTCCTGCCCCTGACCAGCATCCTATACCATCTGCCGGAACGGGCCATCTGAGTTCTGAGCCTGAGATGGGCTCTTCAAGGCCTCCCTGCCTCCGGACATTTCTCTCTTCCATACTGCTGTCAGTGATGCCCACCCCACCCCGCCAGATGAAGGCCGGACCACCTCATTCCCTGTCCTAACAGCCTTCTGCGGAAGATCAAATCCACTGCCCTGTTGCTGCGATCCACTGGTGCCCACGTGCCTGGCCCTGCCTGGGTTCCCACGCTCACCCCCACGTTCATTGTCCTGTGGCTGCAACCTGCTCGTTTGCCCGGCCCTGGCCGTGTACTCAGATGCCTCTGCTCCGTGTGGGACGTGCCGCTTTCCCTTTGCCTGGCACGCTCCCTGAGCTCTGTTTAAATTGCCTCCTGCTCTGGAAACTTGTTGATCCCCTGAGGCAGAAGTAGTGGTCTCTTTGTCTGGGCAGTTCATTTACTCAGCAATCACCACTCCTGAAATGGAGGCTCATTGTAAGACCCGAGGAGGCAGAGATCAAGTCTCACCCCCAGGCTCCCCAGAGAAGTCTCTGCATGTGTTGGATGAAGGGAAGTCAATCTGTACGTAGCAAATACACGTAGAGAATCCTGCTCTGTAGGGTTCCTCTGGGGATTAAATGAGATAATATATGGAAAGCACACAGCAGCTCAGAATGGTGCCTAATACGTAGTCATTGCTCACAGTTTCTTTTTGGTTGTATGTCTTCCTCTCCTCCCCCCACCCAAGAGTGTAATTTCTCCCAGGGTCAAGTCTCAGTCTTACTTCCCAGCACCTGGACCATGGTGGGTGCTCAATAAATGTTCCCTGAATGAATCAAAGTCTGGACCGTATGTCGCCACCATGTTACGTTCGTCATCTTGTTCTTTTCCCAATATAAACATGAGGATGTGAAATGTGTTGTGAACGGTTATCACAATTTTAAAGAGGCACTTTCTTTAGGTGAGAGAAGGAGTTAAGTTTATCTGAACCCAAGGGAAATATATAATGTCAGTTTGGAGGAATCTCCTTGTGATGCCAGAGATTCTCGATGGAGCTCTTCCTTCTTCTTTTCTTCTTTATAGTAACTATAGTTGGTGGTAATAATAATGAGTACCAGAGTCTGAACGCTCACGTGCCAGGAGCGAGGCTTGGTGCTTTCTCTGCACGATCTCATTTACTCTGCGTGGTGGTCCTGTGTAGGCAGGTACCGCCTGGACCCCTTTCTACTCAGCGGGAAATAGAGGATCTGAGAGGTCAAGTTGCTTGCTTAGTGTCACAGAGCTAGCTGGTAGTTGTATCAGGGTTTGTTTCAACCCCACGTTCCCCAGGGAAGTCTCTGCATGTGTTGGGTAAAGGTAACTCGATCTCTACATAATGAATAAATATAGAGAAGAGCCTGAGCTCTCAGCCCCTCTGCAGAATGTGTGGCTTCTCTCTCTTTGTTCTTCTTTTTGTTAGTGGGCTCATTGTGGAGGGCAGTCTGCCTTCCAGAGAAGTCCTGAGATGGCTTGTGTGTCTTTGCTTTGGTTGCATCACCGGCCTGTGCATGACGGAGAAGAGAAGCACGAAGGACTTTACCTTTCAGGCTGGGCATCTCATTTGCCAAATAAAAGTTATATGTGCCACACACGCTGCTTCCCCTCTAGCGGGTTCCAGGGTCTCAGGTCCATGAAAGTTAATGGGAAGGAAGGTCTCTTGCATAACTTCCTCTCCGTGGAGACAGAGGGCAGCTCATTGAATTAGGGCTCCTAAGAAAAGTTAGATTATATTGAAGATTAATATTAGATTATATTGAAGTTAGATTAATTGAAGTTTTGATTTTCACTTGCATCTAAAGGAGCATATGTACTTTGGTTAATGTGAGGCTTATTAGAGCTCATCTTTTGCCCATTTTACATGAAGAAGCTCCATGCACTGGATTCTCCCCATATTCGAGTCTTGGGCAGGTTGAAGAATGTTTATGTGTTGCAGAAGGAAAAGGAAAGGACTTGTTGCCTTTATAAAGTGCCCGTTGCAGGGCAGGCACAGCGCATGGTGCTGCTGTGTACTTGATCTGGGCTAGGTGGGATAACCCCAATTCTGGATAAGAAAACTGAGTCCCAAAAGATCGAGGGAGGTCTTACGCAAAGTCACCCAGTTAGCAGAGCTGAGATTCGGTACCCGGGTCTATCTCCCTCAAAAACCTCTTGACTTTCTACCGTACTGGACAGCCTTGAAGTTGCATGGGTCCAATGCCAGGGAGTTAATCAGTGCCCTACATCCACTGTGGTGGCTTTGCATCTTCCTCGTCATTGTTGGGAGCGGGTAGGCCGCGCTAGTTATTTGATCTGAGAAGCAAGTGGTCACTCCTTGGTCATGCAGTGAATTCTCTAAGTCAACTTAGGAACCACACGATGGAAGCACGCCCAGTTTTATAATAAGGTATGAGTTTTTCTGTAGTTGCCACTGGTGTCCTTTCTCTGGTCAGAGGTGAACTTGTCCCTAACACAGGAGAGGCTCGTGCTTGGTTACGTTTCTCTTAGTTTTCTGGAATCCATGTTGGGGGGGAGTGGAGGGGCAGGAGAGTGAAAGCTGGGGTGCATTGCAGATGGCTGCGGCAAACCCCTCTACCGTTCGCAGTTAGTGGCTGCATGTGTGAGTCGTATGCCTGTCTTATATTTACAAGAGGAAATATCCCGTTTAATTTTCTTTTCGCACCAAGAGCCCAAGTGTTCAGAGAACATGGTGTTTTAACACTCCCTCGGTTATCAGCTGCGGAGCGGAGGTTGTATATTGTCACATACAGTTTTCTGAGTGTATTTCTACATTGTTACCTGGCAACATTGCCACGTCGGGACAGGAAGATGTATTGGTTCCTACCAGATCTGCGCTGTTTATATTATAGAAGGTCGATGGTGTTTTCGTCACAGGAATTTAGAAGAGGAGAAGGCTTGGGCTAATAGGGCTCAGTTGAGAGATGAGCTGATGTGCTGACCTAGGACCAGGGGTTCAGTGGGGGATGGTGGCTCTTGCCCTGCCTGGATGGATGCCTTGTTGTGTTGTTGACCACCTCCCAGTTCTGATGAGAAGGGAAATCCCATGGTAGGGATGATAGCCACAGCATCCCTTATTGGGGTCACCCTCTGAGCTGCTTATATCCCTATGGGGTCTTCTGTTTAGCGGACAGGCTGCGTTAAAGGCCCTGTGGTTCAGAATTTGCGTGCCTAGTGGGGCCTCGGGCCATCATAGCACCCATGCCCTGTGTGATTAACCCCATCCCTTGAAGAGATTTGTGTTCAAAACCCTTGCATCATGGGTTTGAAAGTCCTCTCGGTTGAAGCCACACGTTCAAAGACTCAGAAAATGCTTACTGAGACCAAGGGCATTGAATTCTGCAGCACCTGTAACATTTCTTGAAAAATGCTTGAGAGAGAAAAGTTCCCATGGTAACAGTTTTTTGAAAGAGTCTTGTGGCATCACTAGGTTAGACAAGATAGCAGAGTAATGAGGGTTCAGCAGCACAGCTTGTAAGCACACGCTCCTTTAAAGCTACTTCCCGGTGAAGATGTCAGAACCAGAGTCTGTCCAGGAGCCCCGGCAGCGCTGGAGACTCTGACCGGGTTGGGATAGATCTCAGGGCCTCCCGTTGGTGTTTCCCTCTGCACTTCTCACCTCTGTTGGCCTCCCGAAGGAGGAGGCCCATTTTTTTTTTTTTTTTTTTTTTGCGGTACACGGGCCTCTCACTGTTGTGGCCTCTCCCGTTGCGGAGCACAGGCTCCGGACACACAGGCTCAGTGGCCACGGCTCACGGGCCCAGCCGCTCCGCAGCATGCGGGACCCTCCCGGACCGGGGCACGAACCCGCGTCCCCTGCACCGGCAGGCGGACTCCCAACGACTGCACCACCAGGGAAACCCTCCACTGGACTCTTACTGTCTTGCCTGTTGAGAAAGAAAAAGACAACTGAATCTTCCTGGAGGTATTTAGAAACCATCAGTTGGCTTTAAATGTATGTATTTTGAGTGCTCTGACCTCCTTTGAAAACCCAAGTCATGTATTTGGTTTCACACGGTTCTCTGCTCTTGGGTGTTAATACAACTCCTGGCATCATCAGAAATGTCCTCCGAGGACGCCACAGGATTCCTTAAAGTTTTATTCTACAGCAAGTAGATTTTTTTTTTTTTTTTATACCTGAGCAGGACTTGATTCTGCGGGTTCCGAGCTTGGGTGATCCTCCTGAGTGTCCTTAATGTGGAAATCTATAGCCTCCTCTTTAAACTTTAAGATGATCCCTAACTGGCTTAAAGTCTTCAACCCGCAGGCTGAAGAAAACGCTGCAGAAAAAAAAACAAGGTCATGCTGCATTTTTTTTGGTAAGCACAGGAATCAACAAAGAGATGTTATATAACTTCTATTTATATCCTCCTTGCTCACTATCTGCAGGCAGACAAGAGTCGCTGAGAAGGGATTTAATGAGCTCTCCGGGTTTGCTCACCTTCCTGAGCTGGTAGGAACCAGCTTGTTCTCAAGTGCGTCAGCAAAGAATCTGGCTGTGGGTGGGCGGCCAGGGTAGGTGGACAGACTTGTTGCCATGGTGTTCTTTAATTCCCCTGTCTCTCAGCCATCTCGCTCCCCCTTCCCTGACTCCTTCTTCTCCCCACCTTTTCTTTTCTTTCTTTTTTTCCCTCCAATCTATCAGCTTGCTTGTTTCTCACGCCTAGCTCAGTATTCTTGGAGTTGTCTCCAGAAACAGAATATTTTCCTTTTCCCCCTAAGAGTGCCCCATCGTGTAGCTCTAAGACACCAGAAGGGTTTCGCCTGAGGTGTCTTTCCTCCCGCCCTCACCTATTTCTTTTCCTAGGATAATTTTCTTTATTACCAGCCCCTTCATTATAGGGACCTGTCCTGGGAGTCTTCAAGCTCATCCGATAGAAGCTTACCCTTTGCTCTCGGGTTGCCCCTGAGCTAGATGGATTCCACTGCCCGTTGGACAGACCATCGCTCTGCCCCAGAGAAGGAGGGCTGTTGGCATTTCCATAATCCTCCTTGTGCTCTTGCCCTGGGTGGGGTGACAGCTCTTATCTCATCTAGCACATTATAAGGTGGAACCACATGAAAACAAAGGAAGGCATTTGTCCCACAGTGATCATTCCTGGAGCTTGGGCAACTTCTGTTACCTGAAGGCTGCAGGTCGGGATTACTCAGCCTGCACTAAAAAAAAGTGGCTGCGGCATCCAGTTCTCAGCAGGGAAGCAGAAGTGCCCTCCTGAGAAGCCCGGTGGCAGCTCCGGGGGTGTCCACCTGCACCCTGGCTGCTCTGATGGCTTTGCCTTGTCGGTCACATTCCCACCAGAGCAGAGACATTTAAAAGACGTGAGTTAGGGAGGTTATAATGAAATGTTCTTCGAAAAGAATAAGTAGTTCCCGTGAGGATAGGCTTAAAAAAAACAAAGCCGAAACCCACCCCTTCCTTGCCCAAGAGTTGTGCAATTCTTAATAGCAGTAGCCTGTTTGAATAATCAAAGGCGAGCTGACTTCCCCTTAGTAACTTCTGTCAGAGCCATCTGCATAAAATATCCCCAGATTCCAGACCAAGAAGGCAACTTTGTTTCCCCCCGTTCTGAGTAACTGGAGGGACTTCCCCTTTGGAACTTTTCCAGTCGAGCTAACTTCATGGTTGAGAATACTTTCTCATTAGAAACTGTCAGCGGCTAGAGTCCTGCCGTGGGGGCCTTAAAGACGTGTCACTCACAAGCCTGGACCCTGCGCACTGAGAACCTAAGTGACATTCACAGCTGGCCTCGGCACCTCTGCCATGACCCTCCTTCTTACTGAGAAATCTATGCCCACGTGCATTTCCTGAGTCCTCTAAGTTCCTCTGTGCAAGTGTCAGAGCCTCTCTTGATGTTTCTCCCAGTTACCTTTGCCTGGGTTTTAAATTTGTCATCAAGATGTCCTAGATGCCAAAGGGGAGAGTCCTGTAAACCATCTGATATCTTCAAGCCACTCGTTTTCCTTTGAAATCAGGACTTAAAAATTTAGATTGCTGTTGGAGGAGGAGGGTGCTTCAGTTGCCCTCACCATACGGTGTTTGAAAAATGTGTTTTCATTAGCCTCCTTGCAACACAAGCCCCGAGCTTGTAGTTATCAAGTCAGGGGTGTGAGCCAGGTTCTGAGATGGAAGGTCTACGAATGATTGTCCTTCCCGCCCCACCTTAATAATGCAAGTGTCAGCCAGGCCAGAGTAGTTAACAGTGAACTAGTTGGATTAGGATCCCCAGCCAGCCTGAGCCCATCGCAGAGACCTGGGCACAACCCTGATAAGCCTCTGAGAGGTGAGAACGCCACATCAGCCTCCTTCAGCTGGCCTTTGGCGTTCGGCGTTTTCCCCGCTTGGCAGGATTTTGAGCTTTCACGGACAGGGATCTTCTGGTTATTGAGTTAAACTTCAGCTGCCGTAGATGCAAAGCTGGACTCGATTTAAGTTTTGCAGGATTGCACGTCCTTCAGGACTATTGTGCATTCATTAAGATAGCAGGTATTGGTGGTGCCCCTGCTGGGTGCCGGGCACTGGATGAGGTGGCCGTGACACAGTCCGGACTGAGATCATAGACGGCCTGCCCTCGAGGAGGTTATAGTCTAGCAGGGGAGATGGATCGTAAGCCAGTTAACAATTAAATAAGGGAGAAGCGTGAAGAGGGAAGAGTGTCATGCAGAGGCCACTTAGGGTGGTCAGAGGAGGCTTCTCCAGGGAGATGCATTTAAGCCCAGACTTAGCAGACGAGAAGAGAACGAGTGGCGTGAAGAGCAGAGGGCAGGAGTGTTCAGACAGACGGGTTGGCAGGAGCTGAAGGAAGCCAGCGTGGTTGGAGCATAGCACTGGGGGGGGGGGGGGGGGGCGGGGCATGAGACCACTGCTCGACCCAGGTACTGAGCTTCTCGTCAGGTGGGAGGCTGAATTAGGTGATCTCCACGGCCCCTGCCAAGCCCTAGTCAGTGCTTCTAAAGGGCACCAAGTTGGCTCGGGCTGTAACCTACTTGGATGCACGTTCCTGATGTCAGAGCCATAATCTATTAAGCAGCACTTACACAGATGAGTGCTGTGTAATTTTATCCGCCATCTCCATCCGTCTGGCCATCTGTACGTTTTACTCTTGGATCCCAAGGATGTTCTCTGCAGCCATATGGGCCCCCTGATGGGCCAGTACCCAGTGAAATGGACCTGCTGGGTTGGGAGGACTGAAAGTCCTGGAGCGTGTCCTTTGGGGTTCAGACCAGGACTGAGACCTGAGAGGTCATCTGATCGAGCAGAGGACAGCGGGTGATCGTGAGCCCTCTGTCAGAAGGCGCTCGCTTTGCTTGATGTTTTGCGTTTGCCAGCCAACGTCCTTGCCCCCGACAGGCCAGGGTATATTTATTTCTTTTTGGATGTTATCCGTCGAGCAGGCGTGTCACAGTGCGGTTTGTTGAGAGTGGGGAAGGAAAAGTATCTGGTACAGAACACCTACCAGGTGCAGGCCCTGTGCTGGGCTTGCACTGTGTTACCTTCTTGATTCCATCCTCCAGGCCTCTTGGGTAGCACTTCCCCTCCTCCTTCCTCCGTTACAGATGAGGAAACCGAGGCTGCAGGTCAATAAATGCCCTGTGCATACCTGCCCAGGTCCTCAGCCACCCCTGTCCACCTGTTTGTACCTTGCTGAGTGTGCAGGGCGTGGAGCCCTTTCTCTGAACCCCTGCTGCTCTCCGTACAAACACAGAGAATGGGTGTGCAAAGGATCCTTCTTGACGTCGACATAAAGCTCAAGTTGGATGCCCCGGGGAACCTTGGTGACTTTAGGGCAGAAAATGTCCGTCAGTGTTGATTGATTGGCCCTCAGGTACCCAGGATAGAAATAAGACCAAAGAGCGAAGGTCTTATCCTCCGACTCCTGTGTCAGTTCTTTCTTGATAACGCGGATGGAACCCCCAAGTGAAGCGGGAAGGGACAGCAGCCGCGTCGCCCCTAGGCTCTGGGCAGGGGAGCCACCTGAGCCCTCCTTTGCTGATGCCCGGGGTGCGTTTCTTGCTGATGGAGTTTTTGCAGCACCTCTTGCATCGTCCCTTTCAGGTCTCATGATACACACTGGAGGCTCACTGAGAAGGCCTCTGTCCCCCTGTCACAGATCCCACAGCAAGGCTGTGGGCAAGCTGACACGAGACCTGAGAGTGTCACCTGAACCACCAGAAGGCACTTTCGTTAGATCATAGAACCAGTCCTGGAGGGCACCCTTGGAGACTAGTGTGCGTCTCCAGCAGCCCCAGACGTTCACTGATACTGATTTTCTTCTTCTCTGGTTGAGTAGATGTCTGTAGACCGAGATTCCAAAACCTCCCTGAGTACTTTAACAAAAATCATCCCTGAGGTCTAACCAAAGGCTCGTCTGCTTCACAGTGCCTTTCTTTTTTATAAACCTCATGTTGGCTTGAAGAGCAACCACAGTACCTCCTTGTACTTAAAGAAATTTCCCAAGGAGGTCCCTGCCGCAATCTCCCGTCACTTCAGGCACATTTGGGGTTGCTTCTGTTTCCCATTTTACTGGTCATCATTGTTTTTCTCTGGAGGCTCTTTGTTTTCCTGCCTTTGGTTGGAAGGGACAGACGGCTGTGCCCGTGCACCCCACAATATATGCTGGCCTTTGGCTTCTGTAAGGAGGTTTGAGAATTGAACCCAGAGAAAATTTGGAGTCCCCTTAACTTCTTGTCCCTGGGTCTTCTAGAATGAAGGCTGAGCTGCCTCCCTGAAACCTGTGTGATTTTAGTCTTAAATGTTGCTAGAGATGTTATTGCTGACAGTTTACCTACACATACAGGGGCTTTGTAAGATAACATCTTCAAAAAAAATTTTTTTAGGAAGTACAGTTTGTTGGTTGAGGTGTCATGGATGAGTATGTGAGAAGCTGTCCGTGTTCTGATCCACACGGGAGAGGGGGGACCAGCCTGCCTACCAGATCGGGGAGACTTTCCTGGCCAGTGCTGTTTCCTGTAGGCCCCGGGGGACAGGTAAGGAGAGGTGTTAAGCTCTCAGGTCTCAGAAGAAAAGTGGTTCTTAGGCAACAGGTGGGACTTTGCTGCTTGCTAAAACCAGAATTAACTCACCTTGAAAAGCATCATGAAGATACAGTGCTTTGGTATTGACCTTGGAGCTCAGGCCCTTCCCTGGAGCCCAGTGCCCAGATTAATTTGGTCTTCGTCGTCCTCCAGCCCCTCTCTCAGGCCTTGGGAATCAGCGATGAGCAGACGGTGGCCTCCGTCCAGCCCTGGCAGGGAAGAGGAGATGAAGCATGCTGTTCATGTCTGAGTTATCAAGAGATGGCTCTACAGTTTGGATGAGGGAGGAACTCTTCAGAAAAATGAAGTTGAAATGTCAGTGCCTTTACAACCCATACTTCGTTCACTTCATCACTTCCTTCTTTTCTGTTTAAAGTTTATATTATTTCTGAACTCATTAAAGCTGGCAACATCCTCAGAGACACTGGTGAGCTGAGACTTGCAGATGTTTACTGGTTGAAACCCATCAAACCTTGCTAAAAAAAATGCCCTGAGAGTGAGTGATCATTTATACCAGGGGAGTGTTTGATTCTTAATGCCCTCTTTACTAATTATTAGATTCTTTTCAAATATCATACTTTTCCTGAAGTCAAGAGTAGTTGAAAATATCGGAAAAACAGTTCATGTTGAAAGGCTTGGGCCTGTCCAGGGGGAGGGTCTGACACCATTCTGCCTTGGGTGTATTACACTTCGAGAAGTGGAAGCAATAACATTTGTCTCTGTGTCTAATGGAATCTGAATGGCGTCTATAACTAGTGGAATTCCAGCTGGATTTTTTTTTTAACTTCCTTCATTGTGACAGTTACTGGGAAAGGCTCTTCAGTGTGTTTTTTGCTGTCAATTTACAGGCTGTCTTGACCTACCAGTACGAGCAGGGCTTGTTTATCTTTGGATGTTTTGGGGACACTAGACTTTGGTCATCACATAACACCCGGCACATTAGTCGATCCACCTATCTTACCCACTAACTGATTTCCTTTGAAAGTGGTATTGATAGATTATACACCCTGCATTTGAGTAGCTTCCCGTAGTAATCAAAGTGCGTTTCACATAGTGTTTCATAACTGCACCCTTGATGGACCCCCTCCATGTGATGCACGCAGGGCAGGTGGTAAGAGTCATGTTTTTCAGATAAGGAACCTAGGGCACAAATCCAGTTAAGCAAGTTGCCCAAGTTCACGTAGCTGGTTATCGAGGAGCAATGGCTAAAATTCAGGTTTCCAGACTTGCAGTTCTCCAGGCTCCTGTGCCTAAAGCATGTGTGTTTTATCACCTGGTTCCTGGTACATGATCTTTGGGTTTTGATTGTTGTCATGGGTTTCTAAGAAAGGGACTCAAGACCTACGGTGGTCATTGAGTGACAGTGGTTCGATGAACAACCTGTAACCCCCAGCCCCGGCAACTAGCAAAAGAGCCTTGTTTGGGAGCCCAGGTTAACAAGAGCATCAGGCCTTGCGGGAAAGTTGGGGCATTCACATGTGTTCCTACCATGGCTGTTCTTTCCTGTGAGAAGAGTCTGTGAGACTCTCTGCTGTGCAGCTGAGGGACCTGGGCTGGCAGGTAGGGAGTGCATTATAAAAAGCCAAAAGGTGTTTGGAGTTTGACACACTCTTGCTTAGATGAGAGGTGTTGGACAAAGCAGGGGCGTTGAGAGCATGGGCTGAGGTGTCACACCAGTGGGGCTTGAGTCCTGGGGCACCACCACCACTTCCTAGCTGTATGACTTGGCAAGTTATTTAACCTCTTTGAGTCTCAGTTTCCTCATCTGTGAAGTGGGGATAGTGGTAGCCCCTACCTCATGGGGTAGTTAGAAGGGTTAAATGAGATACTGCATACAAAGCACTTAGGTAGGTGGCAAGCAAATCAGAAGGCTTCAGTTATTGTTCACTGTAATTTACAGAGCAGGGGTCCCCAGGAAGTGATGGAAGTCTCAGTTAATCACAGGTATAGGAGGAGAGCCCCACAAGCTAAGCCCCACACTTGGGTAGCCATTGCTGTCACTCTGTCACCCGCAGAGCCTCTGAACAAGCTGGACAGGAATGGGTTGGTCTGTTTGGAGACATCCCTTCAAGTCCTGGAGACTCCAGGGCCGAGGCCGAGGTCCCCGTGTGCCGGAGGCAGAGTAAAAAGAGAAAAAGTCAGACTCCAGGGAGGAATTTTCATCTGCTCCTGGAAGCACAAGGATTCAGCACTGTTCAGCAGTCACATTTTTCAAATTCTTGCATTTAGCCTGAGAACTTAATTCATTCTGCAGCAGATAAGTGAGCACGCAGAGTGAATGTCATGGGCTGTGTACCAGGCAGTCAGATAGAAAAGCTCATTCTCTGGAGTCTCTGAAGGCTCAGTGTGAGGGTTTCTAGAAGGTGGACTGCTGCCGGGTGAAATGCTTTCCTTTGGGGAAGGATCAAAGTCTCAGAGCTGTCCCAGGAGCGCTGGGGACTGCTCCCCCCATACCGTCCCCTCTCCCGCCAGACCTGCCCTGGATCACATCCACCTCTGCTTCCTGCTGCTGCCACTTCCTTTATCTGAGATGCTCGTAAAGTTCTCCTCCCGTGTCCCTGCAGGTGCAGGCTGGCTGGCTGGCTCTGGGTTCCGAGGTTCCAAGACTGTCTTTGCCCTCCTTCCCCCAAGTCTCTGAATTCTGGGGAAGATGGCTTTTCAATAAGGTGCTCATTCGCTCACCTTCCCTGTTGTGTGTCCAGCGCATGGCGAAGGCCCGTGGCTCCCATCCTTCTCCCCACACCCCATCCTGCACAGTGTGACCTCTTGCACCTAAAGAAAGGAGTCCCCCCACCCCATCCTGCACACTTCCGGCCTGTCGTTTAGAGGAGCTGCCAGTTGTCTGCTGGTCCCTAACTTCGGGCCGCCTCTGGTTTCAGGAGCCGGGTGGACCTGTCATAAATCACGCTCTGTTCCTTTGCAAGGACTTGGCTGGGCACAGAGGGTGGCTGCCAGGCTAATTAAGGGATATCTTGTTATTTTCAAGAGTGATCTGAAAGGGTGGTCTCCTTATTATTTTAAACTAAGACCTCAGTTCTTAAGTCCCCATACAGCTCACGCAGCCCGAGGAGGGCAAACTGTGTCCGCTTGGCAGTTAGCCGAGAGCAGGAATGAAATCCGAGCTGCTTGCTGTGTCAGCCAGCCACCACCGGGCCTGGGCAAAGGGACTGGCTCGAGTAGGCAGGAGACGTGGGCTCTGTGTGGCCTTGAGATGTCTGTTTCCCCCTCTGGGCCTCAGTTTCCTCCTCTGAAATGTGTAGGGCTGGACGCTCCCAGACAACGTCCTGTGGAGCCTGGCGTTGCAAGGAGGAGCTGCAGTGATGTGAGGGGCGTGCTCCCTGCTGTGTTTCAGGCTGAGCAGTTCTGCCTGTATCTCTCTCGTATCCGGGTCCTTACGGAAGGTGGTGTTAGGGGACGGAGGAGAAGCAGGGTTTCCCTGCTGGGGAAAACATCTGGAAGTGTCTGGAATAGAGTGCTTCCAGCTTTAACATTCTGGGATCCGTCTTTTCTGTTTTGTGGGGATTGTTTTTAAGCCTGGCTTACCGTGGCCATACCTGGGTCCTCTCCCACCTCTGTCCCCCAGAGCTTCCATGGAGGTAGCCGCTGCAGGTGGTCACTTTCTTATCTGGCCCGACCCCGGCTTCCTTCCCTGAGGCCACTCCAAACATGGACCTGTTGTCCGTGATGTTGGCATTGACGCTGTGTCTGCCCCCAAACCCACCCTCGTTTTTTCGGAGTTGCCTGCCGATCACTGGGGCTGGTGTTCCGTGTGATCACTAAGAAGGCAGGCGGTGCACAGGGCCTTGAGTGCAGAGGCAGGGAGCGGGCGTGGCTCTGCCACACGTCAGCTGACCTCTCCTGACCCCAGCTCTCCTGTCCATAACGTGATGGATTTATGAATGGTGATATCTGTCTTGACAATCTCCTAAAACGCTGATGAGACAGCTTATGTGAAGAGGGCTTTGGAATCACATGCGATTTGGAGATAAGCAGAGGGTGAAGAACGATGGGCCGTGAGGGCGGCAGACGCAGGTCCCTCTGCAGGGGGAGGTGGCCTCTGAGGGTGGCCCCTTGTCTGGACAGCCTTGACAAAGTTCTCTAGCCTTCGGGTAACAAAGCAGTTTTTTCCCCCTTCTCTTCCTTTTTATTGTGATGTGATTTACATACAATAATATGTAGAGATTTTAAGTGTACACTCTGATCAGATTTGACAAATGTTTATACGTATCGTATTTGTTTTCATTGGCTGCTGTAACGAATTACGAAAATCTTAGTGGCTTGAGACAGCCAGACTTTTTATCTTACAAGTTCGACATGAGTCTTAACTAGACTAAAATCAAGGTGTCAGCGGGGCTGCATTCCTTTCCGGAGGCTCCGGGACAGAATCCGTTTCCCACCTTTCCCACTTTCTAGAGGCCCCTTGGCTATAGCCCCTTCCTCATGTTCAAAGCCAGCAACGCCGAGTGGAGTCCTTCTCACACCATATCACTCTACCCTCCTCTTCCGCTTTTAAGAACGCTTGTGATGACACTAGCCCCTGAATAATCCAGCATAATTTCCCTATTTTAAGGTTAGCAACCTTAATTCCATCTGCAACCTTATTCCCCTTTGCCATGTAAGGTGACATATTCCCAAGTCCCAGGGATTAGGGTCTGGACATCTTTTCAGGGATGGGGGCGTATTATTCTCTCTACCACACCTGTGTGAATTCCACCCCAATCAAGACATTTTCTTCACTCCAGAAAGTTCTCTTGGTTCCCTTTTAGTCACTTCCCATTCACCCGCCCCCCGTTTTGCTTCCTCTTACCTGGGACCAATGTTGCCTGCTCTAGACCAGGTTTATTTGGAAGGCGGTGCTCGAACCTGCTGGGTGGCGTGGAGTGAAAAGTTTGGAGAAGTGAAACAGTCTCTCCATGGCTCTTGGCTCTAGGTTTTGGGGGTGGAGGTTGGGGTGTGATTCCTGAAATACGCCCATGGAGGGAGGTAGACCAGTGCCCATGAAGAGCCTGAGGTGGGTCAGGGCCGAGTCCCCTCCTGCTCTGGTCTGAGGTCCCACCCGCTTCTGGGGAAACAGTCCTGAGGAGGGCGCCCCCTTCCCGCCCGCAGGTCCTCCGAGCACATTGTGACGGAAGCAGGTGGAATGAACAGGTCTGTGAGCCATGTTCAGGGCCTGGTCTCACCGAGTCCAGATGACACCAGGCACCAGGGAGGGGCAGCGAGGGTCTCCAGGAGCCCCTGGCCCCGGCCTGCTACACGGCCCCTATGCCTTCCCCCGGCACAGCCCCTGATTGGGGACCGGGGGTCCTTAGTTCCTGCACATGCCTCCGTTTTCACTTCTCCTCCCGTACGAGGTACCAGTGCTTCCCCTCTGGAGCCCAGCTGTCTTCCTTCTAGGGCGTCTGCTGAGCTTCTCAGTTGGGGCCCCTGCAGCCCCGCTGTCACCCCTCCTCGCTGCTCTGCCACTTCCCAGGCCCGTGCCTCTCACAGCGTCCTGGGAAGACGCAGTGTGTCACAGTGTGGGCTTCTCGGGCATGCTCCACACCTGATGCACATTATCTGAAAGACCCAAAAGGGTCTCCTGATCTCAAAAAGGAGTAATAGTAACCACTGCTTCATCAGGGGCTGTGTGTGAGGTGAGACGCATGCAGGTTCACCCCAGGTTCCCGGGACCTCGTCAGGTCAGCTGTTGGGAGTGTTACTGTGATTATCTCGGGTCTTCATAGCCACCCGTGAAGGGTCCACCCTGTTGCCCATTTTGCAGATGAGAAGATTGGGGTTTCAGAGGCGTCGTCCCTTTCTGAGGTGACCCCAGCTAGTGAGCGGTGGAGCTGAAGACCGGTCTTTCTGACAGTTCTCGCCACTTAGCTGCTTGGGTGATGCCTTTGCTGTGGGGTTTTCACATGATACTAATGTCATGGTGGTGTGAAACCAACACACTTAGTGGGCACTGTGCTAAGCACCTGATGCACCCTGGCAGCCCTTCCACATGGGTTCAGAGAGGTTGAGTAATTTGCCCACGGTCACAGAGCCAGTGGTTGAGGGACCCCAGCCTTGAACCCGGGAGGTCCAACTGGAAAGCCTGCCCCACTAACCCCTCCGTGAAGAGATGTTTCCTTGCTTTGAAGCACTGGTGGTATCTCTCCTCTTGCTTCTTACTAAGAGGTGTGATGGAGTTGGCCTCTCATTTCAGCGGGGTGGCCAGGTGCCTCGGAGCCGAGCCCAAGACTCCCGGAATCACCTCTCCCATCCTCCAGCCCCCATCCTTGCTTGATGTCGCTTTTCTGTGCTTACTCATGTCACCGTACCCCGCTGTCCACTCTGTCGTTTTATTGACCACGTTCTGTTTATAAAGCAGGTTCAAATCCTTGAGGGATGGGGACTGTTACAAACAGTGCAAAACGAATACACTGGCCATCGCAGAAACGTATGTAGAAGCCTGTAATCCTCAGTGCCTTGCCTTTCCCTCGTTTTATAAGAGGTGTCCTCGCCCTGACCCTGTCAGGTGACGTAGGCTGGGTTAACCAGCTAGACCTGAAGCAGTGCATTTGTAGCAGGTGATGGGTGTGTACTCTTGCGCTCTTCCCGATGACACATGGCAGGCTTTGGCTCTTTATTTATTTACTTATTAAAGTGCACTTGTTTTCTTGAATGACCGGAGTGTCCAAGGATGCTTTTTCAGTTGCCTCCATGCCATGAGAAGACTTAAGGGGCAGCAACTGAAGTTCATTGCCCCGAGCAGCCGCCTCCTTGTGCAGTCCCCTCCTGACCCCGTGTGGGTGAGATGCTGTGTGACGCCTCTTGGTGGAAAATGGAATCACTGTATTTGGGTGGCTCTAGGTTGAGGTCTTCGTCCCCCGCACACCTCCTCTTGTTTGTCTGCGGAAGCGCTGGCCCTCAAAGAAGTGAACAGTTGGAACTTGGTTTCTCACATTAGAGGATATGAAAAATAAGAATCTACAGTGTGGTGGGAATTTATTTCTCCCGTGGCCGGATCTGATGGGGGGGGTGTAGCAAGTCAAGAGGAACCGTGAAGTGTCGAGTTGTATTCATTCTTTCATCAAATCATTACAGAGCGCCTTGTATGTGCTGGGCCTCTTCTGGGTGTTCTGACGACAGCTGTGAGCCATGTGGGCGAGGCTCCTGCCCTCTTAGAGCTTACACTCTGCCCAAGACAGACAGTTAAGTAGGTGAACAGTAAATACAGGTGTCGTTTCAGGGGCCAGTTGCTATGAAGAATAAAATAGAGCGTGTGAGGATAAACAGCTGGCGTGGCTGCTGTTAGTAGGATGGTCAGGGGTGGTTCTCTGGAGGAGGTGATGTTAATGCTGTGACTGACAGATGAGGGGACCCAGCCATGGGAAGAGGCAGGAGGAACCGGGCAGTGGCGCTGAGTGTCTGCTGCTGTTTGCCAGCACTCTGTGGACTCAGTGGTTAAAAGGCTACTTTAGTGAAAGTCATTAGCGTGACTATTGAATGACTGTGTCTTTTTCCTACCAAGCCGCCAGTTTCATGGGGCACAGGCCTCGTTTTGCTGAGCATTGTTTCTCCTATAATGGGCGTAATCCCTGACTCATGGCAGGCGCACAGTAAATAGTGGATGGGCGGATGGACAAACGGAATGCCGGTTGAATGGATGGACGAACTAGAAGCCTAAAAGAAAACAGAGGGAAGCAAAGGGCAGTGGAGCACACTGAAGGCTCGAGCTTGGTTCCCAGAGTGGGAGTGTTGGAGGACTCAGTGACACACAGGATGGAGGCAGGCAGTGACTTGTAAACTGGCATTTGGGAGTGGCTGGAAGAGAAAAGACAGAACCAGAGAGCACAAGTAGGAAGGCTGGATCCTGTGCTGTATGTAAGAAACAGCCAGAGCTAAAGAAGAACAGGGAGAGGGAAAAGAAAGGGCACGATCAAGAAGAGCTTGGTGGGCAGATGAGGCAGACATTTGTCAGGGCAGCATATGGGCTAGTGGCTAGAAGAAGGGTCACAGTGACTGAAGTTGCGTGTTGGCAGATGGAAACATGGCGGCTCTCGGGGCGGGGGCAGGCGCTGAATCCAGCACTGGGTGTGGGGGGGTGAGAGATGGAGCAGTTAAGGGGCTTCATGAGGCTGGCAAGATGTTGCTTTTCTCTGGGATTGCAAGCCTAGGGTCACCTTCTGTAGGGAAGTACCGTCTTTCCAAATGGGGGAGGATATGAAATTGGCAGAAAGCGCCCACTGCGAGAAGCAAATATATGGTTTGGAGCTTTGTTTTATTCCTCTGGAAACTGACCGTGTTGTATTTTTATGTAAAGAATTCACAACAGC
Organism: Globicephala melas; assembly: GCF_963455315.2. NCBI lineage: Eukaryota > Metazoa > Chordata > Mammalia > Artiodactyla > Delphinidae > Globicephala > Globicephala melas. The sequence goes on along the minus strand of NC_083324.2, from coordinate 11,498,073 downwards.
GTGGTATCTGCAAAGGGGTGAAAAGAGAGTGCTCACAAATGAAGTTGAGATACCATATTGTGTTTTTATATCAACAATGTATACTATTGCTTGCAGTGGGTCCAAGAAACAAATGTGTATTCAAGAGGCGAGCTACCTGTTCACTGTTAGCTTTTTCATCTAACCACCCTTTACCTGCCCTTCAAAACCTGATTCGAAAATCACTTTTTTCCCGACGATTTTGGGATCACTCCAGCCCGATGTCATCCTTGCCACCTCTGAGCTTCTATGATATAATCGTCTGTGTAGCTTCTGGAGCACGTTTTACACACTGAAGCCCTCCTCATGGGCGTGTCATGCTTCTGGTGTGGAGCCCTGTAGGGGCAGGTAGCACGTCTTACTCATCTGTATATATCCACAAGGCTTTGCAAAGAGGGGGGCTCGTAGAAGTCCTTAAACACATGACTGGCCCTGCAACAATCGCCAAAAATACATTCTGTTTCCATTGTTCGTGGAGTTGATGTATATGTGTGCAGGGGGTTGTGCTTCGTTGGCTGAAATCTGCCCACCACCCCTTAGCATGCTTCCCAAGCCTATATGACTGATTCAGACAAGGACTGGCGGTTTGCTTTAAAGGCTCTGTGTAGAAAACCTCAGGCTGGGGAAGCCAGAAGATGACAGGGCATTGAACGGTGTTTAACCCTGGTCCAAAGTTAGACCGTTTTTGAGGTTTTGTGTCTGGCTCTGATCTCCACGAGGTTTTGGTGTCCTGAGTGGGATTCAGTAACTGGTGTGTCCCAGTGTTGAAAAAGCTGTGGGTTTTCCTTGGCAGCACTCCTTTTTCTGCCGGTTGACAGAAGATAAGAAGTCGGAGAAATTCTTCAAGGTCTTCTATGACCGGATGAAGGTGGCCCAGCAAGAAATCAAGGCAACGGTGACCGTGAACACCAGTGACTTGGGAAATAAAAAGAAAGATGATGAGGTAGACAGGGATGCCCCATCACGGAAAAAAGGTAAATGCTCCCCTGCATGCAGCTCTTCAGTCAGCTGGATTGTAAACATGGGAGGAACCCCTGGTTTTCCTTTAGTTTTTACACGACTTCTAGGCTCCAAACTTTCTGACTGGGGCTTTCAGAAGAAGAAAACCAATCTGGTTGTGATAGAATTCTTCCTGTGTAACCTGAACTGAATTCCTGCTGCTTTGGAGGCTCCTCTTGTTTAATAAACTAACATACATTCTTCTTTGTCAAACTGAGGGTTTTGTTGGCAGGAAATCCATTAATAATCTTTTCCTGTAACTTCCATTTAATGTTAGAGAAAGTTGTGGAATACGCACTTTTAAATTGGCTGGCGTCTTTTGTCAGCTAATCCTCCCTTGTTTTCTGAAATATTTGAAAGTTCATAAAGCTTTTTATCCATTATCCCCTTTGAAGAGGAGTTATACTGGGGAGTGGGTAGACCCAAAAGCGTTGGAGTCAAATGGCCTTGAATAGGTCTGAGTCTCGTTTTTTTAGCAACGTATGTGGCCTCGACCCAGTAGATACCAGTAGCCCACCCCCAACTTAAAATCTCTCCAGACATTGCCTGTCATCCCCTGGGTGGAGATGGGGTCAAAATCATCCCTAGTTGATCACCGCTGGTCTAGAATGGGGATAAAGAGAAGAAAAAGAAGAAAGGCTAACATTTACTGAGGACTGTCTATGAACCAGGCACTGTCCAAAGTCCTTTACATGTGTGACTTCATTTAGAAGTCAACTGGACATTGTAAAATCGATAAAATCGTTATCCCCATTTTACAGATGAGGAAACTGAGGCATAGGGATGGTAATTAACTTGTAGGATATGGAGCTAGTAAGGATATGGAGCTAGTAAGTACTAGAGCCAGGATCTGAACCCAGGGAGTCTGGCTACAGCGTCTAATGCTTCTAGCTCTAGTGCCTGGTTACCTTACAGGGTTACTCTGAAGAGTCGATGAGGTAATAAACATGAGGTGCTTAATCACGGTGCCTTGGGGCTTAGTAAAGGGCTCCATCAATTGTTGTATAAGAACAGTAATTACAGTTTGTTTAGCTTATGTTGAGTGTCTCAGGAACATTCTAGAGGAAGACGTCACTGATGTTCTCCCCATTTTACAGATGAGGAAGCTGAGGCCCAGAGTCATAGATATATGAGGTTGACAGAACCTCTACTGCTTTTCCTCTAAACCACAGAGCAAGTGTAGGTGACATGTTAGAGCCACCAGCAAGCTGGAAGGGCTCAACTTACTTTTAATCCTAAGAGGTGAGAGAAGATGGTGGCTTCCTGGAGCGTTTTGCCGACCTTGAGAGACTCTCGGGTGAATTCCAGAACTTAGATCTCTGCACGTCGTCTTTGGTGTGGTGAATAGTGTTCCTGGGATTCGGCAGCACTGACCATCGTACGTTTGCGTTCTAGCCAAAGAGCCCACGACACAGATAACGGAAGAGGCCCGGGATCAGCTTGTGGAGGCCTCTGCCGCCACCAGGAAAGCCTTCACCACCTTCAGAAGGGAGGCCGACCCCGACGATCACTACCAGTCAGGGGAGGGCGCCCAGGCCACGGCAGACAAGACCAAGGATGACCTGGAGATGAGCGCAGTCATCACCATCATGCAGCCCATCCTCCGCTTCCTGCAACTCTTGTGCGAAAACCACAACCGGGACCTACAGGTGAGGGCCGGGGGCTGGGGCGGGGGGGGGGGTCCCAGGTCCTCACAGCTGCCGCCGCTTACTGTGACATCTCAGCTCCTCTCCTTTCAGCCCATCTCTTCGAGCTGAGGACCCTGTATGGTTCTCGATGTCTGGGCACTAGAAGTGTTTCTCTGTCTTGTCGTCCCCACTGTCTCCACAGGGACAGGGACCAGATCTCACGCTCAGCAGTGTAGTTGCCACCTGCTCCACATGTGTTTGTTATGTGTGTGTGTGTGCCTGTGTGTGTGTGTGCCTCTGTGTGTATGTGCCTGTGTGTGTGTGTATATGCCTCTGTGTGTGTGTGTATCTGGTAGCCTGCCACCGTTTGATACATAGGTGTACAGGTAAAACTTGAATGGGTGGAGGAGTGGATGATTAAATATACTAGACTTAACAGAATCTGGTGCATAGAATGTTCTAATCAAATATTTCTTGGTTGAATGAATGAAGTGGCTTTCTGGTGTTTTACACAAATGTTCAAAAATATTTGTTGAACTGATTATTCCAGAAATCCTTTGTTCACTTTTTTTTTTTGTCGTGGGATAATAACAATGGCCAGGTTTATTGGGCACTTAGATGATCCTGGATGCTAAGTGTTGTCTGTATTATAACACTTGTTTTATAGATGAGGAAACCAAGATGCACAAGACCCAGTTAGGGAGTACAGAGCTTGGAACTGAACCCAGGCAGTCTGGTGGGGAGAGGCTGTGCTGTCAACCACCGCATTAAGACAGAGGGCGTTTCCTTCCTTGCAGAGTTTTCCCAACAGCAAAGGCTTTTCAGGAAGGGCCAAGGATGGGTTCCAGAGATACCCTCTTTGTTCTGAGTGGACACAGATCTGTGGAAGCTGTCTCTGCCCAGGAGAAGCATGCTAGAGCACCGGGGCCTTGGCCTTCTCCTAGTTTTGCTTCTGACTCTTGGGGAAAACACCCCTCTCTGCCTAAAACAGACGAGGATGAACAGGAAAAGCGTGTCTGAACTCCTCTAAGGTAGAGTGTTGTCTCCTAAAATAGATAGATTGGTGGGGGTAGTTTTATCTGAATTGTGATGGTTTGAAAAGAAAATAATTCTAGCCGCAAGGGGAAGATGCAGCCTTGAAATATTTGCACAACTGAGTTTACCCACCAGGTGATTTGATGGCCTTTCATGTGTCAGCTGTGGCCAGACCATTCGGTGCCACCAGAGATCGCTAACACTTCAAATCTGCTGCAGAATCTCTGCCTGGATAAGTTGAGTAAGAAATTATATTGTGAAGCAGAAAGACAGAACAATTTAATGAAGTGGGTGAAGTCTGCAGTATGAGTACTTACTGTGCTGACTTTTGTTTTCAATCAAATGGGTCCGAAGAGCCTGGGCTTTGAAAAAGCATCGAGGGGCTTCCCTGGCAGTCCAGCGGATAAGACTCCGTGCTTCCCCTGCAGGGGGCACGGGTTCCATCCCTGGTCAGGGAGCTAAGATCCCACATGCCGCGTGGCACGGCCAAAAAAATAAAAAATGAAATGAAATTTTTAAAAAAATAGCATTTAGATCCAAGGTCGTCAACCAGCCACGTATTTCAAAATGAACGGATTTCCATCAGCTCCACTGTTAGCCACGCAGGGACTTCAGGCTTTGCTGCCCACTCCTTCCCTCCACTGACATTCCAGCTTCATCCCTGACCACGTCTGAGTGTGGGATCTTGGCTGTGAGTCTGTTTTTCTTGCCTGTTGCTCAAACATTCCTGCTTTGGACATAGAACACGTCGGCCCCTGATGCACTGGCCTGACTTGCGTGGATGCCAAGATCAGTGGGTGGACAAGGCCCTCGTGACCCAAAGGGCCGGGGTCCGGTTACTGGCTCGTTGGCTGGCGTTTGTCTGGAGGCGGACTGTGTCTGCTCCACCTAAGCGTATCTACACCGTTCATCACCGGGGAGACAGGCCGAGGGAGTGTGAGCGATGCCCTGGGAAAGCACGCTGTCCCACCAGTAAGGAAACAAAGCCTACAGCTCGACTGTGGTGTCTTTGTGGATGGGGGCCCTACCCTGCTGCTGGGGCGATTTCTAGGCTGAACTTGGTGGCCGGTGCCCTGTATCGTTCCCCTATACCAGTGTTACTGGTTTCCACCAACCTCGGGCTCCAAAGGAAAAGTAGGTTGAGACTATGCATATGTGTGTTGATCTCATCTCGGCGAGTACCCTGCTCTGTGCCCTGCCCTGGGGGTGATGGAGACCGCCCCCCGCCGACCTTCCCCTCACAGAGCTGCACATCTAGGACAGGAGCCACTCGGCAAGCGGGAGGCTGCCGTGCAGGGTGATACGTGCTACAGTTGTGTCATCTTAGGGGTTTTGTGGGTTCAGAGCAAGAGAACCAACACAGTAGTAAACTGGGTCCAGGAAGGCTTCCCAGAGGAGCTGATGTCTGCTGAGTTCTGAGCAAACAAAACACAAGGCTACCTTGAGTCGAGTCCATCCGTGAACGTCAGAGGGGCGGTCCTGGTGTGCTTGTGTCCCGGGCGTGGCTCTGGTTTCTTGGACCTGTTCTACCTTCCCTCCGCCCCCTTGACCTGCCGTCTTCACAGCACACCCAGCCTCCACTGGGAAAGCAGAGGGAGGCTCCCATGGTACGAATTCACCACTTCCTTTGGGGAAGTCTTCACAGTTTTTGTTTTGTACCTTAGCTCTTTGCAAAACTCTGCTTTGAACGAATTCCCTAAGAACTCCATGGGCAGAAGCCCCTTTTAATGCGTCCTTCCAAAACAACATTCTCTAATACGCCACTCTGCCAGAGACAGTGGTATCGGAGGGAGAGGGAGTGTACAGTATATTTCAATATATATACATTTAAAGCTTAGCAACTTAACCTTTGAAGGTTCTATAACGCCAGTGGTGTTAACTGCTTGGGGCTGCAGAATCCTCCGTTTGAACATCTTAGGCAGAAACGTACGTGGTAAAGGAGATGAGAACAAAGCTGCTTTGTTCAGAGTAGAAACGACAGAGTGTCAGAACTTTGCTTTCCTCCCTCACCTGCAAGAGCCCTGAGAGCTGGGGCATTCCTGGGCTCCTCCGGGGTTTTGCAGGGAGTGGCTGGAAAACCAGTGATCTGGACCAGTGGTTCCCAAGGATGAGGGCTGCACCCATCTACAGACTCCCACTAAGCCAGGCACACGGAGGTGGTAATAACATTGCTCTGATACGATGGTATTTGTAGGAATCCAGTTCTCACAATGATGGTTTTAGGTGGGATTCAACTACTCTGCCTGCCACCCTCTTGGCAGTTTTCTGGAACCGATGGTGGATCTCTGGGTCAGGGTTTCCTCGTGGATTCCGAGGGAGAAGACATTCTCGCGAAGAGAGAATTATCAGCTCCCTGGTATAAGGAAGTGCAGATGAGCCCAGAGGGAGAGGGACTCTGGCCCTTTGAAGTTGCCCGGAGTTTCTTGTCATATTTAGAACCTTAACTTTCCTGTTGGTAAATGTTCAGTAGCGATAAAGCCACTGAGTTTGACTTTGCTGAATGGGCAGTTGCTGCCTTAAGCAAGCTTTGTTCACAGTAGCGAGACACGTGATGGGAAGGACTGTTTTTGAACCATTTTCCGTATGCTTTTGAACCTTCCCCTGAGAGGCTGGCTTTGCCTTTCACCTGGGTTAAGGAATACAGGTCTTGCTCTTTCTCCACTGCAGTCTGTTTAAGCACAGACTCCACTGCAGTCTGTTTAAGAAGTCTTTGATCTCCTTCGTCTACCCATCTTGACTTGGTCCCTGGCCCTCCAAGGAAGACGACAAAAAGAACAGGACTTCTCTAGCCTGGACAAGGTGGGGTAGGTGGGATGTGCTATGGGTGAGCTCTATTCTTCGAGCATAGAAAGAGTTCCCATGGGCCTTTAGCGAGTGGCACGCCTCTGTTTTGGTAGAGAACAAGAGAAAATGGAACTGAGTTAGGAAGGAGACATTCTGGCTAGACATTCTGCAAAGGCCATGAGAAATGGGAGAGGCTTTCAAGAAAGCGCAGCCCACCGTCCTTCCTGGGGAGTCTGCAACATGTCACCTGCTGGCCTTGACGAGTTCCCAAGTCCCCTTTCCTTCATCCAACTTAATCCAGATACTTCAGCCAGTGTTTACGAAGCCCATGGCACGAGCCAGTCCCTGGGCCAGTTGTCGGTCACCAGTGCTGGTGCCCCAATCTCACTGGAGTCAGGATGGAGGGTTTCCTGAAAGAAGTGACTTGAGATGCCATCCTGAAGGAAGAGGAGTTAATCAGGGTGGAGACAGGGACGGGGGGAGTGACAGGCAGAGGGAATAGTGGGGCTGAAGCCCAGGAGATGAGAGAATGGAGGGTGCTTAAAGAGCAGGAAGAAGTTCATTGCTGCCAGACAGAGGAGCATGGCGGGAGAGATGATGTCCGTGAACAGAAAGGGGCATGACGGGAGTGGCCACATCCCTGAGCAGAGGTGGGGAGGGGCAGGGTGTGGCAGGAATGATGACACAGGAGTTGCAGAGGCAAAGGGGCCTCGAGAGCCATGCTGTGAATTTGAGCCTAGGTTAGCCTGGCTGTCTCCTGCCCTTTCCCTGAATACTCCTTCACTCCACCGCTGCATGCTGAGGGGTTCAGCCAGGCCCTCGGACAGGTAGCATCTTCCCCGAGGGGCTGGGGCGAGAAATGGCTGTAGAACCCTCCTGTGGCTTCCTGTGACCCTTAGAAAAATAGTCACCTTACGAAAGGTCACGTGGTCTCAAATCACCTGTCCTTCCTCCACCTCCACCCGGACCTGAATGACTGTGCAAGTTCTAGACTAGTCAGGAAGGCTTGCGCAGAAGGCCCTGAGGTTAACTGGGGGTGGGGGTGAGGGGGGGTTATCTAGAGGATGAGTCGAGCATAAACTTGATTACCAGCTTTTAATCTGGGCATTTATGGATGTTTTAATTACACAAGGAATACATGAATATATTCTATGAAGGTTTAGATGAAAATAAGTGTTTGGTTTAAGAAAACAGTCCGTCTACCCATTCCCACGTCTCTACACAGAGAGAACTGCTGTTGGTTTGGGCTGTATCCTTCCTGTCCTTTTTCTGTATATTTGGATGGAAGCACTGGATACATATTAATCTGCTATTTGCCTTTTTGTTCGTTTAACTTAACAGTATGTCCTAGAGATCTTTCCATATTGGCACGTATGGACCTACCTCAGTGTTTCCAACTTGTGATATTAAATGATGCTGATACACTATCATTTGTTTACTTCCCAACTGACGGGCGTTTAGCTTGTTTCCAGTTCCCCTCTATCTCAAACAGTGCTGTAGCAGACATCCAGTACGTACTTTGTGAATAGTGATACAAGTGGAATTACCAGGTCAAAAGTTAACATTCGTTTTATCTTTTGATGATATCTTTTTACTTTAAAAAGATACACTTTTCTACAGTTTTCTACAGTAAACATGTAACTTTTATAACTATGCCCAAAAGAATATCTGTGGTTAATCTTCCCTTCTTTTTAAGAAGAGATTACTGGAGTCTATGACGAAAACAAAAAACAAAAAGCAACTCCTGTGCATCAGAATAGACTGTGAGTTATGAGGTGGCTGAATGTGGCTTGCTTGACTTTGTTGAGAAATTATCTGCTGTTATGTCTCTTGTTAGCATTGCAAGTTTACCTGGAGGATACATACTCGGACACGTGCACACAAGCACACACGCATTTACTCGCTTTTGTTCCTTCCTTTAATAACGGAAGTGGCCAAACAAGATAAGCCAGGTTCCCTCCATGGCAGTGGGCTTAAGCCCAGCCTGTAACACTTCATTCTGTGATGAACTATCCTCAGTGTTAGGTTCTGGGCATTCAGCATCCAGACCACAGCATCATCTTTTAAACATTAACTAGTGTCCTTGGAAACGTCAGAAGGCTCTGAACATGTGATGGATGGGGAGGTGGGCTGGGGCGGAAAAGAAAGAAATGAGAACTTAAAAGCTACTGGAGTCTGAACTGGGTCGTCAGAGAGGAGCTCTCCTCCCCTGCATCCCATATAAAAGCACCTTGGAGAACAGGCCACAGTGTTTGCAGCCATTGCCATAGACCATGTCCACGGTTGACCGTCATGGGGGCTGGCTGACCCTTCTACCCAACACTGCATCTCTCTGCGTAATTGCTGCTCAATCCCAGGCCCCAGCCAATTACATACCATCAAAAGGGCAGAATGAGTGACCTTTTCCCTCTTCTCTTTGCCTTTGTTCCCCCAACCTGGGGACTGCCCAATTGCAGAACTTCCTTCGTTGCCAAAATAACAAGACCAACTACAATTTGGTGTGTGAGACGCTACAGTTTCTGGACTGTATTTGTGGAAGTACCACCGGGGGTCTTGGTCTTCTCGGACTCTATATCAACGAAAAGAATGTGGCCCTCATCAACCAAACCCTGGAAAGTCTGACCGAATACTGTCAAGGACCTTGCCATGAGAACCAGGTAAATCCATTTGCATTTCGGGGTGGAGAAAGAAGTTCATCATTTTGAAGCATTGTTGACAGGGCCTAGTTCAGAAGTCGCACAGCATCTACCTAGGGACCTAGGGATTCAGTAGACCTGGAGGCCTTTTCCAAGCAGTGAGGAGGGAGCATCTGAGCATTATGTTTCAGGACGTGACCTAATCACAGGCACTCGAGGGGCTGTCGGGGTGATCGTGCCCAGCTTGGTTCGGTTTGAACGGCCCAACTCGAAGTTGACTAGGGGTACCTATTAAAGTTGGAGTTAAATGAATATGACCAGGAGACTAGGCTCTATTTCAAATATTAGGAAAGACGCAAAAAGGGGCTACTTCATGGAAGGAGGTTTAAACCTAACTAGAGAGAAAAACCTTGCTGTGTATGAGACAACTTGAAAATAACATGAGACAATGTATGATTGAGACTTTAACACCACAGACGTTCAGAGGAGAGAAGGACTCCGTTAGTCTTGACTTACGCTTCTCGAGAAGTATATTTTTGGAGTGGAACCCAATCGTTTCTTGAGTAGAGTCATTGCTTATCCCTGACGTCTTGCAGATTTTGTGCGGTTTTGCACTGATGCTAGAATGAGTATGATTTTTAGCTCAAATTATAGCTGTATCCTGGCTGGAGGGGGTAGGCCAGTGCTTAAATAGCCCATTGTAAACCCAGTGGCCAGGAAAGGTATGACATGCTGTGTTACTTGGGAAGCAAGGCCAGAACCTTGACTCAGAAGAGAAGAACGGCTTGCAAGAGGGACCACTTGCTGTATATTAAAAAATCTGCCCTTAGTTGTCCATGACTACGAGGCTAGCATTTTGTTAGATCCACTTTCGTCTCCAGGCTTCCTGATGGGACCAACGGGGTAGTTTGAGTTAAAGTGAAAAGGAACAACTGAAAAATTACAGCAGGCTTTGGGGGAGAGGCTTTATCTAAGTGAACTTCTTTATAACCTCAAGATGGCTTTTCTGCCAAACAGAGGCCTGTTCAAAGGAGCATACTGGGGTGAATTCTGCTGCAAGTGGGGCTCTTACCTGGGGGAAGGTGATTAATTCTGATATTACGTGAATTAAAACGTGCTTTCCAAACTTAAGCCTTAAGCAAAAGTGTGCAGTACGAAAACCGAGTGATGTAGAGAGAATGCAACACACCTCTAAAGGGGAAAACAGCGCTCAGGACCCGGAATCAGTCACACACCATATTTTCCCTTAAGAACAAAAGCCCACTGCACTGTTTGGATTAGACACGGCCAATTTATCAGTTACAGTGCATGGGGACTTTCCTACTGTTTACTGTTAATTCTGAAACTAGAGACTTTCATCTGTCTTTTATTTTTACCACTTTCTCACGGAAAATTTGCTGCTCTCCCCTAGAGACATTACTGGGACTGGCGAGCATTGTGCTGAAATAGCAGTTGAGCCTGTTGGCCTGTGACGTCTGCTCTGTGACCAGCGTTTGTGTAATGTCTGCATGTGTCTCTTTCCTCAGAACTGCATAGCCACCCATGAATCCAATGGCATTGACATCATCACGGCCCTGATCCTCAATGACATCAACCCTCTGGGAAAGAAGAGGATGGACCTCGTATTAGAACTGAAGGCAAGTAGGAATTGAAAGCAAAAGACAGTAGCATCTGGAAACCCTTCTGTGTATTGCCTGTGCACGCGACGTGGTCACTGTCATGAAACTAAATACTAAACACAGTTCTTTTAAAGTAAATGAATGATCCAAGCTGCAGGTTCTGAGTAAAAGGCAGAACTTCAGTCTTTCCCTTCCAAATAAGGCCTTGGGACAGGATACCAGCTTTTCAACTCACAGGTCACATGGAATGAGAAATCATCGCTCAAAGCTGAGAAACAAATTCGAACCGCATCCAAGCACTAGCAGCCTTGATTCTGAAAGCCGCAGACGGAGAAAGAATGGAAACTCCATTCCCTCTGTGGTCTCTCATCTTTCCCCCATTGAGGACATAGGGCCAGTTGAAGAATAGTACAGCTAAAAACTATCTAGGACCCCCCAAAAAGTTGAACTTTTATATTATCCGGCAACACCTTTTTCTGTTCTGTGGTTGATTTAGCAGAAGGGTGGTTCGTAAGTGTTGGGTTAAAATAAGGAGAGTTAACCTGTCCAGAATCGTGCCTCTGGGCCTCTGATGAGTTTCTTTGCATCGTGTACAAACAGTGGCTGACAGATGACTGATGGAGAAGCACCCTTGACGTGCTGACTCCCTCTGATACCAAAATAGTTTTATGGGGTGACGAAGCTTAAGCACCTTGCAGCAGTGACTTCAAGGTGATTAAGCTGCTGGGCTTACAAGCCAGCCTCTGGGGTGTTTGAGAAGCTGATCCACTACTTCTGATGTGGATTTCTTGAGGGTCCCAAGAAAATTAATTTTAAAAAAATATTAAAAAGTAAAACCAAATGAACAAAAAGCCCCTCACTTATCTTAGGGCTTCCAAAGATTCTCTGAGTCCAAAGTTTCAATCCTGAGAGTCAGACTTGCAGCTCCATCCTGGTGTCTAAAGTATTTTTCGAAATGTTAGCCTTACTGAGCACATTTCATTTTCACCTGTTCCCATGTTGCTTGCCCCTGTTTGCAGCACTGGGCCACTTCATCACTGTCACAGGAGAGCCTGGACCTACAGGGTTTAGCTGAAAAGCCGATCTGTAGTTATGGCTTCAGTGATGCCGGAGGACAGAAAGGTCATTAGGGAAGGTGGTAACACAGAAGCCCACAGGAATTGCACAGTTACTTTTATTTTATTTTAGTATTTCAAAATGAGTGTCCAAACTAATAGATGGTTTGGGTGTATGGTTTAAGTGGATTTTTTTTGGGGGGGGGACTATTTTTCACTATTTTTAACTCCTTTGACAAATCGTGTTGTAGAAGTAACTTGAACATCATTCAGGCTCACATCCCTGGCTACCATGTATCAGAATATATATGATGAGAGCCTGAAATAAACTGAGAATTTCATGCATTCCTAATCAGCATTTCAGTGGCTTTTTGAACCACTAATCCGGTAACCTGAAGGTGATTATAGAAATTCCTGCCCTGTGAAAAGCCACCTTTTGATAGCACAGCAACCCGATGGAACTGCTGTGATCTGTGCTTGGGGAGAAAAAAAAAATACTCCCCCCTCTCACCAAAACAACTTTCGAGTCCTACACACGAAGAAGCATACGGATTATCATAGGCCCGGGGCCTAAAATGAGCTCAAGTCAAGAAGTACAGGGTGTGGGCACACGAAAACTTTGAATATAATGGGAAATTATGGTTTGGTATGAGTATGGTGCTCCGTTGGGTCACTTTTGTTAACTGGCATTGCTGTATCTCATGATAACAGTAGGGGTCGTGAGAGCTGATAGCACTGTTTTAGGACAGGGCGGGGGAATTACCTGAATTGCCTGCCTTCTCTGACCTGCAAGGCTGAATCACAGTATTTATAACCACTCCCCACTCCCCCGGAGGCGTCGTGGGTCTAGGTACCAGGTGCTTCCTGACCACTGTCATCATGAGGGTCCCAGTGTACCCCCAGAACCCATGTTTAAATGTCCGCTAGGACTTGGACCACGTGACCTAAGGGGGAAACTGGGCCCAAACCAAGAGGTGCCTCGTTGACCCCAGTCAGTTTCTGCGGACATGTTTTTGGGGTGTCAGGTGACACATTCTCCGTCTGGTGATGCTCTTGACGCATGCCCTGCCGTGGGGCAGGGTGTCTGTAGCCAGGACGCGGCAGCTGGTCGCCCATGGTTCAGGCCAGCTGCCCCCAGTAGCTCCTCTTCATTTCTTCCTCCCTTTGTGTCTCCAATTAGAACAATGCATCCAAGTTGCTCCTGGCCATCATGGAGAGCAGGCACGACAGTGAAAATGCCGAGAGGATACTCTATAACATGAGGCCCAAGGAGCTGGTGAGTCGCACGGCTGAGCCTCTGGCCGCAGCGGTGCCTAGCATCAGAGCTTCACTGGTGGCAGAGCAGGGCATCTGCCTCCTCGAGCTTTCTTTACGATGCCGGCGATCAGAAGTGCCGAGAGAACGTTTGATTCGGGCCCCCGCCTAGGGCAGGGAAGTGAGCCCTGCGTGGAGTAAGTGTCCTCTGCCTTCAGCGCAAACACGCATGGAAGCCTCCCTGGCCTATTTCCCTTGGGGGAGGTGGCACCGGACAGGTCTGGGAGGCCGGCGGACTGGAATTCACGTCCGTCGCTCTGCCCTTTGCTGGGTCACCTTGGGAGGCCCTTGGACTCTCTGAGCTGCACTTTCGTCTTCCCTAAAAGGGAGATGATGGTATCAGCTGGTCCAGAGGGTTGCTTTGGAGACAAGACAGATGATTCCCACCGGGCCCTGCGCACAGTGCCCGCACACACGGTAAACCCTTCGAGAATGCACGGTCTCCTCTTAATTCTTCATTCACTGCCGCTTTGTGCCGCGTCTTCTTCCAGGGCTCAAGAATTCACGTTTCTCCTTGGTGCCCGTAGTCTGGGCAACAGAAGGGTGTTTTGGGGGGTGCTGATGTTTTGGGTTTTTTAAAAAAGAAAACACAATCTTGTTTATATTTGGGGGGTGATATTCACAATTGGCTGTGACTTCCAGGCTGGGAGTCTGTGCTGCAAACTGCGAGACAGCAGCTCTCAGAGATGCTGAACCGAGCTGAGGACGGAACTCTCTATTTGGACTTTTTCCCACGCAGATGAACTGTAACTGACAGACCTAAATGAGGGCACTAAAACTTTCCTGCCCCCTGGTGACCCAGTGTGCACTCGGGGCCAGGCTGAAGTCCCTTTATGTGTTCCTTTAAATAAAGTTCACAGCGAGCCCAGCTCTTTGATCTCTGAGGTCAGGAGTGAGTTCTCAGCCTGAGATGGAAGTCCTCTCCGAGTTTACATAATGGCTTATGTAACTCGGGGTGGGGGAGGCTGGGATCTGTCGCTCCTGAGTGGGGACAGGATGACTTAGCAGAGACCCCGCTCCAGTTCCCATCAATCCAGAGCACGCCCCGTCTTGGGTGGGGGACCTGGCAGCACCCCGGGCTGTAGGTGCCACTGACTCCCGGGTCGCCCCCTTGTGGTTCATTCCCGAATCTCGGAGAAGCAGCAAAGGCTTCCCGGAGTAAACACGGTTCTGAGCACGCGCATAGCGAAGACGCTCACGTGTCCGGAACACGTGTGTGCATTTGTGTGTGCACGCATGTGTGTGTACACGCATATCTATGTGCGTTCAGGCTCCCATGTCCCGTGCAACACGTTGTCTGTTCAGTTTGGTTTTAGAGAAGCGAAGGGAAGACAAGCTGAGAGAGCGAGGGTCTTGTCTCCATTATTATTTCTAGGGCCTGACCTGATGTCAGTACAGAAATGTGCGTCCCTCTGCCGCGCTTGGTCTTGGATAACGAGAAATAATTCAGAGTAATGGCCTCGAGGCGATGCAGGAGGCGGAAATGCCTTCTGAGTCATCAAAGAAAATGATTAATTTTTAGTACCACTTAAGGGTTGAAAGCATTGTGTTCTTAATCATTGAATGATTAAATCTTGAATGATAGGTTCATTTGATAAATACTGGCCAGACCCCGCTTCGTCCAGGGCATTGTGCTGGGCACCCGGGAGGGACTGAGAAATGGGCAGAGCCAGCCGTGTTCCTGGGGAGCTGAGGCCAGTGGCTGGGAGCAGGAAGGCCGGCACTGGAACACTCTGGGAAGCGTGCTCTCGGCGTGAGACAGTCAGGGGCAAAGCTCAGCTCACTAGCCGTGCGAATTTCAGCACGCCTCCTTCCCCTCTGCGTCTGCTTCCTCGTCCATAATCAGGAGGAATCTTTGACATCTCATAAAATGTTTATGAGCAGTAAAGTTTCTGAAAGAATGAAGATACTGAGCACAGTGCTTGGCACATAGAAAGTGCTGGTAGATGTCGCCCGTTAGTGGTATTTTCTTCACATGGAGTAGGCTGTGGGAGACAGGGAAACATTTGGAGTCAGAAAATAGTTTCATCAGCTATTCCTAAAGGCAAATGCTTTCCTTTTTAGTTTTTCCTGAAATGGCAAAGGTAGGGGATGGGGAGAGTTGGCAGAATGAAATGGAGAGAAGGGGAAAACGTGGCTTCTAGCCTTTGTTTGTATCGTATCATTGTTTGGAGGCTTTTTGGGTTTTTGTTTTAGCCATTGTCCCGTTCTAAAGGAGAAGGGCGTGGACCAGCCACAGAACGTCTCGTGGCCTAGCGAGAGCGAATGGGTTCCCCTGTCATTTCATTGAAGGCTGATTGGTGTTGACTGCCTGCGATCACATTGAGAAGGGTTCTGAGGCTGTGTCCACGCCTGCTGGCCGAGCGTACTGAGGCTGATGAACCGTGTCTGCCCGGGAGGGGAGACTGATAGTACGTGTGCTGTCATTGCCAGTCCTACGTGGGCCTTTCTTGAAGCAGGAACTCTGTTCCCTGGCCCTTCTTGCAGGTGGAAGTGATCAAGAAAGCCTACATGCAAGGCGAAGTGGAATTCGAGGATGGAGAGAATGGCGAGGACGGAGCTGCTTCCCCCAGGAACGTGGGACACAACATCTACATCTTAGCTCATCAGGTGCCACCCCTCCCCACGCCCACCTGCTGGGCAGGACTCCATGCTGTGCGCCCTTACACTTACTTTTCCTTTAAGGTTTTAGCCTGAGCTTGTTCGGGCTCGTGGTAACGGGTGCTGCCAGCCACCTGACCAAATGTGCCGAGGTCCAGGCGGCTTCCATTGCCTATTCCCGTAGGGTCATGTCCTTGGAAACCCCACGTTTCTTAAAAGCGTTCGCGCTGAGCAGTGACACTTGGATAGCTCATGACTGTGTCTCAAGACAGTTGAAAGGAGTCTTAGTCTTTTCATAAATATTGATGAGTCTGTCTTAACCATCTAAAGAAATAAACGTCAGCTGCCTGACCGATCGCACTTGGCAATCTTTGGGAACTTGTCATGATGACTTCTTTTTGTTTGCATTTTGGGGGATGTAGTAATACTTCCTACCCTGGCACCAAGAGGCCCTGTTTCGTAACTGTCTTCCCAAGTGGCTGGGCTTTTGCAGACACTTCCTCTTTCTGGAGGCTGATGTGTGTGGGCAGCCGGGAACTCTGCTGCAGGCTGGCATTTCCTGTCCCTTTCACCTCTCTTAGGTAGAGGAGTTTGGTAGAAAACAGTGATGGGATTGGGCCTGAGGTTGATAGATCCCTGCCCCTTCTCTCCTCCATTCCTGGCATTTAGCCCCTGAGAGGTCTCGGGCCATTCCGAATGCAGGCTCCGTGGGGCTGGATGGATAAACCCCATCTCCCTCCTGCCTGGCTAAAGGAATCGGGGCACAGCGGGACCTCGAGTGGGCATGCGCTTTCCACGCTGCTCTGCCAGAGCCCAGTATAGTTGCCGTGCAGCACACCCTTGATGGGGAGGAGAGGTGCCCTCGCCCCCTTCGCCCCCCAGCTTGCTGCTCGTTACTATGCGTCTTTTATACCCAGAGCTGGAAAGGAGCTGTGTGCTCCTGTGGCAAAGAGACGTTGACTCCCCTGTTTTCTGTATTTGTGTTCTAGTTGGCTCGGCACAACAAGGAACTTCAGAGCATGCTGAAACCTGGTGGCCAGGTGGAGGGAGACGAAGCGCTGGAGTTTTACGCCAAGCACACGGCCCAGATAGAGGTAAAGGCAGGGTAAACTCGGGGCCTGGGCCTGCGTCGAGGGCCTCCGGTGTTGGTGCCCTGGGCTGGGGCCGGCACGCCGTCATTGGTCAGAGCGGTAAACAGGTTGTGGGAAGCTACCGTGCACCAGGGCCTGCACTCAGTGCTAACGGCCAGTGATGGCCAAGCCAGTCCCGAGGCCTGCGTAAGGCCTGGCGAGAAGGCAGGTGAGTCCACACAAGGAGACGCGCCATGCGTTCTGACAGGGCTGTGAGGACAAACAAGGCATCACGAGACGGTCCCCCGGAGGGACCTGCTGTGGACCGTGGTGGTCAGAGAGGCCTGCTCTGAAGATTGGTATCGAAGCACAGACCTTCAGAAGGATGGGAATGAACAGGCAGAGCTGGGAGGCAAGAGCTTGGCAGACACGGGGAGGCCCTGAGGTGGGAGGTGAAGGTGAGGAGGTAGGATGTAGGGAGCGAGAGGGAGAGCAGCCCACGATCAGAGAGGGAAGACGGGTGGGCCCAGAGCCTGCAGGACCGTGTCCGCCATCCTCAGAAGAAGTCTGGACTTGGCCCTCAGAGCAGTGTGGAATCATTGGAGAGTTGTACACCGAGGAGTGATACGACCAGATCCGCCTTAGAGAAAACACACACAAGAAACAGGATCCTCTCCGTTTCGCAGCTGGGAAAACTCTGAAATAGGACTCAGAGCGGTTGTGTCATCTGTCCAGTTATCACTGTCAGGGCTGGAATTTTCACCCAAGTCTGGCGCTGACCCCCGAGCCTATGGGTGCTTTTTATGTCACCTGCCTTGTCTCCTGACAGTCGAGAGAGTGCAGACCTACGGGTGCAGGCTGTGGGCAGTGAGCGGTGGTGTGTCTGTCTTGTCTGGCTAATGAGGAAACGCACAGATTCAGCATCAGTGTCGGGGCAAAGCTTTTGAAGGGCTCACAGACCCTTTGGGCCGTGCGAAATGTTCGGGATGGAGTCTTGTGAGAGTATGTTCTCACCCGCTGCCTCGGGTCTCTGGGCTGTCCTAATAAAATGTGTCATTTCACTGATGAGTTGATCGTGACGGTGTGTGTAAGCTCATATTCTTGATTTATTGTTGATGACTGGACGTTTGTGCTCTGGAGCCCTTAGAAGATGAGCTTCAGGTGTTTGCGGTGTGGAACGTCAGAGGAGAAGGAGCCTTGGAGATCATCTCGAGCTCCTTGGCTCACCGGGGAGCAGACGGATGCTTGATCAGATTAAGAGGTGTGAGCGAGGTCATCCACCTGTTAGAGGTGGCAGAAGGGCTGAGTTCTGATTCCCAACTGTAAGTTTACTGAAATAAAGAGGCATGGATCAATCTTAAAGGATAGAGAGAAATGGCCAGGCAGGGTGTCCCGAGCTCTTAAACCCTCTTCCTGGGCAGCTGCCCATACCTTCCAGCCTCCCAGGGAATTACCTATGCAAGGTGGATAGCGCTGTCACTCCCTGGGGCTCTTGCAGACCCTTGTGCGTTCACTCTGGTCACTCGGGCCGGGTAGCCCTGGAGTCTGGGAATCAGTTCTTGCCAGGAGGCCTCCTGTGTCCTCCTCCGTTGCCTCCTGAGCCCAGACACACTTCTGAGATCATGTTCCTGCCGTGTAAGGGGGGGCTGATCCAGAGCCCACTTGACGGTGTGAAGCAGGGCGGCTCTGGACAGTGGGAGACTTCAGACTGTGTGTGCACCCGTGTTACCAACCCCCGCACTACAGTTCCAGTTAAATGAGGCTGGCTTATGAACCACAATTAGTATGATAAGGAAGCTTCCATAACCTGATCTCCAACTCACTTTGCAAGCCGTTGGTCTCAAGATGACGTCTCCCAGAATTTATGGAGGCAGGGCTGTGGGAACCTGTCTCGTTTCTGAGAGTTTCCCACTACAGCTTGACCTGAGTCACCTCTCTTGCTGCGTTGGGAACAGTGTTGGGAGAGAGAGAACCAGATCTTCTTGTAGAGGGCGTGGGCCCTGGGCCTCACCTGACTTGTCCAGCCTCTGGGGAGGAAGGATAAAGGGAGACCATGCCCCTATGATACTGCAGCCCGTACCCCTTTGGAAATCTCTGCCCCCCAGGACTGTGACAATGCAGTGTTGAACAATTTGAACAATCTCGACCAGACAACTCTCTCTGGGGATTGAGCCCATCTAGGAAGGGCCCGGGGAAAATCTGTGAGGTGTCCACCCCGGGACCCAACAAAGCTAGTTTAAAGAACAGTGAGTTCTACTATACCAGTGTTAAATGGGCATATTGGTTCATGCGTCGCACATGTTAGAGGCCATGACAAGTCAGAGGTAGGAGGTCGCTGCAACTGCGTAAACCAGTGATCCCCTTGTAGAGTTCCTATGTAGGAAAAATAACGCAACTTTGCAATCTGAGGAAGGCTATTAGGTGAGGTTTGCACCACAGCCTAGCTCTGCAGTAGGCTCGCCACTGGCCATGTTTGGCTATTTACATTAAAATTAAGTACTAAACTCAGACCCTCGGTTGTACTAGCCACACGTGCTAGTTCTCAATGGCCACGTGTGACTCGTGACTCTCCTTTAGGACGGGGCAGGCACGCAGACACATAACCGTTCCATCATTACAGAAAGTTCTCCTGGATATCCCCAGCCCAGAGCCTCATCTGAATATGTACACAAAACACGCTTTAAATTGTTCCAGATAAAACTTAGTCACTAGTCAAAATAATGGGTCTGAGGTTAGAAAAATACTTTAACAGACTTACCAAAATTGTTTTCTTACAGATCTAAGAGATACAGCCCAGTCTGGGAGCTGCAAAATCCCAGAAGTCTAGATCAAGTCTGTGTTGTGCTGCATCTTCAATACTGAGCCCGTTGCCAGTGCAGAGATCCTCAGTTGTGTGTTGGTTTTTGAAGCTGATGAGTACTGAACCTCATCCATTTTTTCCCCCTAGATCGTCAGATTAGACCGAACCATGGAACAGATTGTTTTCCCCGTGCCCAGTATATGTGAATTCCTGACCAACGAGTCAAAGCTACGAATATACTACACTACAGAGCGGGATGAACAAGGCAGCAAGATCAACGATTTCTTCCTGCGATCCGAGGACCTCTTCAATGAGATGAATTGGCAAAAGAAGCTGCGAGGTAGGTCAGCAACGCCTCCAGAAGCTACAGAGACACGCGGTTCTGGGGTCTCACACAGCAGGGCTTGATGGTGGCTACGTGGACCTCCAAGTAGGAGCAGAGCTGGTGCGAGTTAGGATTCTGTCCCCCTCTGGGCACCGAGAAGACTGGGCACCTTTGGAGCTGATAAGTGTGCTCCAGCCTTAGGGTGGCGCCTCCCCTGAAGGGGCTTCCTGCCGCCTTTGATCTGATCCGCTTGCAGAGCTCCAGGGAGAACTTGGCATGCCCTTTCTTGGTATCTTGATGTAGAAAATAAAAGGAGCGGAGAACGGGCGGGCCCGGCGCTCACAGGATGGTGCATTTGAGCAGGAGACAGCCCACCTGACTGCTCATTTACTAGCCCACCTGCTCGGAAGATGCCGCTCTTCCCCCTTTTATGGGGTAGCTCGGATTTTAGACCCTAGTGTCATTTTATAGGCAGTGGAATCATTTACCGCTTGAGATGCGTCACTGGCCACCAGCGAGTCCCGTGGCGGAGCCCAGCCAGGTGGGCTGCAATTACTCATCTAAAATACTTTTATAGGGCTTTCCCGGAAGGCTTCTCCGCGCCCGGTTTTCATTAGGGTTTTAACGTGATCCTGCGGTACCGACAGTACGCTAGGCACCAACTGTTACGACCCACTTAGAGAGGACGGTGCTTTATTCCTGTCTGTTAGTCAGGAGCCAGGATTTTTATTTGAATTCCTGGATTCCAGCTGCAGTTGTGATCACTGGGGCTCCTGCTGCGGTGAGGGGAAGCTGGGCTAGAGGTCAGTTTCTGGACGCTTTTGTCCTCTTCCGCCCCTACCAGCCTGGGCTGGCACAGACTAGCCTCCTCTACTGCTTCCACTGCACTGCTTTGCTCCCTGCCTCCCCAGATTCGGTTGGTGTCAGAGGGGCTTGTGCAAGCAGGCTGGCCAGGAGGCGCTGTTCTCACCTCACCCCCACTCCATCCTCCCTGATCTCTAAGGGGCACCTCATCGTCCGGCACTTTAAAGCATTATCATATGTTTTGCTGAGCCAACCCATTCCTCACCCAGCCCCATGCTTGGTGTCTGGACCACCTTTAGCAGAACAGCGGGCGTGTCCTCCTTGGTGTGGCCCTCAGAAGACCTAGAGGACAAGCTGCCCCACTCTCTGTGTGTCCTCGTAGCCGCTGTGGGCTTGACCCAAGCTCCTCCCGCTGAAGCATCGTGAGTAGTGTTGAATGTCTACACAGCACCATGCTTGGGCAGTAGGATAAAAAAGACACCCAGAAAGGTAGACATAGACCCCATCCGTCGTGTACTCTTGTGTTTTCAGCTATTCCATGAAATAGAAGGCACCTTCCTCTTATTTGTTGATTTTGCTCTTCACTGAAATAGTCCATAATTCCAACTTCAAGGGATGATCCTGAATTCGTGTATCCAAACCTCCAAAATAGTTATTAAAATGGTGATTTCACCCTTACCAAATGTACGGGTCTACTAAGTACTAAGACTGGTCAGATACATTCATTCTCTCAGAATTGTGTTGTCAAATAGGTATATAAAATAGGCTCTCCAGTGGGGCTTATGAACTGAAAGAAAGGTCTTTCACCTTTTATGATGAGGGGAGATACCTTGTCATCCCTGAGATGTTGTCGTCAGCCGGGCATAATAGGAAGACCTCAGCCCCAAGAGGTGGGAGATCTGAATTCCATGCTCCTTCTGCCACTCCCTGACTCTGTGGCTCTGGGCAGATGACTTAACTTCTTCTAGGCCCTCACCTATAAAGTGGGGAATTAAGACTACCTGATTGTTTGATTGATTGCAGAATGGCCATCTCATCATTCCAAGATTTATGTTGCATTGTAGCTAATACCTTCTCTTACTAAGTCTGTCTTTGTTTCAAAAACAGTTTTTGTTTCAGTGAAGCTTAAACACAGCTATGGCTGTCAACTGAGAGATTTTAATTGGCTTCATAGCTTTCTGCTGGTAAGAGAAAAATTGAAAGTAATAACGGAATTAAACATGATTTGCATATTTAGGAAGGGGAGAAATGTACTCAGAAGTGCAATTAAAATGAAATATATTGTCTTCTCTATGTAGCTTATTCCTCTTCTAATAAGTCTGCAGAAAAGATTTCTCTGGCTTATTCATGAAGCTCCTCTTCCTTTTCCTGAAAGTATCACAGAGAATCATCTGTGCTTTGGAGAATCTGTAGCTAGGGCTCAGGTACACAGTAAGGTCTGTCTGAGACTCGGATTGCTTCATCTTTTCTTCTGCAAGTATTAAGATACTCAGGTCCTGTGCTCTCTTGAAACCCTCTTCCCTGCTCTCCTCAAAACACACACACACACACACACACACACACACACACACACACACACACACACACACACACACACACACACACACACACGCCCATTCTGTGCATTCACATCCTCTGTCCACTGTGCCTCTCTGACACCTTCTCCTGAAGATCCTGGCCCCAGTGAAGAGAAAACTCTGGGCTAGGAAAACTAGGAGATAGTGAGAGGAAATTGAGACAGAGCTGCATATGCTGACACTTTGTTATGTGGTATTACATGGAGTTTACCCTCATGGTTATTACACACATCAGAGTAGAGTGGGAAATTCTCTTGCTACATGCACATGGAGTCCAAGTCCTCAAGCAAACCCCAGTTCCTTAAAAACAAACAAACAAGCTAGGGAGGAGGGTTACCAAGAGATGCCCCAGGTGCAGTTATTTAAATCGCCCTGCCCATCTGGGATCGTGGTACCCTGTCTTCTTGCACCTGCGTAGATACCCGGTTGACTTGAAGGACGGAATGTTTGTTCATATTCAGTGACACCACAATTTAAGTACAGTGTTAGTTTTGTAAAAGTAAGATTTGTGAGCTGTCTGCCATAGTTGAAGACCATCGTTGAAGACCATAGTTGAAGACCAGCTACTCTCACACTTAGTATTGAGAGCTGCTCTGAAGGGAATTCTGGCTTACCCATCACTGAGCCCTGCCATTTCCTGCCTTTTTGTCTTTTAACTTCTTAGGAGCCTGTTACACATACACTGATGTGGGGAGGATTTTGTAAATTCCCATGAAACCCTCACTCAACTTCAACAGTTTTCAGCCCTTTGCCATCCTTGCCATGTGTCTCTTCTGTGCTCTCTGGAATGTTCATATTCAGATCAGAAATGGGCTTCAGTCCCAGAAGAAACACCAATAGCCATTGTCTACAGAGCGGGTGATTTCTCATCTTAAATCTGCTTTGGCAATTAACTTATGAAAAAGTCATTCATTAACTATAGGTGGGACTGACTCCTGGTCGGCTCTTCCATTGAATGGTGACATGAGCCGCTTAACTTTGTCCCTGTCACTGAGCCCAGCAGGTCTCTGAGCTGGGGAATGAGATCTCCATGCCTTCCATCCTCTGCTGGGCCTCAGTTTCCCTCATCCATAAAATGAGATCTTTTAAACTAGATGATGCTTATAGCTCTAAAACTCTACAGTTTGGAAACATGGCCTCTTAAAAAGTGCAAACGTGAGATGAGCAGTTATTAAATTATCCAGGGCTCTGTTTAATTATGCCATAACTTTATTTTGGATAGAAGTTTCCAGAGGCTTGGCTACTGCTATAGGCATCGTTCGAGAGTCATTGGATGTGTCCCTGGCGGCTGTCCTAAAGTTAAATGATGACTTCATTGGGAGAGAGAAATAACATGCTAGAGATCCATTTTCACATACTCCACACTTTTCTTTGGAGGAGGATAATGTTGAATGAGACTGTCTTTTGGAAACTTTGCCTCTGGCCTGGAGATGGAAATTATTCCTGCCATTATCCTAAGTGTAAGGCACCACTGAAGAGTTCAGAGGAAAAGGATGCACGAGTGCACACAGTGTGGTCACCGGCTTGTTCTCCTAATGCTGAGATGCAGCCAGTGCGGTGTCACCTGTCGGTAACAACGGATTAAGAGGGCAGCACTGCCTACAGGGTCTCTCGCCCTTTGTGAGGGCTTTGGTTCCACATCCTTTCTCTACCGTAGCCTTTGCAAATGGGAGCTCCACTGCTGACCGTCCAGGCAGAACTCCCACTCCTAGTTGGCAGATGACCTGGTTTTAGGAAAGGGATCATCATCTTGCTTTTAGTCACCAGTGAGTTGGTGAAGAATTTCGAGCAAGGGAAGAGTGTGGAAGAGGTAACGTTGTTCCTAGCCTGGGGCCCAGCTGGGCCAACTCTGAATGCTGTGTGTCCCCCCACCCCAACCAGTGCCCCCCGCTTCTCAAAGTCTCATTGAATTTTCAGCTCTCCTTAGGCATCTCATCCAGTCCCAGCGCCCCAGGGGGAACTGAGGACCCGGCGCGTGAACCCTGGATAACCCCCAAGATTCCATAACTGATGGTGTTGACAGGGGCATGCAGGGTTTTTAGATGCTCCAACTTTTCCCCTTTCTTCTCCTCCTTAGGCCCCAATACATCTTCTGTTCCAGTAAGTACTCCAAACAGAAACAAACCAATCTGGTGTCGTTCTGAGCCTATGAGTCACCTTCAAAACAAACGATCGTTTTTACTGTTGTGGTAAAAACTGGGAACAAAAGTGGACTTGTAGGGGCGGAGCGGGAGGGCCGTGTGGATTCCCAGCGTTCTGGCTTGCAGTCTTGAACCTCACGGGGCTCTGTCCTTGTTTCCACAGCCCAGCCCGTTCTGTATTGGTGTGCCCGCAACATGTCTTTCTGGAGCAGCATTTCATTCAACCTGGCTGTCCTGATGAATCTGCTTGTGGCCTTTTTCTACCCATTTAAAGGAGTCCGAGGAGGTACCATCCATATCTTTAATTTCAAGGAAAATTCCAGAGGCAGCAGGAAGGCTGTGACTTGCATCTTAAACGTGATGCCTGGAAGTACTGGTGCAAGTTATGGGATCCCAGTTACCCATTTTCAGACAAAATGAGAGTGTAGCTTTTTACCACGGGTTTATTTTTAAATCTAACTTGAAATAATACAAATTGTGTGTCCGTATTTATTTGCCAGGAAAGAAAGAGAAGAAGCTATTTACTGTATTAAATCTGTAAGGGTTCATCTTAGTCAGCCTCCTTGTTTTATATGTTGGGAAACTGTCAGAGAAGCTGAGCGATTTAGCCAAAGTCACACAGCCAGTCAGCGACCGAGCTAACCCTAGCGCGTAGATATTTTGATGCTCAGTCCAGTAGATGTGTTTTTCCCATGCCATACTTGTGAAATTGATTTCAGACTAAAGAATTTGTAGGAAATCTCTGAAATTTTTTTTTTTTTGACAAGAGGTAGGGTGAGGCAGGGCTTGAGTGACTGCAGACGGCACATCCTTGGCACTTTAGTCTGTTAAGAGCTACATGCCCTTATTCACATAACGAAACGTGCTGTCCATGGTCTTGCTGGGTTTCCCCCACCACCGTCTCCTTCCAGTCACCTGTATGCACATCCTGCACATTTTGCTGAGAAAAGGCAAGCCGTTCAGGCGGGGCATTTTTCTGTTTGGGGCTCCTCGGTTTGCGTGACGGCTCTCTGGAGACATTTACGCGTGTGGGGTTCTGGGGGTTGGCGGAAGCTCCTCTTCTATTAAACATCTACGGCCTACTTTTCTGACACCTGCTACAGCCTCCTGGGAGGCCTGCTTTTCAGCTCAATTTCTCATCAGAGCTTTTTGGCAGATCACCTCCCGTATGTATGTCACGACCTGCCAGGAGCCACCTTGTGTGAAACATAATGGGATGAAGAGCCCAAAAGTAAGACCAAAAAAAACTGAAACAGCGCAGAGGTAAATTCCAGGCTCGGCTCTGGATTTAATAATGCAGATGTCACGAACGTAATGGAAGTAAGTTTAAGGTCAGATTTGAAAGTGGTCATATGTTCTGTGATGTGTCTAACTTACTCATCTGAGGCGTTAGCTTTTCTGTTTGGCCTGAAGCTATGTTGAAGGCTCCATTTAAGTGATGTTTTTCCCCCCAAAAGCCGTACTTAAACACCAGCCCAAGGGGCATTTTCCTTTAAAATGCAATATCAGGAATCATAAGTGTCCTTGGCTGCAACGTTGGGCAGGTCCACAGGGCTGCAGGGTGTTGCCCCTGGGGGGGAACGTCTGCCTTCACCAGGGTGCCAGTCAGCGGAGGTAAGAGCGCAAAGTGGTCAACCCAGGGCTTAGGTGGAGGGGACAGAGCCCAGGCCTCTTTTCACCTCTGGGGAGCTGTTGTGCACATCATAGCAGATTCTTCAACTATTACTTTGGATGTGTTTTCGTTTTACCCTCCACTTCTTTCAAAATATTTAAAATTGATTTTTTTTTTTAATATATCTTGGCCATTTTCTTCCCTGGTCCCTTGTGGCAGTTTTGAGGCCAGTGCTGGGGACAGTTCATTGACACCTCTCTCCTCTTCCATGATAAGCCTCATCCAGTGGAGCAGCTAGATTTACAAAGTCCAGACTTCGTGTCTAGGCCTGGCTCTGCCACTCACCTGCCACGTGACTCCGGGTCAGCCACTTCAATTAGTTCTCCTTATCCTCTCTTTTAAGAGGTGCTTAAATTGAGCCAGTAGTTGTGAAACCTAGGTGTGGATTTAGAAATTCCTGTGGAGGTCAGGAGAAGATAGTTGCTGACCTAGTCAGGATCTCTGGAGCATCCTGTTTCTTGCCCATCCGAGTTCAAGAACTACTGGATGCAATGATTCTTAAAGGTCCTTCCATCTTTACAGTGGTGGCACTCAAGGTGACATCACCCCTGGCTGATCTGTAGAAGTCCAGGCTTTCTTTTTTGGCAGCATTGGCTTTAGAACTTCATGCAGATAGACTCAACAGAAAACATAATTAGATGTCCTTGGAGAGAACAAGGTTGATCTGACCTAAGGAAGCCCTTTCCATTATGCAGTGACCGAGATCACCTCAAACACATCCACTCACTCAGAGGGATTTACTTTTTTCTTTTGGAAGATGTGTCGGGGGCATCTTCTATAGTCACTGTTGACCATCTTCAAGAGGAGGGTTGTGTTAGCCCGGTCTAGAAACAAAATCTGATTGGTTATCTGAAAGTATTTCTTTGAGAGCAATATTTGTGCTCATTGAATCCTGAAACCAGGATTTCCAAAATGTCCCTCTTTCAGGTGTGTAATGACCTTGCTCTGTGTGCCGACATGGCTCTGTGACTTCCAAGGCTTGTGGCTGCCAAGGACACTGTGGCCTTAAAAGCTCCTTTTTAGAAGTATCATTTTCCCCCTTTATTTCAGAACTGATGAGTCACAGCGTCTTTGAACAGCATGAAAATTGGGCATCTTCAGGTTTCATACTGAATTTGTAAACATGGCATGATGATTAAAGCACATAAAGTACTACTTTTTAAACTTTCTTACTGTTGAAATTTTCAAATATATACACAAGTAGAAAGAACAGTATAATAAACTGCCATATACCCATAAGCCCAGCTTTAACAATTACCAACATTTTGCCAATTTTGTTTCATTTATACTCCTACTGTATTTTCTGCAAGATTTTAAAGAAGTCTTGACATCTTGTCATTTTGCCCATAGATATTTCACTGTGCATCTCTAACTTCTAAGAATATTTTAAGATGTGTATAATCACCATACCATTATCATATCTAACAAAACTAACAGTAAATCATGTCATAGCCTGTCCATATTCATGTTTCTCCAGTTGTCTCAAAGAAGTCTTTCTATAATTGTTTATTTGGAATCTAGCATTAATTATCACCTCTGTTTTTATAGTGGGAAGACAGCAGGTTTTTATATTGTCCCCTTCAGGATTTGAGTACATGTGTTGTACTGGTCACATTTATTACACTGAGCTCTTAAGAGCAGTTTATGATAATCAAGTGCTTAAGAAAATGAAAGGCAAGCCACAGGCTGGGAGAAAATACTTACAAATCATACATCAGACAAAGGGCTTATATCCAGAATATATAAAGAACTCTTACAACTCAACAATAAAAAGATTACCCAATTAAAACAGTGGGAAGAAGATTTGATCAGTTACTTCACACAAAAAAAGACATATGAATGGCCAAGAAGCACAGAAAAAGATATTCAACATCAGTAGTTATTAGAGAAATGCAAATGAAAACCACCATGACATGTTACTAGAAACCTACTAGAATGGCTAAAATTAGAAAAACTGACGATACGAAGTATTAGTGACGATGTGGAGCAAGTGGAACTCCCGTATATTACTGATGGGAAGGGAAAATGGTACCATCAGTTTGGAAAACAGTATGGTTAGGTCTTCTAAAGTTAAGCATGTACTTAGGGTCCCAAAATCTACTTCCATGTTTTTGTCCAAGAGAAGTGAGAACATACACCTACCCCAAGATTTGTACTTGGTTGTTTCCAGTAGTGTTATTTGTAGCAACTCCAAACTGGAAACAACCCACATATCCGTTAATTATTAAATGGATAAATCAGTGGTGGTGTATTCATATTACGGAATACTACTCAGCAATAGAGAGAACAAACTATTAATATACACAGTAACCTGAATGGATCTTAAAAATTTTGTTAAGCGAAAGAATTAAAAAGACTACCTACAAATACGATTATTTTTCTCATTTCATGAAATTCTGGAAAATGCAGAGCTACAGTGGTAGAAAGCAGGTCCGTATTTGCCTGGCATTGGAGATGGGGGAAGGCATCAGTTGCAAAGGGCACAAGGAAGCCTCTTAGGGTGATAAAGTTGTTTATATCTTGATTGTGTTGGCAGTTACATGAGGTCATATGACTGTATACACTGCCAGAAGTCATCGAAGTGTGCACTTAAAACGGATGGATTTTTTTTTTTTTTTTAATGATCGTTAAGGCCCATTCCTCCAGGGGCGTATATACTCCTGGTATATGCTGTGTCACCTTAGGCAAGATACGTAACCCAAGATTCCGTTTCCTCTGGAGTAAAATGGAGATGATAACAGCAACCTCATAGGGTGATCAAGAGGGTTAAATACATGATAATCCGCGTAAATGGCTTCATACAATATCTAACAGCTGTTAAATGCACAGCAAGGGACACCCAGGCCCCAGCATGCACCTCTTCCTGGATTTCTGAGAAGCTTCTGCCTCTTGGCGCCCATTCCTAATCAGGTTTACCTTTGAAGGCTATCCAGAGGGAAGAGGTAGGTGGCTGGGGTTAGGGGGACAGTTTTCAGAGAGAAAGTGAGTCTCAGCAGGTGTGGACGAAATGAACTAGGGCAGCCAGCAGGCTCGTGGAAGAGCTGGAACCTGCCGGGGCGTCTCTTTCCCTGGCGGTGCTTCAGTCCCAGCAGTTCTGGAGAATCGAAACTCCTTTATGTAAGTGGCCTTAATCATGTAGTGCTACTTGTTTACATCTGAAGGAAAGTCAAAACGTGACAGCGTTTGAAATAGGGGTGTTTTTTTTTTTTAATGAGTGTTTTGCAGAACCTTATTTTTAGCCCTGTTGGCTCATGTTACATAACCAAGCCGTCTCGTGGGACACTCTAAATAGAACTTGCAATAGCAAGAGATGACAAAAACTGGTATAAGCTCTTTGACTACAAGGATAATCTAATTGTAGGATGATGCTAATGATACGGAAGTTGCTTTCCTCCTTGCCTTGAAGAAATTTGATGCAGGCAGGGGACCTGCACTTTTCCTTAGCTTGCTTTTAATAGAAATTAGAAGTTTATTCTTCCAGCTTGCCTCCCCTCAGAGTGAAGTGTGACACATGTATGAGTTCTGCTCATGGAACAAACTCATTTGATGGGTGCCTACTGGGTGCCCAGTGCTTCCCTTGGGGAATTTGGAGTCTGGTGGGGATGGGGTTTAGGGAGGGGGCAGTGACCGCTAGAGAACAGTGTCCCATAGGGATGACCAGGGGTACAAGAATCAGAGAAGGAAGGAGCACCTGGCATGTTTTGTGAGGAGGAGACTTCCTAGAACAGGTGACATCTAAGCTAAGACTTAACATGAATGGGAAAGGGAGAGAATTTCCCAGGTAGAAGGAACATGTATCAGTAGAAGGCTTGCAGGTAAGAAAACATGGATGTGATTGGTTACGTCTGGGGCAGAGAACTGGACGTGAGGGTTGGGACATACAAGGCCAGAGACGTGGTTGAAGAAAATGACGTTAAACCTGTTTTGGTCTGTCACCTGTACCCGGTGAAAGCTCTGATCTCTGAGAGCCCTGCCTTGTCTTTCCAGGAACCCTGGAGCCACACTGGTCAGGGCTGCTGTGGACAGCCATGCTCATATCTCTGGCCATTGTCATTGCCCTCCCCAAGCCCCACGGCATCCGGGCCTTAATCGCTTCCACAATTCTCCGGTTGATATTTTCGGTCGGATTACAACCCACGTTGTTTCTTCTGGGAGCTTTCAACGTAAGTATGAATACCTTCATCGCCACTTTTTTGTTTACATACAAGTAGGAATGCCTTCCATCCTCCCCAGAATCTTGGCCTGTGCTTCCGGTGCAGAAAAATATTATCTGGGTCAACTGTTAAAATAGCAGAAGCAAAGGAGAGCTGCAGGTGGCCGTCTCCCTCTTCCCCTTGTCACAAGATGGTGAACCTCTTAACGTACTCTCTGGGCACCGACAGTCTCATTTTCAGGGAATATTCCTCTCAGAATTAGGCAGACAAAGGGAGAGAAGTTGAGATCTGGGTTAGTTTTGCCAATCAGGTCAAAGGTGTGCTAGGACAAGAGATTTTAGCCAGTTAAGTCAAATGACGGAATAACACAGCACCCACTTCTGGTGAGGACCTCAGAGAAGCAAGAGGAACTGTTGACAGAGATGGAGCAGGTGGAGAGGTAAGAAGAGAATCAAGGAGAGTTACCTCAAAGTAGTGACATTTGGAAATGCTCTTTCACCGCTGTGGATGGGCAGATGCCAGCTGCCTCTGCAGAATTCCTAGGAAATGGACGCAGCTGATATGAAGCCATAAATTGGAGAGGTTTCCTGCTGAAAAAGAGGAACGAACTGGGACATGTGGGGATCTAAAACTGCCTTCCAGAGGGTTCTGCCCTGAGTGTATAAGGAAGCTGAGGTCACTGTTCAGAAATGGAAGTGATACTGCAAAAAAGGTGAATCCAGTAATTGAGGGCAATCATAAATGTCCCCCAGTGGCTGTTCAGATGGCAGAGGCAGCAAGGGCGCTAGGGGAGAACGGGGACAGGGCTGAAGTTTTGTCTTAAAGAATGGAGACAGTGGGGCCAGGAAGCAGGGGTTGAGCAGAGCATCTTCCCCACGGGCCACAGCAGCGAGGGGAGCCCGGGCCTGCTCGGGAGATGGCCGCCCGTTGCGCTTCACCGCCTCTGTGCCTCACGTACTGACATGTAGGGCCTGATCCTGTACGGGGAACCTGGGCCCTGCATTTCAGGAAGACGCACTGGGGCTTCATCCTCCAGGGCAGCATGTTCTAAGTTGATAAATCTTAGGTGAAAAGAGCGTTCCTTGGTCAAATCCATGTGCGAAATGCTGGGTTAGGCAACATGAAAGGTTTTTCACGGCAGCATTTCTGAGACTTTAACATGCTGATGCGGGTTATGAATCTGGAAGAAAGGGGCACCAGGTGTTTGTGTTTCCCGAACTTACTTGCCCACATTTTTGGTAAAGCATCACTTGGAATTAGTGTTGTATAGAATACAGGTTGGGAAATGATTCAGGGTTTTTGAGCAATTCAGTGGTTGAGAAAATTCCCTTGGTAGTGGCATGAATGTACACGGATTTGTGCAGGAGGTTGGGGGACCACTTAGGGCCTCTAGCAGGGCTTTCAATTACGTGTGACGAGCCTGCGTCTTGGTCATAACGGAGAAGAAGGAAGGTACAGATGTCAGAGCTTCGGAGGGAACAGTGACACGTGGTGGGCGTTGGGTCTGAACCTTAAGCCTGAAATTAGTGCCGGGCTTGGTCTGGGTCCTTTTCTCCAGGCAAAGAAGGTATCACTGTCTTGACTGGGTGATGAAGGAGGCAAGTATAACTCCAAATGTTTAGTCACGGGGGGCTGGGAGAAGAATGATGCCTCCAGCTAAAATGAAGTCACGCAAGACCTGGTTTTCGGGGTGAAAATAGACGAAAACTGTTGGCTCACTGGGCTCGAGGTAACAAGACAGGCTATTAATGTTGGGCCTCATGTTTGGAAATCGGCCATGACCAGAGTGACAGAGCCACATCAGCATTGAAGCAGGAAATACAGGCTTCACCTGCAGTGAGAGGAAGCTTTTTAAGAAAGAAATACTGGAGAAACAAATAAATAAAAGGAAAAAACACTCAGTATTTCAGAGGTTGTCTTCTGCGAGTTAATTCTTTTGTTTCTCTGGCCTTTGGTCATTCCATAGTTTTCTCTTTAACGTAAGTCAGTTGGTGTTTGGATAATTAATGACCATTCATAATACCATTAGCTCGGGGGCATGGGGGGGGGAAGCTGAAACAGTAAACAATTACTCAGAGGGGATAACAAAAGAGGAATGTCATATGCAGCCATGGGAGAAGGAATAGCGGCTGTGGACACACAGCGAAGGAATGTTGGAGATCTAAGAGCTGGGGAAGCAGCCCAGGGTGGTGTCCTGGCAGCCTCGTGCAGGGACGGTGGTGAGAAGGGTGCTGCAGGAGCTGGGGTTGGGTGCTAGGGGTGGACAGGGCAAGACGGCCGTGTGTGCCCTGGAGAATCCCTGGGGACGTGGGGAGAGCCGCTGCAGTAGAGAGCTGGGACCAAAAGCCACATCTGACACTAACCAAAGCGGGGTCCGTAGGAAGTGGGGACAGCAGACTAAGACCATGAATAGGAAACAGTTGCTGGTGAAGCGACAGAGAAAACGGGGGCAGAAGTTAAAGGGGAGAGTGGACTCAGGTGAAGTGGACTGCTCTGTTAATACCGCAGGTGCCTGGGCTTGTGTGAGGTCCTGGAATGTCGAGCAGAGCGTGGCCATTTTTTTTTTTTTCTCTCTGAAACCCCAGCAACACAGTTCTTTCAGAACGAATGATGCTTTCTCACCCTAAAAAAGATCCTACACTGGCAAAAGTTAGAATAGTAGAGGAAAACGACCTGGTGGATTGAAAGGTTAGCCTGTCTGAGAAAGCCGAACCTTCTCCCTGGGTGTCGGTTTCCCCCCTTATCTGATTGCCGAGAAGCTCGCTTGCACTGACCCCCCAGATTAACTGGCACTGCTTCCGCAGCACCTGTGGCCAGGCTAGCTCGGGTAGCAGGAGACGGTTTTACCAAGTGCAGCCGAAGCGCACTCTCTCCACCTTTCTCCTGATTCAGGTTTTTCTGGCAGCGTGTTGCTATAGGCAGACTTCAGGCATGGGGTTTCTCTCAGAGGTGGGACTCTGTTATACAGTAGGTCAGCCTTCAGTTGCAGGGGTCAGAAAACCTAATCCACGCTCATAGAAGCAAAGGAGAAAATGTGACTGAGAATCCTAGCGCCTGGCTTCAGGTGTAGCTGCATTCAGGAGGCTGGACAGTAGCGTCAGGGCTCAGTTCCTCTCTTTTGGTTCTGCGCTGGTGGTACCCTTGGGCTCCATGGTAATGCAGGATGGATGCCAGCAGCCTCAGAGGTCACTTTCTGTCAGGTCCAAGGTCAGGGGTAAAGAACAAAGTTGTCTTACGCTGCAGTCCCAGGAAGGATCTCAGTGGGTGTCATTGACTCCATTTGGTCACGTGCCTATCCGTGAAGCAGTCGTTGCCAGGGGATTGCCATAATTCCGACCGGCCAGGATGGAGCCCCACCCAGACCTCAAGGACCGATACATGGGAAGGGATGGATCCCCAGAGGAAAAACAGAAGTTACTCCCAACCCAAGAAGGGCCAAGCGTTGGTACTTTACGAGGTCCCAGTGTGGCTCCTTCTGGGGGATCAGACTAGTCTTCTTGGAGAGTTGGGGGGATCTGATAGTATAGGTTGGGAGGGAGACTTCCTTTATTCTTCATACTCTTTTATGCTATTGGGAAAAAATGCTATTACTTTTACCATGTATATATGACTATTTCAATGAAATATGAGTTTATGAAAAGGAAGAAATGGGGAAAATCACATTTCTCTGCTTATTAATAAGGTTACATACTTTTCATATATCGTTTTTTAACTTTTTATTGAGATGTAATTGACATATAATATTAGTTTTAGGTGTACGACATTTTGATTTGATATGTATATCAATTACAAAATGAATACCACAATAAGTTTAACTTTCATCACCAAAAAAAGTTTTAAAAAAAGTTATTCCCAGAAAGGGGGGCAGGGGAATAGAACTCATCCTGAAGTCACTTACTTTCCCCTGCCCACCCCAAGAGAATTCTCACTTTCCCTGTAAGATTAGGAGCCATGGATGACAAGAACTGGCTGCTCCTCATTAAATTGCAACCCTCTAATGCGAGGCATGTAACAAAGTTAGAAACACTTTTAATCATGCTGATCACAGGGTTCGTGGATTGAGGTGACTTCTGTGTTTGACTAACTCATGGAAGGATGTTAGAAATGATTCATATCTCATCTTGAAAATCATAATTTCAGTATGTGTTAATTTTGTTTTTGTCACTTACAAATGCCACTTGATTAGTGTTGCCCATGAAGTTATTTGACTGTCACGTTAACTTGCAATATGCCTGAAAAGCAAAGTAATGAAATGACTTTGATCCGCAGAACAGTTCTCCGCGCTTTCGGTGGGCCCTGGGTGCAAAAGGAAGCTTTTGTTTGGGCACAGGCGCCGAGAGACGCCTGGGGGCAAACTGCCCTCGGCTCTTGTGAAGAGTCTGGAGTTCGGCACGTGGTCCGTGCTTATCTGACTGTTGCTCTCATTGTTGTCAGGTCTGCAATAAAATCATCTTTCTGATGAGCTTTGTGGGCAACTGTGGAACATTCACCAGAGGCTACCGAGCCATGGTTCTGGATGTTGAGTTCCTTTATCATTTGCTGTATCTGCTGATCTGCGCCATGGGGCTCTTCGTCCATGAATTCTTCTACAGTTTGCTGGTGAGTTGCTGGTGTTGAAAGATTTTACATGTGGGCAACTAGGAGAGCATCCTCTGTCCTTCCTCCCCTCACGGACCCCTCTTTTTCGTGGTGACTGGTGTGCCTGGTCTACGAGGTCATAGCCCGCCCTGTACGCAGCGTTTGGGGCATCTGGAGAGGAAAGCTACCCAGGGAGCAAGTCAGCTATCAGGAGCCTAGGAGGTGCGCGATCACAGTGCGTGATCATGATGATAGATGATGCCCGCCATCTGGGTCAGGAGACGTTGCCTCCATGTGCACCTTTGTCTGTCTTATTTCTTGGCCTCAGCCAGCACTTACAAGGAGAATGTTTTTGCGACTATCACCTTCTGACAGTTCTCATGGGATCCATTTTCCAGTGAAAACATGTAGTGCCAGTAAGAGCGGGAGGTATTTTCAAAGACCCAAGACCCATGGCAATGAGCTTGATAGATTTATTGATCCAGGAGACCTTTTTAGCAGAAGTTGTGTTCCAGTTTGAGCCGAGTGGTTAAATGTCTTGATTTTCCATTATTTTCCCCCTGAGCAGGTTTTTAAATGACAGACCTCTATCTGCTTATTCTCCTGTCATTACAGGGAATCTTGACCTGTAGGGTTGTAGATAAAAAACCACTTCATGGTACCTATGTTAAATGACAGGAAGCATAAAATTGACCTTTCTGCGAGCGAAACCATCCATAAAGGGAATACAGGAAGTATTAGAATGTGTCTGATGATAAAAAATGATCAAGGGCTTCCCTGGTGGCGCAGTGGTTGAGAGTCCGCCTGCCGATGCAGGGGACACAGGTTCGTGCCCCGGTCCGGGAAGATCCCACATGCCGCGGAGCGGCTGGGCCCGTGAGCCATGGCCGCTGGGCCTGTGCGTCTGGAGCCTGTGCTCCGCAATGGGAGAGGCCACAACAGTGAGAGGCCCGCGTACCGCAAAAAAAAAAAAAAAAAAAAAAAAAAATGATCAAGGCCTAAGTGTTGACTTAAGACGAGGGACTTGGGAATACCCTGGCAGTCCAGTGGTTAGGACTGTGCGCTTTCATTGCCAAGGGTGCAGGTCCGATCCCTGGTTGGGGAACTAAGATCCTGCAATCCGCGTGGTGCAGCCAAAAAAAAGAAACGACGAGGGATCTACTTGCAGAAAGCAGAGCAAGGAAGGCACTTCCAGGAGTTGCCGTCCATGTGGTCTCCAGGCTGGTGACTTAACTGCTCTGTGCCTCAGTTTCCCCATCTACGAAATGGGGAGAACAGTCCATTTCCTGGCAGGGCCATCATAGGGATTTTCTGCTACTTCACGTGTCAGGGTCTGAGAACAGCACCGCCACAGAAATGCTGAGCGATGGCCGGCTGTCATTACCGTCTCTGTCATCCCGTCTCCCCTCTCCCAGCCGTACACCATAAAGGATGCACCGTTTAGGCCTCCAGGATTAGCTCCTTCCATTAGTGGTGGATGTTGGCAGACTGAGGGATATAGATACGGATTCCTTCCCCTCATTTTAAAATAGGTCTGGCCGTACTTTGAGGTTTTAGGCAAAGAGGTCTCTGGATACACTTGTGATGGCCATTACGTGCCCAATTTTGGTCGCTCTCTATCAGAGATCTTTAGAGCTCTGTGTATATTTCTAAGCCTTTTTGTCTCATGCAATGACACCCCTGGGTGGGGTTCCTGTTTGTGAGTCTGGGAGGCCCAAGTCCGGAACCTGACAAATTCCTGTCCTCTCTCAGTGGGGAGGCAGAGTTGAGTCGGGGTCTCTCCCACCCCTGCTGAGGGGTCTCTCCCACGAGGTAGGGGAGTCCCCTTCAGACAGTGCCATCTCGCCCTGGCAGAAAATGACTTTTCCAACCATCTATATCCCGTTGGCTCTGTTTCTTTTTCTGTTCATAAGATTCTTTTCTTTTGGTCACTGGCAGTGCCAGCCAGTGCCAGAACTAGACGCGGTGGGTGTCATGGTGAGACGAGGCAGTGTCGTCCCAGCCCTCACGGGCCTCATAGTGTAGAAAAGAACAGTTACTGTCACTTACTGACTGTTCCCTGTGTGCTCTTTCTGTCCTCTCTCACGACCGCCTTTGAGGCGGACGAACTCTGCAAATCACCACTGGCCAGGTGGAGCCTGGTGAGGCAGGTCACCTGCCCGGAGTCGCACCGCAAGTCAGGGGCAGAGACCACGACAGTGACGCAGCTCTGTTGACTCCCGGGTCTAAGTGCTTAAGCACAGCCCTGAGCTGCCTTTCATTTGAGCCTGTGAAAAAGTCCCTGCTTCGGTGAAACCGGTATTTCACATTGCAGTCTGCATGCCTGCCTTCCCGTCCCTCACCTGTCACAGAAGGATCAGAGGGGCTCCGAGCTGCTGGTGATGCTACCTCGGCTCAGTGCACTTTGAGAAAGACTGACCAGGGTCAAATGAGACTGGGGTTGGACGCTTCTCGTAGGTGCTTCTGCAGGGTTTCTAAGTCACTTTCTGTGACTTCAAGTGATGCGTTCCTTTTGGTGTCAAAAGCAGTATTTAACATGTCTGTTGGGAACCACAGACAAAATAGTGAAACCGTTCACATTATTCCATAAATGAGGAAAGCCTGTGACAGGAAGGAATTGAAGAGAGACCTCTAGCAGGGAAAACCCACACGTCACGTGAAAACTCTACACCAGCAGGGCGGAAAGGCAGAGTGGGCGACTGTGGCCTAATTGAAGTTCACCCTGAGACTGGCTGAACCTGGTCCCAAGCCTGCATTCAAGTTGTGTCCTTAGCAAACTATTAACATCCCAAGATGAAAGTGTACAAAGTTCCTTAGCAGGCGGGTAAGAAAGGGAGAAATTCACATGGTCAGTAAACGTGGAAGTGTTCTAATGTCAAACAGTGACATATTGATTAAAACACGAGCGTGATCCCGTGTTGTACCTGTAATGTTGGGAAAGGTTCAGAAGCACGATCATGCCCACTTCTAGTGAGAGTGAGCTAAAATGGGCCTCGTTCTCTAACAGTGGTAAGGATAAATTGGTGCAGCCTTTCCGGAAAGCAGTGGAGTGAATCTTGTGTGTTATGTTTGACCCAACAGTTCCATTTCTGGAAACTTGCCAAAAAGAAACAACTGGACAGGTATATATTCAGGCACGTGCAGAGGTGTTCATCACAGCATTACTTTTAATGATATATAATTGAAAACATCTTGACTGTTTAAAAAAGGAAAAGATATTGATTGAGTAGACTGTGGTTTTTCCATACACACTGGAATACTAGGTGATCATTTTTTTTGAAACTGACATAAGGTTTATTATTTTTTTCCTCAGAAAACATTATAACAGAAACAAAGCTTAAAAACATAATGAAGTAAAACTTTCCTTAACAAAGATCCATGGACATAAAATGAAAAAGCTCTCAGAAATCCAAATAGATCTAATTGTTCTTTTTATTAAATATAGACACAGGTGGCAGCTATATTGCCCAAATTCAAGAGACTATAAATACCTCAGGACCATATTCAAATAATCTCTAATCTAAAATGAGTGAGAGTACCAGAAGGAAGAGAGAAAAGGTATTATCCAAAAAATCAGACCACTGCTTTTTTTTTTTTTTTTGCGGTACGCGGACCTCTCACTGTTGTGGCCTCTCCCGTTGCGGAGCACAGGCTCCGGACACGCAGGCTCAGCAGCCATGGCTCACGGGCCCAGCCGCTCCGCAGCATGTGGGATCCTCCCAGACCAGGGCACGAACCCGTGTGCCCTGCATCGGCAGGCGGACTCTCAACCACTGCGCCACCAGGGAAGCCCACTGCTTATTTTTAACCAGAGCTGTGATGATAGTTATTGACTTAGATTTGAAAAAATATCTATTTTGATCACACCCTCACAGAGATTCTGAGTTCGTCAATCAGGCTATCATCCAGGCAGGTACTTTAACTAGGTGATCTTTTTGACATGAAAATGTTCATGATTCTTTTTACCAAGCAAGCGGACTATATGCCAGCTTACGGTATAATGTTTTTGTAAAAATATGTATGCATACGTTACACTTTTTTCAATTATGTAGTAAGGTCAGAAGGAAAGAATTTGTTGAGTAAATGTCTATAGATATTGGGCTTATTAGTGATTTTTGTTTTTTCTTTGTGCTTTTTTGTGTTTTCACCATTGCACTTGTCTAATTTTCTAATTAGAAGAAAGTTTTTCCT
The DNA here is from genome assembly GCF_963455315.2 of Globicephala melas. Taxonomy (NCBI): domain Eukaryota; kingdom Metazoa; phylum Chordata; class Mammalia; order Artiodactyla; family Delphinidae; genus Globicephala; species Globicephala melas. Next base: position 11,459,072 of record NC_083324.2, on the reverse strand, counting down.
TATCAAGTGATACATGTCCATTGTTTTAAAATCAGAAATGATAGATAAATGAAAAGGAAAAGGTTACTTGTCATTTCAGTGATTTGGGGGCTGTATAACGTCTACAGTTCTTAGCCCCAGAAAACAAGTGGCGTTTGTTGTCTGAAGTTGCTCTTACTTGCTGCTTCATGGTGAGTTGCTGGAAAATATTTAACCAACATTAACAGCAACATGAGCCTTTGTACTCTTATATCGAATAAACGCCTCTTCCTTGCTTCCTTTTAAGTGTCCTCCTTTACCCGGTGCCCTTCACACTGGTCTCAGGACACAGACTGGCCTGATGGAGGCAGAGGGGCTAATTGAGCAGAAAATGAACTCAGACGTAAAATTCTAAGTTGGAAGGGACTCGGAGATGAGCTAGTTCAGTCCACTGATTTTACCAGTGCAGAAACTGAGGTCCAGAGAGGTCTCATGGCCCGATCAACAGCTTACAACGAATTAAAAGCAGAGTCAGGATTCACACCCTTGTCCCCTGACTCACTTGGCTGTGCACAGTCATTCCCCAAAGCCACGGTGGAAGCAGGACCTTCAGGACAGGATCAGATGTCCACACAGAGGCCATATTAAAGCTAGCCCCCACCCAGGTCCAGAATAACACCATGCATCTCTTCTCTCATGGCTCTCCGCCAACCCTCCAGCCAAATATCTGAGATTGTAGTTCCTAGAAAACCAGCTACTGGTCTCCCATACCTCTAAGTACTTCCAGGGGGCCTCCATTTCTCATGAAGCCAAGCTCTTGCAAAGCGCAGGCCCCTTGGACAGAGGGCGCACCAAGATGGTGAACCCGCGGTGAACCGCAGGGGGTCTCTGCCCCGACCAGGGCCATGGGAAGGGTTTAGGCTTCCTGGCGTGTTACCACCGCCAGCGTCCCTGCTGTGTACTATCTGTGTGACCTTGGCCCAGTCTCTTCATCCCTGCTGTGTACTATCTGTGTGACCTTGGCCCAGTGTCTTCGTCAGGAATTTAATGATAATTACCATCGATTGTGGACTTACTCGGCACATAAGTATGACTGTATGCTAAGCACTATATATACATCGTCTATTTATTCTTTACAATAAGTCTCTCTCCTCCAGTCTGCAAATGATGAAACTGAGGCTCTGAGAGGAAGGGGGTAGTGCCTGGTCCTGGTGGTAGCAAGCGGTTGAGCTGAGGTTTGAACCTTTGTCCGCTCCAGAGTCCCTGCTCCCTGGCCTGGCCCATTGCAGGTCAGCCAGCCCCGTATCCAGAGTGGCTGGCCCTTAATAGAAGCTCAGTGAATAATCCCTAAATGAATACCAGGCCCCTCATCCCTTTCCTCCCTTGTCCTCTGCAGCTCACTGGCACAGCCTGTATCTTCTCTATTCCCAAGACCTCTAAGCGACATGTAAACAACTTGAAATTGCTGTTGTTTCCCACCCTCCTTTTTTATATTTGTTTTTCCTTATTTTTAGCATCTCGGTTTTCACTGTAAAGACAGGCAAGGGTAACACGTTAAGGGTATAATGCTTTTGACTTTCCGGAAGGGTAAATTGTTTATAAATCATTATAAAGTTGTCATTAGGGGATACTGATGTCCATCTAATATAGAGGCTTCTTAAAATGGTCCCATTGTTGTCCTTTCATTTGTTTTTAAAGCTTTTTGACTTAGTGTACAGAGAAGAGACTCTGCTTAATGTCATTAAAAGCGTCACTCGCAATGGACGGTCCATCATCTTGACGGCGGTCCTGGCTTTGATCCTGGTTTACCTGTTCTCAATAGTGGGCTACCTTTTCTTCAAGGATGACTTCATCTTGGAAGTAGATAGGCTGCCCAATGAAACCATTCTTCCAGGTGGGTTTGGGATCTTCTGAGCTTTTTTAATGTTAAAAGAGTATTTCCTGATTACAACTGAACTAAAAATGATGACTTTGGCAGTGTAGGTATCTCCCTAACACTCAGAGTGTGAACTGAATACAGGGCTTAGTTTTCACTTCATTCAAAGGGCGGTATGATGTGTCAGTGCGAAGTGTGAGTGTCCAGATGCTACGTTGAATTTATTTACTAAAGTCCTATTTTAAACTAGTACAACATTTTCATAAAACAGTTTGACCATGTATATTGAAAGTATAGGAGTATGCATCCCTCTGGCTTGGTAAATCTACCCCTGGGAATTTATCCTTTAAAAAAAAAAATGTAGAAACAGATGTGTACGGAAGTGTGTTCATTGCAGTGTGAAACTGGAAGCGATCTCAACGTAAGGGAGTGTTTCATTAGAGTGTGGTTCATCCATGGTGTGGTGACACCTGCAGATATGGTACGTCTTTATAAACCTTCATGGAAGAGTACCCAGGATATGGTAGGAAATTGCAGAAGAATAACTACAATAGGGTCTGTGTACATTTTTATTTTTAATTAAAAAGCTCATATATGTCTTATAAAATATGGAAGAATATACCCCCAAACTGCAGTCAGTGGCTGTCTCTGGGGCATTTTTTTTTTTTTAAAACAATGTGCACGTTTTACAGTGAGCCTATATGATTTTCATTTATAGAAAAAACAGAAGAGATTTCCTCTTTTGAGAGAGAGAGATACATATTCTTGAGTGATACCCAAGTGCCTTTTCCCTCAATTAAAATACTTGACACTAGTAAGTGAAATATTACTGGTTTTTCATCTGGTAGCCAGGCGCCCTGAGTCCAAGGAACAAACTAGAATTGTAACTAAGCCAGGCAGCCTTTTTCTCCCTCCCAAATGCTGCATTCTTGGCATGTAACTCCAGCCTCCAAGTTGACACTAAAAATGGCATTCACTGCCAACCATCTTAGGGTTCTGAACTAAACTGATCTGGGTCTCAGATTTCCACTCCCGCTTCTCATGCAGACTTGGTATAAATCTTGCTGGAGTCTGTATGTTCAGTAGTGTTTGTCGAAGAGTTTCAGCTGTTTGTCTTCAAAGTTGGAGAGGTGCTATTTAAGTGCGATATTTCTAGTAAGCTTACAGGAATTGACATTTCTGGCTTTTTTCCCATACAGATCACCAAATGAAAGTGTAAATTGCATCTCTGCTTTGAATTTATATGCAGGCTTGTCGGGTGTTATTTATGTAAAGAATTGTTTAATCAGCCGTGAGTTGGGGACTTCAAACATTTTAACCATATGTTGCCAGATTGTTCATCATAAAATTTCCTTCTCTCTCCAGAAGCCAGTGAGAGTTTGGCAAGCGAGTTCCTGTACTCTGACGTGTGTAGGGTGGAGACTGGGGAGAACTGCTCCTCTCCGGCACCCAAAGAAGGTAGGACCTCGCAGCGTTACCATGTTAGTGCCAGGCTCCCCCCAGAGGCTTAGATGGTGCACATGACATTGGAAGCAGATGAAAGCAGACTCACTGCTCAGAAGTAAGGCCAGTAGCAAAGAGGAAGGGCTGGGAGAGAGGAGGGGGATGAAGCGGGGGAAAGAAGGCTATGTGGGAAGAAAATAGCTGCTTCATTGATTCAGCCAGTATTTACTGAGTGCCCACTATTTGCCAGGGACTGTGTTGTACTCTAAGATATAATAAACTATAGTGGCAGGGTCGGGGCCGGGGGAGAGGGAGGTGGGCAAAGAGGTGATTACTAGAGAGGATGCTAAGTGCTGAGAATAAGGATGGAATATAGAAGATAGGCACCCAGCCTAGTACTGGAGTAAGAGTATCACCCAGGAGGTCACAGCTGAACGAAAACAGTAGAATCTTGGGCGAAGGAGGAGGGGTCGGTATTCCTGTTGGAGGGAACAGCGTGCCTGAAGGCCTGGACGTAGAATACGGCATGTTTAGGGAGATAACGATCACGAGGAAGGAGAGCCGGAGGAAGTGAAGCCAGAGAGGTCAACAGAGGGCCAGATCATGAAGGGTCTTACATGTCAGGCTCAGGGGGTCAAAGCTTACTTAAAGGATGATCCAGGTTGTTGAGAGGGGAGTGATATGATGAGATAGGTGTTTTAGCAAGACCATTACCGGGGGCGGTCAGCAAGTTCTTCCTCCAAAAACCAGTAAGAATGGACAGTTTCCAGTTTAAGGCGATTCGTTCAGCGGACCAACTGTAAAAATGTTGCTGGATTTAGCCCTACAGCATCCCCGGTGAGGAACCTGGGCCCTGAGCTGAGAGAAGAGATGCTTATCACTCAGCGTCCTGTCAGCGCCTGTTCGGAGCTGACACTGTAGTTTAAAATCTGAAAACGATAGGGAATATTTTAGATTTAATAGAGGGCAGGGCAATTCTGGGCTTGAGAAATTAGCAAGTTTTAGTGATGAAAACAGTGATGAAAAAGAAAGCCTTGGATGCTCGATTCCTTTCTTTTATTCTTTCTGGCTCCTGTCTGTCCGCTGGTGAGGTGGCATTCGGGAATCATGATGTCCAAATCCCGGTATCTCTTTTCACTCACGTTTCAAATCTCTCCTGACTTGCCCTGTTCGCAGAGCGGGTCCCTGCAGAAGAGACGGAGCAAGATAAAGAGCACACGTGCGAGACGCTGCTGATGTGCATCGTCACAGTGCTGAGTCACGGGCTGCGGAGCGGGGGCGGAGTGGGAGATGTGCTCAGGAAGCCGTCCAAAGAGGTAGCTGCGCCCCAGGGGAAGGAAGAGCAGGGGGGCGGGGTGGGTGGTGAGAGCACCACGCAGTGGGCTCCAGTGTAAACCGAAGACACACAGGCAGGGCTGGGAGCGGTGGTGAGGAGACGTGCGTGCAGAGCCAGCTGCTTTCCTCTCTGGTCACCGTCGAGTTGCAGCCCTGGGAGGAAGCCCCAGTGCGGAGGGGGGCAGCTTCTGCTCTCCCCTCTGTGTATTTAAGCGATTCCTTCCTTCGGGGGCCAGGTCTGGCCTGCATGAACACATTCGTAAACCCCTTAGATCCCAGGAAGCTGCTCTCGGGCACGTGCCACGTGACACTTGGAGAACTCACAGTATACACAGCGGGTGTGAAAAGAGCTGCATTTGTGGCTCTTACACTTTGACACCCAATGTAACGTGCCGAACGAAGCACACGGCGCTGCTGGGGTTTGGGGTGGGCCAGGAGGGCTGGGACGTCTGACTTGGAGGCATCCGGTCCCCTCCTTCTACCCTGAGCTCTGCAGACCCGAGTGCTGGGGACAGGGGGTAACCCGCTGACAGAGGTGCCTCTGTTCCAGGAGCCCCTCTTTGCTGCTCGAGTGATCTATGACCTCTTGTTCTTCTTCATGGTCATCATCATTGTCCTTAATCTGATTTTCGGGGTCATCATTGACACCTTTGCCGATCTGAGGAGCGAAAAGCAGAAGAAAGAAGAGATCTTAAAGACCACGTGCTTTATCTGCGGTGAGTGGTGGCAGCCTGGCTTGTGCCGAGGGGCTGGGGGAGCCCAGACTCTCCGTGGGAAGGGCCGCTGCCGTTCTCCAGCGTCCCTGCCCTTGGCACTGAGCGGCCCCTGATCTGTTCTGCTGGGGAGCGTCTGGAGTGCCCATGGACTTAGTGCAGCACTTGGCGGTCGGTTTTAAGCAATAAGCTTGGGCTCGCAGAAGCATCATCATACACCATTTGAAATGTATGTGTCTCAGGGTCTCATGGTTGTTGGGCTGCCAGAGCATCTCGTGTTCCCATTCTAAGTAACCAGAATGGAGATCTTGCCTCCACCTCCAGCCTGTGGATGGCTTTACTGCAGATGGTAACAGGTTTTAAGTGGAAATAGAGTCCTCTAAGAGCATACAGTGCAAATGTTCAGAGCTTGGGCTTGGGAGTCAGACCTGGTTTCTGATTAAACCTCTGCCACTTAGCTGTGTAACCATGGTATAGTCACTTCACTTCTCTGAACCTTTATTGTTCATCTGTAAAATGGGTACAATAATATGTACTTCTCTGCCTTATCTTGGGACTTAGGAGAGCTAGTTTATGAAACACGCCTAGCATAGCGCGTGCACTGTGTAGGCACTTAATGATGAGTAGTAAACTGCTACATAAGGGAGGTGCATGGGGTGCCAGAGATATCATTTTCTGTATAACTACAAGGAAATACATGTAAATGCAGATTCATCATGTAGGAATCTGGGAGCTGAGTAGTCATTTCAAGATTGTTCATAATGTAGTTACTAAATACATAAATTTCCTACTGGTGCGTCTACTCAAAGAATGATCATTTTTCCATTTAAAAACTTAAGAGCTTAGATTTTTGTCCCCTTAAAACCATTTAAAACTTCTCCTTTTGACAGAATTCCAGTTACAGAAGTCATAAGAATAGTACAGAGAATTTCTATATACTCTTTCCTCCAGTTTGTCACATGTTAAAGTTTTCCTTCATTTTCTATATTCACACACACACTATTTTTCTGAACAGTTTGAGAGTGGCTGGCACAATGCCCCTTTATCCCTATTTTAATACGATATATTTCCTAAAGATAGGACCCTTCTCTTATATATACGCAATATAATTATCAAAATTGGGAAGTTAACAAGGATGTAATACTCTTACTTAATCTACAGATCCTAGTCAGAGTTCACACTTTATGCCTATAATGTCCTTTATAGCAAATGATAGTCCCAGGTCATGTGTTGAATTCAGTCCATTGACATTTTTGAAGAATATAAAAGTTAGTTATCTTGTAGAATGTCCCTTGGTTTGGGATTTTCTGATGTTTCCTCATGGTAAGATTGAGATTATGCATTTTTTTATAGGAACATCAAAGAAATGCTGTATTCTCCTCAGTGCCTCATATCAGGAGGTACATGCTGCCAGTTCATCTTATAACTGGTTGTATTAACTCTGATCCCTTGGTTAAGCTGGTAATTGCCCTGTTTCTCCACTGAAGTTACTTTTCTGCTCTTTGTAATTGAGAACCATTATATGAGGAGATACTTGGAGGCAACGTAAATATCCCATTATTTCTCAAATTAAATGTTAACGCACCAGTTTTTGCATCCAGTTTTTTCCTGAGTCTGTGATTGTGATGTTTGCCAAATGATGATCTTCTTCCTTTACTGTTTTTTCTACATTTGTTAATTGGTTTTTTACTTTAAGAAATAACTTTCTCTTTTCCCTGCGTATATTTGTACTTTTGTATTTGTAACACAATGGATTTGTGTGTTTTTAGTTAATTCGATGGGTTGTATAACCCTTTACTGTCATAATTTATTCTGATGCTCAGATTGCCCCAGATTTTGAGAGCCCCTTCAAAGCAGGCTTCTGTGTTTTTGCCACGTCACCATCATTTATTATGGACTTTCTTACTTTTTTAGCACCATGAGGTATTCTAGATGCAAGCTCACCTTGCATCTTCCCTGACCCAGCCCTGGTATCAGCCATTTCTCCAAAGAGCTCTGGTTCTGTTTAGTGGAGACTGGTATTTAGAAGCCAAGATCTGGTGACTGGGTGTGCTCATTCCTCTTGGTGTGTCACTGCTCCCAGGGCTAATTAGGGTACAAATCTAGAGGATACATGTATCCACAGAGTTCTCTATCTATTTCATAAACACATGAAAAAGGATGAGTTCACACCCATACCTCTAATTCCAATTCAACAATCAGAGTTTATTCTGTCTCTCTCCCTTTCTATCTTTGTGCTCCCTTCTTTGACAGTTAGATATCTGACTCCCAGCATCACCATATATTTATTTATTTGCTCAATCTAAGAATGCACAGAAGCTGTTTTCAGAATTGCTCACCTATACCTCTGCAAAAGATAAACTTACCAGCTGTCATTTAAACTGTATGTCTAGTTCTTTTTGTCCTTCCCCCGTCTCCTCACAAACCTTTTAACGTGTCTCCCTTTTGGCATTTACCTGGGAGAAGGGACTTCGCATTCCCTGGTTGCCTATGTGCACGGACCTGTCACACCCATGCTCATTTAACCCACACACACTCCTGGAACCTAGATGGTGCCTTCCCATCCCCTGAGAAGGCAGCTAAGGCACGTGGAGACCAAACAGTGACTGGTCAGTGGCAGAGGTGGAACTCAAGCCCAAGTCCATCTGACCCACGGCCTGTGTTTTCCTGCTATGATGCAAAAGTGAATGCATTTGTAAGGCCAGCAGAGCCCAACTCTTTATAAAGACAGGAGTGAAACCACAGCCTCCTCTGGATGGATGGTTCTCTCGTGGGTTTTTCTGCCCCATGGCTGCTCACTCGGGGCTTTCTGTCTCTTTTTAGGCTTGGAAAGGGACAAGTTCGACAACAAGACTGTCACCTTTGAAGAGCACATCAAGGAGGAGCACAACATGTGGCACTACCTGTGCTTCATCGTCCTGGTGAAAGTCAAGGACTCCACAGAGTACACAGGGCCCGAGAGTTACGTGGCGGAAATGATCAAGGTGAGCGCAAAGAGCTCCTGGAGGCAGGTCACACTCTGGCCTGCCAGCCCGGCTTCAGCTCGGAGCATGGTACCGGGAGCCAGCGGGGAAGCTAACATCCAGCGTCTACTGATCCCTTACCATGGACCGGGCGCTAGTCTCTGGAACTTCGTGAGTCTTTGCAGGTGACCTTCAGAAGCCCCAGACAGGGGGTGTCATCTCCAGGTTAAAGGAGGAAGCACTGCAGCTCAGCGAGATTAGCACACGGCCGCCCTAACCGGGGCTGGGCTTCTAACCTAGATCTCGCTCTGTAGCCCGCCTTCCCACCTCTATGTACTTGGCCTCTCTTCCTGATGATGGATCCCTTTCTGTTTTTTTCTCCTTATATAAGACCTGGTCTCTAAGCGGTATATTTTTTAAATGATCACTCGGTGTAGTTCGGCCTGGTTGGTCCGTTTGGCCTCAGCCTAGCCTTTCTGGGAGACAATTTGCTAATCATCAGGAAGGGATCACGTGATGGAGGAATCTGAGTCCCAAATTAATCTTCTTGCTGACGGGGAGCGTGACCGCCGTGGCCGCCGTGGCCCGGGAAGGGGGAAGCTGCCGCAGGTTTGCAGAGCGCTCTTCTCAGGCAGGGCTTTGTAGAGGCACCAGGCGTGTGCTCTGGGGGTTCCGGGCCAGCTGTCCTTTCATCCCTGTGGTTCTGAGCTTCATTGAAACGTTCAGGGGCGTATGGTAAAGCAACGAGGCATGGATTGTGAAGTTCAGGGAGTCTGTGATTTACATCAGCTCCCTGAGGAGAGGGGACGGTGAGCTGGGAAGAAAGACTACATGATTCACTGATCTCCTTCCTGTTGCCAAGGACTTGAGCACGCTGCCCAGGTATAAGTTATCCTAAATGAGGCCTTCTGTGTTTTTTTATGCAGATGTGATTTTAAAGCTTTTTATGCAAAGGAACCCCAGGTGAGGGCTGGTCACTGGCGGTGGACACAGGCAGGCCAGTACTCACGGGGCCCTAGTTCTTGAGCACCCAGTTCTGAGGGGCTTTCTGGGGATGCTGTACTGTCTGTACCATGGAGGCCCTTAAGTCTAATTCTGTGCTTCTCATAATTTAATGTACACATGAGTCATCTCGAGAGCTGGTTAGAATTCAGATTCTGATTCAGCAGGCACTGGCAGAACTTGAGATTCCGCATTTCCAACAAGCTTCCAGGGGATGCCAAAGCTGCCGGTTCGTGAATCATAACCGAATAGTAAGAGTCTAACAGAGAAGACAAAACAGATACTGTTTTAAGAAATTATCATCCAAACTGGTTATGTGACTGCCGAGGAGAAGTATTCCTTCTTCTGTATGGACTTAGCTGTCTGTGTGGTCTGTGAAGCTCTTCCACGTCTCTTACTGTGTCGAAGGAAGAAAACCACCCAAAGTGGGGAGCCAGGAAGAGAGAACTTTGGGGGTGAGGAGAAATAGATGGGGTTTCACCACAGAGATGACTTTTTAAAAGGTTTTAAAAGAGGGAAGGTACAGTACTTCCCTGGCGTTCCAGTGGTTAGGACTCCGCGCTTCCACTGCAGGGGGCCCGGGTTCGATCCCTGGTCGGGGAAGTAAGATCCCGCACGCCACATGTGCAACCAAATTAAAAAAAGAAAGAAAGAAAGAAAGAAGGGTAGAGAGACCAGAGCGATCAGAGCAGGAGAAGGCAAGGAGACAAAATAACACAAAGAAGGGGGAGAAAAAGACACGAGTCCCAGAATGCGGGTGATGGATGTCCTCTTTTACAGATGAAAGGGAGGCTTAAGGTTAAGTAAGCTGCCCAGGAAGAGCTCAGAAGCTGGGATGCAAGCCCGGGTTTAATGACCCGGAACTGCACTCCATGACCCCGGCATTGGGAGGACACGGGGAGGGTGCTGGCAGCTCTGGGCCAGGTGGGAGCAGGGTCTGTCCTTAGAGAGGGAGACTGGGAATTCTGGTGCTTGTCGGGTGCAGATGTTCACAGGGGAGGTTTCCGGGGTCAGGACACATTAACTGAAATGTCTTCAGGTCCCTCCTTTTCCTCCTCGTGTCGACAGTGCCAGGTTACACCGTGTTTGATCGGCATTCATGCAGACACAAACGTGTCTGCATTGTGTAAACGACCCTGCCTTTGCATTAAATCCTTTAACGTTTAGAAGAGGTAGCCTGTAGTTTTCACCCTCATCACACATTCCTTTCCTCCCCTTACTTCGTTTGCCTCTCTCTGAACGTGCCCTGTCTTTAAGTCTTCCGGGGGCCAGTTTTGAAGTTTTCTGTTAATCACCTTGCTTTACGGTCACAGAAAACTCTGGTGCACTTCTGGGTTTCTGTCTCGGTCACGAAGACTTAACAGGAGCCTTGTGAGCAGTCACCTGCTGAGGATTAAAAGCCGGAAGTCCCCCCCGCCGGCCACCCAGCATGCTCAGAGCCCCCTGCGTTCCCTGCGCTTTCCCATCTACATCATCCTTTGTGTGAGAGCTTCTTGTCAAACAGCCTGAAAATCTGTAGCATCAAAGAATTCTTAACTCTGAATGTCCAAGTTGCTGAGGAACCAGATGTCTCGTGTGCTGGGCGAGGGCCCAGGAAGCGTTCGATCCACCAGCCGAAAGGCGATGCCATTTTGCCCACAGCGTTCCTGGCGGTGTCTCGCCCTGAAGCCACATGAATCCTTGCCGGGCAGGCTCCCTGGAGAGCCACAGTGGGCTAGGAACTGGGGGTGCCCAGCTGAGTCACTCAATGGGGGCTGGCAGCCCGAGGGCACTCAGCCGCCACGGTGGGGCAGGCTCCTTCCCCCCGCCGGCCTGCCCCGGGCATGGGCTCACTTAGTCAGATGCCACAGAGGCAGCCCCAGATGTAGCCCAGCCGGTGCGGCAGTCCTCAGTATCCCTCCTCGCGAGGCGGGCCTCTGGGAGGAGAAGCCAGGAGATGTCTCGAAGAAGCCAACTCTGGGAGGCTGCAAATACTCCAGCGTCAGGAGGGAGAAGGGCAGCTGACGAGCAGTGTCAGAGATGGAAGGAAAAGCCGGCCAGGAGTCCGTGAGGCCCTTCGGCTTATCACGTCCCAGAAGAAATGACTGAGACGGGCCCTTTGGGTTCCTCGGGAAAACCGCCTCTTGCTCCGTGGCACGAGGCGGTGGGTGTTGAGTTCTTCTTCAGCTCTCCTTTAGCCCGTTCATTCAGATCCCAGAGACTCCTAAGGAACTGGGATGTCACAGTTGCCAAAAGACAACCCTGCAGAACCAAATGGAAGAGGCCCCGGGTGGCCGCTCGGAGGGTGGGGGAGCTTTGCAGACGCCCCGAAAATAACTGCTTGCAGATGGGGTGTCAGGGATGGCAACTAGGTTTTCATCTCAAAAACCAACTGCTTAGTGGACTCTGCCAGGGGCTCTGATGGGAGAAGGCTTCTTAGAAGCCCAAGCTGACTTTGAGAGGGCAGCTCCCGAGGCTGCAGTTCCCTGGAGAACTGGCCGACGGTCAGGGGGCCAGGACCTCTCTCTGGAAACGGAAACATCTGGAAAGAAGGAGCATTTGATGCTCTGCCTCACAGCCAAGAACTTAGCAACCGGATGTTCACCCACAAATTAGTTTTCATCTAAACATAACAGAGAATGGTTTCCCTCTCCTGATCATCCCGTTTCCTTTCACTGGAGATGGGACCTTTCCTGGCAAAGCCAGGCCCAGGCTGGTGCCTCCCAGGCAGTCATCACCACCTAAGAATGGGATCTGGGGGCAGAACGTGGAAGGTGTGCGTTTTGGCTCCGGCCCTTCCGAGCCCGGTAACCCCGGGCAAGTCCCTGGACTTTCCTGACCCATGTATGAATCGGGATCAGTGTCCCCTCACGTGTCCATGGGGTGGCGGAAAGGAGAGGAACGTGTGGGCCCGGGGACAGAGGTGGTAAGCACTCAGGCACAGAGCCGTCAGCCGGGAAGCAGAGGGCTGCAGCGTGGACAGCTGGTGCGAACACCGACTCCTAGGTGCCAGGACTGCGTAAGGCGTCTCGGCTGTTGACGTGCTATTACTGAGAAAAGTCAGAACAGGCATCCTCCAGTGGAAAATTCCTGTGTCTTCCTCTCCCTTAAATTTAAAACTGTTAAGCGTCCTTAAACGTTGAAGCAGGACCAGGCTGACGTTATCACTGTCTCTCCGTTGAGTCGGTCACGGATACTTGTGACGTTTGTCTGTGCGGTTAGGGCTGTCCTCCGCTCGGGTTCACTGCCCAGGACCAGGGGTTCCGGCAACATGGGGAGCGCCCCCGGAGTGCTGTGTGTTAGATTCTATCCTGATTATACTGGGTTAGCTGGTGGGTTCGTCTCTTGGCTTTGCGCACATGATGGGAGGTGGCACTGTGCGGAGGTGACTTCGGGACGCTCAGCCTCTTCTGTGACTCTCTAAGTTACAGGACTCCCAGCGCCACCCGGTAGTGCAGAGCCGGTCTCAGATTCGTTGACTCAGGCCCCAGACAGGGCTGAACTTTCAGAGAAATGTGACTACAGAGTGACCTCACTTAGCCCTGGCAGTTCAAAGGAGGAGGAAAAAACCCTGAGTTCCCTTCTCCCCATATGAACTTGAAGTCTGGTGCTACCACATAGAGTTTTGGCGATAGCCTTTGTAATAAGTGGACTGTTTTTTTTAACCCTGGACTATAATTTACGTACCACACGCCCTTGCTTGAATGACGTTTAGCGCTATTTGGCTTTTCTCCATTGCCAGCTGAAATGAGAATTTGTGTTAGTCTATACATGATGATTTGACAGGCCATGCAGTCTGGTGTATTTAACCAGAATAAGTGGTAAATCAGTTGTGAGTATCTTTGCCTGAAGGAATTTAAATACTGCACAGTGGGCGTGTTGTAGGTAAAAGATCAAATGTATGATTCCAAGCAAAGACCCAGCAGCCCAATTTTCTATGACAGTCAAACTCAGGATAAAAGTCAGTCCTTGAAAAGCAGACCTAAGTTATTCTTGAAAGTTAGAAACTCGAGAAGCATTAAGAGGAGAGGTTGGTAAAGAAGACCAAACAATAACTTAAATATTAAGGCATCTATTTTGCTAATAAAATAGAAATTTCCCTTCTGAAGCTTGGAATTCTACCTTGTCAACATAAGGTGTATTTGCAGAGGTGTGTTTTTGAGTTAATTGCCTTTAGAGACAGGGTGACCAGATGGGATACTGCTCATCCGTAGTTCACAGGGGCCGCTCCAGCCCCTCCTCTTTGCCAGGATAGTGTGTGAATTGACGAGGGAACTGAACGGCGAACTAGCGGGGGAGAACCTTCTTCCACGCCAGCCTGATCCTGGGGCACAGAGGGTGCTCCTGTGAACTCTGGGCTGTGCCGTGCTTCGCCCTGACCCGAGCAGACTGGATCATACCGTGGTAATAGGTCTCGTTTAATCAGTATGTACTGAGATAAATGCTTTGCGTGTATGATCTTGTTTGGTCCCCGTAACAGCACTGCAGGTGGCACCATCACCATCTCCCAGACGGGAACCTAAAGCCCAGGAAGGTCGAACCGCTTCTCCAGGGTCACACGGCTGAGAAGTGCTCGGGCTGAGATTCACAGCCAGGTCCGCTGATTAGCCCACCCTGGAGGGGTCCTGACGCGTGCACGTTCAGCGTGGCTCGATCTGTGCTCGCACACATGCCTCAGTGTTGAGAACCCGCAGCCGTTGGGCTCTGGATGTGGTGGGTTTTCCTGACTAGGACTGGCTCATCTCCCGGGCCCCTCCTCTCCGCTGCGGTGCTGAATTAGCTGCCTTCAGAAGAGGCAAGGGCCGGAAAAAGGGGGGTAGGGAGAAGAGCAGGAGAGAGGATCCCCTAGGGAACGCGCACAAGTAACAGGATGGGGTTAAGTCTCTGAGCTGCCGCCAGCACCGCCAGTCAGGCAGCCACCTGAGTCCGGTGCTACAGGGGTTGTTTAAAAGACTGGAGCTCAGGAATGGCAGAGAACAGCTCTTATAAAGGGCGTACCTGCAATAGGTGTTCATTCGGACTTGCTACAATGTGATGAACTTCGTGGGCCTCACCTAAGCTTGGAACAGGGGATGATATTTCCTTTGGTGACCACATTTGGGGAGACAGAGGGGTTGGTTAAAGGGGAAGGACGGTTCACCGGAGCCACAGCCAGACTTGGGCTCCCACACCCAGGGGACTCAAGTGAATGCACAGAACTCCCTGAAAATTAAACGTCAGAGCTTCTGATCCATCTTCCCTTAGGCCTGGCGCTGACTTTTTCTCACAGGTAGAGCAGCCCGCTCTCTCCCCCTGCCTGCCCATCCCCCTACTCCCACCCACCCCCCCCCCCCCAACACACACACTGATCCACCGGAGGTTTCCAGTTTGTTCCATCTTGTATCAGTCACTTGACCTCCTCGGACTTCGGGTGCAGGAGGGAGGGGCGTGCACCTAGCGCTCCCCGACCTCCCCTTTCCCGAGTTCTCGCCTCACCTGTGCTTCACTGTGTACCTGGCAGGCGGGCCCTGGCTGCTGATACTGTGACATGGAAACCCTCTGCTTCTGCACAGATGTACAGGAACGGGTTTGGGCTTTTATGCTGGAATTCCAGTGAGGATATGCTGGGGCAGGGGTGGGGGGGTGGTTGATAAGATCCCGAGATGTGTCTTCTGCTTTCCTGCCTAAGCCGGGAGGCCACGGAGTTGCTTAAGATGCCCGCTGGGCTCCGCCAGCCCTCAGCGGTGGGTGGGTAGGGATACAGGCTGTGCCGCCCTCTCATCCGGCCCAGAAAGCTTTCTGAAGCTCGCTGACACCACGGCAGAGTTCAGGCACGTCGGAGTGAGGGAGAAGTGGAGAGGGATTTGGCACTCGCCCCTTGGCGGCTGGAAACAGCGCGTCAGCATCACTGGACGTGCCACCCAGCCGGCCAGGCGCGCTCTCGCCCCGCCCTCTGCACTTGAGCCGGGGTTCGTGTCCATGGCAGCTGCAGAGCTTCGGTTTCCCCACCCAGGCTCACACCACGTCCCGCCCTCCAGTCTGAAGGTACGAAGCCGCCCCTGCCCGGCCGCGCTTCATGGGCGGCTTCCTCCTGTCCGGAAGCGCTGGGCATGGGAGCCGGGCCTGCAGGGCCCTCCCGGCCCTCTCTTCCGAGTTTCCCACGCCTGCCCTTCGCCAAGGTGTGCGAGGGCACTGTGTGCAGCAGAGAGGGGAGCAGAGCCATGAACTTACTGCTCGCGCGGGGCCCCGGCACTCGGTCCGCCCGAGCGTGGGGTCCGTGAGCCTGGGCGCAGTATGAGCACGGCTGCCGGCGTGTTCACCGCCTCTGCTAGGGTCTCCCCTTGGCTCATCAGCCCCAGGGTGTGTGTAGGGGTTGACGTGTTTGTACACGTATGTAAAATATTTGTTTACACGCACATTTCTCCCAATTCAGCAGATTTTTTAAGCTCCCAAAATGCACTTTCCTCCCTTCCACACCTTGAGCCCGCCTCCTGCCCCTCCCCCGCCGCAGACCCCACTGGGCCGCCCGCCCTGCCCCTTCGGTCCCCGACTCCATAGCCACGCCGGTAACTCCCTGGCCTGCACTCCTTCATTTCCTCTCTGCTCTGAACACGGGCTGCGTCTGACAGAGCCGGGCGGTAGTGCGCGATGCCACTGAGAGGTGTGTGACCCCCTGGCTTTTATGAGAATGTTCTGAATTCGTTCTTATCGAGTACATATATTCAGGATTCTTTAAAATGTATTTCTTCAGAATGAGGCCTACTAGTGTGTGTCTAGGGAATGTGAGAATGAGGAAAAGATGCTAGCATTTAGGTACAGCTGTTTGTATTTAAAGGTCACGACGTGGACAAGGTCTCAGTGTCTCCTTTCACAAACGCACTTTTTTACAGGGCCCCCGTGTTACCACCTGTAAAGTGAGAAAGTTGAACCAGAGGGTCTCTTAGGCCACCTTTAGCTCTACAGTTCCACGAAGCAACTTTCAAACGACTACCGAGGGTCTGCGTCAGGAGTGGATGCAGGGAGGTATCAGGAGGGAGAGAGGAGACCCATGTGAACGAGCTAGTGAGTGTGTGGGTCAGAGTGCAAGGGGCAGGTTGGTAAAATGGGGCGGTTGGAAAGGACTGAGGAATCTGGAGAATTGTACTTTCTCCCGGAAGAGTTCAGGCTGTGGGCACCTTGCCTTCCAAACCCCTCTCAGGTCAGGATGGCGCTGGTGGCGCGCCCTTGAATTCTCACTGAAGTCGTACGGACGGTGACAAAGATGACACCCTCCCATCACCGGTTTCTCAGGGTGTCTAGGCAGGGCTGGCCTTCAGTAAAACCATTTCAATCAGGAGGAGATTTCCAGCGCAGCAGCCAGAGGCCGACACGCTATCTCGCGGCGCCCTGCTGCAGGTGAGGCAGCGAGCGGGGTGGCACGTGGGTGTGCGTGATTGTAGGTCCAAAGACAAACACTAGGTCTTTTTCCCCAAAACAACAGCAAAGAACTTTGGAAAGCCTTTTAAGTAGGCTAAAAACCAACCAAAAAAACCATCATTGTATAAAGAGATCAAAGTTTAAAACTCGTGGAATGCAAAAAAGAATAGAGGCCAACCAAGAAACACTGTTAAAATCCCATACGTAACCACAAGGAACATTCTGGTAGATTGCTTAGCTAACTGAACGTGCAGGGGACGTGGCCTGAGCGGAACATCCTGAGCCAGCCTGGGAGAAGCCGAGTTCGCCTGAGGGCTCTTCATCAGGAATCTCCGCCCCGCCCGCCCTGCCCTGTTCCAGCACAGGCCATCCCCCACCTTTCTCCCCTCCTCTGTGACCTCAGGCTTCTTCCTCCCGCCACCCCAGGGGCCCAGGACCCAGCTGCACCTCTCCAAGTAGGGAGCGCTGCTTTCTCGTGGCCCCAGTGAGAGCCCGGCATCACTTCACCTGAGGGCCCAGAGTGACATGAGGCAGTGACTCTGCAGCTGACTCTGCCTAGGGATTTCATCAGAAATGGGTGCGGTTCTCTCCCTGGCGGGGGCCGTCTCTCTTACACAGTAACGTCCAAGGACAGCTATTAACTGAGTCTGGAAGGGTGAGTGGTCATTCCATCCCAGCTGAAGATTATATAATGGGGCCTGTCTGGGTGATGTCGTCCGAGACAAGAGCAGCAGACCACGCTGACGCCTGCGCTTGCGAGCAGCGTGGGCACCCTTCCCGTGGCTCCATCGGCAAAAGAGAAATCTGTGCCTCTAAAACCGAAACCCTCCCCCCGGGAGGGGGAGAACTAACTTGTGCACAGCGCTTTCCAGTTGACGGGACACGTTCTTACAGCCATTGGATCCACACATTAACCCTGTGAAGTAGCCAGTAATCTCTCAAAAAAAAAAAAAAAAAAAGGAGCAGAGACCCAGGCTGGTTGGCTGACTCACCCCAGCTCATGTCCTGTGAACATTCTGGACTGTCAGGGCTTCAGCTGCGGATCCTAGGACGCAGCTCTTCCCACTGACACGCTGACGGCGTGGGCTTGCTACGGAAACAAACCTGTGAGAGACAGGGACCTGGACCCTTGAATTTCATTTCAGGCTGGCCAACAAATTCCAGGTGTGGGATCCATTTTTTTAAATAGGTTTTATTTTGTACAGGAAACACTGAGCAGAAAGGACTGAGTTCCGTATGCCCCCTTCTCCCCACCTCACCCGCCAGTTCCCGTTACTAACTTCTGTATTACTGTGGTGTAGCTACTACAATTGATAAACTAATCTAGATACGTCATTATTAACCAAAGACAGTAGTTTACGTTAGGATTCACTCTTGGCGCTGTACGTTCTGTAGCTTTTGACAAATGTATGACGTGGATCCGCTGTTACAGCAGCAAACAGAATAGGTTCGCTGTCCTCCAAGTCCTCTGTGCTCTACCTGTCCATCCCTCTAGCCCCCAACCCTCAATCTTCTTACCTTTGGAATCTATTTTTTCAATTTAGTTTTTTTTTTAATATATAATAGATACTATAATGACAATTTTGGAGTCAGTGAGCGTACTTAGAGTTACTATCACTGTTTTTTCACCCAAAGCAATGGATTCTGGGTTTTGTTTGTTTGTTTTCCATGATCTTAGAAAAATGAGCTCTAAACATTATTTTCTTCCTCTTCAATGCAAATAGTCACCCTAACTCACAAGAGGGGCAAATATTTAAAGTTTATTGAGTGTAATATATTCCTGCTTTAGAAAAGTTAAGGATTATCTTCAATCCTCCCCTTCCACTCTCTTCCAGGCATTTTCTGGGGGTTTGGATACATGGGGAGGTTTGGATACATGGGGCAGCCAAGGATCTGTCTCCAGGCCTGCCCCTCAGTCACTCCTGTCACCTAAGCATCGCCAGGCACTCTGCGAAAATCCTGTTTGTCGTCTTGCTTGGTAAGATAAGTGGAAACGCATTTGACACTTGAGTTGAAAGGACAGTCTTTGCCTTCCTGAGTCTTCCCCAAGGGGATTCTATGGCTTACAGGTCCATCTTCCCAGGACCCATCTTCTCGACCATGACCCCTTCTTTGACCCTCATGCCCCCACCAAAAAAAAAAAAAAAAAAAATTGCATTTCTCTAGTCTGACTGTAAAAGAATAAGGGATTCAACAGTAAATGTTGCGTTGTTTACAGGGTAAACAAAACTCTACCTCAGTGGACTTTCTCTGAGGAGGTGACTGATGATCTCAGTTGTCTTTCTTAGAACAGCCTCTTCAGTTGAACCTGGGAAGAAGAAAAAAAAAAAAAACGCTTCTCAGAATGATGAGCATTTGCATCATACAATCCAACTTCCTCTCCTCTCTCTCTGTGTTTCTCTCTCTCTCACACACACAGCCTCCCTCTTTCCAGTCAAGAACATTTCAAGAGGTCAGTGCCGCCCCCGTGTCTAAAACTTCAGTGTTTGCCTTTGCAGGGACTTTTCCAACTTTACCTAGAAAAGAACTAACCAGAACCTTAGCACTTGTGGTCAGCCTGCTTCCGGCTGTGGCTTGAGTCGGTTTGTCTGCTCTGACGAGGAAGTGCTTGCTGTGACGGGAACTGCACTGGCTGGATTGTAGGAGGACCAGGGCAGACAGTGCCTAATGACATTGGTATGCGAGGTACCAGCAGCAAGGAAAGCAAGGGAAGCACACAGGGGCCCTCAGACCCAGAGCGACAGATGCGGCTGAGAGACGTGCAGTGAACCCACGAGCCTCCCCAGACCCACCCTCCTGAACACACGCACGCACACGCACGCGCACACACACACACACAGAGCCCAAGATGAATTCATGTATAAACAAAAGTGCCTTCGTTGATGACTTTCTTAAAAAGGCAAGAGAAGCCAGGATACTGAGATATGTTTTTGATCTGGAATGGACATAAAGGCAGGATTTTGCAAACATTTATGGACCTTCAGCCCCTGGCTGGCCGGGGAACCACGGGCGGAGGCTTCCCTGGAGTCACTGAGCACTCAGCATTTGCTGTGGAAGTCTGAGCTAAAGAGAAAGTGACTGGACTCAGGTGTTCTCTCTCCGCTCCAAGGCCAGGACTGGGATAGTCTTAACTATCTTCCTGTAAAGGTTTCGATCTCTGTGCAGAGGGTCCTGCTGGTGAGCAGCCTCCACGCCGCGTCGGGGCTTATGCCACAGTGCAGGGTGCAAAGCCGAATGGAAACAGAACAGTGTGGCCAGAATTGTTCATTAATTTTAACTACTAGATGCTCCCTGGTAATTTGAGATTAGACTTAACAGCCCAGGATGATTTTTTGTTTTGTTTTGGTTTGGTTTTTTTGGCGGTACGCGGGCCTCTCACTGTTGTGGCCTCTCCCGTTGCGGACGCGCAGGCTCAGCGGCCATGGCTCACGGGCCCAGCCGCTCCGCGGCATGTGGGATCTTCCCGGACCGGGGCACGAACCCGTGTCCCCTGCATCGGCAGGCGGACTCTCAACCACTGCGCCACCAGGGAAGCCCCCAGGATGATTATTTAATTAAAATACTGGCACCACCTAGGACCGCAAATTTGGGTACGTACCTATGTCGGGGCAGAAGAGCTACCGGCACACACCATCGAGAGCACTTGGATACCTTGTTTCCTGTGGTTTAAGGCTTGGACGGGGCCCCAGCTCTGCTTTGCATTGTTATTGGAGGAGGGCAGTGAGGGAGAACCTTTAAGGTGGTAATTGGTAAACATCTTGACCAGGAAATCCTGTTCCTCCCTTTGTACTGAAGGACTCTCATGAAATGGAGAACGAAGGTGTATCGCCAGGATTGGGGCACGTGGTACAGAGTGGCCTGTGAAAAGTATGACATTTCTTTAAAATCTTGGGGTTTCATGTTCTCCAGGGCATATTTTGAGTTTAATATAAAAATATTTTGGATCGTTCACCACTGACTGAAATGGACATTCTAAGAAGATGCATTATTTCTGTCTATGGCTTTGTGTACCCCTTGGGCAGGGCCTTCATGCCCCAGGATTACAGGTGGCAGCCCACTTACAGAAGTACAGATAAAGCGAAAACGAACAGCATCTGATGCATCTCCTGGCCACTGCATGAGGAGCAAAGATGCCAGTAGCAGCCACTTTAAGGCCGGTGGGCCCCATTCGATGGCCTAGCGGATACTCACTGGGCACTCAGGACTTGGAGGTAGGGCTGCAGTGGGGTCCACGAAAGCGAAGAGCCATGCCCTGAGCCCTGCACTACACCTTCCTTGTACTGCATTCCACCCCTTGGGGGCAGGGACCTTGTCTTCCTCATCTCTAGACCCTCAGCACTCAGCCCTGTGCCAGGCACAGAAATTAGAAGTATTCAGTAAACGGTTGTTGGATGAGGTCTGTGCGTTTTGCATTTGTCAGAGACCTTTCTGAAATCACTGCCTGGGAGTCCAGAGATCAAATCACATACACCATGCAAGGGGGTGGGAATCTGCCATGGAAAAATTCTTTTTCATCTATAGTCATGCGGTCGCTTGCTGTTAGAATAAGGAAAAGAAACTGTTCCTTAAACTTAAGGAACTTAAGCTACGTACAGAATCTTGCATCGATTTTCTGTCTTCTTTTTTGAAGACCTGTTTAATGTGGACTCTGTTTGGAAATCTGTGTTTTCTATTTTTATGGAGGGTTTGCTAAGCAAATGAACATGAAATTTGAGAGCCAGGTCTGAGACGAATTCTCTACCCATTTTAGGCAGTTGTACATTCCTCTGCATGTCGGCAGTCGGTGGGCTGCAGGTGAGCTCTCACTCCTTCTCGTACACGGCCCCTCTCTCTGCCAGCGCCTCGTCAGGCAGGGGCTCCAGGTCACTTCCTCCCCTTCCCCGCCACCCATGTGTCCAGGCCTCTTCCTGTCACCGCCGTCCCTCTCCCTCCCCAGCCCAGCTGGCATGGCTCTCCCGTGCTCCACAGTCTGGGCTGCTGCCCCGCCTGTCTGCCCTCCGCCCCAACTGCAGCCCCACTGGTTTCAGGGCTGTGCCAGCACCCCCTCTGCTGAGAAGGCCCTCACGCTGGCCCCGCGTCTGGCCAAGTGATAACCTTCCTTCAGGCCCTCCACAAAGAGGATTCCAGCCACGCAAAACCACTGTAGTCAGTCCTTATGTTGACCCTTCTCTTCCTGCCGCTCATTTGACACGGCCTCGCTGCTTTGTTTCTTCTTTTTTTAACTGAAATGTCCACTCTCCTTAACTAAAGTCAAGCACTCTGATGGCAGGAACCCTACCTCATACTTAGGTCTCAAAGCCATGTCCACTTTAAAGAGGTCCAGGAGGCGGTGACCAAGTGCAGGGGGCTCACTGCTGTTTCCTCAGAACCAAGCATGTAAGGTAAGGGCTCCTTAAGTATTCGTCGAATATGCTGTATTTTTTAAAATGTTTTCTTCCGAGAGTGCTTATTGTACTTCTGACTTGAATCTAGAGAGCTATCAAATGTTTCCCCCCAAATATACTCAGTAATAGGAGTTTACACTTTGTAAACACCAGATCAGCCGCGGGATCTCCTTTGAAACGTAGGGATTGTTTCCTCCCTCCCGGGGCCGTGTCCTGCGTTACCATGCAGGGTAGGCCTTAGCGGTCTCTGAACTCCCTGCTACGTCACATTCTGTCATAGCCCCACTGGTGGTGTGTCCACGTGCTCCTGAGTCTGACGGTTTAAGTGGGACTTTGGATCTTTCCTCTTCACCTCGCTCTCCTCAGGGGTCAGCGTGCAGATATTTGCAGCCGTCCCCGTGGGTATCCGGTCTCGGGTACACGGCCGGCCTTGCTGCAGCTGTGCCCGTGGCCCATCAGCCTGGCCACCCATCTCTTCCTCTGTCACGGGGCCCACGCTGCCTAGTGAGAGTGAGTAACCGCCAGCCACCTGTCCCCTCCGTGTGCCCCGAGCAGTCAGGGGCTTCTTCCCTGAGAGTGGCACGGTGGGAAGGTGGGATGACGTGTGAAGGACTAACATGGGGCAGTGGTATGATCAGTGACAGGTGACCTCAGCTGCCTTTCAGTGTCGCCACTGTGCTTAAATGTTTTCAGATGTCTGCTCTCTCCTCTTCGCTGTAGACACACAGCAGAAAACTGATTAGACGTGGCAACGCTCCAGGGTTTTAGGCTGGTCGTCTTTGAAATGGGGTGTTTTGTCAAACATCCTTTTGCCCACTGCTCTGTCTGCGGTGGGAGGCTGATGAGAACGAGTATAGGCTAACATCGGGGCACATGGGAAGGGAGTGTTGATCACAGGGTGTGTGGCACAGCAAGGTAAACAGCATCACTTCCCTCCTCCAGCAGTCATTCTAAGCAATGGAGGTTTACCATTTAAGCATTAGTTAGCAGGGCCCACCTAGGAGACAGTGGCTTTATCACTCCTTGCTTCCACAGATATTTATCAAGGGTCTGCTGTGTTCCAGTCACTGTACTAAGGTGTTTCCTGCTCTCAGGATGCTGGCAGGCTAGTGAGTCCCGACTAGACTCCCCACACGTCTTAAGCAAATGCTGTCTAGTAGATGGGACACCTCGTGCCACCGTGGTATGCCTTCTTTGTAGTATTTTCAACTAGTTCTTGTTTGGCTTCTATATTGCTAGATTGCATTAGGTCAAGACACGGTTTAGTTATGTTGCTTTTTAAAATTTAGACGTCTTGTGGTATTTTGTTCTTGATTTTGAGTATGTTGATGCCTTTTATTGTATATGACAGCGGTTGGCCAACTCCACCAGCATTTATTTGTAAATAAAGTTTTATCGGAACACAGCTACCCCCGTTCATTTGTGTATACTCTACACAAATGGGTGTTTGGGGGCTACATAGCAGATTTGCTGTGACAGAGACCATATGGTCCAGAAAGCCAAAGGTATTTACTATCAGAAAATGTTTACTATGCAGAAAAATTCTGCTGATCTCTGGTGTACACAGAGCAACAACAGCAAATTCTGTGTGTGTGTGTGTGTTGGTGGGGTGGGCGTGATTTGTGTTAGGATGTTTATTAGAATTCATCCCGACAGGATCCGAATGGCCCAGGTGAGATGTGACGCCAGCTGGGTGTGGAATGAGTCAGTGTGCCTCCCCTTACCTCCGGCTGATGAAGCTTTTCTTACAGTTCATTCCTGCCTCTCTGTACAGAACTCACCCAGGAGGTGTACTTTTTATGAGAAAAGCATATGTGGGCAGGAAGAAGTGAGGTGGGAGGAGGAGGCTTGTCCATCCTGTTAACCAGCGGTGAGAAATGCTGTTTACAGGTGTGAGCTACAGGCATCAAAACGAAGGGAGGAGACAGACAGGGAAGGAGACTGAATGGGTCTTTCTTATACCAACTGACAGCACCCACCAGCCATTTCAGGCCCGAAGGAAAAGGAAACACGAGTCGAGAGGTGGTGTCCATAAGTTCACAAAGAGGGAAACTGAACCCGCTCCCCATTTTCAGCCTCTTAACAACCCTCTACCAAGCAAACACACCCATACACGTATCTGGTCGATCCCAGAACACTCGGGATCTTAAAATTCATGTACTTGTAGAGTGTTTGCAGATGATTTTCCAAGTATAACGCTTTGAAAAATATACAGCACGGTATGAGGTACGTAGAGTCGTCAAAGCCGCAGACTGCAAACAGGAGGCAGTTGCCAAGGGGCGGGAGAGTTACTGTTCAGCGGGGATGGAGCTGACGTTGGGGAAGATGAATCCCCGAGATGGACGGTGGTGATGGCTCACAGCAATGTGGATGCACTTAATGCCCCTGAACTGTACACTTAAATGATTAAAATGGTAAATTTTATTACATATATTTTAACACAGTTTTAAAACTCCAATCTCATTAGCTGTGTCATTTGCAAAGATCACAGATGGAGTGGCAGTAGTCGTATTTGGAGATTAGGAATCTTGTTTGGAAACCCACTTTTCCTCATATGTTAAAGTGATTTCTTCTAGGAATTAAGAGAGTTTAATTATATTCAACTAAAAAGATATTTACTGAACGGTTTAAAAAAACACAGTACAGTACATTAGTTCTGCAGCAATCAGGAAGAGCCTGGTGAAAGACGGCACAAAGAAAAGATGGTGTGATAAGACTGCCTTTGTCGTCTCTCCTCTTCGAAGTGACTCCCTCTTTTTTTCATGTGGATTCCAGGAAAGAAACCTTGACTGGTTCCCAAGGATGAGAGCCATGTCCCTGGTCAGCAGCGATTCGGAAGGAGAACAGAATGAGCTGAGGAGCCTGCAGGAGAAGCTGGAGTCCACCATGAAGCTGGTCACTAATCTTTCTGGGCAGCTGTCAGAATTAAAGGACCAGGTAAAAGAAACCCCACCTGCCTACACACACCCACACACACCCACTACCATACACACCAGGTGTGGTGAGAAAATCAGTAGTGCTCATGTTAAAATGCTGAAGTTTATCACCTGGATAGAAAAGGAAACGGGCAACAGAGGACAAACTCATTTAGTCCATCAGTTTCCCCTCCACTCCCCCTTCACTGCCCTTTGACAGGATAAGCCCATGACGCTACTCTCAGTGCCGCTCAGGACGAGGTTTTCATATGAAAAACAAAACCAGAAAATGAGAAAATGCAAACTACTTCAATGAAGTGCTGTACAGAAAAACACAATGTGCAAAGCTGTACTCCTGACTCTTCTTCACTGACAAAAGATTAAAGGCTGTTTCTGGTTTTGCTTTTCAGCCCTCAGATCTATCGACCCCCGGCCCCAGATACTGAAATCCAGCATCCTGGGATAAACCACAGTCAAGGAAGAGCCCCTTTTGGTTCATTCATTGGCCAAATCCTTATTGAGGGGCTCCCATAGTCCAGGCAGCGTGGCGGGTGCTGGGGGTGAACAGTGACCGCTCTGCCGGCCGCGTCCCTGCACTCACCCAGCTCACCCGTCTACAGATGCGCTGCCCCATCCTGCTCCCTGTCCGTAAGATAAATGCTTTGCCCCTGTAACTAAGCTGGGCGAAGGGGGCAAGTCTGCAGCAAACGCTGTATACTCCAGAGCCCCCCTGCCCCGCCCTTGACCCCCTTCAAATGAGCACTCACAGTTACCAGGTGGTGACCTCCTGCTGGGAGGACCTGTGCTCTGCCCGTAGCTGACCGGGATAATCCTGCACAAACGCGGCAACAGTTCAGCCTCCCGCACGCGGTGCTGAAAGCTTTTAATCAATTCCGTAGACAAGATTATAAATTTTGCACAGCGGTAGTTATCAGGCAGGGCTGGCCTGGAGGTAAGTTGTAAGGTCTACCCGCAGGTGATTTGTTCCTCTTAGGTACATAATAGCTAGTGAAGGCCCTGGCTGGCGTCAGCTCTTCCTGGAGGTAGTTTACGTGGCACTTTAACAATCCCACTTTGAATTGTATTTCTGTTCCAACTAAATTATTCCAAACTGAGCCCCAAGGTACCATTTGGCCTCAAGTTCTTTTCTTTCACATGTATTAAGATACAAATAAGAAGACTAATGGGAACAGAAGACCTTATTTATGAAGGCTGTCTACAGCACTGAGCTTGGTAGCCACCTAAAATGAGTAATAACCTAAATAAGTAAAACTAATGAAGATCTAACTAGATTACTTTGCTTATTATTTTATTAACTTTTTACCCCCGCTGTGAAACACTTGACAAATGTTCCACAGGACTACACTGATTCATGAGCACACTGTCTGCTACAGCTGCTTCTGTTTCCCCCCTGAAGAGCGAGGCGAGCTCCGTAAGGCATGTAGCAATGCTCAAGTTCCCTTCCTCTCCCTTTGAGAGAGCTGTGGCTACGAGAATCTCCATTAAATCAGATGTTTTAAATTAGATGCCAAAAAATCTTACAAAAATTGATCTCATGCAGACCTAAGTAAAGGCAGTATTTAGCGCTCTATAAAGTGCCGTTTGTAAACATGTCTGAAGCACACTATTATTGGGTATTCTGGGGTAGTAAATGCCGCTCGAGCCCTTCTCTGTCGGCCGGGCCTGTCCTTTCAATGCTTAGGATCCTGTGTGTTGAATTGCTCCCTGAGGGTGGTTCTGAAGTTGCTTCAGTGATGCACACTGTGCAAACCAGTGAACCTGGTCTAAGGAGCGAATTGAAGCTGAGGAATTTGCACAGAGAATCACAGGTATAGGAGGTAGCCAAGACCACAGATGGCATTGCACCCAATTCCCTCGTTTTATTTCGTGAGGACATTCAGGTTCACGGCAGGCTCTTAGGAAATTTATGCAACTTTACCTGAAAATGTCAGGCTGGAACTCCTGGTCCTGCAGTCTGGGTTGGATTTTGTGTGCGTGTGTTTTTATTTTCCCTTGTTTTGTTTTGTCACTGTACCCTGTTTGCCTTTCATGGTTGACTGTTTAAATTCTCATTCATTTTTTTAAGAACGTTAAAGAGTTTCAGAAGTCGCATCACGCACTTAAAACGTTAAGGAGTGATACAGTCATTGCCATGTTACACCACTGATCAGAGACTTGGCATTAGAATCGTTTCTCTGAAGCCAAAATTTTGGCTTGAACCAACTATGTAAACTTGATTACATATGGACTAAGGTTCATTAAGTGACATCAAAACCAGTGTGGTTTAAACTGCTTGGTTTCAGCTCTGTTTACATTTTGGTTTTAAAGTTAACGGTTAGAACCACCCTTCAGAAAACCTTTCCCCTATGAATGAATTTGAAATTGGACCGTTTTTTCTTGTAAGATGTTATAGGCTAAGGAGAAATCGGAGGAAACCAGTACTATATTCTCCAGTGCCTTTACCAGCATTGATCTGCTTAGGTTTTAAGGTGACCAGAATCACAGGAAAAATTCAGCATTGTTGCCTTTGCTGGGGAAAATTTGCTTTTTTCAGAAGGAATTAGTCAACATTTTCTTTTGATTTTGTAACAAAACTGTAAAGCATTTGTTTGACAATCAACTTGTTGAAAAGATTTGAATTTTATTAAATTTGGTGTGTACCAGTCCTAAAGATTTAAATTGTTCTGCATAAAAAGCCATGCAGACAGGTCAGAGAACTGCTGGTTCTTAAACGGTCGTTGTGAGAATTCCTGCCCTCCAAAGGGAAAAAAATTCTGAATTAAAAACTCCATGAATGATTAATGAACAAGAAACTCTGTGACAGATATTTTTTAAAACAGCTATGAAAGAATACCATTCACTGGTACAAGTGCTGGAAAATACAAAAATTGCTTCATCACTTAGATATTTTTGCAGATCTAATGGTCCAAAAACCAGCATAATGGAGCAAAGACAGCTGAATGTCTTGGGATTTAATCTTAACTGTTATTGACCTCGTTGGTTGTTGTTTTCTTAAAATACCAGTTTGAGGAGAAAAAGTTCTTATCAAGGATATTAGTAAAATCCTGGTTAGTGGTTTTTCTATTACTGCCAAGAACAGTTAATTAAAATTGCTGTTCTAAGTGTTACTTAATGATGCTTCTCATCTTGAAGTTTCCCCTCCCAAGAGATTCTGAATACTAAATGTGATTCTCTTACATTCTTATTCCAAGGCGGAGAACTAATGTAAGAACTTAAATTTTTTTTGCATGTTTTCTTTATATTGAGAGAAGGGTTCACTTTCTTGAAAATGTGACTGGCTTCCTATAGGACAGTGACCCTTATTTGTAGTTGGTAGGAAAAGAAGTAGTGCTTGAAATTCATGTCATATTAGCATGCGATAGTGTTTGGCATTTTGTTTGTTTGTTTTTTGTTTTGTTTTGTTTTGTTTTTTGCGGTACGGTACGCGGGCCTCTCACTGTTGTGGCCTCTCCCGTTGTGGAGCAACAGGCTCTGGACGCGCAGGCTCAGCGGCCATGGCTCACGGGCCCAGACCGGGGCACGAACCCGTGTCCCCTGCATCGGCAGGCGGACTCTCAACTACTGCGCCACCAGGGAAGCCCATGTTTGGCATTTTTCACGCAAGAGTGTTATCATCTTGTTAACATTAACTGCGTAAGGAAGGAAGGAAGAACAAAAGAATAGAATAATTCCCCACAGTTGGAAGAATGGAATATTAAGCCTTACTTGAATGTCTGTGGTCCTTACACTGTGTTGGAACCACAAAAGAGAGGCCTTTGGTAACACCTGCCATCTAGGATACTGTAACTGATCCAGAAAGCAGCAGACCTCTAATGTTAGGATACAGTAGGAGAAGTTCCACGGCCCGAGGAATGAAGTGAGTTTCATTGGTGAACAAAGGAGCACAGAGAAGTAGGCAGGCAGTCCCGTGAGAGGCCTTAGAGGGTCGGAGGAGTTTAGCTTCTACAGTCCTACGAGCAGGTGACTTCTGAGCTAGCTGAAAAATGCAGCAGGGGGCATCCCAGGAAAGGAATCAGCATGAGCAAAGGCATGAAAACGCATGGCATGCTCGAGGAATGGCACTGTGCTCTGGGTCATTTGTTCTTCGAACCATCATTTATGAAACACCTATTTGCCAGGTGCAGCCCTAGGTACTGGGGTTACAAAGGTGAATAGAACCAATTCTCCTTCTTCAAGGAACTTAACAGCCTAGAGTGGGAGACAAACAAGTAAACAAATAAATTATAATTCAACATGGTAAGTACGTAACAGAGGTTTGAACAGATTGCTCTGGGAGTGGAGAAAAGGGAGCACTTCATTCAGCCTGACCACAGGGAGAGGATTCGAGTCAGTGCCTCGGAAACCCTCTCAGAGGTGGGAATGCAGGAGCTTGGTTTCAAAGCTTGAGCGTTTGCCAGATGAACTGGAGAGGAACAGCCCACTAAGGATCAGGAGTGTGGATATCTGTATATTTATATTAAACCAATATAACTGCATTCAGGAGATGCTGCAGTTTTACTTCTGAATATCTTAGGCTCCTCGTTAGGAGCGTGGCTGATTTCATAGGACTGTGAAGCACAATTCTGGTGACTGGAGTTTCTGGGCTGTTTAGAATCTGAGTAGCCACGACCTCACTGTGACAGGAAAGCAGGTTGCGGCTTTCATGTGCTGTCGATGAACCGTCCCTGCTATGCCAGCCGTTAGTCGTGTGGAGGCCGATAGTGGTGGAGTAAATTTTGCCCATTTGCACTCAACACTCCGTATTTTCATGGAAGATCTTTTAGATGTTTGGCTACATCTGACTTGTAAAGCTACCATATCGTTTGCTTCGTGTTTAGACTGAGTCAAAAGAAGGAATGCTGAAATTCAAGTTAGTCTGTATATAGATTATGAAGGAGGACGTTGCTTCAAGTATTCATTCTTAGCTAAATGTAGATTTTGAGGATTTTAAATGTATCTACTACAAATGGGACATTTCACACTAATCAAAGTAGCTTTTTCTGTATTAGAATTTTGACTGAAGTTACCACCTTAGACATGAATCTGATGGATATATATATATTTTTAATTTATTTTGTTTATTTTTGGCCACGTTGGGTTTTCATTGCTGTGCGTGGGCTTTCTCTAGTTGCGGCGAGCAGTGGCTTCTCTTGTTGCGGAGCACGGGCTCTAGGCGTGCGGGCTTCAGTAGTTGTGGCATGCAGGCTCAGCAGTTGTGGCTCGCGGGCTCTAGAGCGCAGGCTCAGTACTTGTGGCGCACGGGCTTAGTTGCTCCGTGGCCTGTGGGATCTTCCTGGACCAGGGCTCGAACCCGTGTCCCCTGCATTGGCAGGCGGATTCTTAACCACTGTGCCACCAGGGAAGCCCCGGATGGATATTTTTATCTAGTCAGTTTTGTTTCAAATGTCCAGAGAGAATACATTGTGAGAATATGCTAAGGATAGATAGACTTTGGTCATTATTTCTGTTTTGATATAGACAGTAGTAACAGAAAATGGTGATGCCTTAAATAACATATATAGTGCATGTGAATCTATGAAGACCAATAGGTAAGTAGGTTGAATTGAGCTAATAAAGCCAGAAGTTATGTGAGAATATGTACTAAGGGGCCAGGGAAACTTAACTGGCCAGCAGTGTTGAGCTTGGTTTCTTGTAGGCCAGATTTAGTCCTTTAGGGGGTTTTGTTTTCATTACTGTTCCCATATAATTATCACTGGATGATGACCTTGCCAAAAGGGACCAACACTTAAGCAGTTGCCCAATTCCTTACTATTTATTACTCACTTAAATGGTAGCCATTCTGTCTAAAAAGGCCATGGTCGATCAGAACAGAATCCAGGCAGTCAGATTTGTGTGCCGACCACCTGCTCAACTGCAGAGAATCTTCTCCAAGGTCTTATTTTGAGAAAAATAATACATTTACCCAAAATACTTTTTTTTAAGTATTCAAGTATATGAAAATATAACCACAGTGATCTTGGCCTGTTTCTGAGATAACCAGTGAAGAGCTCTTCTACAGCAGCAGCGGCCCCAGATCAGTAACACCAGTATCACCGGGGAACTTGTTACAAATGCAAACTCACCAGCCCTACCCTGGGCCTGCTGAGTCAGAAACTCTGTTTGTGGGCCCTTGGATCTGTGTTTTAAGGAGCCTTCTAGGTGTTTCTGGTGCACGCCAAAGTTTAAGAACCATTATTCTAGGGAAACAGAAAACAAAATTAGATAGGTATGTACTAGGTTCTTGAAATTACCAGGAATATGACTGCCTGAACGAAGGTTTTGGCCACTAACCTACAGCAGTAGGGAGCTTGAAGGTTTGTGATGCAGGGAGAGTGATGCAATCATTGTTTTAAGAAGACAACCCTGGAAAATCAGAATCGGACCTCCACTGGGCTTTCAGGCGATAGCCTGTCGAAGAGGGAAGGAAGGTGTGCCTTCAGTTGAAGACTCATTTGCTATAAGGAACCCAGTTTAGAAGCCCTTAAGTTTAAGAGGAGGAAGAGCCAACAGATTGAAAAGTCACAAAAAGGTGATCCGAGAAACAGGCGTGAAGATGCAGGTACATAAAAGGTCATCTCAAGTGCACGTAGTTATTTATGGAAAATTTTCAGGGAAAGCTTTAATGGCCAACTTCAACAGCAGAAAAATCGCAGCATCTTTAAATAAAGTATCTGTCAATACGGGGTGAGCGCACCAAGGTTCCTAAATCTGTGAGAATGCGGCGATGATTAAATTTAGTTAAGTTTTACTGGATTCCCTCTCAAGGCCACCTGCCGAGGGGCTAGTCAGGGGGTGAGACTCTGGGGCTAAGCAACATGAAGTATCAGGCAGTGGGATGACTGAATTACTGATTGCGTTACCATCTACTTGTGAATTTATTCCACGGGTCACGTGAGGTTCTGCTTCCGCAGCTGAATCTGTGTAGTATAGGGTGTGACACCTCCCTTCACGATTTGTCACTCATCCAAGGAAACTTTAGAGGCTAGCTGGAATATCCTAATTCAACTCTTTATAAAAGGCTTTATAAAAAGCTGCCTTTCGGAAATATTCACTCCTTGTAAATCTTCTCTTCTAAAATATAACTGAAGGCATTTCACAGGAGCCTAAAAATAGTATTTTGATATGAAAGGAAAACGGCTATGCGTTAAAATTGAACCTAGGTAAGTTAATCTTATTTTATGTTCTCAGGATATTTTGTACCAAAATATTTGATGCCCAGCATCAAATCCTGAGCTAGGACTACCTGGGTTATGAGAAATGTGAATGCAGGGAATTAATTATGCCCCGAAATAGCCAGAACAGAGCTGGATACCTGTCAATGTGAGAACTGATTTAGTTCGGCAGCCAGAATAAACGGTACCAACCTCTTGTTCTGGGTTTGGAAAGCACCGTTTCATTTGACCAGCCTTAGGAAATGGTCTTTCCTGACCTTAGTGTCTGTAGGTGGCAAGGAATAGTCACCACTGAGTGCCAGGCCATGATTATGTTATTTAGTCACCCTGGACCTCAGAGGAGAGGACATTCCTCATCTCCCTAGAAATGCTGTGTGATTTTTTTTCTCGCAGATCAAAACGGCCCAACAGTCACTGGAGAGGAATCAAGACCCCCTGAAGACGGTGGACTTAATCTCTCTTAAACCTAGGATTTTAAACACACTGCTTTTCTTGACAGTTCAGTGTGTTGTTACTGTCATACAAAGCTATCAGTTGCAAGTGGATTTGGGAAACGATCAAGAATCTTGTGCTTTAACTGTTTTTTTGTTCCTTTATGAAACAAGTAGAAAGCAAAGTTTCTGAATGTCACATTGCCTAAGGCACAGAATTCCCCATTCTGCCTAGGAAGATGTCCTTTCTGAAGTTCTGTGTTTGATACACTGACAGTACACTGTAGAAAGTGGGTTTCAGTATAAACCATAACCACAGAGGTAATCCATGGTTGAGTATATGATTTGACGTACAGGAAGTGTCTGGGTCTAATGATGAAACTTTTTAACTTTCCAGATGACAGAACAAAGGAAGCAGAAACAAAGAATTGGTCTTCTAGGACATCCTCCTCACATGAACGTCAACCCACAGCAACCAGCATAAGCAAATGAAATAAAGGAATCGTACTTACCTTTTTAAATTATTTTTAGTGTGGGTGTGGCTAATTCGTTCTGATTCACCCACAGAGGTTACATTTATGCTTAGTATATTTGTAAATACTCAGTTTTATACCGTATGTATATGACTGCTACTCTCAAGGTTTGGATATATGTATTGTAATTAGAATTGTTGGCACAATGAAATTTCATTTGTGCCAAAAATATTAAAAATGCCTTTTTTGGAAGGACTAAAGAAAGCACCTGATTTGCACTTGAACCACATTATAGATTTAAAAGTATATGACATGTATTTTGTATTTAAAACTAGAATAGCCAGTATTTATGTTTTTTATAGAACTGTGCAATACCAATTATGCAATCACAATAAATTTGTAACTCCTGAGTATCCTAAGGGGAGTGCACATCTTTGAAGCTGGTGTGTTCATAGTATGTAATAAATGGTTAACTATCAAATGATGCTGCTGCCAAAATCATATTAATAGTGAGTTTCAGGCCCCCGGGCATTTTGTACCATATAATTAGCCTGTGGTGATACTACTTCTCATTGCTAGCGGCACCAGTGCCTCTGTCTCGTAGTGACAGTGCTCCAAGCCTACGAACTGTCAAGTCAGCATTCATTTTAAGAAAAGCAACTTTAGTTTCAAAGATACTTTAAGGCTTCTGAATTGATCATTTAAACTATTTCTTTAAGTAAGAGAGCTGAATTAGAGGCTCAGACTTTAGTTTGCCAAGTCAGTGAATTTTTTAAAGGGAACTTTTTATGCCACGCTTGAGGTAAATGCATACTGCTAGCCAATCAATGTCATCTCCTAGGTGAATTCTGGTGTCACGTTATCAAGAAATGAGTAATTGATGGGCTCTAGATTATCTAGTCCAAACAGTAGAGCTGATTTTTTTTCCTTCATCTGAACCAACATGCTACAGTAGCTAAGAAGTATTAAACTATATCCATCCATCCATATAAAGATGAAATATGATCTAGCCCATTAGAGCTCATAGTTTGAACACTGACATGTTATTCTTGTGAAAGAGCCACAGTTGGGTTTTATTTCTTTGTCACATTATTTCTTTTCTTGACGGATGAAAAAGTATGAAAGGAAACTTTTATATCTGTTGCCTAGTTTTGTACATGGATCTCATTTTACAAGAGAATCTCTCTACAAAAAAAGTTAAACATGTATTGAAAGCAGAGTTCTGAAATGAGTAAAGTTTGTAAATGCAGATATAAAAATAATATTTAATAAATGATGCAGAAGAAAATACAGTGACCGGCTGGTGGCTTTCATTTAGACATTTCTTTGCGTCATAACAACAGCTATTCCAATTATAGATTTCCTTTAGGACCAATTTAAAGTATAACTGGTCTGCCTACCAGATTAATTCCAAAAATGCTTACCTGATTAATGATAACGGAGAACTACCTGAACAGATGTGGGGGAGGGTTCATACAGTAGCCAGCCGTTCATTCTTCTCTGTAAGTGACTGCCAAGCAGACTGTCACGAGCACTGTAGCACATGGTAAGGCTCCCACTCCTGCACGTTCCCTGGGGGACCTGCATCTTGCTACCTGCAGTGCAAAGGAATCACCAACAGGGAGATTAGTTCTCACTCATGCCCAGCGGTCAGAGTCCTTCAAGACAGTTGAAAATGTTTTACAAAAGCTAACTCGTCTATCCAAAGGCAGTGAAACCTGTCCCCTCCTGAGAGCAGTGCCCACCGTGGTTGCTCTTTTAACAAACACTGATTTTTCTAGGTCGTGATTAAATTCCAGTTAAATGACTAGTTTCAAAACCAATGCTTCTACTTTATAATTGATAACTTTTTAAAAAAAGTGAGTAATTTTCCATTCAGTGCAGCGTATGTCCATAGAATTTTTCCATAATAAGGCAAGCCCAAGACAGATACGTACTTGTAGCTATAAACAAACTGGCGCTCCACGCCGACCCCCCCACCCCTCCCCGAACGTGAGCTCCAGCCAGCAAGGACTTGCTCCCCTCGGATCTCCCTTCAATCTCCTGCGCTGCCCAGCACGGAGAGGCAGTGTGTGTGGTTTGTCTCCCAAGCCCCGTCCCATCTCGTTCACTGCAGAGTTCTGCAATGACACGTTCAGGTTGCAGCTTTTACAGGTTTGTCCTGTTTCATTCGAATCCTGTCACTTGAGATACAATCTTCATTCAACTCGCCAGCTTCAGCAGAAAATAAATGGAATCAGAATGCCACTCCACCCTACAAGCGGTAGATCCTACCCTTGGAGTTTGAGTGTGAACACAAAGCTGGTACAACTGAAACATAAAATCTGAAGTTATAACTCCTACAGCCTTTGATGTGTGATTGTGATTTCACCTTTCTCCAGACATCGCTTTTTCAACACTTCTATTTCAAGGATCAAGGTCCAAGTCACCTTCAAAGTTACTCACGGAGGTGAAGAATTAGTGCTATCGGGCTAAGAAACAAATGTGACAGCATACTACTAACATGCAAAAAGTCTTCTCAGCTCTGATTATTGAATTTTAAAAGTTTTCTGTAGCACGGATTCATATTTGAAGATTTTGCCAACTTCCTTAACTAAACCACGTGTTAAGTCAAAGGGTCTGGGAAATTCCGTTCCACTTTTCTAACATTTATATTTTCTGGCCCGTTTCTACTTATGTCCCTGAAATTATGTAGTGATGAACCTTGTTTCCCCCTGCAGATACAGCTTCCACCCTGCTGAGCCCTAGAGCTTTACTCGAAAGTTCATCCTGCGCAAATACTCTATTTTTTTTTTTTTTTTTTTTTTTTTTTGCGGTATGCGGGCCTCTCACTGCTGTGGCCTCTCCCGTTGCGGAGCACAGGCTCCGGATGCGCCGGCTCAGCCGCTCCGCGACCACCAGGGCACGAACCCGCGTTCCCTACATCGATAGGTGGACTCTCAACCACTGCGCCACCAGGGAAGACCCCGCAAATACTCTTAAAGCTGTGCACCCTGACTCCTCACACACGCACACAAAATACGCTTTTCACTTTGTTTTTTAAAAATTTGATTCAACCTACCTGTTCCCAAGCTCATTACTGGTTGTTCTTCAGTCAGTTTAGTTTTATTTGGTTCTACTTTCTGAAAATGGGTTGCTTGATTTTGCTCCTGTAAAAACTGCTCTTTCACCCTGTTTAAACATTTCCTAACATAAATTACAAAGCAAGCATACCTTATTTGTGGAAGCTAACCAGCAACTCAGTCTTTGCAGTAGCAAACTAAACAAAGCTTTACTTATGTGCTAGTGAGAAATTACCACGATCTTCACAGTAAACTAAGGAATTATCACATTAAAAACTCAATTATAGGGCTTCCCTGGTGGCACAGTGGTTAAGAACTTGCCTGCCAATGCAGGGGACAGGGGTTCGAGCCCTGGTCCAGGAAGATGCCACACGCCGTGGAGTAACTAAGCCCTTGTGCCACAACTACTGAGCCTGCGCTCTAGAGCCCGCGAGCCGTAACTACTGAGCCCACGTGCCACAACTACTGAAGCCTGTGCACCTAGAGCCTGTGCTCCGCAACGAGAGAGGCCACCGCCATGAGAAGCCCGCGCACCACAACGAAGAGTAGCCCCCGCTCACCACAACTAGAGAAAGCCCGCGCGCAGCAACAAAGACCCAATGCAACCAAAACTAAAAAATAAATTCATTAATTTAAAAAAAACTCAATTATAGATTTCTGTATCCTCCTCCTACGGTTGGTTGGGATAACGCGCTAATGAGAAACAGCCTGAAAGTTTCTGATAGTTATTTTAAGGCTAATCATGAGACCATTAGTCTGACTTCTGGGCTACATAGAAGGAAATTTAGTCCCTCCATACTATTAAATACAAAAGGATCACAACTACATACTTACACAAGTAGAGTTGAGTTTTGCTAAAATAATGTTTTCACAGCTTTTAAAAAACAAAATGTGCTTGATAGAAGGCTTAATTTACATGACAGTAAAAGTCACCTTTACACAAGACAGGATATAATAACAAAGGACTCCTACTGAAGGTTCCTGAGACAACATGTTCTCATCTACCAAACCATAGATGGGAGTGCAGCTTTCATTTTAAAGGTAAGAAACTGAGCCTCACAGTGGTAAAGAGACTTGCCCAAGGGCTTACCTCCAGAATAAACAAAGCACTCCTGACTCAGCGAAACAGGAGAGAGCTCTTCCACCTGCTATCCCCATTCCAGAAACGGGCTACAGTATCTTATCCGTAATCAGTTTCCCATAACAGTTCTCACTTTACAGAAAGTTCTTATGCAGAACTGTATTTTGTCCTACAATACAAATGGATTTCTTTTTCTTTTCAAATCTCTTTCATAAGAGGATCTACAAGTTAGAAACTCCTGAATATGATTACTTTGTCAAGACTGAAAACTTTGTGGCAAAGATAAGAAGCTCCCAAAATCTCTTTTACAACTACAAATCTCATATAAATATCTCTTATTTAATTGCATTTTTCAAAAGGAGAATCTGTTCTCTCAGTCAACGTGGCTTTCTCCACGTGGAAAGATTCCATACAGACTGGCATCCTATCCTACCTACCACAGAAGTCGGTGTTGATTAGCCAACTCTGCTCTCTCCTCTTCGTTACAGTGATCATTTGTTAACAATCAACTAGAATGTTGGAAAACCCCCGTAAAGATTTCGATTTTACAGAAAGTACCCAAAATTCCACCAGTTTTGCATCACAAAGCTGTGGTTAAAGTTTTGAGTAAAATGCCATGCATGTGGTTTTTGTGGGTGGCTGCAGCTCAGAACAACTCTTAGGACTTGTCAGTTATCTACAGGGGAGAGCTAGGATGGCAACTATAAACTAAGACCATTCTGATCACGGTAACGAACAACTCTCCATCCCTGGTACTGTATGCCATCTTTGGCAACTCTTAACAACCTAAAGGCTGATGCAGAAGTGTAACTAGCCTTCGAGTCTGGACCCCAAAACCTACCAAGTTGAAGAAAAGAAAAAGACCACTGGCAGGGTTTTACATGTGGTCAAGTCTGACAACGCTCATGGACAACTCCGGCTGCTGGTGATTTAAACTCACTTGGTAAAACAAATCTCTAGCTCACTGGGGTACTACATTAAAAAAAAAAAAAAATTAACGCAAAGAGAAACTTAAAATACTTTAAGGTCATGACAAACCAGTGTGAAAGAGAATCCTAACACCCAGAACTGAAACTGCATCATTCACGCAGTCTGGAAAGAAAAAAGAAAGCTAAAAACCACTATAGATTAAGAATGCCAAGTTTGAGAAAACCCCTAAGGTGAATTCTGAACAACAACAACATGAAAAAGAGTCCCACAACAGAAGAAGTGCATACTGCATGCAAGACCCACTAATGGAAAGAGTTTGCCAGCATTTCTGTCATGACCTCACGAAAGACGACTGGTCCCATGTAAATGAAACTTGAGGCAATCCAGGAACTTAACCTGTCCACTCCAGAACTTAATTCAGCTAATGACTTCATCTTTTTTCCCACACACCTGTCACCTATAACATCTCATGAAGTCTCGTCAGAAGCTTTCTGTAAATGCTCTACAGAAGAAAATCAATTAAGATGCGGTGTGACACTGGGACGAGGAACCAGAACCACACAAGGCTCGGCTGCCGAGTGTCAGTTTACTTCCGGGCCCCCACGGCAGCACGGTGGGAGGGCAAGAACTGGACCCTGAGGCTGGCAAGAGTCTTCGTGCCAGCTCTACCACTTCACCGCTATGATTTTAAGCAAGTTCTTTAATCACTGTAATTTTCACACACACCCCCCAACACACACACACCCTGCCCGTTCCCTCAACCACCATCTAAAGACTGCAGATGCTACCACTTCTTTGGGGCAGCAGTAAGCTTTATGAAAGACAATATATGTCAAGTGTCGAGTATATACCCGACACGTGTCATTTCCCATTCCTTGGCAACATCATCATTTCCTTGTGCTCAGGCCGATCCACAACGTCAGCTAAATACTGCACGACCAAAGCTACTTCTGTTCCTACTAGATGGGCCTGAAGTTATTACAGTGGGATCCTAAACCCCCAAGTCTTAACATGATATGTTTGGGACATACCGAGTCATTTTTAAAAACTGTATCTTTAACATCCAAATTGTTTTTACTATCCGTTTGAACTGAATTCATAAAGAAAGAAGACTATTATAGAGCTCATAACTTCCGGATAATTATTCTCATATTTGTCATCAGAGTTGAATTTACGTCTGACTTCCTTTTTACAAAATCTTCATGGGAAGACACTTTATCTTAGGGCTGATGATGTATTTCCTTAGTTTATGAAGTGCTTTTACCTACATTCTCATTTAGGTAGAAGTCTCCCAACCCTGCTAACCAGGTATCATCCCTGACATGTAAACGGTCCTAAATTGTACCATCTTTAACATTCAAATGCAAATTTTAGACCGTTATCTCACATAACTGTACGAAGCCCAGGACTTTCCTTAATAATTTCAAGGATCCTAAGGTGAGTGCTTACAACTTCCTAATAATTCCTTGTCACTTACTCATCCTAGATCCTGACTGCAACCTAATTCTCATCATCTCCCCTCTCTCTATTCCCCTCCACACTAGTGTAGACACAGCCATCTCTACTCTGTCTCCAAAACACATTAACACCTGGGTGTTGTGAAAAGCAGACCTTTAGTAGAGGAAGATTTTAACAAATAAATAAATAACAAGTAAACAGTAAGAAACGATTTAAAACTGAGAATCAGACACTGAAGCTCTCTACCCCCTTCCTTTTCTGCCAGTGGAGTAGCCATTTGTAGCCTCATCTCGAGCCTAATTCTAGGACCCACCTTCTCTCACCACCCCTGCCCAAACAAAAGCAAAATAAAAACAAAAAAAAATTTCCCTCCAGCTTCAAGTAAAAGCTAAAAATTCTTGTTTCTTTATTATACAGAACAATTTAAGCCCCCTGGTCCCAACCCCTCCCATCTAGATTAGCCCTTTACCTTGACAGAACGAAAAAAGACTATAATTCATCTGTCTTTAGCTTTCAACTCAAAGAGCAACCAGCTTTTAAAACAGCTTTATTTTTTCCCCTTCCTGATAACTCCCTATCTTAGAGAAGAAGAAATCAATTTAGAAAGGTGAAGTGATTTGGCCAAACTAGAACATCAGACCTGGGATTCAAAGGCAGACCATCTGACGGTATACACTCACCCTTCGATATCCACGGGGACCCCCCTGGATAGCAAAATTCGCGGGTGCTCACGTCCTTTACGTAAGGAGTCCAATCGGCCCTCCGTTTACTCAGGTTCCATAGCCACAGGATCCACATGCAAAGACTGAAGGGCTGACTGTATCGTATACCTTCCTCTCCAGGCCAACGCCTCACTACGCCAGGTGCAATCCTGCCGATAAGGTGCTAGGGCCTCCACCTGTCCACCTGTTTGGGGAAG
This sequence comes from Globicephala melas, assembly GCF_963455315.2. Lineage (NCBI taxonomy): Eukaryota > Metazoa > Chordata > Mammalia > Artiodactyla > Delphinidae > Globicephala > Globicephala melas. The sequence continues at coordinate 11,418,583 of NC_083324.2, read as the reverse complement.
ACCTGTAAATACCAGGTAAGAGTTCTAAGAGATGCAAAGTAAGAGTTCTATGGGTAAGGTCTGTAACTAGTTCTTTTCATTCAGTACCTAGCACAATTCCTGCCAATAAAGGGGCTCAGAACACCTGAGGGGGAAAAAAGATTGCGAACCTTCACGTAATCTGCTTGAGGGTTTTGGAGCCAAGGCCAATTAGGAGTCTTTCACTAAGGAAGGACTATTTAGCAGTGGCCCAAAAGGAGTTGCACAGACAACCAAAGATCAGGCAGTCACTACCCTTTTTGCTGCGGACCATTTAATCTTATAACTATCCGATAACCATAATGCCTCTGGCCCCAGGAGTCCTGCTTCACAACCCCAGACCAACCCCCACTGCCCCTCCCTCTCACTAGGCAACCCCAATCTCTCTTCCTTCTTTCAATTCTTATAACAGATAAACCTGTGCTGGCTTGTCTATCAAAGTCTAAAATGGGTTGGCAGGGGACTTCCCTGGTGGTCCAGTAGTTAACACTTTGTCTTCCATGCAGGGGGTGCAGGTTCTATCCCTAGCCAGGGAGCTAAGATCCCACGTGCCTCCCTGCCAAAAAAACAAAACATCACAAAGCTGTGGTGGGTGATGTTAAAAAACAACACAGGGCTTCCCTGGTGGCGCAGTGGTTGAGAGTCCGCCTGCCGATGCAGGGGACACGGGTTCGTGCCCCGGACCGGGAAGATCCCACATGCCGCGGAGCAGCTGGGCCCGTGAGCCATGGCCGCTGAGCCTGCGCGTCCGGAGCCTGTGCTCCGCAAGGGGAGAGGCCACAGCAGTGAGAGGCCCGCATACCGCAAAAAACAAAAAAAAACACAGAAGCAATACTGTAACAAATTCAATAAAGATTTTAGAAATGGTCTTCATCAAAAAAATAAAAAAATCTTAAAAAAAAAAAAAGGGTTGGCAGGGTTGAATTCCTTCTGGAGGCCCTAGTAGAGAATTTACTTCCTTGCCTTTTTCAGCTTCTAGAGGCTGCCTGTGTTCCTTGTCTCGTTGCCTACTCCCATCTGTAAAGCTAGAAATGGCCAGTCGAGTCCCTTCACACCCTTTATCACACTGATGCTATGCCTCCCTCCTTTACTTATGAGGAGCCTTGTGAGTACATTGGTCCCACTTGAATAAACCAGGAAATCTCCTCATTTCAAAATCCTTAACATAAGCACAACCGCAAAATCCCTTCTGCCGTGTAAGGTAATACATTCCCAGGGTCTGGGCATTAGGACTTGGACATCTTTAAGGGGCCCATTATTCTGCCTACCACATTTGCCTAAGCAGAAACCAGGCAGTTGTTTAGGTTTAAGACAAGAAAAACAAATCACCTGTTTTCACGCTTGACAGATTTGAATACAGTTGGAAAGGTCACAATTTCTTATGGTCCAAACAGGCTGAACAAGTCAGTTAATTAACATGACCATATAGAATGATGAAGCTACATTTACCCAAGACAGTCTGCGGCTTCCTTTTACTTTCACTATTGATACTCTTGGAGAACCAGAAACAGCTATTAAAAATGTGTTTACTTTTATACAAACACACACACACACACACACACACACACACACACACACACACCCCTAATTAGAGTTTTTATTACCTCAGGTTTTACTTGTAAGGATTAGCATTTCAAAAATAAGTTAAGAGGGGGCAGAGTCAAGATGGCAGCAGGTGAGGATGCAGAGTTTGCGTCTCTCCGCAACTAGGGTGCCTGTCGGACACTGGTGCGGTACATCTATGCCCGAGGGGAGGAACCCCCGAGCGACTGGGTAGGACATGGGGGCACTGAGGTGGGAGGAGAAATGGAGGCTGGACGGGACCAGCACCCCTGAGGGGTGGCTCGAGGCGGGAGGGGTTCCCATGCCTGGAGAGACCCTGGGGGGCTTGGAGGATCAGGCGTTTCCCCTACCCTATCAGGCCCAGGAAGCCTGCGGGGCTCCCGGGCCGGGCCCTCTCAGGCCCCCTGTGGGCTGTGTTGGTCCTAGGGCTATAGGAGGGAGGCGGGCGGGAGGGGGCCTCCAGGACCGGAGGATCAGGGAGGTGTGGCGGGCGACTCCCAGGCCCACTCAGCCCCGGGAAGCCTGGACTCCCAGGCTGGGTCCCCGCCCTTCAAGGCCCCCTCCAGGCCACGTTGGTCCTAGGGGCAGAGGAGGGAGGGAGGAGGGGGAAGAGGAGGAGAAGCAAATGTGGGGGACCCTCCTGGGCCAGGGGATCAGGGGAAGCACTGCAGGTGTTTCCCCCACCCACCTGGCTCTGGGAAGACTGTTGGGCTTCCAGGTCTGGTCCCCTGATTTCCAAGGCTCCCTCCAGCCACGTAGGTGCTAGGGGCATAGGAGGGAGGAGGGGGGAAGAAGAGAGGTCAACGGCGAGGGGCCCTCCAGATCGCAGGATGCGGGGAACGGGCCTAGCACTTCCCCTGCCCACTCGGGCCCAGTGAGCCTGCTGGGGTCCTGGACCTGCTCCTCCGCCCTCCAGGGCCAGAGGCACTCCTGGGCCCCTCCTGCTGCATTAAGGCTAAACCCCCCCAACATCCCCCACCCCACCTGGCCTTTTCCGGCCCTGTGGGTCCTAAGCATAAGCCCTGCCCACTGCCTAAACCCCACCCCTGCCTAAGCCCCACCCAGCACAGCCAAGGCCTTTTCCTGCTTTTTTTTCCCCCTCCTGAATTTAACTATTGTGGTTCTGTTTTACCTTCTGGTTGTTGTTTTATCTAAATTTTTATTTTTCTATTCTTTCTAACATATCTGTTAGTTTTCTAATCTTATTTTATTTTTTCCTCTTTGTTATCGTTCTGCTCCTTTTTTCTTTTCTTTTCTTTTCTTTTTTGCCACCCTTTTCAGCTCACAGGATCTTGGTTTCTGAGCCAGGGGTCGGGCCAGAGCTCCTGCGGTAGAAAGTCCAAGTCCAAACCACTGGACTAACAGAGAACCTCAGACCCCAGGGAATATTCATCAGAGTGAGGTCTCCGACAGGTGCTCATCTAATCAACAAGACCCAGCTCTACCCAACAGCCTAAAAACTCCAGTGTTGGAAGCCTCAGGCCAAACAACCAGTAAGACAGGATCACAAACCCACCCATCAAAAAAAAAAAAAAAAAAAATGAGATGACAAAAAATATGTCACAGATGAAAGAGCAAGGTTAAAACCTACAAGACCAAATAAATGAAGAGGAAATATGCAATCTGCCTGAAAAACAATTCAGAGTAATGATAGTAAAGATGATCCAAAATCATGGAAACAGAATGGAGGCATGGATTGAGAAAATAAAAGAAATGTTTAACAAAGATCTAAAAGAACTAAAGAACAAACAAATACAGATGAACAACACAGTAACTGAAATGAAAAATACACTAGAAGGAATCAATAACAGAGTAACTGAGGCAGAAGAACGAATAAGTGAGCTGGAGGACAGAACGGTAGAAATAACCGCCGAGGAGCAGAAGAAAGAATGAAGAGAACTGAGGACAGTCTCAGAGGCCTCTGGGACAGCACTAAACACACCAACATTCGAATTATAGGGGTCGCAGAAGAAGAAGAGAAAAAGAAAGGGTCTGAGAAAATATTTGAAGAGATTATAGTCGAAAACTTCCCTAACATGGGAAAGGAAATAGTTACACAAGTCCAGGAAGCACAGAGTCCCATACAGGATAAACCCTAGGAGAAACACAACAAAACACATATAAATAAAACTAACAAAAATTAAAAACAGAAAAAATATTAAAAGCAGCAAAGGAAAAGCAAAAAATAACATACAAAGGAATGCCCAGAAGGTTATCAGCTGATTTTTCAGCAGAAACTCTGCAGGCCAGAAGGCAGTGGCAGCATATACTTCAAGTGATGAGAGAGAAAAACCGACAACAAAGATTACTCTATCCAGCACTGATCTCATTCAGATTCCACAGAGAAACCAAAAGCTTCACAGACAAGCAAAAGCTATGAGAATTCAGCACCACCAAACTAGCTTTACAACAAATGCTAAAGGAACTTCTCTAGGCAGGGAACACAAGAGAAAAAAAAGGACCCACAGAAACAAACCCAAAACAGTTAAGAAAATGGTAATAGGAACATACATATCAATAATAACCTTGAATGTAAATGGATTAAATACTCCAACCAAAAGACAAAGACTGGCTGAATGGATACAAAAACAAGACACATATATGTGCTGTCTACAAGAGACCCACTTCAGACCTAGGGGTACATACAGACTGAAAGTGAAGGCATGGAAAAAGATATGCCATGCAAATGGAAATCAAAAGAAAGCTGGAGTAGCAATAATTGTATCAGATGAAATAGACTTTGAAATAAAGACTGTTACACGAGATAAGGAAGGACACTATGTAATGATCAAGGGATCAATCCAAGAAGAAGATATAACAATTATAAATATTTATGCACCCAACATAGGAGCACCTCAGTACATAAAGTAAATGCTAACAACCATAAAAGGGGAAATGGACAGTAACACAATAATAGTAGGGGACTTTAACAACCCCACTTACACCAGTGGACAGATCATCTAAACAGAAAGTAAATAAGGAAACATGAGCTTTAAATGACACAACAGACCAGATAGATTTAATTGATATCTATAGGACATTCCACCTGAAAGTGGCAGAATACACTTTCTTCTCAAGTGCACACAGAACATTCTCCATGATAGATCACACCCTGGGTCACAAATCAAGCCTCAGTAAATTTAAGAAAATTGAAATCACATCAAGCATCTTTTCAGACCACAATGCTATGAGACTGGAAATCAGTTACAGGAAAAATTTGTGAAAAACACAAATACATGAAGGATAAACAGTGTGCTAATAAATAACCAAGAGAGCACTGAAGAAATCAAAGAATAAATTTCAAAAATACATAGAAACAAATGACACCAAAACACGACAACCCAAAACCTATGGGATGCAGCAAAGGCAGTTCTAAGAGGGAAGTTTACAGCAATTCAATCTCATCTCAAGAAACAAGAAAAATCTCAAACAATCTAAACTTACACCTAAAGCAACTAGAGAAAGAAGAACAAACAAAACCCAAAGTCAGTAGAAGGAAAGAAATCATAAAGATCAGAGCAGAAATAAATGAAAGAGAAATGAAGAAAACAACAGCAAAGATCAATAAAACAGCTGGTTCTTTGAGAAGATAAACAAAATTGATAAAACTTTAGCCAGACTCATCAAGAAGAAAAGGGAGAGGACACAAATCAATAAAATGAGAAACGAAAAAGGAGAAATCACAACTTACACCACAGAAATACAATGGACTATAAAAGACTACTACAAACGACTATATGCCAATGAAATGGACAACCACGAAGAAATACACAAACTCATGGAAAGGTGCAATTTTCCAAGACTGAAACAGGAAGAATTATAAAATATAAACAGACCTATCACAAGTAATGAAATTGAAACTGTAATTAAAACTCTTCCAACAAACTAAAGTCCAGGACCAGATGGCTTCACAGGTGAATTCTATCAAACATTTAGAGAAGAGCTAACCCCTATCCTTCTCAAACTCTTCCAAAATACTGCAGAGGGAGGAACACTCCCAAATTCGTTCTACGAAGACACCATGACCCTGACACCAAAACCAAAGATATCACAAAAAAAGAAAATTACATACCAGTATCACTGATGAACACAGATGCAAATATCCTGAACAAAATACTAGCAAACAGCATCCAACAACACATTAAAAGTATCTACACCATGATCAAGTGGGATTTATCCCAAGAAGGCAAGGATTCTTCAATATATGCAAATCAATCAATGTGATACATGATATTAACAAGGAATAAAAACCATATGATCATCTCGACAGATGCAGAAAAAGCTTTTGACAAAATTTAACATTCTTTTGTGGTAAGAACTCTCCAGAAAATGGACAGAGAGGGAACCTACCTCAACGTAATAAAGGCCACATTTGACAAACCCACAACCAACATCATACTCAATGGTGAAAAACTGAAAGCATTTCCACTAAGATCAGGAACAAGACAAGGATGTCCACTCTCACCACTCTTATTTAACACACTTTTGGAATTCCTAGCCATGGCAATCAGAGAAGAAAAAGAAATAAAAGGAATCCAAATTGAAAAACAAGATAAAAACTGTCACTGTTTGCAAACGACATGATACTATACATAGAGAATCCTAAAGATGCCACCAGAAAACTACTAAAACTAATCAATGAATTTGGTAAGGTTGCAGGATACAAAACTAATACACACAAGTCTCTGGTATTCCTATACAATAACGATGAAAAATCATAAAAAGAAATTAAGGAGACACTCCCATTTACCACTGCAACAAAAAGAATAAAATGCCTAGGAATAAACCTACCTAAGGAGAAAAAAGACTTGTACTCAGAAAACTATAAAATTCTTATGAATGAAATCAAAGATGACATAAACAGATGAAGAAATATACCACGTTCTTGGATAGGAAAAATCAATATTGTAAAAATGACTATACTATCCAAAGCAATCTACAGATTCAATGCAATCCCTATCAAACTACCAATAGCATTATTCACAGAATTAGAACAACAAATTTTACAATTTATATGGAAACACAAAAGACCCTGAATAGCCAAAGCAATCTTCAGAAAGAAAAATGGAGCTGGAGGAATCAGGCTCCCAAACTTCAGACTATACTACAAAGCTACAGCAATCAACACAGTATGGTACCAGCACAAAAACAGAAATAGAGATCAATGGCACAGGATGGAAAGCCCAGAAATAAGTCCATGCACATATGGTCACCTAAGTTATGACAAAGGAGGCAAGAACATACAATGGAGAAAAGACAGCCTCGTCAATAAGTGGTGCTGGGAAAACAGGACAGCTACATTTAAAATAACAAAATTAGAACACTCCCTAACACCATACACAAAAATAAACTCAATATGGATTAAAGACCTAAATGTTAACACTGGACACTATAAAACTCTAGACGAAAACATAGGAAAAACACTATTCGATATAAACCACAGCAAGATATTTTTTGACCCACCTCCTAGAGTAATGAAAATAAAAACAAAAATAAACAAATGGGCCCTAATGAAACTTAAAAGCTTTTGCACAGCAAAGGAAACCATAAACAAGACGAAAAGACAACCCACAGAATGGGAGAATATATTTGAAAATGAAGCGACGGACAAAGGATTAATCTCCAAAATACACAAGCAGCTCATGCAGCTCAATATCAAAAAAACAAACAACCCAATTAAAAAACAGGCGAAAGACCTAAACAGACATTTCTCCAAAGAAGACATACAGATGTACAAGAGGCACATGAAAACATGCTCAACATCACTAATCATTAGAGAAATGCAAATCAAAACCACAGTGAGGTATCACCTCACACAGGTCAGAATGGCCATCATCAACAAATCTACAAACAATAAATGCTGGACAGGGTATGGAGAAAAGGGAACCCTCCTGCACTGTTGGTGGGAATGTAAATTGGAACAGCCACTATGGAGAACAGTATGGAGGTTTCCTAAAAAACTAAAAATAGAACTACCATATGACCCAGCAATCCCACTACTGGGCATATACCCAGAGAAAACCGTAATTTGAAAAGATTCATGCACACCAATATTCACTGCAGCATTATTTACAATAGCCAGGACATGGAAGCAACCTAAATGGTCCATCAACAGAAGAATGGATAAAGAAGATGTGGTACATATTTACAATGGAATATTATTCAGCCATAAAAAGGAATGAAACTGGGTCATTTGTAAAGATGTGGATGGACCTAGAGTCTGTCATACAGAGTGAAGTAAGCCAGAAAGAGAAAAACAAATATCATATATTAAGGCATATATGTGGAATCTAGAAAAATGGTACAGATGAACCTATCTGTAGGGCAGGAATAGAGACGCAGATGTAGAGAAAAGAAATGTGGACACAGTGGAGGAAAGAGGGAGTGGGACAAATTGGGAAATTAGGTTTGACATACACTACCATGTGTAAAATAGACAGCTAGTGGGAACCTGCTGTGTAGCACACGAAGCTCAGCCTGGGGCTCTGTGACGACCAAGGTGGGTGGGATGGGGGGAGTGGGAGGGAGGTCCAAGAGGGAGGGGATATAGGTATACATATAGCTGACTCACTTCATTGTACAGCAGAAACTAACATAACATTGTAAAGCAATTTTACTCCAATAAAAAATAATTAATTAATTTTTAAAAAAAGTTAAGATCCAGTGAGGTACAAAGAAAACAAAAGTAGATCAAAAACTTCCCAACCAGATAACCACTGCTGATTAAACAAACATACAACAAAACATACCTATATAAGATTAGAAATTTTAAATAATATGCCATTCATATATCTTCTTTGGTGAAATGTTTTTTCAAACTTTTTGCTCACTTTTTAATTTCTTTGATATTATTGAATTTTGAAAAAATTTTTAATATTCTGGTTGCCAATTCTTTATCAAATATATGTTTAGAAAATATTTCTTTCCTGGTCTGTGGATTGTCTTTTCATTTTCTTAGCACAGCTTTTCAAAAACCTTACGTTTTTAATTTTGATGAAACCCAATTTATCCATTTTTTTTTTATGGTCACAATTTTTGTGTCCTAAGAAATCTTTGCCTAACTAAGATCCCAAAGATTTTCTCCTATGTTTTCTTCTAGAACAGCAGTGCCTAAGACTGTTTTCTGTGATGATAGAAATATCCTCTAATCTAAGCTAGAGTAATCAAGACAGTATGGTACTGGCACAAAAACAGAAATATAGATCAATGGAACAGGATAGAAAGCCCAGAGATAAACCCACACACATATGGTCACCTTATCTTTGACAAAGGAGGCAAGAATATGCAATGGAGAAAAGACAGCCTCTTCAGTATGTGGTGCTAGGAAAACAGGACAGCTACATGTAAAAGAACGAAATTAGAACACCTCCTAACACCATACACAAAAATATACTCAAAATGGATTAAAGACCTAAATGTAAAGCCAGACACTATAAAACTCTTAGAGGAAAACACAGGCAGAACACTCTTTGACAGCAAGATCCTTTTTGAGCCACCTCCTAGAGTAATGAAAATAAAAACAAAAATAAATACATGGGACCTAATGAAACTTAAAAGCTTTTGCACAGCAAAGGAAACCATAAACAAGATGAAAAGACAACCCTCAGAATGGGAGAAAATATTTGCAAACGAAACAACTGACAAAGGATTAATCTCCAAAATATACAAGCAGCTCATGCAGCTCAGTATCAAAAAAACAAACAACCTAATCCAAAAATGGGCAGAAGACCTAAATAGACATTTCTCCAAAGAAGACATACAGATGGCTAACAAACACATGAAAAGATGCTCAACATCACTAATCATTAGAGAAATGCAAATCAAAACCGCAATGAGGTATCACCTCACACTGGTCAGAATGGCCATCATCAAAAAAACTACAAGCAATAAATGCTGGACAGGGTGTGGAGAAAAGGGAACCCTCTCACACTGTTGGTGGGAATGTAAATTGATACAGCCACTATGGAAAACAGTATGGAGATTCCTTAAAAAACTAAAAATAGAACTACCATATGACCCAGCAATCCCACTACTGGGCATATACCCTGAGAAAACCATAATTCAAAAAGAATCATGTACCAAAATGTTCACTGCAGCTCTATTTACAATAGACAGGACATGGAATCAACCTGAATGTCCATCGACTGATGAATGGATAAAGAAGATGTGGCACATATATACAATGGAATATTACTCAGCCATAAAAAGGAAAGAAATTGAGTCATATGGAGTGATGTGGATGGACTTAGAGTCTGTCATACAGAGTGAAGTAAGTCAGAAAGAGAAAAACAAATACCATGTATTAACGTATATATATGGAATGTAGAAAAATGGTACCGATGAACCTAGTGGCAGGACAGGAATAGAGATGCAGACATAGAGAATGGACTTGTGGACACAGGGAGGGAAGGGGAGCGTGGGACGAACTGAGGGACTAGCACTGACAATATATACACTACCATGTGTGAAACAGAGAGCTAGTGGGAAGCTGCCGTATAGCACTGGGAGGCCAGCTCAGTGCTGTGTGTCAACCTAGAGGGGTGGGATGGGGAGGGTGGGAGGGAGGTGCAAGAGAGAGTGGGTACAGGTATATATACAGCTGATTCACTTTGTTATACAGCAGAAACTAACACAACATTACAAAGCAATTATAATCCAATAAAGATGTAAAAGAATAATAATGAAATATACTTTTAAAAAAACAGAAAAGCCTTTCCCACCAAGCTCAAAAAAAAAAAAGAAAAGAAAAATGCTGTAATCTGAGCTAATCAATACACCTTCAGTTAGCCACCCATGGCCACTGAGGACTTGACACGTGGCTAGAACAACTAAGCAGCTGAATTGTCACACTGTATTTAGTTTTAATTATTTAAATTTAAATAGCCACATGTGGCTAACAGATGCAACAGGAAGTTCTAGAAGGGCTGTAGTTTTAAATTTTACATTTTGATCTATTACACATTTTTAGTTAATTTTTGTATACATACAAGGTTCATTTTTTTTTAATTTTTTAAGGTTTTTTTCTTCTTTTTAAAATTTATTTTATTTATTTTTGCTGTGTTGGGTCTTCGTTTCTGTACGAGGGCTTTCTCTAGTTGTGGCAAGTGGGGGCCAGTCTTCATCGTGGTGTGCGGGTCTCTCTTGTTACGGAGCACAGGCTCCAGATGCGCAGGCTCAGTAGTTGTGGCTCATGGGCCTAGTTGCTCCGCGGCATGTGGGATCCTCCCAGACCAGGGCTCGAACCCGTGTCCCCTGCATTAGCAGGCAGATTCTCAACCACTGCGCCACCAAGGAAGCCCAAGGTTCATTTTTAAAAATATGGATGTCAATGATTCCGGCACCAAGTTTTTGAAAAGACTATCTCTACTCCAAAGAGTTATCTTGGCATCTTTGTCCAAAATCAGACCATGTTTGTGTGGTCTGTTCCTGTACTCTGTATTCTATTCCATTGGCCTATGTGTCTTTCCACTCACCAATCTCTCATTGTCTTCATATATGGTCAACTGCTCTTTGACAAGCATACCAAGAATACATAACGGGGAAAGGTTAGTCTCTTCAACAAACGATGCTGGGAAAACTGGATAGCCACATGCAAAAGGATGAAACTGGACCCTTATTTTACACCATACATATATATCAACTCAAAATGTACTAAAAATTTAAATACAAGACCTGAAACTCTAAAACTCCAAGAAGAAAACATAGGGGAAAATCTTCACGACACTGGTCTTGGCACTGATTTGAACACCAAAAGGATACACAACAAAAGCAAAAATAGACAAGTGGGGCTACATCCAACTACAAAGCTTCTGCACAGCAAAGTAAAGAATCAAGAGTGAAAAGGCAACCTATGGAAAGGGAGAGAGTATTTGCAAACTGATAAGAGATTAATATTCAAAACATATAAGGAACTACTACTACCCAACAGCAAAAAAACAAATAAACTGGTTAAAAATGGGCAAAAGACTTGGGGAGACATTTCTCCAAAGAAGATCTACAAATAGCCAACAGTTATACAAAAAGATGCTCATCATCAGGGAAATGCAAATCAAAAAACCACAATGAGATATCACCTCACGCCTCTCAGGATGACCATTATCAAGAAAACAAAATAACAAGTGTTGGTGCGGCTGTACAGAAACTGTAAGCCTGGTACCCTGATGGTGAGAATGTCAGATGGTGCAGCCACTATGGAGAATAGTATGGCGGTTTCTCAAAAATTAAAAACAGAACTACCATATGATCCAGCAATCCAATTACTGGGTATTTATCCAAGAGAACTGAACTCAAGATACCAAAGAGATATCTACACTTCCATGTTCACTGAAGCGCTGTTCACAAGAGCTAAAAGGTGGAAACAATCTAAATATTAGTCAACAGATGAATGCATAAAGAAAATGTGGCATATACATACAGTGAAATATTATTCAGCCATAAAAAGAAGGATATTGTTTTGTGTGCTACAGCATGGATGAAATTTGAGGACCTTATACTAAATGAAATAAGCCAGCCAGGACAAATACTGCATTATCCCACTTGTATGAGTTATCTAAAGTAGTCAGTCATCAAAGTACAAGAAGAATGGTGGTAGCCAGGGTCTGAAGGAAAGGGGAAATGGGGAGTTGCTATTCCATGGGTATAAACTTCCAGTAGTAAAAGATAAAAAATTCTACAGATCTGCTACATGCCACTGTGCTTGTAGTTAACAATACTGTATACTAATTTATTAAGAGAGTAGATCTCATCTTCTGTATTTTATGTACTTACCACACTTTAAAAAAAAAAGAAAAACAGCAGCCCAGAAGCTTTGATTTTTCCAATGGCAAATCTTACCTCAGCTTTCCGAGGAGTAGAGAAAGTGTACTGTTCTGCACTGCTCGTACAGCGAATTCAGGGAAGTTTCTCCTGGGTTAGGGTGGTGGATACAGAAGCTCAACTATGGAGTCCACAAAAAATAATGAGAAATCCAGAGCAGCCTACTGGAATCTTCACTCTGGGCCGTTCCTGATGCTCAGCGCCATCCCAGATCTCCAGCTTCCCAGTATAGAAGAACCTCAAGGTTGGGACTTCCCTGGTGGCACAGTGGTTAAGACTCCGTGCTCCCAAGGCAGGGGGCCCGGGTTCGATCGCTGGTCTGGGAACTAGATCCCACGTGCATGCCTCAACTAAGAGTTCACATGCCACAACTAAGGAGACCGCCTGCTGCAACTAAGGAGCCTGACTGCCATAACTAAGGAGCCAGCGAGCCACAACTAAGGAGCCCGCCTGCCACAACTAAGACCCAACACAACCAAACAAGTAAATAAATTCATTAATTAATTAAGAAAAAAAGAAACAAGGTAGCTCTGATTGACCACAGCTGACACCCATCTTTAAAGAGGACCCAAAAAAGCTTCATCATGAGCCAGCAGGGGGTTTGAAAAACACTGGAAAGAGCTTATTTAATAAAAAGCAATTAGAGATTGAGATAACAGCATGATTGGAGACAAGATGGCAGAGTAGAAGGACTTGAGCTCACCTCCTCTCATGAAAACACCAAAATCACAACTAACTACTGAACAACCATCAACAAAAAAAGACTAGAACCTACCCAAAAAAGATATTCTACATCCAAAGACAAAGAAGAAGCCACAACAAGACAGTAGGAGGGGTGCCTTCGCAATACAATCAAATCGCATGCCCGCTGGGTGGGCAACCCACGAACAGGAAAGTAATTACATTGCTGAGGTTTTCTCACAGGAATGAGAGAAAACAACAGCAAAGATCAATAAAACTAAAAGCTGGTTCTTTCAGAAGATAAACACAATTGATAAACCTTTAGCCAGCTTCATCAAGAAAAAGAGGTAGAAGGCTCAAATCAATAAAATTAGAAATGAAGACTCACAGACATAGAAAGTAAACTTATGGTTACTAAAGGGGGAAGGGAGGGGGAGGAATAAATCAGGAGTTTGGGATTAGCAGATACAAACTGCTATATATAAAAGAGATAAACATGGGCCTTCCCTGGTGGTGCAGTGGTTGAGAGTCCGCCTGCCGATGCAGGGGACACGGGTTCGTGCCCCGGTCCAGGAAGATCCCACATGCCGCGAAGCAGCTGGGCCCGTGAGCCATGGCCGCTGAGCCTGCGCTCCGCAATGGGAGAGGCCACAACAGTGAGAGGCCCGCATACCGCAAAAAAAAGAAAAAAAAAAGAGATAAACAACAAGGTCCTATTGTATAGCACAGGGAACTATATTCTATATCCTGTAATAAACCATAATGGAAAAGAATATGAAAAATAATATATAATATATATATCACAAATATATATGAACCACTTGGCTGTACACCAGAAACTAACACAACATTGTAAATCAAGTATACTTCAATTAAAAAAAAATTTTTAAACCCCCCTCCCAAAAAATAAAAATAAAATAAAATTAGAAATGAAAAAGGAGAAGTTACAACTGACACCACAGAAATACAAAGGATCATAAGAGACTACTATGACATGATACTGTACATAGAGAATCCTAAAGATGCTACCAGAAAACGACTAGAGCTCATCAATAAATTTGGTAAAGCTGCAGGATACAAAACTAATACACAGAAATCTCTTGCACTTCTATACACTAACGACAAAAGATCAGAAAGAGAAATTAAGGAAAACAATCCCATATACCATCACATCAAAAAGAATAAAATTCGTTGGAATAAACCTACCTAAGAAGACAAAAGACCTATAATCTGAAAACTGTAAGGTGCTGATGAAAGAAATAGAAGATGACACAAACATGTCCTTGGATTGGGAGAATCATTACTGTCAGAATGACTCTACTACCCAAGGCAATCTACAGATTCAATCCCTACAAATTACCAACAGCATTTTTCACAGAACTAAACTAGAACAAAAAGTTTTTAAAATTTGTATGGATAAACAAAAGACCCCAAATAGCCAAAGCAATACTGAGAAAGAAAAACGGAGCTGGAGGAATCAGGCTCCCTGACTTCAGAATATACTACAAGGCTACAGTCATCAAAACAGTATGGCACTGGCACAAAAATAAAATATAGAACAATGGAACAGGATAGAAAACCCAGAAATAAACCCACACACCTATGGGCAATTAATCTATGACAAAGGAGGCAAAACTATACAACGGAGAAAAGACAGTCTCTTCAGTAAGTGGTGCTGGGTAAACTGGACAGCTACGTGTAAAAGAATGAAATTAGAACACTCCCTAACACCATACGCAAAAATAAGCTCAAAATGGATTAAAGACCTAAATGTAAGACCAGATCCTATAAAACTCTTAGAGGAAAACATAGGCAGAATACTTTATGACGTAAATCACAGCAATATCTTTTTGGATCCACCTCCTACAATAATGAAAATAAAAACAAAAATAAACAAATGGGACCTAATGAAACTTAAAAGCTTTTGCACAGCAAAGGAAACCATAAACAACATGAAAAGACAACCCACAGAATGGGAGAAAATATAGGATTAATCTCCAAAATATACAAACAGCTCATGCAGCTTAATATCAAAAAAACAAACAACCCATTCAAAAAATAGGCAGAAGATCTAAATAGACATTTCTCTAAAGAAGACATACAGATGGCCAAAAAGCACATGAAAACATGCTCAACACTGCTCATTATTAGAGAGATGCAAATCAAAACCACAAGGAGGTACCACCTCACTCTGGTCAGAATGGCCATCATCAAAAAGTCTACAAATAACAAATACTAGAGCAGGTGTGGGGAAAAGGGAACCCTCCTACACTGTTGGTGGGAATGTAAATTGGTACAACCGCTATGGAGAACAGTATGGAGATTCTTTAAAAAGCTAAAAGTGGGGACTTCCCTGGTGGCGCAGTGGTTGAGAATCCGCCTGTCAATGCAGGGGACATGGGTTCAAGCCCTGCTCCAGGAAGATCCCAAATGCCGCGGAGCAACTGGGCTCATGTGCCACAACCACTGAGCCTGTGCTCTAGAGCCCATGAGCCACAACTACAGAGCCCATATGCTGCAACTAGTGAAGCCCACGCGCCTAGGGCCCATGCTCCACAAGAGAAGCCACCGCAATGAGAATCCCGTGAACCACAACAGAGAGTAGCCCCTGCTCGTGGCAACTACAGAAAAGCCCATGTGCAGCAATGAAGACCCAACACAACCAAAAAAAAACAAAAAAAAACCCCTAGATATAGAACTACCATACAACCCAGCAATCCAACTCCTGAGCACTGATCCAGAGAAAACCATAATTCAAAAAGATACATGCACTCTATAATGATCACTGCAGCACTACTTACAACAGCCAAGACATGGAAGCAACCGAAATGCCCATGGACAGAAGAATGGATAAAGAAGATGTGGTACATATCTACAATGGAATATTATGCAGCCATAAAAAAGAATAAAATAATGCCATTTGCAGCAACATGGATGGACCTAGAGATTATCATACTAAGCAAAGTAAGTCAAAAAGAGAAAGACAAATATCATGATATCACTTATATGTGAAATCTAAAAAACAATGATACAAATGAACTTATTTCCAAAACAGAAACAGACTCACAAACTTCGAAAACAAACCTATGGTTACCAAAAGGGAAACATGGAGGGACGGATAAATTAGGAGTTTGGGATTAACATATACACACTACTATATATAAAACAGATAATCAACAAGGACCTACTGTATAGCACAGGGAACTCTACTTAATATTCTGTAATAACCTATATGAGAAAAATATCTAAAAAAGAATGGATAGGGCTTCCCTGGTGGCGCAGTGGTTAAGAATCTGCCTGCCAATGCAGGGGACACGGGTTCGAGCCCTGGTCTGGGAAGATCCCACATGCCGCAGAGCAACTAAGCCCGTGAGGCACAACTACTGAGCCTGCACGTCTAGAGCCTGTGCTCCGCAACAAGAGAAGCCACGACAATGAGAAGCCCACTCACCGCGATGAAGAATAGACCCCGCTTGCCGCACCTAGAGAAAGCCCGTGCACAGAAACGAAAACCCAACACAGCCAAAAATAAATAAATTTTTAAAAAATGGATAAATGTTTATGTATAACTGAATCACTTTGCTGCACACCTGAAACTAACACAACATTGTAAATCAACTATAATCCAATATAAAGTAAAAATTAAATTTAAAAAATTGTTTTGGCTACTCTATGTTCTTTGCCTCTCAATATAAATTTTAGAACTAGCCTATTAATTTCCATAAAAAATGGCTGCTGAGATTGTGGTTGTAATTTCATTGAATCTACACATCATTTTGGGAAGAAATTACATTCTGATAATATTGAGTCTCCCCACTTATGAACCCAAAATATCTCACTACTGAAATTAGGTCTTCTCTAATTTCTCTCATCAATTTTGTAGTTTTTAACATACAAATCTTACACATATTTTGTTATATTTTCCCTAAGTATTTAAATAGTTTGGATGCTTTTTTTTTTTTTTGGCCACAACTTGAAGCTTGTTGGATCTTAGTTCCCCGACCAGGGACTGAACACAGGTCACTGCAGTGAAAGCTCCAAGTCCTAACCACTGGACCACTGGAATTCCCTGAATGCTATTTTAAAGAGCACTTTAAAAAGTCTTCAAGTTCAAATGTTTGCTGTTAGAAAAGTACGACAGTTTTCATATATTGACCTTGGATCTTGTGACCTTCCTAATTTTACCTACTATATCCAGGAGTTTTTTGGAGAGTCTTTGGGATTTTCTACACAGACAATCATGGTATCTACAAATAAAGGCGTTTTTATTTCTTCCTTTCCACTCTGTATGCCTCTTTTTCTTGCCTCACTGCACTAGCTAGGACCTTCAGGAAAATGACGAATAAGAGTGGTGAGAGCCAGCATCCTTGCTTTGTTCTGACTTTAGGGGGAAAGCATTCAAGTCTTTCACTATTAAGTATGATATTAGCTGTAGGTTTTTCATCCATGGCCTTTATCAGGTAGTGGAAGTTCACTTTTATTCCTAGTTTTCTGAGAGTTTTTTCAGGAATGAATAATAAATGCTTCTTAAAATGCTTTTTCTGCATCTATTGAGATGATCATATGGTTTTTCTTCTTTAGTCTGTTGATATGGTGAATTGCATTGATTGATTTATGAATAGTGAACCAATCTTGCACCTTATGATAAACTCCACTTGGTCACGATATATTTTCTACTCTTTTTATATACTCAATTTTGTTCAATTTTGTTTACTGTGAGAAAATAAACAACAGAAAACTTACCATCTTAACCACTTTTAAGTGTACAGTTTAGTGGTATTAAATATATTCAGTATGTGTTCAACCATCACCACTATCCATTTCCATAGCTCTTTTCTTCTTGGAAAACTGAAACTCTGTACCCATTAAACAGTATTTCCCCATTCCCCCGTTCCTAGCCCCTCAAAATCATCATTCTACTTTTTGCCTCTATGACTTTGACTATGCGAGGTATCTCATATAAGTGGAATCATATGGTGTTTGCTGTTTAGTGAGGGGCTTATTTCATTTAGCATAAGGCCCTCAAGTTTTATCCATACTGTAGCATTACCAGAATTTCCTTCCTTTTCAAGGCTGAGTAATATTCCTTTGCATGCATATACCACATGTTGCTTATCCATTCATCTATCAATGGACACTTGGGGTGCATCCATCTTTTACCTATCATGAATAATGCTATGAACATGGGTGTACAAATATCTCTTCAAACCCCTCCTTTTTTAACTGAAATACAGTTGACATACAATAGTATGTTAGTTTCAGGTGTACACATAGGGATTTGACAATCAAATACATTATGAAATGATCACCACAATAAGTCTAGTAACCATCTATCACCATACAAAATTATTACAGTATTATTTGTTAGATAATGTGTATTACATCCCTGTGATGTAAAAGTGGAATTGCTAGATCATACGGTAACTCTAATTTTAATTTTTTTGAGGAATCACCATACTATTTTCCATAGCAGCTACATCCTTTTACATTCTCATCAACACTGCACAATGGTTCCAATTTCCCCACATACTCATCAATACTTATTATTTTCTGGTTCTTTTGATAGTAGCCATCCTAATGAGTGTGAGGTATACTGCTGGCCTCATGAAATTAGTTGGGAAGTGTTCTCTCCTTTTCTATTTCTGGAAGAGTTTGTGTAGAATTGGTATTATTTCTTCCTTAAATACCTGTACAATTGACCAGTGAAGCCACCAGATTTTTCCTGTGGGAAAGTTGTTAGGTTATTTACTACTTCTTAAGTAAGTTCTGGTAGTTAGTCCTTCAAGGAATTTGCCCATTTCATCTAATTTATCAAATTTATTAACATAGAAAATTGTTGATAATATTCCCTACTATCATTTTAATGTCTGTAGGGTCTGTAGTGATGTTCTCTTTTTCATTCTTGATATTGATTTGATAAGTCTAGCTTTTCTCCTGATAAGTCTAGCTAGAGGTATATCAAATTTATCTTTCAAATACCACTTTTTGGTTTTAGTGACTTTCTCTATTTTTGTTTGCAACTTTATTCAAGGCCTTATCTTTATTATTTCCTATTTTCTGTTTGTTTTGGATTTAATTTGCTCTTCTGTTTTTTAGTTTCTTAAGGTGGAGGCTAAGATCAGCCTTAAGAGGCTAAGATTGATTTCAGGCCTTTTTTGTTTCTAATATATGCCTTTTACGCTACACTTCCCTCTAAGCACTGCTTTAGCATGTGCTGCATTTTAACTGTCATTCCATTCAAAGTAGTTTTTAATTGCCCTTATGCCTTCCTCTTTGACTCAGGGTTATTTAAAAGTGTGTTGTGTAATTTCCAAATAGTTGGAAATTGCCGATATTTTTATTAATTTCTAGCTTAATTCTCCTGGGATCAGAGAACATATTTTATATGGTTTCTTAAATTTGTTGAAATTTGTTTTATGGCCCAGAATATGATCTAACGTGGGGAATTTCCTACATACACTTGACGAGAATGTGTATTCTGCTACTGCTGGATGGAGTATCCTCTAACAGTCAGTTACATCAAGTTGGCTAATAGGGCTGTTTAGGTCTCTACATCCCTGCTCATTTTCTGTCTACTAGTTCTATGGATTACTGAAAAAGAAGAGTTGAACTTGCCAGCTAAAACTGTGACTTTGTCTATGTCACCTTTGGTTCTTTCAGTTGTGTTAGGTGCATTCACATTTGGGACTGTTAAGTGTTCTCGACGAACTGACCCCTTATTCATTATGTAATGCCCGTCTTCTTCCTTGGCAGTATTTCTTGAAGTCTACTTTGGTATTAATAGAGCCACCTCATCTTTCTTTTGATTAGTGTTTTGCATGGCATATGTTTTTTCCATCTTTTTACTTCTAACTTATCTATGTCTCTATATTTAAGGTGAGTTTGTTGTAGATAGCATACAGAGTTGGTTCTTGATTTTTATTAAATCCAATCTAACCATCTCTGCAGTACTTTTTTGAAAGGTAATTCTCTAAGTACTTGTTTTTTAAAAAATGCACCTGTGCTGGGGGGTCATGGAGCTGGTTTTTCATGCAGAATGAGGGTGGCTCAGGGCCAGGGTGTGGCAGCCCTGCTCTGGGATGGCAACCTGGCCATGTGGGCCTCAGTCACATCTCCAGGCACCTGCCTCCCGCTGAGCTGCATGCCAGTTACCCCAGTCTCCCAGCCTCCATCCCACCGGGCCCTCCCAGTGCTCATTTTTTAAAAGAAAATTAGGTGTCTTTCCACATTAAGGCACTTTTCAAGCCACTAGCTCTGATTCTTTGTGATGCAATTTTTTCCTTATTCTAGAGGTTGCTTACAGACTTGTCATGTAAATTAAACATAATTCCTTTCTTCAAAAAGAGCTTGAAGTATTCTTAGTATTTCTAATTTTCTCCCAATCGTAATGAGAAGCAAATATTATCCCCCCAATAATTCCAAATCACTGGCCTCGACTCAAACCTCCCAAGTCATTATCTTCAGCTTGATGTTTAGACTCAATCTGTCTAAAACTGAACTCTTATCTTTCCCCTCATAGACTTCCTCTCAAATTTGTACCCCTGTTTTGTATCCCTCCTCTCAGTGAGCAGTATTACTATTCTCTCAATTGCCAAAACAGAAACCCAGGCATTATTCTCTTGTCTCCCTTCATCCAAGCTATCACAAAACTGCATTAGTTCTACTCATATATAAGAGGTCAAAATGGCAGAGTAGGAGGACACTGGACTTGCCTCCCTGCACAAACACATCAAGAATACATTTACATGCAGAGCAATTATCACTGAAAGCAAACTGGAGACAGGCATAAAGACTCTTATATGTGCAAGGCTATAAAGAAAGATCCACACGGAGTCAGGTAGGAAGGCAAGAGAAGCAATAAGGTCAGGACCTACGCAAACATACAGTAAAGGCTGTGGATCAACCACTTAAATACGCTAGTATGAAGATTAAAAGAAAAAAACTGTAAATCAACTACAACCACAATAAGCAGTTAAGGGATAAACATGAAGGTGTAAATATGACACCAAAAACACAAAACGTGGGGGAGGGGAATTTTAAAAAGTATATCTTTTAGAATGTGTTTGAACTTAAATGACTATCAGTTTGAAACAAGCAGATA
This sequence comes from Globicephala melas, assembly GCF_963455315.2. Classification (NCBI taxonomy): domain Eukaryota; kingdom Metazoa; phylum Chordata; class Mammalia; order Artiodactyla; family Delphinidae; genus Globicephala; species Globicephala melas. Next base: position 11,397,405 of record NC_083324.2, on the reverse strand, counting down.
TAGTTACAGGTCAACATACATGAACCCTATAGTAACTACAAATCAAAAACCTACAATAGATACCCAAGAACTAGAGAGAAGGAAACACAAGCATACAGCTAAAGAAAATCATCACACTACAAGGGTAAAAACTAAAAGAAGAAAAGAACAGAGAAGAACTACAAAAACAACCAGAAAATAAGTAACAAAATGGCAATAACTACGTACCTATCAATAATCACTTTAAATGCCAATGGACTAAACACCCTGATCAAAAGACATAGGGTGGCTAACTGGATGAAAAATCAAGACCCATTTATATGCTGCTCACAAGAGACTCATTTCAGACGTAAAGACACACACACAAACACTCTAAAAGTGAGGGGATGGAAAGAGAAATTTCATGCAAATGGAAGCAACAAGAAAGCTGGGGTAGCAATACTCATATCAGACAAAGCAGACTTTAAAACAAAATCTGTAACAAATACTCATATCAGACAAAGTAGACTTTAAAACAAAATCTGTAACAAAAGACAAAGAAGGGCATTATATAATGATGGGGGATCAATACAAGAAGAGCATACAACATTCATTAAAATATATGCACCTAATATAGGAGCACCTAAATATATAAAGCAAGTATTAACAGACATAAAGGGAGAAACTGACAATAATACAATAATAGTAGGGGACTTTAACACCCCACTTACATCAATGGACAGATCGTCTGGATACAAAATCAATAAGGAAACAGTGGTCTTGTATGACACATTAGACCAGCTGGACTTAATAGATATCTACAGGATATTCTATCCCAAAACAGCAGAGTACACATTCTTTTCAACTGTTCTCCAGGACAGATCATATGCTAGGCCACAGAACAAGTCCCCCAAAATTTAACAGAATAGAAATTATATCAAAACAAAAACACTAATTCGAAAAGATACATGTACCCCAATGTTCACAGCATTATTTAGAATAGCCAAGATATGGAAGCAACCAAAGTGTCCATGAAGAGACGAATGGATAAAGAAGATGTGGCATATATATAAATACACATACATATACACAGTGGAATATTACTCAGCTATAAAAAAAAGAATGAAAATTTGCCATTTGTAACAACACGCATGGACCTGGAGGGTATTACGTTTAGTGAAGTAAGTCAACAGAGAAAGACAAATACTGTATGCTATCACTTATACGTGGAATCTAAAATAATAAAACTGAATGAATTAAAAAAAAAACAGAAACAGATTTACATATATAGAGAACAAACTACTGGTTACCAGTAAGGAGAGGGAAGGGAGGAGGGGCAAAATAGGGTCAGGGGATTAAGAGGTTCAAAATACGACACATAAAATAAATTAGCTACAAGGATATATTGTACAGCACAGGGAATACAGTCAATATTTTATAATAACTTTATATGGAGTATAATTTACAAAAATATTGAAATGCTATGTTGTACACCTGAAACTAATATAATATTGTAAATCAACTATACTTCAGTATCTTTTTAAAAAGATGCAAGTTCTGCAGTATGCAACTTGAGTTTTTACCAATTATGTTCTAGGACGATAAACCATTCTTTGAAGAAAAAATTCTACTCATACATATTTTTTCAGTTATCTTCCATTTTCCATCCTCATTTTATCTTCAGTGTCACTACCCTTTTCCAGGCAACCATCATTTCCTACCTGGACTTCTGCAATGGTCTCCAAATAGTTGTTCCTCCTACTCACAGTCTCGAAGCTCCCAGCATTCTTCTACCCTACTTTCCAAAACCTTTACTCACAGATTCAAAGTCCTTTAACTCCTTCTTCCTTATTTATCCTCATCTCTCACACTTTCCTCTTTCACCAAAGCCACTGCCCCCAACACACCCCTACATCTATAATGATTAACATTGTACTTTCCAGGTCCTAGAACAATGGATGCACTCTTCTGCATCACGTCTTTTCACACACTGTTCCTTTACTGAGACTGTCCATCTCCTCCTGCCTTCACCTGATTTTTACTTATCCTTCAGACAACAATTAAGGTACCCTTTTCCTGGGGATCTTTCCATGACACCCTAAGCTGGGTTATGTGCTCTTTATCTCTTTAGCACTTAACAATCTGAAGTCATTTTGCTCTCTGTTACCTCTCTCTAAATTGTAACTCCCATGAGAGCTGGGGCTGCTTTACATCTTGTTCACCACTCTATTCCTGTTACTGTTAAATTCAGAAATCCTTATTTTGTTAATAGAAACGGGTAAAAATTAGAACAGAGGAGTCAATCGCACTGAAAGAATTGTAATTCCACTATACTGACTGCACTGACAATGGGCTCAATCAAAAATATTCATTGCCCACCATGTCTTTTTTTATTGTGTGAGCATTATAGGACTTGGACTCAGAAGACCTTAGGCAATTTCCTTTCACCTTCTCTGAATTTTTTTTTCCTTTTCTGAAACTTTTTCTTCATTTCTTTAATGGCTTAAGCAATACCTATATGAAAGTGATATAGGAGAACTGATGAGAGGAGATTAAAGTGAAAGACTTTTGTAAAACAAACAATGGTACATATACATACATATCATTATATACATATATGTATCACTGACTAACCCATGTTGCCCAAAGTCTAATGGCTTATTTTTAATCCATCACTGCGTTTTACTATTAATTTCCAATATTTTAATAAGGCACAGGATAAACACAAATTTACCTTTCCTGTTCTGAAGTCTAAAACCCTTGTTTTAAAACCTTTGTCATCCAATATCAATTTTATGAGCAGATCCTTAAGTATTATACTTGCTATGTATTAAATTAAAATTCTCGATCCCTTTACTAAAGTAAGAAATGATTGGTTTTGCCTAAGGGCCACACTAACATTGTAAGAGTTCGTTATTTCATTTGAAACAAAGAAAAAACAACAAAAATTTTAAAGGAGAGTACTGTTTCTCAATGAAACATTATATTCAGGATTTCTACCACAATTAAAAGGCTTCACTTTTCAGAAAGATTCTTTTCTTTTAAAAAAAAGAGAGGAAACAAAGTCATAAATTTCCTGAGCTGAAAACATATAATAAACATTGTCTTATTCCCCAGCGTCCAAAATGGTGAAATAAATGGATATATATGACAAACATAAATATAAATGGAAATGGTACATTCTCAATGAATGTTTATTATGACTGTTGCAGTTCAGTTATTCAGCATATTATACTCTCTGTTAAATAATGTATGTTGAACTGAAATAGTGAGACCAAGGACAACTAGCTCTTTTAAGCCAAATTCAAGAAGCTGTTAACACCAGCACATAAGTTCTACAACTGTTTAAAATACTGAAATGAGACGATGAAAATAAATGAAAAAGTCAAACCCCAAAATCTCTCATATGCTTTCAATACTGTATTTTAAAAGTATCAGTTATAGATAATATCAACCAAATACTTTTTCCAGCAAGGAGCTATTGTGTGGGCAGAATACTGACTTTTGTAAACACCTGTCAGTCATTTAAGGGGGTCAGGATCTATTAGTTATTTGTACATATCTTAGATGCTAGGCATCATAAACCATGTATAGTCATCATGAACCACGTATAGTCACGGTGGACTTATAAAAAGCTAGTCACATTCTTGCAAAGTAGGTTTTATGATAAACACACCACAAACAGAAACTCTCACTAGTACTGAGGGGCAAAATCCAGCTGGGTTTCTTTATCCCTAACCCTAGCTTCCGCTGCAGGTTTTTTTCCAGTAAGAACAGTAGTTTGATTTACTCAACACTGTAGAAGTCAGGGTGTGGTCACCCTTCTCCAAATAATATTACAAATGGATTTTCCCTGAACTCTTGCAGCAACAGAATCTTTAAGTGGTTACTGGTAGGAAAAGGTGAGATTGAGGTCAAAATGTCTGAAAAATAAAAATTAACAAAAGCTTTCAAGGACCACCCTAGAGACAATGGAAGCTGGGGTATTACTGAGACGACGGAGGTAATACAGCACAGAACACGAATATTTTTTAAGCTTTCAACATGGAGCCCCAGTAACAGCTGAACATAAGGTTTTGCCAGCTCTCCTGCTGAGTACTGACAATTTTATCCCAAATTAATCCGGTATACTAATAACCATGCCAAATACAGATCAATCACATTTCCTTCATCATCATCATCATAAGAGGGCTAAATGGGGACGTTCCTGGTGGTCCAGCGGTTAAGAATCCCTCTTCCAAAGCAGGGGACATAGGTTCAATCCCTGGTCAGGGAACTAAGATCCCACATGCCGAGTGGCAATAAAGCAGGGCAACAGAGCCCACACACACGCCAACTAGAGAGCCTGCGCGCCACAACTAGGGAGAAGCTAGTGCACCCCCAACGAAGAGCCTGCGCACTGCCACGAAAGCCAAGAATTATTTTAAAAAAATAAAAAGAACAGAACTAAATGTAACATCAAATTCAGAACAACCAATGAAGCGTTTCCTTTAGCGTTTCCAAAACACTACGAACTAGAGAGATCGGGAAAATTAGACCAAGGAAGCCTTTTCTAAGTCAGGGATAAATGGGAGTGTACTTAATAAATTATTAAGTGTACCCCTTCTCCCTGGCTAGCTGACAGAGTAGAAACGGACCGCTATCCGCAGGTATGCACCCTGGCTCGCACGGTCTGTGGTTGCATCCCCCAGACGGCCTGGCTACTCTAAAATAAACTCTACGTCGACGCCATTTGCTCTGCCTGACACCTGGAACTAGCATTATGTGCCCACCATGTGCCAGGGACAACGCTCCACACTCCCTTCTCGTTACCTTCGAAGCACATTCTGTGCGCTGACAAAGGAAACTGAGGCCCAAGCTCACACAGGGGCCCTGGCACTAAACCACCGTGTAACTCATCTTGTTGAAATGAGGGCAAGGGCGTGACTCAGATGCTCTAAATACTCACTAGGCCGGTAGTATTTGTGACGTTAACTCTTTTCTTCGGGGCCACTCGCAAGCTGCAAGCCCTCTAGAAGGGTGGGGAAACTGAGGCCAGGCTGTGACACGCCAGACGTCACAGAGCCGGTGGCGGGCAGACAGAGGCCTCGAAGGCTGACCTCTGCGAATCTCAACGTCCGTTTGTTAACACTGCCCAGATCTTCTGCTTGGCTTACTCGGCCCTGAAATCTCGCAGGTTTGCAGGGGAAGGAACCTGGGCCGAGGCGCTCCCTCCCGGATCGTTTTCCCGTCAGCAGCCTCCGTCGACACGGGAAAGCGGTAGCCCGCCCGCCGGCCCCACCCGCCACCAGCTGCAGGGCACCGCGCCAGACACAGGTTGCCTGTTCCCAGGCACTACCTCCTCCGCCTTCACCCCTTTGCCGCCTCCGACCTCGCCCTAGCCCTGCTGTGCGCCTGCGCGCCCGGGCCCTAGAGCCCGTGGGCCGGCTGCTCACGTGGGCCTGCACCTGGCCCCGCCGCCTACAATGGAAAGGCGGGGCCTCGCGCTCACCATGCCCCCTCGCTGCCCAGCCCCCTCGAGGGAGCGTTGCAGCCTTGGCCGATTCATTACCCCTCTCGCCCAGCCGGCCGCGCCTACTTGGCCGCGTGCTGTGTGCGCGTGCGCCAGGTCGGGATTTGGAGGGGGTCGGAAGACTGTTGCGCGGCCAAGGCCGCGAGCTCTACTGGAAGGCGGGGGACGGAGGCATCCGGGCAGGCCTGGATGGGGGAGGGGGCGTTAACTCGGAAAAGGAAGGAAGTGGGTGTCACGGGCTGCACACCCTGCCCTTTTGGGGTTGTCAGACGAAGGTCAGAAAGGACTGCTCCAGATTTCCCCATTTCATGTCTAAATGCAAATCTCTGGAACCCTCACTAACTCCTTCATGTCATGAACCTCAACAGTTCCTTCAGAGCAGCACACCCTTTAGTAATGATCATCTCTAGAGCATTCTGTGGGCAGAGTCTCTTCCAGTAGGAGTAGCAGGCTCAGAGTGACGCTCTCTTCCGAGGGCACCCACCCGGCCATCGGCCTGCCTTAGAGGCCTGTCCAGGTCACGCATGCAACTCTAGTGACACTTAGACTTCTTCCATTAACGTAACCCAATGACAGGTGTTCTTGTGCAGCCTTCTTGTGTATGGTCATAGGAAGAAAAATACAAGGCTAGATGTAGACTGCGATGTTAGATTCAAAACCTGAAATATGTACCTTATGTCAGTTGTGTATTCTCTTATGGCATGAGTCCCTCGATTAAGACATATGTCCCTTGAGAACTAGCTTTTTGTTGTTTTTAACACGACTTAGAAGCTGTCATGGCCTAAGTTGGGGCATTCCTGATACAGGACTTAGGTGAACATCTGTCCCCCATTTGTCATATTTGTACCGTGGACAGTTTTTTTAGGTTGATAACCTGGGTGCAAATATAATGGGGAAATAGCTTCAGATCTGCTCCTCTACCCCCAAATTTCATTTCCTGGTTGCTAGAGAATAGGAGAAGGATTAAGGAACAATGAGAATTGAACCAATAACAAAAAGCATTACTGCTTTGAGGTCTTAAAATTCTGGTTCATCTTTGCCACTTCTCCCCCAAAGATTTTAGAAGGTGACTGTTCATGGATTGATTTTGATCACATGTTTCTTCATAACATTTGAAAGAGTATCCTTCCTGCATTTGGGTTTGTAGGGGCCTAAACTGAAATTTTGACAGAATGGAAGCACTGGAAATGGGTTGTGAGGGGAGACAGTGTGGGATATTAAGGAAGCGAGGATAAGAAGATCCTAGTTGGTGGAGATAACAGAGAGAGCTTAGAGAAAGAATGAAGACCAAAAACATGGAGTGGGTGGCAGATCTAGCAGATTATTCTGATAGTAATAATAAGCTGCATTCTTGAGCATGAGGATTTGTATATTGCTTATGGTGACCAAAAAACATGACTATTTTCTCATCTGAGGACTCCTAAGAGTTCTGGCAATAAAGTAGAAAGACGTAGGGAGGGGTGAGAGTTTAGTGCCAGAATGATCATCTGGGATCCAGCAGATCTCAGTGCACATTGCTTTAGTGTCCCCACCCTACCCCCAACTTGAAAAATCACGGACTAGGGTACAGGAGTAACGGGGTAGGATACACAGGGCTCTGCGTGTACCTGGATGCTGTTGTGGAAATTCCTGGAGCAGGTATAGCCAGTAAGGGCTCACCTGCTATGTCTAACTGAGGCCTTCAAATTGGAAGGCACCTGATAACTTACTAAATGATGAGCTCCTTAAGGTAAAGACCCTGTGTACCCACTGTAGATCTTTTCCATCCTGAACCTCCCAAATAATGATCAAAGATCTAGTTTGGGGGGTCCTTGTGGCAACCTGTAGTTCTCCTGAAATCAAGGGTTTGAGACTGCTTGCTGAAGGAATTGTATATTTCACAAGTATAAAGCCCATAGTTGAAGATTTTTAAAAACAGAAAAAAACCTGTTTCAGTTCACTTTGGGGGTGAGGGGGTAGGTCTCATCTTGCAGCAGGTGCAGATTGTTCAACACAATATTCAGAGAGGTATTCAAATGGCTACACTATTTTGTCAAATCCTAGTTCCAGGGTCCCTACTCCAGCTCCCTTCAGAGCCCTAATGCTTCCTGCTCCTTGTAAAAGATAAAAACTCAGTTGTAAAACTGAACAGCATTTTGACTTCCCACCCCGTGAGGCTGAAAAGGAGGAAGAGGTGGAAGGGGAAGGTAGGTTGTACCAGGAGCAAAGTCCTGAAGATAGAAGAATAAGCCTCAAAAGCTGAGATCCTAAGCTGATTGATTAGTTAGCCCGTCCAGAGCTAAAGGTTAAACACAGGCTAACAACAGCCCAGAGGAGAACAATTGGATAATTCATTAATTGTGTTTCTGTTTATATACCCTCCCCCACCCCTCACTTTCTAGGCTAATGTAGGTTCTGTCTTGATTAGAGGCAAATTTTTGGAACTAGACAGGATCTTGGCGCTCATGACTCATTCTCCACACCTGGCATGTGAACAAACAGGTTAAGCACTAACAGGTGACTTGGCCAAAACCACACAGCTAGTTAGTGGCAGAGCTAGGATTAGAACCCCTCTCTCCCTCTTCAGAGCCAATTACTCTTCCCGTTTGTCTCCTAAATGGCCAACAATTTCTTCCCACCCTGAATGTGCACGACACGCCATCCTTCTACAGGTAGCGTCTCTTTTTCCTCCCCTTGACTTGGTTTGTGACTTCATTTAACCAGTAGGATGCAGTGGAAGCGACATTCTCGGACTTTCACGCTCAAGCCCTAAGGGGTCTGGCAGCTCCTGCCTTCTGCTCTGGGAAGTCAGCCTCCATGCATTAAAGAAGCTTGGGTTACATTGCTGAGTGATGAGACACAGCACATGAGTGGTGAGGCAACGTGCAAGAGAGGCCTTCTTGGACCTTCCAACCCAGCCCAGCCACAAGGTGAAGGCAGCTGAGTGAGTGACTCCCACCAAATCACATGGAGCAGATCTACCCAGCTGAGTACTATCCCCATTCCTAACCCAGAGAATCACGAGAAGCAGACACTAAAAGACCACGACATCCTCTGCCTTCCTCTGTTCACTCGATTATCATAATTAAGAAATCAAGACATTAGACTATGGTTAGGCTTCAGAAGAATATCAAGGAAGCTCGTCAACCAAACGGTTCCATGTTTGTCAACAGCTCTCATCAAGACAAGGTGGTTTTCTGCTTCAAACTTGACACTAACACTGTAAATGACAGTTTATTAATTTGCTGGTCAAACAACCTTGCTATGGGTATATTAACTTTTACTTAGCATTTAACTCTAACAAAATTTTCTCCAAATCCTAATGTTCTCTAATGACGCATCCCAGACCACCAGAAAACTTAGTAGCATAACACTGCTTTGCTCAGTACTTTGCAATTTGGGCAGGGCTCAGCGGGTACAGCTGGTCTCTGCTCCACTCAGCATCAGCTAGGGATGGTTTGAAGGCGGGTTCTCCTGTGTCTGGAGGTTGGTGGTGGGAAGAAGGCTTGAACAGCTGGAGGCTAGAACTGTCGCTAAGGAGCCTCCCATGTGGTCTCTTCAGCAAGGTGGCTTCAGGCTAGCTGGTACTCTCACAGGTGCGTCTTAGGGATCCTAAGACAAAGTTGTAAGAAAGGAATCCCAGCAGGAGCTTTGTCACTTTGCATGACTTAGCTTTGGAAGTCAGGTGACATCCCTTCGGCCCTGTCATTAGCCCACCCATATTCCAGGAAATGGGACATAGGCCCCACCTGTTGATGGAGGGATGCCATCGTCACGCTGTTAGGGCATGAGGGAAGGACATGTGTTTGGAAAACACAACCCTGCCTCAGCTTCTAAACCCTGCATCTGAATTTCACCCTAGGGATAAAATCTTGATAGAAAAACTAATTCCAGGAGCTTTGGCTTAAAAAAAAAAGTTATTTCAATTTGCAACCCCTATGAGAGCTAATTCATTTTTCCTATAGATGTGTTAGTTTGGAGGCTACAGTTTAATCTCCTTCCCCAGGTTTTTCAGAACTGGGGAGAGGAGGATATGAATAATCTATTACGGCTGTTTTGTAAACCCCTCACCTCTTAAAAAAAATCGATTCACTGCTTACAGTTGAAACAAGTAGGGTATCCATGGCAAGGTTGCTCTTGTGACCACATATTTTAAAGAAAATTAGTTTTGTCTGTTCTGTAACAAGTTGTGGATGACTACTAATAACTTATGTTTCTACATCCACGTGCCTGCAGGCACGTTCAGTGTGGATTCGTTCAGGAATCTTTTATTCCTAATGGATTTCTAGCTTCTCAGCTCAGCTAACCTGGTATCATTTTTTTTAACACCTGGCAATGTCACACCAAAGGTATGTGGTGCCTTTTTAACTGTTGCCTAGCAACACTCAAATGGTCAGGACAGGAAGCGATGTGTGCAGTATCTCACTGCAATTCTGGTAGGCATCATTCTGTGCCTAAGACTTAAATTAGCCAAATTGAGGTTTTTTGTGTGAACAGCAAAACTAACATTTCTATTACTGCAAAAACATGCCCTGGGACATGTACCAATCAGAGAAAAGCTGTTATATTTCTATGGCATTTTGTAGTTCTTTTGAAATTGTCAGAAGTAAAAATAAATATCCAGTAGAAATTAGCCATATATTCTTTGCAGATTATTATGCCTATATTAAATACTTCTCTATCTGTGGTCCAACGGTTAAACCTAGTTTTTCCAGCTTATTTTCCTAAACTATGTTTTCATCATAATTCAAAGCTATGATTTTATGAAGCTTTTAACATTAGCTTTCCATACTATCTCTGTAGATTCCACTTTGAAGTTTACCAGGTAGTCTTCTCAACAAGGTGATTTCAGAGATTTTGCTGGTCAACTGACTCCTAACATTTCACTCCTATAAATTAAAGTTACCACTAACAGAATCCATCAGTGAACAAAATATCTTTAATAATGTGAGTTATTACCCTTTACTTATGGGGAACGTTTCACTGACATAGTCTATCTCTCTTAAAGCTGAGCGGTCCAAGAATACTTTTGCAAGAAACACAGCAGAAGGACGGGTGACACTGTTTCTAGCCGAAACATTTTAACATTTCAGTTCATTGTAAAAGAAATGAATTTGTTTTTAAAACTATATTTTAGGAAAAAGAAAATTGGGTTACTTGTCCAAGAATGGTTAACACAAAAAGTGCTGCGAGGCATTAACTTTTATCTTGTAAAAGAAATGAAACTGCTAAGAAGAATCACAGAGTGCATCTTTGTCACAAGCTGATGAGATGCATTACTTTTCAAGTAGTTTAAGAAGAGGAGCCCTGTCTCACATAAAGTTGCTGGATGAACACACCTGCCCAAATAAGGCAGGGGCCAGCCAGCATCCCGCCGTTGGTTCCAAGCTTCTGTGTGTGCCCCTTTTGCAAAGCCACGTTAACCAAGGCAGCTGGGTTTTCTTTGTTTGTTTTATTGTTTTAACATCTTTATTGGAGTATAATTGCTTTACAATGGTGTGTTAGTTTCCGCTTTATAACAAAGTGAATCAGTTATACGTATACATATGTCCCCATATCTCCTCCCTCTTGCATCTCCCTCCCTCCCACCCTCCCTATCCCACCCTTCTAGGTGGTCACAAAGCACTGAGCTGATCTCCCTGTGCTATGCGGCTGCTTCCCACTAGCTATCAGTTTTACATTTGGTAGTGTATATATGTCCATGCCACTCTCTCAATTCGTCCCAGCTTACCCTTCCCCCTCCCCGTATCCTTAAGTCCATTCTCTAGTAAGTCTGCATCTTTATTGCCATCTTGCCCCTAGGTTCTTCATGACCATTTATTTTTTAGATTCCATATATATGTGTTAGCATATGGTATTTGTTTTTCTCTTTCTGACTTACTTCACTCTGTATGACAGACTCTAGGTCCATCCACCTCACTACAAATAACTCAGTTTCATTCCTTTTTATGGCTGAGTAATATTCCATTGTATATATGTGCCACATCTTCTTTATCCATTCATCTGTTAATGGACACTTGGGTTGCTTCCATGTCCTGGCTATTGTAAATAGAGCTGCAATGAACATTTTGGTACATGACTCTTTTTGAATTATGGTTTTCTCAGGGTATATGCCCAGTAGCAGTAGTGGGATTGCTGGGTCGTATGGTAGTTCTATTTTTAGTTTTGTAAGGAACGTCCATACTGTTCTCCATAGTGGCTGTATCAATTTACATTCCCACCAACAGTGCAAGAGGGTTCCCATTTCTCCACACCCTCTCCAGCATTTATTGTTTCTAGATTTTTTGATGATGGCCATTCTGACCAGTGTGAGATGATATCTCATTGTAGTTTTGATTTGCATTTCTCTAATGATTAATGATGTTGAGCATTCTTTCATGTGTCTGTTGGCAATCTGTATATCTTCTTTGGAGAAATGTCTATTTAGGTCTTCTGCCCATTTTTGGATCGGGTGGTTTTTTTTTTTTTTAACGTTGAGCTGCATGAGCTGCTTGTAAGTTTTGGAGATTAATCCTTTGTCAGTTGCTTCATCTGCAAATATTTTCTCCCATTCTGAGGGTTGTCTTTTGGTCTTGTTTACGGTTTCCTTTGCTGTGCAAAAGCTGTTAAGTTTCATTAGGTCCCATTTGTTTATTTTTGGTTTTATTTCCATTTCTCTAGGAGGTGGGTCAAAAAGGATCTTGCTGTGATTTATGTCATAGAGTGTTCTAAGGCAGCTGAGTTTTGAAAGCAACTACACACAGAAATTCTCAGGCAAGTAAGTTTCATTTAGAAATGAGAAGGTTACTGAAATTAATACAATTTTTTTCATCATTTCCCCCACCTGCACCCCCAAAAGAGAGTAAAGAATGATTTGAACCTGCCTTCTTAACATCTGACTCAAATTGAACTGAGGCCATTAGCTCTGCGGCTCTATAGAGGATCTGACAGGGTCAGATCCGTAGGGGTTCTCTTAACCCCACAAGAGTGGTTCAACGGGTGTTTCAGGTTCCCTGTGTGTTTGCTCCACCCTAGAGAAAGGTCCCTGGGGACTCACTTGATGGCCCTTTCCAGGCCGGCAATAAGACTGCAATTGGAACTCAGTTTAAAAACTAAAGAATTGCTTGTCATTTCAGCAAATCTCTCGGAGCACGATCTTCCTCCTTGGTAAAATGAAGAGAATCCCCCATGCCCTACTTTTGCACAAGAATGTTTGCGGGGGGAAAGAAATCAGACAACGAGGAACGTGAATTGAACGTTTCCCATGATCTAGATCCTCTTCATGCGTTACAAGCGTCATCCCACCAAATCCTCATAATGACTTTATGAGATAGGCCCAGAGATCAGACTGAGGCTTGGAGAGGTTCAGTGCCCAGCCCACGCCACATCAAGATGTGAACTGACTTCTAACTGCTAAGCTAGTTGACCTCCAATACAAGATATACGAAAACAGCTGTTAAACGGTAAAACACTAGGTCAGTGTCAAACATCACTATTATCAAAACTTCCTAGTTGTGAATCTTTATTTAAAAGTTACGTATGTGTATGTGAACATCTCCATATGTTATTTTTATAAGTTTCTATCTGTCGATTTGGGGGAGGGATGATGTTTCTATTCAGATGACTTTTTAGAGGGCAGTGACATATGATCAGTGTAGAATATCTGGAAAATAAAGGAAAGTCTTAAGACGTACAAATGTGATGGCAAGTCACACATAGAAGCATGTTGGTATAGCAGCAACCTTCATTTCCCCAAAAAAGAAGGCCATCAGAACACTCTTCTCGGAGGAAGAAGAGAGCCTTTTAGCACCAGCCCGTAGTTAGAACTCTGATATTTGTTAAGTAAGGGTCAGGATGACATACTGACCATGGCAAGTTGTCATAGGTTTTCAGCTATCATTAGATCAGACAAATTAATAGAATTGCATGCTAAGCAACAAAATGATTCAACAGAGGTAGGATTTAGCAGACCCCTGGAGGCTCTAGATTTGCCAAGATCCCTGAAGAAACGTTCATTCCTAGCAGTTCCAGGTCTAAGAGAAAGGTTTCAGTGGCATAGCAGTCTGCATGGGGTGATGCAGAAGGTATTCATTTGTAAAGAATGACCTAAGTGTTGATTCAGGCGAGTGTTCATGCTGGGATCAGAGCAGAGGGTCAGAGAATTCCTACAATTCAGAGTTGTACCTTGGATGTCAGAAGGACATTTGAGGCAGGCATGTGTGTCGAAAGCAGGAGACGGGACTCTCGCCATGAGGGGCTCTTTCAAGGGAGGAGGTTATTGCTAGAAATGAGCAGTCGCGAATGTCTGGCTGTGCTTTTAGGTAACTGCTGGAAAGCAGAAATCTAAGGCAGGAGCTGGAGGATGCCACAGGACTGGAAAGACTTCCAAGGAGCCGGTCGAGATTGTGTTCAGAGGCGAAAGAATCTCCCAATGACGTCAAATGTATCTGCCCCTATCTCCATTCCTATCAAAAACGGAGGCCCGTTTTGTCTTTCCCTGAGCTCTCTTCAATTCCCTTCTAATGTCCACTTCACTCACACTGAGAGGAATAACATGTTCATATGGTTTCCCCAGACAGGGTCCGGGGGAAGGCCCTTCCCCAGGTTCAGGGGCTGCAATGAACCCTCTGAAACCACCACTTTTTCATTCAAACGTAATCCGAAACCATCTCTGTCCCCCCTCGATTCTTTCTATGGCATCTTTAGCTACTAACTCGGAAAGGGAAAATTCCAGGAAAAAATATGATCGTGGTGGGGTACACACACACAAACACCCCACACCCTCAAAGTGCCCCCAGTGACATGTTAAGCACTCTTCCCAAGATTGTGAACAAAGTTCCCCAATCCCATTAATCCTACCCTTTGTTCTTTTGTAAGCACGAGCAATCCAGTTCTCTGATTCCTGGTCAGTTATGGGCCACACGTGGAAGCAGAGAAAGAACCGACCTTCATCTCTTTCAAGAAAACTTTCCTGCGCTGACAGTTCATGTAGTTCTGTGACCTGAATCCTCTTTGACACTTAGTATAGACCTAACTATACTACACTTACGTTACACATAAGGGAGCATGAACTTTGTCACTGAAACGAAATAATTTGCTTAAAGAACAGGCACCCCTTAAGCACAGAAGGTGCTTAATACATCCATTAATTTAAACAACACAAACCCTAGAATGTCTGAAATATCAGGAAAGGAAGTTTTCAATTAATGTAATTATTTCCTATTATACACTAACCAAACAGTAATTTGACCTTATCCCAGTCTTCCTTTCCTTAAAAAAAAGAAAAAAGAAAAAAAGCCTTTTCAATTTTCATTTCTCATAGGCAGTTTTAATAAAGAACCACTAAAAAGGAATCAAACAGGGAGATTTATACTGCTCGGGCAGCAAAATTAGCAAACAATTAGCAAACAATGAAAGCCTTATGAGGTGCTAAGGGTTAAAAAAAGAAATATAAACTGTAATCCTTGCCTTCAGTGCTTTACCACCAAATAATCGCTGTTATCCACTGCTTCATTCATTCTTTGCCTAGCAACTTTACAGCTGTTCTCTCCTTCCCTCTTCTTCCAATAATTTCTTCATTCATCAATAGTAACCATCAACCAACGCTTCTTATCAACTGCATAGTGACCACAGCGTCATCACAAGTTACCTCCTATAGGTTATCTCACTATTGTATCGGTAAGCCCGACAAAATGCTATTTTTAGAGCATAGAAGCACATTTAATTACACAGCGCACTTAAATCATCCAGCCTCCTAATCCCAATTTTGATATGCCTATATCCTTACTCTCAGAAAAAAATTCACACACTGGTCAATCATTTCACACAAGAAAGGAGTTCGGTGCTAATACGCAATAAACTTCCTTTCAAAGAAATTTGGATATTTTCTCAGTAACGCTTTACTTTTTCTCCCTTTAGATTATGAAAGATAGAGAGCGGTACATTTACTGAGTATGTTTAAAATTAATTTTGACTTCCTGTATTTCTGTTTACACATGTTATTAGTTATGGGCAAAAACTATTCAGGGTATAGTTAATGAGATATTTTTCTCAAGCGATCATATTAAGTTTCCGATGAGGAGACTGGACTTGCATTTTTGATGTGTTCATTTAAATTTCAGGATGAATATTCTGAAGAAGAAAAGATATTCTGATACAAACTTAGGAAGTAAATTGGATTTCTTTTTTTGTTTCCATTTCTTAAATGAGATCTAGCTGAGACTAAGTTCTACTCCACGTCTGATAGTAATGAAACTGCTTCCTCTTTTTTCTAGCATTCGATGTCATTCTTCCCTGATTGCCAAATAGACGTTTTATTTTTATAAACAGCCATGTCTATATTAAACACAGTATATGTTTTAAAATAATTTAATAAACCCTGTAAAATACTTAGGTGGATGTCTTCCCCAGGAAGAGTCCGAGGGTTGACCCAAGTTGGGGCCACTTATGGTGACGACCTAGCAAAATCATCAGGAAGAAAAACTATTCCAAGTTCCTGTTCTAGTGATTTCATTTACAGAATGCCAGCTGGTTTCAGCATTTCCCTGTTTATATGAATACTAATTTCAAGCTTTTCAAAAAGACCTTATTTGATTCAAGAAAGTCAGGAATAGGACATGAGCGGGTGGTCCAGTGTCTAATGCAGCCTATGTGCCCCAGGTTTAAAACCAACTGGTGAGATGCTGGCGTCTGCAGAATGTCTACGGGATCTTTATTCTCGGCTATATAATCTTCCAGATTAAACCAGAAATAATCTGTGTGCACCCCCAGAAAGTAAATAATCAGACATAGCACTGCTCTTCCCCCTTTCCTACTTTCACACGTGACTTTGCATGTGATTATCTAAAGCCTGCAGACCTGATATTTTCCCTAAAATTCTGCCATTACAAGTATTATATAACCAGCCCGCTGTTGTTTCCAATTTAAAAATATTTTTAAAAAGTGACAAAACCAGCCTGCAATAAATGTGATTTAAGGATAAGTCTCTAAGTAACCTCACCAAGAGATTCTGAGGTAGATCTAAAACCTTTTCTTCCAACTCTTTGCCCATTTGATCCATCTTTAAATACTTTAAAATACATGATGCATAATAAAGAAATATTTCTGACCTGAGTATATGGAGGTTCCCTGGGACTGAGGGAAGTTCACTTGAAATATTTTTCTTTTTTGCAAGAACTCAGCTTTTGCAGAATTAGTTCTGATGCGAATAATATTTTCACATAATTGCAAACACATTTTTTATTCTGTGTAAATTTCTAGAGATGTTGCTCAAGGAAGCAACTAATGCAAAGCTTTGTTAAGAGGAAAAAAGCATATTTAAAATTAAAAAAAAAAAAAGTAAACCCTGAAGTTACCTAAAAGGAGCCTGAACACAGAAACAGCATGGGAACATTTTTGAGAGTTGAAATGTATAAAAATATGTATATTTTTAAAAGTTCATAAATTGATCCAAATAGATATGAGATGAAAATGACATCACAAAACAGTGTGGAAACATGGACAATTCAATACTTGACATTGAGATAACTGGGTAACATTTTAGGGGGAAAATTCATATCTTACTCCAGGAAAAATTCCAAATGGATAAAATATTTGAAGACACACAATGAAAAGTACTCAAGCCCTAGAAGAAAAACAGGATGCTCTCTTAACGATGTTGGAGTAGAGTTGCCCTTTCCAACAATGAGTCAAATCCAAAAGCCATAAAAGAAAATACTGATAAATTCAAATACATAAAAATAAAACTTTTGTGTCAAAAGCCATCCCCAGCAAGTCAAAAAACAAATGAGAATGTAAGATAAAAATATTTCCAACTCACATTACTAATGAAGATCTTACCTTCCTAATATAAAAGAGCTTTTTCAAATAAGGGGAAAAAAGGACTAACAGTCCAATAGAAAATCTTAAAAGAGATAAACAATGAAAAACGGAGATACCGTTTTTCTCCAATCACTCACCAAAAAAATCTAAAAGATCGATAACACCAAATGGAAAATAAACATTCTCATATATTGCTGATGGAAGGGTAATTGAGTGCAATCTTTAAATTAGCGCAAACACAGGGCATTTTTGCAACAGCTACTAAAATGACTAATGACTGTATCTTTGACTAGCAATTCTACCTTTCTGGGTATACTTGGGAAGTAACCACCCATAAGGTTGTTCACTGCAGAACTGTTTATTAAAAACTACACGAATGTCGAGCAAATTATGGTACATCCATACAGTGTAATATGATACAGCTGTACATGAAAAAACAAAAGTGAAAGGATTTGCATATTGATACAAAAAGATCTCCAAGAAATAAGTGAGAAAAAAGTGAAGGCTCAACAGTGTACTCGGGACTTTACCTTTTGTGTAAAAAGAAACAAGCCCATATCGAAATCTGCTCATGTGTGCTAAAGAACTCATGTATACACACACACAAGTAATAATAACTTGCAGGATGTGCCGTCTCTGTGCGCGGTCTAGGATGGTTGAGAATTAGGTGGATGGAGAACAGGATGGGACGAGAGATATTTAATTTTTGGATTCCTTGATTTTTTTTTCAATAATGTACTTATTACCTAAAAGTTGGATTAAAAATTCTTCCCCCATAGTGCTCTGCACCCTCCACAATATTACAAGGTACAGAGTTGACTTGCTATGCTTGAGACTTCTCCAAGGGCAGATGTTATGTATCCCCAGTGCCCCTCATCAAACCTAATACTTAGTAGATGCTCAAGAAAATGTTTGTTGAACCAAATAAAATGTACAATTCATGTTTTAAAAAAAATAATGTACATATTACCTATTCAAATAGTACTGAATAAGCGTAAATTAATCTTTTTACCCAATCTAAGCCTAGTAGATGATTACATTTACTTTGCTTCTGGTTATTTCTCTCTTTTTTTTAATTAATTAATTTATTTTTGTCTGCCTTGGGTCTTAATTGCTGCACGCAGGCTTTCTCTGGTTGCGGCGAGCGGGGGCTACTTTTCGTTGCAGTGCACGGGCTTCTCATTGCGGTGGCTTCTCTAGTTGCAGAGCACGGGCTCTAGGTGCGAGGGCTTCAAGAGTTGTGGCTCACAGGCTCTAGAGCGCAGGCTCAGCGGTTGTGGCACAAGGGCTTAGTTACTGCGTGGCATGTGGGATCTTCTCGAACCTGTGTCCCCTGCATTGGCAGGCAGATTCTTAACCACTGCGCCACCGGGGAAGTCCCTGGTTGTAGATGCCTTTAATGACGTATTTTCTAAAACTGCACATTGTGCTACAAATTGAAAATTAATTAGGTTTGGTTGAATTTTATTATTGAAAGAGTAAATTGCAAAAATCATTTAAATTATATATTTGACTTTTCTTAGTCAATTTAGGATTTCCTTGTACAACTCTGTCCTTACGTCTCAGCTTCAAATAAAATCATTCCATTTTGCTTAGAAATATATGAGAACATTCACTGATCAAGGAACCTAACCTTATCACTGAAGAATTTTAATCAATTTGAAGCTTTTACAAACATATAAGCATGTTAAAGGTTTTTTTTTTTAACATTAAACTTTACTTTTTTTATCATGTGCATGAGGTTTGACTGAAGAAGTTAATTGGCCATCTGCATTTCTTATCCATTTTTCCTCCTTCTTAAGTGGAATATAATATCTTACTTTTACCCTAAGATTAAAAATCATTTCCTCAAGTGATAGGAAATTGTCTTTGGCATGTGCACGGACATATTCCTGCCTACATAAGATTATCACCAAACTACACCATATTTATCTTAGAGATCTTTTGACTCTTTACCTTTAAATACAATAACTTTTTTAACCTGACACAATTAAGATTTTGTCCCAGTTCATTCCAAACACAATTTAAACTTCAAGAACTCCCTTAAAAAGAAGCCTGTTCCTCCAGCCGCCTCCAGATATCTTTTGAAACACTTTCCGTAACTATTAAATAATTAATTGTATGATGTGTCATTTCATGTTTTGTCTCCCCGATAGAATACAAGGATATGAACCAAATCTCTCCTGTTTGCCACGATGTATTCCCCAGGCCGGAAGAAAGTGTAACAAGGGGCCTTGTACATAGTACATTCTCAATATACATTTGTTGAATAAGTGGACAAATGAATTGCCTTTGTTTCTCCCCGACATCTTTTCAAGTGTTAGAAATCTAAGCTCCTGGAGGCCGAGGCTGTCTCAGAGGAGTTGGGAAGGTATAGCTAGCACAGCACCAAACCAAATTATATAGCTTATTCATTTATTACTAATGAAGCAATCATGTGTCAGAGGCAACAGTAATATTGACAGACCCAGAATTCAACATCCTTGAAATAATGGAACTTGGCTGGTTTGCTTAGAAATAATGCGGAAAATTTCAAACTATATTTTATACCAATAATCCTGACAACTAGCATTTCTTACACTTTACTCAGAATATCAACTAAAGCCATGAGGTGTTACCTATCTCCAAAGTAGGTTCTAGATGGAATCCATTTTACCTCCAGCTGGCAGGTTTTTTGGGTTTTTATTCCAGAAAGACCAGCGAAATTGAGCCAGCATTGGATATTAAAAATATTTACAGGATGTACAAAGGGAAAGTATATCTTCCGTTGAAAATGGTTTAATTTTCCTTGGGTTGTTATAATGACAATTTCCTTAACCTGATAAGATAACAGATTTTTAAATGTAATCATGTATTTATTTTATGGTTTGCACAAGATGTACCTTTAGTACATCCAGATTTTCATAACCCATCAAACAGTTTTTCAGTATGTGTTATGGCAGGATATTCTAGAACTGCCAAGAAAAGTAAATTCACAGAGCTGCCTGCAACTCACTAACTATAACAAATTAGCATAAGCAGCCCCATTTTAGAAGGAATGGCTTTTACAAGTTACACAGAAAAATAATGTGATTTTGCATTTATATCATTAAAAACTGTTCATACAGTACACGGTTTTATCATGAATATTAAACATAGCCCAGACTGTTTAACATAGCTAGTTAGTCTATTTGAGGTGGAACTCCTTAATGAAACCGAACTGGTTATGCTCTTAAGAATAACTAGGAAAACTAGCTTAAACGTACCTATTTTTACGGATTTGTTTCTACTTAAAAAAAAAATGCATATCGAATAAAACTTTTCAACACTTGTCAGCTCTCCTGTGAACATACCATATAAATGGACCGGCACCGACTGCCAGGAAAAAATAAAGGCCAAATTACTCTCTTCCACCCATGCTGTGAAGTTCAGAGAGAAATCTGTCCTAGAGCCGTTACAGATAGCATACAATGAGCCATTTAGAGAGAACCGAAGGATGGATAAAATTCTTCAGATTTCTCTGCACAATAGCAAAGATCTTATTTTCTTAGTCACCCTCACAATTTGAAATGCCTCTGGCTGGTTGTTCACAGCACAAAGCAAAGGTGCGTATTTTCCAATATCTAACTTGCTTAAGCTCTATTAATTCCAGCGAAAGGAGTTAATAAGTGCAAATGGCAAAGGAAACTATGACTGCAGACTTACATTATTACAAACACATCCACACTGCAATCGGTGGCCAGTGCAGTACTAAAGAGGTATATCGTTAGTACCCAGAGTAAATGAGAAACTAAAGAGAGTCAGAATCCGTGCTGTACACTATTCTGGTAAACGTGGAACCATGAGGTGATGGTTTATAAGCACCTGAAGAGTATTTTCTTTTTACAGAACCTAACACGCGGGCTCCTGAATTTTGTAAACACGGCAGCTTATAACGCAGGACCACCCTTCGGACCCCTCCACTCTGGAAGATGCAGAGAGGAGGAAAAGGCCATTAGGCTCAGCCTGCTTTGGGAGGGGCGTCGGGAGTGTGGGGGGCAGGGAAAAAGCAGGGGTGGAGGCCGAGATGAAAACTCAGTAAGGTTTAAAGAGGACTTAGGAGATGCCTGTCCTGCCACCAGCCACCACCAAACGACTCATTTCTCAGTCGGACTGCAGACTTTAATTTAGCTCTCCTTTCTTCCTCAGACTCAAAATGTCAAACTCGATCCTTCATTCTCCCAAATCCCTTTTCCCAAAGTGCTTTCCCACCTGTGTTCCCGGTTGAAGTGAAAACACCTGACTGCCCATCGTAGAAATCTGGGGCTGTCCCAGTTACAGCCCTTTCAATCCATCACCAACTCTTGCTGAATCTGCCTTTTAAGTAACTTTAAAATGTCTGCGGTCTTCTCCCTCCCTACCATGGCCGTCTAATTTAAGCCAGTCCCGTCTCTTTTGACAACGGTCTCCTCAGTTATCTCCCTGACTCCACTCGCACCCTCTTCCAATTCATTTCTTTTAAACATTGGTTATATCATTCCCAAGCTTAATGCCTGACTTTCAGAGCTGTCATATTTTTTCCCATCTTATTTTGATCCCAGTTTACCTCCCTCATTTTTTTAATATATATATTTAAAATTAATTATTTATATATTTATTTTTGGCTGCGTTGGGTCTTCATTGCTGTGCGCGGGCTTTCTCTAGTTGTGGCGAGCGGGGGCTAATCTTCATTGTGGTGCGCGGGCTTCTCATTGCAGTGCCTTCTCTTGCTGCGGAGCACAGGCCTTAGGCACGCAGGCTTCAGTAGTTGTGGCTCGCGGGCTCTAGAGCTCAGGCTCAGTAGTTGTGGTGCACGGGCTTAGTTGCTCCGCAGCATGTGGGATCTTCCCGGACCAGGGCTCGGACCTGTGTCCCCTGCCTTGGCAGGCGGATTCTTAACCACTGCGCCACAAGGGAAGTCCCCACCTCCCTCATTTTATCTTGAACTTCTCCTGCACACAAACACCACGATGCTTTACTTTTCGGTTGCTGAGAGCAGCAGACTGGACCGAAACTTAAAGCCTTGGCGTCTTTCTTTTTTTCTCTGCCAGGAATACTTTCCTTCTCCATTTGCTTGGTCTGCACCCCCTCATCATCCCTTTTGACTCAGGGTGGAAAGCCCTTCCTTCAGGACGCCATCCTCACCTCCAGTGCCAGCAGCTGCTGTGGTCCCCACACACACCTTCCTCATAACACTCGGGCTGAAAGTGGCTGTTTCCTCTATCAGATTGTGAGCGCCTGTGAGCTGGGTTCATTGTTCACCGCCGCCTGGGCCCGGCACATAGTAGGCCTTTTAAAATAATGGTTAAATCCACAAAACTAAGTATAACATCCAGGATAGAATCCAACTAAATGCATTTCATACAACTCAAGCGTAACCAAGTGAAGTTTTCTAGCTGTTTCAAGTTACTTGGAAAGATCAGGGTGTCGCAAACCCACCAGATTATAAGAATGACTTGAGTCACTTGTTAAAACGACAGAGTTCTATCTCTGAAAGAGACACACAAAACACTGGGAAAAGTGTTTGAATCTGACTGATTCTGAAGAAGAGAAATGGAGATCAGCACCAGGAATGAACTGGCTTTTCACTGTTTACTCTTTGGATTTTTCTTTAAAAAGTACACACACACACACACACACACACACACACACACTATACATACACACATATAAACGGAAAGTGCATATATTTACCTTACATATATCATGTATTCACATATTGCTGGAGGAGTATACACATACCAAAAAAATCCAGTAACACTGATCACCTCCTCCAGAAGGGGAATTGGGATGTGGGGAGGACAAGCTTGGGAAGGAGACTTTTCGATGACATTCTTTTATATATTTTGGGATTTCTAATCATGTTCAATATATGACCTGGTCAAGAATTTTAAAAATTATGCAGAAATACAGATTTTTAGGCCCCTCCCTGGAGATTCTGATTCATGAAGCTAGAGGTGGAGCATGGAAATCTGTATTTTTAACAAACTCCCCAGGTAACACTAGGTAAACGATCAGGAAAGTTTGGCGAACAGGATTAAGGTGGGACTTGACCTTGGTGGTCATGTAATCCAGTAGTTCCCAAATCTGGGTATCATCTCTGATTTAATCAGAATATTGGGGGTTAGGGTGGGGCAGGGAAGCCATGTCTAAACCCCCTCAGGTGGGTCTGTTATGGCACTGCTTGCCGCTCGCATTGAGACCACTGCCCTAGCGCAGTCAATCACTCAATCAATACATGAATTTCTTCTCAATCTTGTATGCACAGAAATGTCTCTATCACTTGATGGCCAGCCCCAGTGATTCCCACCTCCTGGTGTTCACACCCATATGTTGTCCCCGCCCATACTGAATAGGAGTGACCTGTGTAACCTGTAGGATATTGTGGAGATGGTGGAGTGTGACTTCTCATGCTAGGTTATAAAAGACATCATGGCTTCTGTCTTGCTCTCTCTTGGGTCATCCACTCTGGAGAAGGCAGCTACCATGTTGTGAGGACACGTAGGAAGCCACATGTTTAGCTGGTAAATCCTCTTGCTAAAATCCAGCAATGACTTGCAGCTCATGCAATTAAACCATCTTGAAAGTGGATCTTCCAGCCTCAGTCAAGCCTTCAGACGACTACAGCCTTGGCTGTCATCTTAACTGCGAGCTCATACGAGATCATGACACAGAACCAAGCTAAGGCACTCTTCCATTCCAGACCTATTGAAACCATCTGTAGGAATGTTTGTTATTGTTTTAAACTGCTAAGCTTTGGGGGAAGTCGTTACGCAGACTTAGATGACTAATACAACCATGTTTTCCCATACGTTTAGTTCTTACCAGTGGCCCCATTTCCATTTCATTTTTATCTCCCAACTGGCAAAAATGTTGCAGTTTCTTAAGCCTACAACTAAGGTACTGTAATGTGATACTTGCTTTCACAGGCTGAGTGTCAGCTCAGTGCGCCGTCACAGACTTTCTGACTTGGGCAGCGCTACTTCTTCAGTCATGTCGGTCAGCCGTGTAAAGACCTGAAAATTCTACCTCCTGTGGTTCCCTGAGACGTGGCTTGAGAGGACGGGGAAAACCCAAAAGATCTTTTATGTGCTAATGAAGTGCTAAGCATCTGTCCACGGCAGGCCCAGTTCTGGCATTTTTCAGCCTACTGAAGCCTCTCTCTGATCTTTCTCTAGAAATGGAGAGCAGAAGGGCTCTAAGTGACTTTAGCTTGTGACACAGGATCCATTCACTGTGCTCTGCTAAGCTCTGGAGCCAGACCTGAAAATACTAGTCTCTATGTTGACCGAGGAGATGTGCACCCGATTTGCATCTGGCGAATTGGGTATGTTGACATCACCAGTATCACAATTACGCTCCAAGTCCTAGGAGTACTTTAGAAGGAAGCCAGCACCCTCTCTCTCCTTCACGTCACCACAAGGATCACATTTGATTTCACTAATGAATTATCAGCTAAAGACTTCAAACAAATATGTGCGCGTCCCTTATGCCAGCTCTTCCTCTTCTCTGCCAGTTTCTGAGAGTTACGGTCACTTGGTCTAGATCTGCATGGACACCTGATGACTTAAAAATCTGAAATTCTAAACCCACTGGTGTGACTCTACTTGCACAGAAAAGCAAAAGTCCATTTGTGGAACATCAAAAGGAGTTAGGAGAATGTGGGCTGTGTGTTTCTTAGTGTTGCCTAGCAATACGGTTAGGGCACAGGAATCACACAGAGGGTGAAATTCTCACCCACAAGGAAATCATATTATTCATAAACACGCACATTCACTCACATACACACACACTCACTCACTCACATACACACACATCTGACATCTCTGGAAGAATGTAATGAACTATGAGTAGAGAATTATAGTCACAAGTAGAACAGTCTTCAGAGCACTGTAGAATAAACATGCTAGCTGATCTGTTATTTATGTTTCAATGTCTTTGTGAGTATATCTATCACTTGAACAAAATATTATATGCCTTTGAGTGGAGTTTACAACTACTCTCATTGACAGGAGCCCTGCCAGTATATGTAAAACTCACATGTTAAAATAAATGTTAATATGTAAAAGTATAGGAAGAAGTATTCAGTATATAGAAACAACTTTAACTCCTTTGCTCATCCTTACTTCCAAATATTGAGGTTTACCATTAATTTTCGTAAGACCCACAAGTATAGTGGTACAAAGCTTGATCATCAAAGGCAGACACTTGATTTCAAATCCTGACTCTGTCTTTTGCCATCTTAGTTAATTTCCCTGAACCTGACCTTCCTCATCTGTGAGTTGAAAATAACAGAAATATTTAACTTACAGGGCTGTGGTAAGGATTAAAATAAGGGAATCCATGTACATGGCAGAGACAGGGATGGACACTCCGTAACCTTTCTACTCCTTGTTATTCTGCAGAAGACCTCTTGATTGACTTTCAATAAATACAGAGGCCACCAGTTAACCCAAGCAATGGGATCGGTAGGGTTTCTGCCTATAAGAACGCTGTTCAGGTGTCAGAAAGGGGAAATTATGGCCTCCAGTTCCTCCCCTGCCTGAAAGGAGAGGTGAGAAGTCACCCTACTCTTTCCTCTCGCAGCCCAATCTGTGATTCTTCCAAAGTCAGAGAGCCAGCCAACTCGGTTCTAAGAGTGAGACCCAAGACTAGAATGTGACCACTCACTAAAGGAAAACTCCACCCTAAGGCTACACAGCCTAGCGACCTCCCAGCTCCAGGCTCCCCTCTTAGAACAACTTGCTCGTCCACACTGCATCCTCCCAGGTTACCAAAATGGAGGTCCCCTAAAAAGACTTCCCTCTTTCTTCTTTCCAGCTAACCTTGGAAATGTTCTCAGATTTGGGTAGAACTGTGGTTTCCTGGCTCCATGTTCCTTCCCCAGGCTGTGCTGAGGGGAACTGGCAGGTGGGGAAAGCAGGGAGGCATCATCTGTCTCTTCTGCTTGAGTTTCAAGCTCTAGTCCCCAGCAGTGTTTGTCTCTTAAGATCTAGGTAAGAAAGAATCAGAATAGCTGAGCTGCCAGCCTACACCTGGGGAGAGGTAAGTAATTAGCAGAGCTCCGTAAGCAGCACTGAGCAAAAACAATCTGCGTGCCCTACTGGGCAAAAGATGAACAGTGAGTGATTTGTGAGAACAAGAAAATTATTGGATTCTATTTGTTCATTTTATATGTGAATCAATAAGCAGTTTTTAAAAGATATTTTAGTCTGTTCCTAATATCCTTTCACTTGTATGAATTTGTGATTTTTTTTTCCTTTTGAACTATTTTGAACAGAATTAATTTACAAGTGCTATGGTTACTTACTATGGTTTAGAAAATTCCATTTATTGAGATAAGAATAAATTTTTTCTTTGGCTTTTAAAAGTCCTTGAAACAACAGTTAGAAAATATAATGGAAAAAAGGACCCCATTTGTATTAGCAACAAAAAGATTGAATTCCTAAGAATAAACTTTTAAAGCTACTGAGGTTCAAAAAGAAGACTTAAACAGAGGGAAGGATATCCATGATTTTAGGTAAAAAGGCTTTATAAAAATGTCATTCTTGGGCTTCCCTGGTGGCACAGTGGTTAAGAATCCGCCTGCCAATTCAGGGGACACGGGTTCGAGCCCTGGTCCGGGAAGATCCCACATGCCGCGGAGCAACTAAGCCCGTGCACCACAACTACTGAGTCTGCGCTCTAGAGCCCGCGAGCCACAGCTACTGAGCCTGCGTGCCACAACTACTGAAGCCCACACGCCTAGAGCCTGTGCTCCACAACGAGAGAAACCACCACAACGAGAAGCCTGTGCACTGTAACCAAGAGTAGCCCCCATTCGCCACAACTAGAGAAAACCCACATGCAGCAAAGAAGACCCAACGCAAACAAAAATAAATAAATAAATTTTAAAAAAATAAATAAAATAAAAATGTCATTCTTCTTAAATTACCTATACATGTAAAAAAAAAAGGTTTTTTTAAAATGATACAAGTTGATTATAACATTAATATGGAAAAATAAACAAGCAGGTGTATGCAGGAAAATCCTGAAAAAGGGAAGCAAGGGTTGCCTAGCTGTGTTAGATAGTAAAATGTAAAGCTACAATAATTAAAAAGGCATGGTACCTGAACAGACAGGCAGCTCAGTGGAACAGAAATGGACTCAGATACAAAAAGACATTTAGTATGAGATAAAATGGCATCTTTTATCAGTGGAGAGAGATGGCTTATCCAATAAATGGTGTGCAAACAACCGAGCAGTCCTCTGGGCGGGGAATTTTAAGTTGGATCCAAACCTTATACCTTTTGCCATGATAAATTCCAGGTGATGTAACATTTTTAGAAATAAAGAAAATCCTGAGCATGCCAGAATAAATTGTTAGATAATTTTTTATATAATCTTAGAGAACAGTAGGCCCTTTGAAATATAGAAAAGCACCAGAATCCATAAAAAAAGTTGATTTATACATAAAGTCAAATATTTCTGTATGGCAAAACAACAAACACAGGCAAAGTTGAAAGACAAACAACAAACTTTAAAAAAATTCCATTTTTATAACAGATAAAGGATTCCTACAAATTAATAAGAAAAAGATCAATGTTTCCATTAAAAAAGACAGTTTGCAGAAAAAGAAATAAGTGGAAAAAGCTCTAGTTCACTCATAATAAGATATCATTTTCAACTATCAGATTGGGAAAGATGAAGTAAAATTCATTGTTGGAGAGAACATGGTCAAATAGGTACTCCAGTCTTACTGCTGAAAGTTTAAATCGTTACAACACTATCACAGGCAATTTGGCAAAATATATCAAAATTATAAATGGACGTATACTATGCCACAGCAATTTCATTTGCAGGGATTTATCCTGCCTATGTGCTCAAGCATGTGTGAAATAATCTGGATACTAAGTTATTTAATACATAATTTTCTGTAATAGCAAAAGATGAGGAATAATCTAAGTGCATATTAATAGGAAATAAATAAATCGGTTCCATGAATATAATGGAATATTATGGAGCTGTTAAAAGGGATGAGGAAGCCCTTTATGCACTGATGTGAAATGATTTCCATGATCTATTGCACAGAAAAAGGTAAATGAGGACCTGCAGTCATCAGTTATGAGACAGAAAAGAGACAACTGGGAAAGAGATTGTCACTGCACATCCCTTTATCTTCGGAAATGTGAACCCTGTGAATGTATCACTTAGTCCAGAAATAAATAGATAAAATTTTAAATAAAAGCCTTTGCCATTTTGATCGTTTTTCTGAAAACAGTTCAGTATTTTACTTGGTATTTTGACAATCCTGCTACAGCAAATAGCTAAAGATCTTTCAGGACTTTCATGTTATCTTTGTTTTTATGGAGTTGGGTTTTAAATATAAATCCTCCAAGCAAGGAGAATGCCAAAGAAAGCCCATTTCTTCTGAATGTGTAATTTTCTACTGCCTGATTCTATTTCTATTACCTGATTTAATTTTTCACGTTAGAGCTCGTGGCAGGCAGAATTCTGAGATGGCCCCACGATCACATAAATTTTGTTAGACCAAAGCCACGCTCACTTGTTCACGTGTTGTCTGTGACGGCTCTTCCGCTGCAGTAGAGCTGCGTAGTCTTGACAAGAAGCCACATGGCCTGAAAAACCTGCAATCTTTACTATTTTCCCTTTATAGAGAAAGTTTGCCAACCCCTGTTTAAACCATTTTGAGTTGGGTCTCCTCTTATTTGCAGCCTGAAAGCATTCACAAAATTTTGATCTCTTTCATTCTGATGAAAAGTGAAATTACACTAAAGCAAAACAGATAATAATGACTCTGCAGGTTTTTGAGTAAATTTCTACTGAAGTATAGCACACATACATAAAAGTTGACAATCATTATTGTACAGCACAATGAGTTTTCGCAAAGCAAATATACTTGTGTAATCATCACCAAAACTCAGAAGCTCCCTTGTTCTCCCTTTAGTCACTGTATCCCTCTCCCCAAAGACACCCACTGTTCAGATTTCTATTAGAACAGATCCCCATAGACTAATTTTAACTGTTTGTGAGCTTCATGCAAGTGGATTTATAGTTGTGTCCTTTTGCATCTGACTTCCTTTGCTCAGTGTTTTGTTTGTAAAATTCCTCTATGTTTTTGTAGCAGTAGTTCATTCATTCTCATTGCTACGTAATAGGTCATTGTATGTCACAATTTATTTATCCATTCTACAGTTGATGGACATTTGAGTTGTTTCCAATTGTTGACTATAATAAATAGTGCTGCTGTAAATAATGTAATTATTTGGTGCATATATATACACCTAAATATATATTATAGACATGTGTATACGTTACATATGTAAGTTATTGATATCTATGTATATGTTATATATGTGTATGTGTATAGCTTATACACACTGTTGGAGTGCAATTGTGGTTCATTCAAACGTGATTTTTACCATGGATCTGCAAGTACAATTCAATGTCAGAAAGTACATAGTTTCACTGAACAGAAATTAATATTGTTCCCATCTTACTTTAACATCAAGATTAATTTAGCAGAGCATCAGCCTCAAAAGACTGTACGCAACCAAACGAACGATTAATTAACTGAAAGATTAAAACAATTACCAACAAGCTGATTTCCCCTCCAGAACTTACACCATTACTTTAAGGAACTTTCAAGCTGCCTGCTTAGAGACTAATTGTTTGAGCAGATGAATTCAAATCATTGCTTCCTTTGGAACACTGGGAAGGCTCAGATCACTTTGGCACGTTGCTAAGTCACAGAGGTGCATTTTCTGGGACACATTCCTTACTTTGAGGAAAAAGTGATGAAAAGTTATAGACAGATGAGGTGGCAGGGAGCCTCAGTAAACTGAGAGCTCCAAAAAAAAGGGCAAAATTGCTGCACCCGAGTTCCAGTGACTTTCCTACTTAGCAATCCTGTCATTAAAAAAGCTATAGAAAATCAAGATTTCATTAAAGGGTACTTCCTCCTATTCCAGCCACCCCCGACTGGTACTTCTGCCTTGCTGTTCCCTTCGTCACTCAGGCAACATTCTCCAAAGATTTGAGAACAGTTTATCTTTTTTTTTCAAGCAGCACCCAAGGATTGCATGGATATCTTATTGTTTGATACATACCAGGAAAATTAAGAGAACGAGTCTATACAGGCAATAAGGAGAGCGATTATTAGGGGTGCATATTTGACTGAAGTTCTTTTTCCACTCCTCAGGTGTTATCAAACCAACAGAGAAGACTCAGGCTGATAATTATCAAGATGAGTCATCTGTAGCCACAGAGTGCTAGGGTCAAACTCAGGGCTTTGTGGTTTTGAGCTGCTGTCCTCCCAACAAGATTGCAAGTTGAATTCTTTTGGCCTATCTCTCCTGTTTGGTCAACTCTAAGATCAAGATTTCTTTAAGCAAGAAAGGAAGAGAGAGAGAGAGAGTGAGTGAGGGGGGAGGAGAGATGGGGGAGGGAAGGAGGAAGAGGAGGAGGAGAGGATAGAAAGGTGCGCGTTCGGGCTTGCCTGGTGGCGCAGTGGTTGAGAGTCCGCCTGCCGATGCAGGGGACACGGGTTCGTGCCCCGGTCCGGGAAGATCCCACATGCCGCGGAGCGGCTGGGCCCGTGAGCCATGGCCGCTGAGCCTGAGCGCCTGGAGCCTGTGCTCCGCAACAGGAGAGACCACAACAGTGAGAGGCCCGCGTGCCGCAAAAAAAAAAACAAACAAAAAAAAACAAAAAGAGGAGCGTGCTCTTGGCAGAATCCTAGAAATATTTCACAGTGAACTCTACAGAGCGGAGCAGGTCTTCTACCCCCAGGAGTCTGCTCTAGCTGTGGTGTGGGCATACCTAGGGGTCGGTTCTTCAACGTTCTTTTGAAATGTTAGTATTTTCAACCTGATAGCATCTCCCTCAAACTCCAAGGGCCAGTGACAGACTGCCAGCTACGAGGCAGCCCTTCTGTCCCTAGACTGGCCACAGTCTCTCTCTAGGACACATTATGAAAGTCTCAAGAGAAAAGAAAGTGTACCTTCATAACTGAATAACACACAGGAGAAGTGGGCAGAATATTCCAAGCTCTGGAAGTACAGATCATGCAGCCACGTGTGGCTGTCTTGTGCAAGGCAGTGCTGTCTGATGTTCAGTATCCTCTCCCACCTTAAACGAAAACAATTTCTTCCCTCACATTAACTTACAGAACAGAACTCTCCTGGTAGTTTATGGGCAGCCTTAGCAATCTGTAGGCTCTGTATCTTCCATCAGCGATCATTTCTGTGTTGAAAAGCTCCTGACTCTTAGAAGCTATAAACAGCGTCCTATTTTGATTTTTAAAATCTTTTTTTTCTCCCCTGAACTCTCGAAAGAGAACTTTTCACAACTCAGTTCCCAGGAGCACTGATCTTGAAAGCTTTTGGTGGACATCTATTGCTCTCCGTCACACTCCCGTGAGGTGGTCGAGAGCTGCTACCCCCATTTTATCGCCAAGGCAGCCGAGATAGAGCTGAGCCCTTTGCCGAAGGTCACGCACTGAGTCAGGGAAGCCCTCAGAGGCAGGACTCCGTGTTCCTGGCAGCCTCGGCTGCCTCGCCTCGGTTTGAACTGCCTTAAAAATAGGACTTTTAAGAATTCTGATGAGCAGATTGAAACTGTGCAGTGCTTTATTAATGGTGACTTGGTAACTGCATATATTAACGTTATTCATTGACTTACAGCCAAAGCCACTCATTTACTAGATGCTCAGGCTAAGAGGAACTGTTTCTCTCGTTTGTCACTGAGTATAATCCAACACTTCCCTGTCAGGATAGGAGAATACAGTTACACCAGACACCAAAGTAAAAGCGTGAATTGCCGTCCTTTGGGCCTCTAAGAGGATGAATGTCTAGATTCCCTACCAACTCCTTACCCGTGGCCTGTGCTATACCCTTGCCTGGGTTTCCTGCCTGGGAGGCCACCCCTCCGGCCACTTGCTTCTGCAAGTGACTTGCCCTAAGGTCCCAGAGCACTCCCTGCATTTCGGTTTCTCTGACCCCCTCTTCACTCCACCCACCTCTCTCCTTCAAAATCTCTCATCTGCAGCGTTCATCTGAATCACCTCCCAAGAAACCACTCCCTATCTCTCCACCAAGCCTGGTGTCTCTTCCTTTGAAGCCCTTATCTGATTCCATTTACTTTACAATCGGGCTTACTGGCCTTACGCCCCTTATGTGTAGATTATAAACTATTAAGGGGCAGGGAAGATTTTACTCAATCTTGCAGGGTCTGATGGAAGATGCAGGTTCTGCTCACAGCATAGCAAGCTGCTTATTACAGGAGTGGGCAAAGTTTTTCTGCTAAGGACTGGTTAGTAAATATTTTAGGCTTTGCCGTCCATGAACAGTAGCGATTGATTATTCTTTGCTTTCTTTGTTAGAAGTCTTTAAAAATATAAGAACCATCCTAAGCTCCCAGATCAGCTGGGAGCTGGATGTGACCCTCTGGCCATGGTCTGCCTGACCGCTGGCTTAGTAAGTATTTCTTGGATTGTCATCCATGGTCTTGAATTATGTTGGAACACACTTGTTTTGCATTTATGGAAATTTTAGCACAACTGATGACTTTTGTACTGGTTAAAAATAACAGTATTTGCAATGAGAATGCTTTCTTTCATTTTTCTAAAATTGTGAAAGACCAACTGTGCCACATAACCCAAATACACTTCTATACTCTTAACTTTTTGTGCTTTTAAAAGAAATTCCATACGATAGTATCTGTATTTATTGTATTTTAAAAGTCCAAACAGTTCAAACATGGGTGAAACCCAGCATTTATGTACGAGGAAGTACGACCTTGCAAAATCCACACGTGCATCTTTTTGCGTCATTAAAAGGCCAAATTCCATCACCTTTACAAAGATTCTGCCAGAGCTATTGAGGTCTCTTGGCTTTTTTAGGAAGTGGGATAATAAAACTAGCTCTGCAGCAGTGATAAGATCGTTTCTTTTTAAGGTGTTGCAAAATGTTTCATTCGTCCTGTCAAGGATTGCTCTGAAGCAGGATCTTGGACAAGTTAATATTTATAATGCCTGAATCTCTAGAAAGGAGGACAAAGGAATGGTTCCTTTCAAGTCTCACTGACCTGGGTCTCGGTTTAGCACCACACAACGCCATCCCTGCTACCTCCCTGGCCCCAGGAATACTGCAGAGTAATAAGTATCAAATGTTTAGTCATCTCTTGCATCATGTTTGTCAGACCTCACAGGCTCCCCCGTCAACATATACTGAGTTAGAGTTCAAACAGCCAGTTTCCGTATCAGCAGCTGTTTGGTTTAATATCTTTTCAACAAAGGTGCCATAGGGAGCCTTTCAGAAAACCTCCTGTTAATAATACTTCAGACTGTTTTCCTGAGAAGATACAGCTGAGGATAATGTTGACTCCGTACAGCTGATAATTTGCCAGCCTGTGATTTGTGAAACTTTTGCAGATGAAATCGTCTTTAAGATGTCACATCTGAAAACCTCTGAACTTCACTGAAATTTAATTGCGTGCTGAAAGACGTGTCTTGATTTCATTAGCATGCTGAAGGTCAGCCTGTCCTGGGAGAGCGTGTATAGCCTATAACGGACGGTAGCTCTGCTTATAGGAAAGGAAGACGGACGGAAGCATAATAATCCCAGCCTTGAAGACAGCATTACTCATAGCCTGTTGGCCTCTCCCTTTTGACAGGGAAGCCACAATGTTTCAGAGAGAGAGTTCCATTAGCGAGGTGACCAATTAAGGAAGCAGGAAACAGTAAGGAGGAAGGTATAAAATTATCTTGTAAAAATACTCTTCAATATTAGAGCTATTTAACACATAATAAGAATATATCGTCTAACGCAGTAGAAAATTTGGTTTTAAAAATAACCCTGTCCTGGGACTTCCCTGGTGGCTCAGTGGTTAAGAATCCACCTGCCAATGCAGGGAACACGGGTTCAAGCCCTGGTCCCAGAAGATCCCACATGCCGCGGAGCAGCTAACCTCGTGCGCCACAACTACTGAGCCTGCACTCTAGAGCCCGTGAGCCACAACTACCGAGCCCGCATGCCACAACTACGGAAGCCCAAGCTCTTAGAGCCCGTGCTCTGCAACAAAAAGAAGCCACCGCAATGAGAAGCCCACAAACCACAACGAACAGTGGCCCTGGCTCGCTGCAACTAGAGAAAGCCCACGCGCAGCAACAAAGACCCAACGCAGACGAAAGTAAAATAAATAAAATAAATAAATTAAAAAATAAATAAACTTAAATTTAAAAAGAAATATTTAAAAGACAGTGGGCTTTCATGCTAGAAATAGCCATAATTTTTGTTAATGTTTACTTCTGTTTTATATTTAGAAAATGCCATTTCCTGTATCTAAAATGGCTTCTGAAGATGGCAAGTGCAATAAACTGAAATTGTGCTGAATTCATTTGTACTTTCTAAACGTTGAACAACCCTGGTGAATCACTATTTCCTATTCAATTTTTTTAATCTTTTGCTATATGTTTGTTTCATATGCTTTGGAAGTAGGTCAGAAAAAAACAATAGAAAATACATCGTCTCTTAGGTTTTAATTCGTAGCCTGGGTGCGTCTGGATTCATAGTCTATTAGGTTGAATCATATGAAATTGCTACTCATGTAGGTCAAAAATCACCAAATATTGGTAATTTCATAAGTGGTTGCTAGCTACCACTTTGCTATTTCTCCTTTATTATCCCTGTGATAGGTCTTTGACCCTTGTCAATTGGCTGTGGGTAAATGGGAGAGTTATGGGATAAAAATTTATTCTTGTGTAATAGGATAATAGATGATAACAGATGATAGATAACTGACAGAAAATCAATAGATAATGATAGACAGTAGATATATAGATGAGAGTAGACGACAAGAATCGATAATAGGTAGAAAGTAATACAAGACAATTCCTGGCTCCAAGCATTGTGCGTCTACAGAAGAGTATCTTAGCTCTTCCAAGCTTTTGGAAGAAACAATTGAAACTTTCTCTTTTTCAAAGTAAACACCCTATTACAAACATTCTTTTAATCTGCTCCGAGTCAGGGATTTTGAAGTCCTCCATTTCTTTCCTCTATGAGCTGATCATAATGATAATAGTAGTTAACATTTATTGAATACCTACTAAGTACCAGCGTCTGTAACAAAGCCTGTACATCTTCTCATTTCCTCCTCAAAACAACTCTATAAGTATTAGGCTTATAATCCCTGTTTTAAAGATAAAACTTTGGGGAGAGCGTCACGGCTCTTGTTTTCGAGCCTATGTTGTATTTGATGAAGTGGAAGGAGGACCCGAGAGGCGGAGAAAAAGTTGACCCAGTCAACCTGCATATCCTTATGTCAAATAGACACAACCTTGGTGTCAAAATCTGGGAATCTTTTCTGATGTGGTTTGGCAGCAAATCGTACTTCTGATCCTTGAATCTGAGCTTTAAAAGCTTACTTTGTGGCATGGTGATATGACACCAGGACTCCATCAACCTCTCAGTACCTCATTATCCTTATCTATAAAATAACATAAAATTATCTACCTCAGAGAAGCATTAAAATTGACATGTGCAGGTGAAGACAAATACAAAGTAGTACAACCTGTTCCAAAACTGGAGATGATTATACTGGTTACTCTGCTTTCACAATAATTGCTATTTCTCATTTGTGAGTTTGTGACAACAGATGGACAAGAAAAAAATAGACTCCACAGAAATCCAAATCTATAAAACCTATCAGTTTTACAGATTAAGAAATAGCCTCTTTTCCTAAACTGTACCGTTTATCAAAACTAATGAAAATCTTTTGAATCGGAAACGCATTCTTAAAGGTATAGAGAAGTTCAATAATTCACAGCTCCTATAGATCCTCCACATTCTGTATTACAAAGGATAGGAGAGAAAAACAGATGGAATTACTGCTAGTCTCCAAAGAGCATATGTTCATGGAAACCTTGCTACAAAAGCTAATCAGCCAAAGGAAAGTGATTTACTTTTCTGAAGATTGCACATGAGTCAACAGCACAACCAGACAATGTTGTTTTAATTCTCCAGGTTGCAGAGTTAGCCAAAGAAAAGAGAGCTGATTTTTTTAATGATCGCTAAAGACATCTTTGAAGACAGTTGAATCTGGGTTGGCAAGGCAAAAAGTCAAACAGCAGATCAAAACGAGAGAAGAAAGCTGTGACTAAAATAAAAGTGATGTGTTCATGCAATTGAAACATTTAAGTCTGTGTAAATGAATGAAAGAATCTTCTCTGCGAGTTTCTGATAGTTTGTCACCAGTTGTTAGATAGACCAAATAGTTTAAAACAAACACTCTGCAGGGGCTGAATTAAGGCTCTGGTTTTAAAAACACTATTAGTTAGGCAGATGGTGATAAAAATGATCACAAAGTAATGATTATAGACACAGCTAAATCAAGCTGCCCAAATAGTGTCACCCATCCTTTGTCTACTTCCCGTGTCTCAATCTTACCCTCCCATGCACACCCACGGGCCTGTCATTTCACAGGTCTTTCTTTCAACTAGGAACAAGGTTGTTTATATAGCACTGTTGTCAAAAAGGTACACTGGAAACTTATGGTTGCCGGGGGGAAAGGTCGGGAGGAGGGATAGACTGGGAGTCTGGGATTGACATGTACACATTGCTATATTTAAAATACAGATAACCAGCAAGGACCTACTGTATAGCATGGGGAACTCTGCTCAATATTCTATAATAACCTAAATGGGAAAAGAATTTGAAAAAGAATAGATACATGTATATGTATAACTGAAACACTTTCCTGTACACCTGAAACTGACAGAACGATATTAATCAACTATACTCCAACATAAAACAAAAAATTTTAAAAAAGGTACACTGGAAGAGAGAAGAAAATCTAGGGAGATGGCCACAAGGATAAAGACCCGTTCCTAAAATCCCATGACCACTTGCATCATTCACATATATACCTCAACTCTAATTTAGAGAAGCACTTTCTATGAAAACATGATACTACAACAATTTCAACACTTGTTTTCTCAAATTAACTAACTCACTTTTCTTCAGATTAGCTAGTTTTACAAAAGAATGTAATTGATTAGTGAAAAAACAGACTTGACTAATGAGTGAGCTCTGGGAATAGGCTTCTGGGTATCTGAGAAGCATTGACTCATACAAATAAGTTGGAACAATGACTCTGGCTGGGAAAAGAACAGAGATGGAACAAGCAGTTGCCTAGGGCAGTGAATTTACCAAGGGCAGCAGAAGCTTAAGTGGCTTCCACGGGAGCAAAGGCAGCCTTTGAATTTGGATATAACCCAATTTGCTCAGGGTAGGAGAATCTGTAGATGGGCTACTCACTGGAGAAGTTAAGCAGCCACTCCACTGGGCTCGTGGGTGGTGGACAGATGGATGTTTTAAAAGTGAATATTTAGAGTTCAGGGTGCAATTTAATGCTTTCGCTAGTATGGTTCCCTAAGAGTATGCTGCATTGGCTGTAAGCCAAGCTTGCCTTCTGCTGCTTCTCTCCAGCCCAGCACAGGCTGCCGACTATAAACCAAATGGCGATCACCAGGTAGCAAAGATTTGCCTTTGCTCTGGCTTCTCGAAAAGCTTAGAGTCTTTTTTTTTTTTTCTTTTTTCCCCACACTGCTGGCAACTGAGCTGGGCTACTGTGTATATATATCTGGCAGTTCATCACATTTCCTTATCCATATTTTTTTTTCTTTCCCCAAACTCACTCCACTTTGTTTTATTCTTGGACAGAGCATATATTTGTATAAATTGCTTCAAATCCTTCTGTGAAAGTGGCAAACAGACAAACACATAGAGTATAGAAAGAATGTCAATATGGTAGATCACAAGATCTCACAGTCATTCTGGCTGAGGAAAGACATCGTTTAAATTGTTAACGCAGGAGACTGGCTACATGTGAGTAAAGACCTCAAGTATTCAAGTTGCAGGGTTCACAGACTCAGGGAAAAGGAGAATTTGGGAAAGGTCTGGAGAAGACGATGCCGTGTTGAGTGTCTGTACTGTTAACACAGGTCCACGAGAAATCATTTTCCTTTCCTTCACTGAACTTCCTAGTCACTCTCTGAGTGTTTTTTCTTTTCTTTAGCTAAAAAAGCAAAACAGTGCTAGAAACTGATTTTAAAATGGGCTTCATTCTGCTAGATTGTTCATACCGATCTCTCTTGGCATTTTACGTAATGTTTTATTACGTTTGGGGCATCATTTTAAGAGAAATGGTAGAATCCAGTGTTCATATATAGCTTTGTTAGGCGGTTGTTGAATAAATCTCGCAAATCTGGTAGCTGTTTTGAATGTAATTATGAGTCTCTATCCTGGAGGTCGAATCTCACCATTCTCAGGAAGGGGTTGGTCTACCTGTCTGTCACTAACAGACCTGGGAGTCCCTCAGCTGCTCCCGGCTCCCTAATCTTTGAATTGAGGGGCATGAAAGGCTGTAGAAATCACCCTCTGCTTTTCAGTCATGAGCTTTTTTGATCTTCATAACAACCCTGAAAGATAGGCAAGGCAGTTGTTAGTTTAACAGACGAGGAAATGGAAACTCAGAGGTTACACAACGTGTTTAAGATCTTAGAGCAATTAAAATAGAACACCTGAGACCAGAACACAGGTCTAACTCAAGAGATCCATGTTACTGCAGTTTTAGCATTTACAGTTCTATTGGAATCTCCTACCTCACTTAACATGTGGGAAGAATAAAGAAAAACGTCCCACAGCGCAAAGACACCAAGCTGAATACACTATTGTCCTGACCTCTTAAGGAATGGGTTTTGATCTTGTAAAAGAATGTAGAGTCTAACTCTATCAAGAGCCAGATGATTGACAGCTCAGGGGGCGGGGCGGGGCGGGGCGTCACGGGTTTGGGGTGAGAGTGGGTTGAACCAGCCCCGCCTGGCTTTACATGGAGCACATAGCATTGCTACCCCAGGTGGTTCCACGCGGTATCATATGCTCAACCTTTTAGTAAAGGCCAGGGTCTTATTTAAAAATAAAATATCCAAAATTTCTATTATGAGCTTCCTAAATCCCCTTTAAATGAAAATGCAGCATTTTCCTCACTTTTCTTCCTATGCTGACATTTTAAAATACCATTTTCCTATTTCTTTTCCTATCTTTAGAGAGGGAACTATGTGAATGCAGCAGAAAGAACCCCATTCGGAATTCAAGAAAACTGGGTTCTCAACCTTGCAACTCAGTTCTGCGACTTGGGGCAAGTCACTTAGCCTCTCGGGGCCTGTTTGTACACAGGAAATCTAGGGGTTTTCCTATCTAAGCTTTGAGATCTCTTCTAACTCTCAAATTCTATGATTCATTTCTAACTTAGGTTTCTCTTATTTA
This sequence comes from Globicephala melas, assembly GCF_963455315.2. Classification (NCBI taxonomy): domain Eukaryota; kingdom Metazoa; phylum Chordata; class Mammalia; order Artiodactyla; family Delphinidae; genus Globicephala; species Globicephala melas. The sequence goes on along the minus strand of NC_083324.2, from coordinate 11,357,835 downwards.
ACGTTTGTTATTTGTTCTGTCGTGTGTTAATTCCTTCTTGTAAACCTAGTTTAATTTCTAATTGATACTATTCATATTATTTTACTCCACAATTACTAGTAACGGGATCCCCTCCCCGAGGGACTCTGCTTCGTTCTTCAGCATAAACTTTATATCACTGATCATATTCTGACAAGCGTTATAAATATCAGGGTGCTTACCAAGTGTATCGGTTAGAATGCAAAGAGCCAACTCCAACTGCCCTAAGCAATCGACAAAGATCTGTTGATTCATACAATTAAAATGAAATGAAGCATTAGTGCAAATTCAGGCAAGGCCTGATCAGTGTTCTCCACCCATTTCTCTGAGATTTTATTGACTCTGCTGATCTCTGTTCACAACTTTTATGCTGCAGTGCTTGTGGGTCTCCTATTCATACCCAGTTGGGGCCCTGGGAAGAATACCCTACTGTCTATTCTCTGTTTTAGGAATCAGGAAACTCTCCCTGGCGCCTTCAGAAAACTTCCTTTGGCATCTAATTGGACTAAATTGGGTCACACAATCATTCCTGAACCAACCATTGTGGCTGGAGGAATTTTATTTCAGGCTTAGGCCTGGGTGTCTGAACAATTCTTTGGTGCGGGGCCGGGGCTACCATGGAACTGAGTCCAAACCCTAAACTACATCATGGTTTCATTACCTGAAGGAAAGCATTTTGGGGAGTCAGTCATTATATCCTGTCTCTTCAACTCCAAGAACATGGAGGCTGATATTGCATCTTCTGACCCTCTGCATGCTGGGTACCTAGTTAATATTTGTTCAGTTGAATTGAACTTCAGATAGTGGTGAAGACATAAACCAAAACAGAAAATAGCACACAGTCCCCCTTACCTCTTCCTCTCTTTTCTATTCTTGTAATGGCTGCTGTTCCTCTTCCCTAACTTTCCCCACTATTTATATTTTACCCCTTTTATTTTTAGCCATAAGTTTTACTAAGTCTGAAGATAACCAAATATTTCCTGAATAATATGGCTCTGAATATGCATATTCTCTAAAGACGAATATAAGCCTATTTGCAAATCTAGCACTTAGAGTGTTGTTGGCAGAACTCTGAAAATCAGTTTTTCTTTTTTTTAATAGAAAAATGTACTATAGCATAAGGATTTGTTTTCCACAAAGCAGAACCATCTTTTTTGATTTCAATGATTTTGATTCTTCCATATATATATATATATAAAATATTAAATGAATAAATAACAAATCAGACCTTATGGATTATATAATTCTCTGCCACTAAAACTCGAATTTACAACGGACAGGTCTACCTTAGAAAAGATAAGGGGTGTGGAAGGGGGTGGACATGCTTTTTTAAAAAACCATGGTACCAACCAAGGCTGGAGCACCTGGGTTTATTCAGCCCCTCTCTCCCATTCCAACCCCTCCAGCAGCCCTGTTCTCTCAGAAGGTACACAGGGTACTGGGGCCTGGCAGGAGGTAACGCTCATAAATGACGAGGAATAGGGAGACCTCTAACGCGGGTAGCACCTCTCTTCCAAAACAAGACTACGGCAACTGCTTGCTCTGGTCCACACATCGGGGGATACGGGATCCAGAGCCACAGAACTTAACAACTCAGTTTACCCTTTACTGAGCACATACTCTGCCAGGTTCAACCACCTAAGATACAGTCCCTGTTCTTCAGGAGGAAAGGTGGACAAGGAAACAGTTACAGTTCAGCAGGGTAAAGTCAGTGGAAGCTGTAGCACATAAGAAGGGCACGTGGGTCCTGCAATCCCACTCCTGGACATATATCCAGAGAAGACCATAATTCGAAAAGATACATGCACCTCAGTGTTCACTGCAGCACTATTTATAGTAGCCAAGACATGGAAACAACCTAAATGTCCATCGACAGAGGAATGCATAAAGAAGATGTGGTACATATACACGATGGAATATTACTCAGCCATTAAAAAAATGAAATAATGCCATTTGCAGCAACACAGATGGACCTAGAGATTATCATACTACGTGAAGTAAGTCAGAGAAAGACAAATATCATATGATATCACTTATACGTGGAATCTAAAAAAATGATACAAGTGGACTTATTTACAAAACAGAAAGAGACTCACAGACATAGAAAACAAACTTATGGTTACCAAAGGGGAAAGGTCCAGGGGAAGGGATAAATTAGGAATTGGGGAATAACATATACACACTACTATATATAAAATAGATGAACAACAAGGACCTACCGTATAGCACAGGGAACTATACCTAATATTTTTAATAACCTATAAGGAAAAAGAACCTGAAAAAGAATATATATATATTCTACAGTTGTGCAATGTGGCAACCCTAACTCATGCCCCATGTTAGGCTGATGGAGAAAGGCTTCCTAGCAGAAGGGATATTCAAGCTGAGGTTTGAAGGAAGGAAGGGGAGATCATTTGGAAGATCCACACCAGGTTCAGGAGGGTGCATTCACACACATACTGCAAACATCACCCAAGCCTTAAGGAGAAGTGTGGACGCACATCCTCCAGTGAGTAGATGGCAAAGAAGCACTCCCATCTCTGCGCTCTCCTATTGCTGGGTCAGAAGAAGGATGTGCTTATGGGCTGCTGGGATGTATACAAGCCTTGGGTCTTTGGGGAACTAGCTGGTACTTTATCAATAATTGTCTTCCTGAGTCCCTGCACATCTGCTAACACTGGAGAGTTTAGGCGGAAAAGAGCCTACGCCCAGGGCATGTCTTAGGGTGTCTTAAGACAGATTGTCACTGTGAACAAAACAGGAATAATTAATTACATTAAATAGTTAATCCTTCCCCATCTTTGTAAAGTTTCACTGAGCTTGTGTTTGGCAGCCCACACTAGCCATAAAATTATTTTTAAAAAATGGATTAATGAATACAAAAACAATTCTGTTTGCCAGATATGTGAACTTGAGAAACTCACTATCATAATTCAAGAACCCAATTCAGCATAGGTTTTCAAAGAAGCAGTTGGATCTAAGTAAAATCAAATAAGTGGCTCAATGCCTGATATACACTGATAGATATCTTGAATAATCGGAACTGACAGATATGAAAAGAGATCATAAAAACACTGGCAGTAAAAAATGTTATTTATGTCATTTTTGAAGCCAAACATTGTAACATCGAATCATTATTAGAAAATCTGGAAACAGATTAAATTGGATCACCGGTTATTATCAGGTTGGTGACATAATTCACAGTCCTGCTTATGTCTCTTTGGGGTTTGAAAATGGAATTGCCAGGGTTGGGCTCTTAGGATGCACACTTGAAAAGATAAATCATGGACTATGGAGTCATTTTTGGAAAGATTTGTGAAATAAGTGCTTATCATACCAGAAGTATCCCTAAAGAAAGGACAATTTTTTTAACATCTTTATTGGAGTATAATTGCTTTACAATGGTGTGTTAGTTTCTGCTTTATAACAAAGTGAATCAGTTATACATATACATATGTTCCCATATCTCTTCCCTCTTGTGTCTCCCTCCCTCCCACTCTCCCTATCCCACCCCTCTAGGTGGCCACAAAGCATCGAGCTGATCTCCCTGTGCTATGCGGCTGCTTCCCACTAGCTATCTATTTTACGTTTGGTAGTGTATATATGTCCGTGCCACTCTCTCACTTTGTCACAGCTCACCCTTCCCCCTCCCCATATCCTCAAGTCCAAAGAAAGGACAATTTTTATGGAATACGTTTTACCCCTGGATGAATGCCTCCTGCACTGTTTATTAGAACTTCCACGAGACCAGGTAAAGGCAGTATTTTAGGCTGATAGTGACAAAGTTATGTTCTTTGGGCTCGTAGGAGTTCATTTTGGTTTCCATTAGTTTGTCTTTGTAACACTGTGAATCGGAAGAAGAGATTCTGAGGTCTCCGTTCTTTCTATACCACTACAGAAGTTGAGACATGTGTATAACGTCTGGGTAATGATTGTTCACTCCAAACCATGTGCCTAAGCAAACCACTCTAAATTCAACCACGAGTGTAAGAGTTTGGTAGTGACCCTGTGGCATCTGGACTAGTCTGAACCACAGTCGTCTTTATGATGAACACGTTTCTCATTTATCACCAGTCTTTCTATTGCAAAACAGAACTATTCTAAATCTTTATTTTTGCAAGATGAGCTTCTTTTCAGGTAGATAAATGCATTTTGCTTACATTTACACAAGGCATTAATTGCAGACATGCAGATATACTTGAACTTCTCATCAGTAAGTATAAAAATTCCATTATTGTCCCTTTTTTAATTCATATCCACCAACTCTCTGGTTAAGCACTTTGTTCTTATCACAGTACATAATCAGACACAGTTAAATTTTTATAACAACAGCCAGATTTGTTTGTTACGTTTGCAAGATGATTTTGTGGTTAAGTAACAATCACTGATGAAGGCTTACGTCAGAACGTCAACCTTGAAAGGTCACATTTGAAAAATTCATGCTAGCACTAACTACTTCTGCTATCATTTATGTTAGACCGATAGCATTTTATAGGCGGAAGGAACCATAGTGGTCATCAGGACACAGGTGAGGAAACTCCTCCAAAGCAGAACAAATTATACCATTAGAATAGATGAAGAAATGCTCATAAAACCACTACATCCATAGAGCTTTCTGAAGCCACTCATCTGAACCACACAAAAGCATTTTTTGCATCTGTGTGCTTTTTAAATTACCTATTGAAGTATAACATGTATCGAGAGGTCCACATCCCAAGATTCTGGCGAAACGTGGAAATGCATGGAAAATTCTAGCAGATCATTTGTATTCTTCAGAGGAATTTTCTACTTACCTGGCTTCCTTTATATCTTTCCATGGCTGGTATCTTGCTACATATAGGAATTGCGAGCAATTATTAAGATTTTTACTCAAAAGTCTGATTATAATTTTTTTTGTGCTGAAACAACTAAGATATTTAAATTCAGTTGGAGAATAATGAGTTCTAGTCTGTCTCCTTGGTATCAAGAGTCAGAATGTATTGAAAAGATAAGGCTGACATTTATAAATACATGCCTGAGAATATACACATGTGCACATGTACAGATGCACAAAACCTACCAGAGACACAATAGCAGCAAATTACCCCATGAACGGTTCAGAAAATGTGTCTGGTCTGATACAGAATTTGCATGAATACATACATACGTACATACATACATTCATACATATTTTTCAGCCTGGTAAGGGTTCTGACATCTGTACAAGAGAAAAGCCTGTGGGAGGTGGGGAGAGTGATAAATTAGGAGTTTGGGATTAATATATACACACTACTATCTGTAAAATAGATAACCAACAAGGACCTACTGTATAGCACAGGGCACTATACTCAATATCTTGTAATAACCTATAATGCAAAAGAATCTGAAAAAGAACATATATATGTATATATGTATGTATAACTGAATCACTTTGCTGTACACCTGAAACTAACACAACATTGTAAATGAACTATACTTCAATTTTCAAAAATGGTTTAAAGGAAAGAGAGAAAAGCTTGTGATTTCTTTACTTTCCCTGTAGGTTATTATAATTCCTCAAGGAATTGATTACCAGATCAGGGATACCAAGTGTATCAGTTTGCTTAAACCACAGAAATGTATTGTCTTGCAGTCCTGGAGGCTACATGCCCAACATCAAGGTGTCAGCAGGGATGGTTCCTTCTGAAAGATATGAAGGAGAATTCGTTCCAGGTCTCTCTCCTAGCTTCTGGTGGTTTGCTGGCAATCTTAGGTGTTCCTTGGCTTATAGATTTATCACCTCAATCTCTCCCTTCATCTTCACATGGCAGTCTCCCTGTGTGTATGTCTTTGTTGTCCACATTTCCCCTTTTTATGAGGATACCAGTCATATTGGATTAGAGCCCACCCTGATAATCTCATTTTAATTTGACTAATTACATCTACAACAATGCTATTTCCAAATAAGTTCACATTCTGAGGTACTGGGGGTTAGGACTTGAACATATAAATTTGGTGGAGGGACACAATTCAACCGATAGGACAAAGAAAAAGTAACCTAGCTGCCCAACAATTTTCTTGGGTCATGGAAAAGAAAAGGAAAAAATAAAAATAAAACATAATAATAAAACCAAAAGTCCACTCATCAAAACTAGTATCCTGATTCACAAGAATATGTAGTGAACACCTACATGGAGTAGGCACCCCCTAATCATGGAATTAATTGAAATTCCCAAGTGTTTTAATTTTTGAGAGAAACAAAAGCTCCCACATTGTACATCTAGTAAATGTGATCTAATATTTTTCACTAAGTGAAATGGAGTAAAAGCATAGCATCACCAGAGCCATAGGGAACTCTAAAGACCATCTGGATTCAAGGATGAAGAAACTGGAGCCCAGAGAAGTTAAATGATTTAAGGTCACATGGCTAGCTCGTGGCAGATTAGAGACTGAAACTGTGATCCCTGGTTTTGATTTCTAATGCAGTGACCTTTCCACTGATCCCAGAGTAAGGGGCTGATCATGCCCTACTATTCCAGGTTATAGATTGTCACCTGATCTATTGCATGCCTGCCATTAGATTTCTCTTTGTAACTAAAAGTTGTCTAAACCACTAGCTGGAATTGAGGTATATAAGGAAGAAAAGAAGCAAATAGATTTCCACCACCTCTCCTCCAAATACAAGTCTTTGACATTCTCTAATGATTAAAGGAGTAACTATCAGAGCTTAAAGGGGAAATTGTACCTTTTCAATGGAGAGTTCTAGAGGACATTACCGAAAACAAGTGATCAAACTTAACATCACTAATAGGAGAATAATGACGTCATATGCCTCCTGATAGGATGCAACAGTATATAGATTCACTTACTAAATGTTGTCCCAAAGATAACCTGTATCTTATCAAAACTTTAGGATTAACCTCTAAATTTACAGAAAATACTGGGAATAAAAGAACAGGGTAAACAATACCATGAGGAAACAATCAGACAAAGCTAGAATGTGGGACATTCTAAAAGTCAACTAGCTTAGTCTCTTCAAAAAGTCAATATTATTTTAAAAAAAAAAGATACGGGAACTGTTCTAGATAAAAGAGACTTAACAGAGATAACAACCAAAATGCACTGTAGACTTTGATTAGATCTTAATTAAGAAAAAAAAAAAAAGACACTGAAAAGACATTGCAGGGACAAATTTTAAAAACTGAACATGGATCAGATATTTGATGATATTTAGGAATAAACAGTTAAGTTTCTGTGTGATATAATATGGTAGTTAAGTAGGAGAACATCCTTATTTTTAGGGGTGAATTGTCCAGAAATCCACAGCTTACTTTCACATGATTCAGCAAACAGAGCAAATAAACATATTATCATAGATAAAGATGGCAAAATGTTAACAATTGATTATTCTAGGTAATTATTATTTGAGTTACCTTGTACAACTCTTTCAACTCTTCTATGTGTTTGAAATTTAGAAAGTTGGAAGAAATAGGGTTAGGCTAACTTTTTTATTTTTTTTTGCTCAAGTATTTCTATAACAAAAATAGGAAAATGAGGTGAATGAAAGACTCTACTTTCTTCAATAACTTTTATTGTGCCCTTCACAATAGTAGGTGTTAAATAAATATTAGGGATTAAATAAATGATTGCTGATTTTGAATTCATATGACCAACACTGCTGAGAGTTAGGTTATCCTTCAATAGAGGGCTGATTCAATAAATGATGGTGTGTTCCTACAATGAAAAAACCAAGCAACCATTTTTGTTTAAATGAAGAAATTCTTTAAGTACTAATTTAGAAAGATCTCCAAGATATATTTTTAGCTGAAAAATGCAAGGTGCAGACACTGTATATAGGCTAAAAGTTATGTTAATATATTTTCTAATATATGAATATACTATCCCTGAAAGAACACACCCAAACCTTCCTACTGCATCTGTGAAAAACCCACAGCTACGACCATACTCAATGAAAGCTTTCCTCCTAAGATCAGGAAAAAGAAAATGATACGCACTTCTCACCATTTCTATTCAACATTGTACCAGAAGTTCTAACTAGTGCAATTAGGCACAGAAAAGCAATAAAAGACATTCAGATTGTAAAACAAGAAGTAAAACTATATCTATTCACAGAAAACATGATGTTTTATATTGAAACCACTAAAAAAAAAAAAAATCCACCAGAAAAACTATTGGAGCTAATAAAAAAGTTCAGCAAAGTTGCAGAATACAAGATCAATATACAAAAATCAACTGTATTTCCATACACTAGCAACAAACACCCACTAGGAAGGCAATAAAAACAGAAAATAATGAGTGTTGGTGAGGGTACAGAGAAATTGGAACCTTCATACACTGGTGGTGGGAACAGGAAATGGTGCAGTTACTGTGGAAAACATCTTAGCAGTTCCTCAAAAAGTTAAACATAGGGCTTCCCTGGTGGCGCAGTGGTAAGGAATCCACCTGCCAATGCAGTGGACACGGGCTCAACCCCTGGCCTGGGAAGATCTCACATGCCACGGAGCAACTAAGCCCATGTGCCACAACTACTGAAGCCTGCGCACCTAAGAGCCCACACTCCGCAACAAGAAAAGCCACCACAATGAGAAGCCCACGCACCGCGACGAAGAGTAGCCCCCGCTCACCACAACCAGAGAAAGCTGCACACAGCTTGCACAGCAACGAAGAACCAAAGCGGCCAAAAAAAAAGAGTTAATGAGGTACCATTGGTCCAGCAATTCCACTCCGAGGAACATATTCACCTACCACAAACTTGCACGTGAGCATTCACAGCAGCATTATTTATAATAGCTGAAAGCAGGAAACAACCCAAATGTTCGTCAGTGGATGAATGGATAAAAAATGTGGTGTATCCACACAATGGAATATTACTGAGTAATAAAAAGGAATGAAGGTCTGATACGCGCTACAACGTGGATGAACCTTGGAAACATTACGCTAAGTGAGAGAAGCCAAAAACACAAGTTGCCACACATCGTATCATCCTATTTATATTAAATGTCCAATGCAGTGGTTGCCAGGGAGTTGGGGGAGGGGGAATTGGGAGGTGTATAAAGTTTCATTTTGATGTGATGGGGTATTCTGAAATTAGATTGGGTTGATGTTTGTAAAACTCTGTGAATATACTAAAAACCACTGAATTATATACTTTAAGACGGTTAAAACGATGAATTTTATGTTTTATGTAAATATGTTTTACTTCAATTTAAAAAAAAAAATTTTAAGTATTAGGTGGCTTCCCTGGTGGAGCAGTGATTAAGAATCCCCCTGCCAATGCAGGGGACACAGGTTTGAGCCCTGGTCCGGGAAGATCCCACATGCCGCGGAGCAACTAAGCCCCTGCACCACAACTACTGTGCCTGCGCTCTAGAGCCCGTGTGCCACAACTACTGAGCCTGTGTGCCACAACTACTGAAGCCAATGCGCCTAGAGCCCGTGCTCCCAACAAGAGAAGCCACCACAATGAGAAGCCTGCACATCACAGTGAAGAGTAGCCCCCGCTCACCGCAACCAGAGAAAAGCCCACACGCAGCAACAAGACCCAACACAGCCAACAATACAATAAATGAGATAAGGGACTTCCCTGGCCGTCCAGTGGTTAAGACTTTGCCTCCCAATACAGGGGGTGTGGGTTTGATCCCTGGTCAAGGAGCTAAGATCCCACATACCTCTCGGCCAAGAAACCAAAACATAAAACAGAAGCAATATTGTAACAAATTCAGTAAGAGTTTTAAAATGGTCCACATAAAAAAAAAAATCTAAAAAAAAAAGGATAAAATAAATAAATTTATTTAAAAAAATTTTTTTAAAGTATTGGGCCCCAGAGAAGGGAACTGAATGAAGGGGGGAAAAGCCTAGGAGGGAAATATTCACTTTGTACACTCCTGTCCCTTTTGAATTTTGTACGACATGAATTTGTAAAACACACAAAAAATGTAAAGATTTAAAAAATAAATTTCTGGGCTTCAACTTTTACTGACAAAAGGTAGTAAACTCCAGATCTGGGGATTCATGGATGATTAAACCAGATTTTAAAATTGCCAACTTCCAGAGCCTTTAGAAATAGGATAGCTTCTCCTGTGTCTAGGTAGACATGATTGTTTCTGCCTATGGATCAGATCATCTCTCCAAGCCCCTTTCCATCCTACATTCTAGAAGATCAAGATTTCTGAGTGATGAGACTGGGTGGTATAATTCCCTTCCTCAATCAATAACAAAGGATAGTTACACATTATAAAGTTAACTCCAGGGCTTCCCTGGTGGCGCAGTGGTTGAGAGTCTGCCTGCTGATGCAGGGGACGCGGGTTCGTGCCTCAGTCCGGGAGGATCCCACATGCCGCGGAGCGGCTGGGTCCATGAGCCATGGCCGCTGAGCCTGTGCTCCGCAATGGGAGAGGCCACAACAGTGAGAGGCCCGCGTACCACCAAAAAAAAAAAAAAAAAAAAAAAAAAAAAGTTAACTCCATTTACCTCTGCCATGTTACTATGTGATGTGAATATCAATCAGACTGCTTCCACTGGTACCCATTCATGCCTCAGCTGAACTGGGCTGAATTCTCTCCCTGTGTGTGCGTGTGCGTGTGCGTGTGCGTGTGTGTGTGTGATTTTCAGAGTCACTAAACATCAATGAAAATGCAGACACCTAGACCACACCTAGACCCACTGAATCAGAATCTCAGTACCTCAGTGGGCAGGACCCAAGAATGGGTATTTTAAACCACTGTCCTACTCAAAAGAAGAGCAATGTTAGAAGCAGGTGAAAAGAGTCCAGAGGTGGGAGGTGCCTTACTTAGCTTTCATATACCTAAAGGTTCTACCTCTAGGACAAGGAGTCAGCCATGTACGAGAGGGATCTTTCCCAGGACCTCGCCGGCCTCAGGTCTTAAATTTCTTCATTGCAAGGAGCTACTCCTGTGGGTTAAAGCAAGGTAAAACAGGGGCTTCCCTGGTGGCACAATGGTTAAGAATCTGCCTGCCAATGCAGGGGACACGGGTTTGAGCCCTGGTCCGGGAGGATCCCACGTACCGCAGAGCAACTAAGCCCACGCACCACAACTACTGAGCCTGTGAGCCACAACTACTGAAGCCCACGTGCCTAGAGCCTGTGCACCGCAACAAAGAGAAGCCCCCGCTCACAGCAACTAGAGAAAACCCTTGCGCAGCAGCGAAGACCCAATGCGGCCAAAAATAAATAAGTAAATAAATAAATTTTTTAAAGTAAATAAATAAATAACCTATTTTTTTTTTTAAAAAAAAAAAAGCAAGGTAAAACATTAAGCAAACATCAGTTCCTAGGGTCTCAGTATGAATTACAGTATGAGTTTGCTTTCAAACCCATTAACTGACTGCAAGGCTCTTAAAGGCCAGGACACATTAGAGGAAAGTTTTACTGTGGGGTTAAGACAGGGATGGGGTCACAGCAAAGCATCATTGATTTAGCCCAGCAAGTCAGAGAGACGCTCGTGAGTGTGCGTGGGGCGTGTGGGTGGGGTAGAGGTGACGTCTTGGGAAGTTTGCAGGAGTATTAGTTATACACTTTTTGTGTAACAAACCACCCTAAAATTGGTGGCTTAAAAGAACGGTTTAGTATTTCTCACAACTCTGTGGCTCATACAGGTCTCACCTAAGCTCACTCCCACAGCTGCAGTCAGCAGGGGGGTCAGCTGGCACTGGACTCCAGTGGGCTCAGCAGGGCAATGTCCTGGGCCTCTCTCCTCTCATGATCTCTCACTCTGGGATTCTTCATAGCATGGTGGTTGCGGGGCAGGGTTCCAAGAGGCAAAGGCAGAAGAGGAAAGGCCTCTTAAGGCTCCTAAACTTGCATACAGTCACTTCCGGTACATTCTGCTGGTCAGTGCAAGTGCCTAGACCAGCCCAGATTCAAGGTGTGGACAAACAGTCTCTCCTTTTTCACGAGAGCAGCTGTCAAATATCTTTGCCACGTTTTTCAATCTACCACAGGAGGCCATATGAAGACCCTAGACATTCAGAGAAGAGGCTTCAAATTTGATGAGGGGAAGTGAGAGAATATTGCTAAGAGGAGGTTCAAAGACATGAACACTGCCCAATGCAGATCTTTTCCTTGGACTCACCTACTGTACACACCTCCTTAAATCCAAAGGACGGAAGAGCCAGACAATACACGTCTCTGCCTTTCATTAAATCTACAATAGCAATTTCTATTTCCCAGTAAGGAAATTTGAGCTCTTAGCAACTCTAAACTGATTAAAGTCACATAAAATTTAGCATTCAAGTGCAGAGATTGCTGGCTGGTCAAGAATGGGGATGGTCTCTCATACAGAGTCGAAGCATCTACAATTACTAAGAGTCATCATTTAGCCCCATTTTTACAGTGTTGTGCTTTTCACATATTCTATCATTTAATCTCTGTCCTATGACAAAGGTACCATTATGAGTCCCAATTTATTAATGAAAACAAGGCCGAGGGAAGCTAAGAGAGTTGTCCAAGGTCACTTGAGCTGGTAACGGCAGAGCCGGCATTCACACCCAGGTAGGCTGACCCAGCTCCCACTCTTTTAACCACACCACCACCCTTCATTTATAAGTGTTTGTTGCTGCTGATGATAATGTAGATGGTGATGATGGCTTTGTTCTTTCAAAACCCAAGATATACAATGGTTTTCATTCTGCTTCTTGAAAAGAAATGATCGTGCAAAAATAGAAACATCCAAAGAAATACCATACAAACTACTACCGATGGTCATTTTCCACGAGAATAAAGAAAACACCTATGGAGTGCTTCCTAGCTGGCGGTCACTGTTCTAGGTGCTTCTCTATGTCGCTGTCTTTAAGGTACATACCGCCCCCAGGGTACAAGATGAGAAAAGAGGGAAAACAGAGGTAATGAGACTTACCCAGGGTCACGCCACAGGTCCTGATTCTTAGGTTCTTCCTAAATTGCTACTTTTCAAAAGGATGTTTATAACATAGTTATTCTTTTCCTAACCATACCCTGTAAACAAAAATTAATTTGAAGATATTTTTCCAAAAACAGCCAAGCACAGGATTTGAACAAACACTGGCCAAGTTATCTTGTGAAGTTATCTCGATCAGAAACTTTCAGCCATTTGAGGACCAAAAGCTTCTCTGAGAATTTAAAAAACAAATTCCTCAAATTCCTCAAAGCCACCAAAAATGAAATATTCAGTAGTAATCTTTGATACAACCAGTTTACTTGGGAACAGACATAACAGTTCAGGGAACAGAAATTATTTCAGATCTGAAGTCCTAGTAGGAAAAGCTGAAGGAAATAAGAATTGCACAGTTATAGGGAAAACCTTAGGTAATTATGGCTTTTGAAAAAGGCTTTAGAGACTTTCATTCCCTTTAAAATAGAGAGACTGAGAGCCATTCAAAATAGAATTGTCACAGATAAAGCAAGGCATATCAGCAATACTAGGACAGATTTTCCTTCCCATTCTGCTCAGTTAAAAGGTTTCTATATTGGTCCAGGTGAACCTTCTGTCTTCCAGTGAGCATTGAGTATCAGACTCTATCCAAGCTACTGATCACGTATGGTTTTTTGTTGTTGTTTTTTTTGGTTTTTTTAAGGGAGGGGTCGCTGCCAGAACAGCGGGCTGACTTTCTGATAGGGAGAGCTGACCCCGACCACGGGTTATTTGTCTTTATTTTTGCGGTACGCGGGCCCCTCACTGTTGCGGCCTCTCCCATTGCGGAGCACAGGCTCCGGACGCACAGGCTCAACGGCCATGGCTCACGGACCCAGCCGCTCTTCGGCATGTGGGATCCTCCCGGACCGAGGCACGAACCCGTGTCCCCTGCATCGGCGGGCGGACTCTCAACCACTGCGCCACCAGGGAAGCCCCTGATCACGTATGTTTTACACAGCATAAAATTCACTCGTATTCAGTGTATAATTCAATGATTTTTAGTAACTTTACCAAATGGTGCAACTATCGTCATCAGTCAGTTTAAGTATAGTTTCATCTCCCCTAAGAAGCCCCCTCATGCCCACTTACGGGTGATCTCTGTTCCCAGTCCTAGCCTCAGACAACCACTAATCTAGTTTCTGTCTAGAAATTTGCATTTTCTGGTTATTTCATGTTCATACAATATGTGCTCGCCTGTGTGTGGCTTCTTTCACTTAGCATCACGTTTCTGAGGTTCTGACATAGCCCGTGTCCGTAGTTTGTTCCTTTTTGGGGCTGAAAAGTATTCTGTCGCATGCACCGGCCACATTGTGTTCATACATTCGTCAGTTGATGGACAGCGGGTTGTTTCTAGTTGGGGACTATTATGAACAAAGCTTCTCTGAACACTCAGGTGGGATTCTTTCTGTGGATACATGTTTCCATTTCTCCTGAGTAGACACGTAGGAGTAGAACTGCTGGGCACATGGTAGTTTCATGTTTAACTTTTTGAAAACTTGCCAAACTATCTTCCAAAGTGGTGTGGCCGGTTTTTGAGACGAGGAAGATCATTTGCTCGGAACTGGTCTAAAACCCAGCTGCTACCTTCTACTCAACCAGAAGCACTAGCCTGCCCTTCAGTGAGCCTCAGTCTGGATTACAGCTGTGAGGATAATAAGGGTTAGGGACAGAACTGCTGGAGTCACCATGATAGCTTTCCCTGGGCGGAAAGACTTCTCCCTAGGGAGAGTTTCTAAGAAAAGTCATCACGGGCATGCAAAATTTAAAGGAACAGAAAATGATTCCCATATAAGGCAGCCTGTAGTAACTGTTTACTGAATCCAGAGTTTCTGTTTGGGATGACGAAGAATTCTGGAAACGGATAGTGGTGATGGTTGCAAAACATCACGAATATACTTAATGCTACTGAATTGCACACTTAAAAAATGGTTACGATGGTAAATTTTATGTTACGTATATTTTGCCACAATTTTTTAAAAAGCAAAGAACAGCATCTGGTCACATCATTCCTTTGCATAAATCCTTCATTGTCTTCCTACTACACTGAGAATAAAATTCAAATTCCTCACCAAGGCCTGTAACATCCTGCAGAATCTGGCTCCCGCCCGTCTTTCCACCTCTGCCATTCTTGGTCAGTTTGGCCTCCTTTCTCCTTCTGGAACCTTGAGCCTTTCCTGCCTCTAGGCCTTTGCTTCTGCTGGTCCTTCCCTCCAAGGCGCTTCCCAGTTCTCCTGGTGGACGCGGCCTCATCCTTCAAGCCTCAACTCAAATTCACCTTCTCAGAGAGACCCTCCTTAGGTAGCCTCTTAGGTAGGTCTGTCTGTCTCTCTTCCTCCATGCTTTATTTCCTTCCTAGCATTTACCACAGGCAGTAATTCTCTTGTACTATTTTTTTGTCTACCTCCCCCAATGGAAGTAAGTTCCACGGTGGCGACTTCCTTCTCTGTTTTGCTTACCGGCTATCCCTAGCGCAAACATACTGCCTGGTACAGAGCAAGCCTTTGAAAAATATTTGTTGACTATGATAAATAAATAAAAAGAGCTCTCAAGTGTCAAGGAATGAGACTTAATTGCATTTTTAACTACGTTAAGCTTGCATTTAAACATTCATTTTGAAGTTGATTTTTTAATAAAAAATAATAGCTCTCACTGGCCTAGCTTCACACTAATGATTTTTACAAGACTCTTTCCCACATACAAGTGTGATATGGAAAAAAATAATCTGGGAAGATTTATTTGCCTTGTATAAATTATTGCTTTTTAAAAACCACTTATAAGAGTTAGACAAAAAAGATTAAGATATTTCTGAAGCTCCTTTACACACAAATTATATATTTTTAAAAAAGATCATAGAAAAAGGAATCACACACCCTTCTAATAAAACATTTTCCATAACTCCTTTGCTTAAAGTCAAAAGAATGAATACTAAATTCTAAAATTATAATGGGGAGTGGACAAAAAAATTCCCAAGAGAGATGGAAGAAAACTGAATTCACATATTAAAATTCTATAATATCTATGGAGCCTTCACTCTTGCATTCTGGCTACACGGTAAGTTTACTATTGTAACAAAAGTGACAAATTCAGAATTACTTACCCAATGGCAAGGCGCCTATTGGTCAAAACTGCAAAATGTAAGGCATCCACTCTAATTCCGATCCTCTATCGTCTGGGTATTCAGTGCCCTACCACTATGGCACCCTGCCTTCAAGTGTCATCTAAGGCAGCATTCCATCATCTTGTCCCAGTTAAAACCTACTTATTCTATGTCCAATCCTTCAAGCCAGCGCTATAGGCAGAAAACCCGATAAGGTAAACCATAACGATGAGGTAATGGAACCCAAAGCATTTGTGTGTCACCACAGATTGTCCACTAACATATGTTAGCAGTGGCCTCTTAAAGACAAAGCCTTGATAAGAAGGCATGGCTGCATGGCTTCAGTAGCGAAATCCAGGGAGCACCAGAGGAGACAAAGGTTTTAGACGAAAAAGCAGAGCCTGCGGCACCCACAAAACACGGAAAGGGAAGATGACCAGTAGGCTTTTGGATTTGTGAGTCTGAGTCTCAGGAGAGAGATTTGGGCTGGAAAAAAACAGACTTGGGAGCATCAGCCCATGAATGATCACTGGAACCAGGACAGCATGAGTACCTCAGATTGTCCAAGCAAAGTGTGTCCAGTTAGAGGAGAGAATCGCTCCTCTTGGCTTCTGCTGGTACCCTTTTGTCTGCCTCTCTCCCAGAGCCTGCTGCCATGCCGGCCACCTCCATTCTTTCTCAATTCAGCAGCAAGAGTGGTCCTTTTGACGACTTGATTCTTTTCCTCAAAACTCCCCAAAGTCCACCCCCATCTCCCTGAGAAAAGACCAAGTCTTGACAATGGCTTACAAGGACTACAGGATCTGGACCCCGTTGCTTCTCTGACCTCACATCCTAGGGTTCACTGCATCCCACCACCGGGGTCATTCTTCCTGTCTTCAGACACCCCAGGCTCGCTCCTTGCCTTAGGGTTTTTGCACTTCTGTGCTCTCTGCCCGGGATGCTTTTCACTTGTCCTCTTTTTTTTTTTTTAATTGGGGTATAGTTGTTTTACAATGCTGTGTTAGTTTCTACTGTACAGCAAAGTGCAGTTCCCTGTGCTATACAGCAGGTTCTCATTAGTTATCTATTTTATACATATTACTGTATATATGTCAATCCCAATCTCCCAATTCATCCCACCCCCTTTTCCCCCTTTGGTGTCCAAACATTTGTTCTCTATGTCTATGTCTCTATTTCTGCCTTGCAAACAGGTTCATCTGTACCATATTTCTAGATTCCACATATATGCATTAATATATGATATTTGTTTTTCTCTTTCTGGCTTACTTCACTCTGTATGACAGTCTCTAGGTCCATCCAGGTCTCTACAAATGATCCCATTTCGTTCCTTTTTATGGCTGAGTAATATTCCATTGTATATATGTACCACATCTTCTTTATCCGTTCCTCTGTCTATGGGCATTTAGGTTGCTTCCATGACCTGGCTACTGTAAACAGTGCCACAATGAATAATGGGGTGCATGTGTCTTTTTGAGTTATGGCTTTCTCTGGGTATATGTCCAGTAGTGGGACTGCTGGGTCATATGGTAATTCTATTTTTAGTTTTTTAAGGAACCTCCATACTGTTCTCCATAGTGGCTGTATCAATTTACGTTCCCACCAACCATGCAAGAGGGTTCCCTTTTCTCCACACCCTCTCCAGCATTTAATGTTTGAAGATTTTTTGGTGATGGTCATTCTGACCAGTGTGAGGTGATACCTCATATAGTTTTGATCAGGCTCCCTGACTTCAAACTATACTACAAAACTACAGTAATCAAGACAGTATGGTACTGGCACAAAAAAAGAAATATACATCAATGGAATAGGATAGAAAGTCCAGAGATAAACCCACGCACCTATGGTCAACTAATCTATGACAAAGGAGGCAAGAATACACAATAGAGAAAAGACAGTCTCTTCAATAAGTGGTGCTGGGAAAACTGGACAGCTACAGGTAAAAGAATGAAATTAGAACACTCCCTAACACCATACCCAAAAATAAACTCAAGGGGCTTCCCTGGTTGCACAGTGGTTAAGAATCCGCCTGTCAATGCAGGGGACATGGGTTCGAGCCCTGGTCCAGGAAGATCCCACATGCCGTGGAGCAACTAAGCCTGTATGGCACAACTACTGAGCCTGCACTCTAGAGCACATGAGCTACAACTACTGAGCCCACGTGCCGCAACTACTGAAGCCCACACAACTAGAGCCTGTGCTGTACAACAAGAGAAGCCACCGCAATGAGAAGCCCATGCACCGCAACCAACAGTAGCTCCCACTTGCTGCAACTAGAGAAAGCCCGTGCACAGCAAAGAAGACCCAACGCAGCCAAAAAAAAAAAAAAAAAACTCAAAATGTATTAAAGACCTAAATGTGAGACCGGACTCTATAAAACTCTTATAGGAAAACATAGGAAGAATACTCTTTCACCTAAATCACAGCAAGATCTTTTTTGACCCACATTCTAGAGTAATGGAAATAAAAACAAAAATAAACAAATGGGACCTAATGAAACTTAAAAGCTTTTGCACAGCAAAGGAAACCATAAACAAGACGAAAAGACAACCCTCAGAATGGGAGAAATTATTTGCAAACAAATCAACGGACATAGGATTAACCTCCAAAATATACAAACAGCCCATGCAGCTCAATATCAAAAACATGGAACAACCCAATACAAAAATGGGCAGAAGAGCTAAATAGACATTTCTCCAAAGAAGACATACAGATGGCCAAGAGGCACATGAAAAGATGCTCAACGTCATTAATTATTAGAGGGATGCTTTTCTAGATACCCACAGGTCAGTTCCTTTCCCTTTTTTAAGGCTTTGCTCCAATATCATAATCTCAGAAATGCCTATTCTGATCTATTCTTTCTTTAAATTCCCACCTCCCCCTACCCTATACTCCCTACCCCCCTGTTCTGTTTATTTTTTCTGAAACACTTATTAACGTCTAGTTTTGTAATGATTTATTTTATTATGTGTACACTTACAAATTTCTCCAAGTGCAGGGAGTTTTGTTTGTTTTGTTTGCTAATGTGTCCCAAGTACCTAGAATAATGCCTGGCATACAGTAGGCTCAATATATATTAGTTGACTGTCAAATGAAATCTAAGAGAGAATCCTGAGGACTTGAACATTAAATGTTAGGCAGAAGATCAGCACGCACCTCTCCCCTCCCACTCCCCGCAAAAGAAATTGACAAGAAATGTCCTGAAAGACAAAAGAAAATTAGGAGATTATGATTTAAATGAATAAAAGGGAGAAGATGTTTCAAGAACAAAGAGGTGGTCAAGAGTGTCAAATGCTGACCAAGAGTCACATGAGATGAAGACTGAAAGACATCTAGTGGATTTAGTAACATAGAATGTGTTCACCTTGGAGAGAGAAATTTCAGTGACATGTAGCTGAGACACATAGGAAAAATTTCAACAGAGCTTACTGAAAGTTAAGAGAAAAGAAAAGAAAAATTTAAACCATGAAATCATCAAGCTTATAAAATACAGATATTAGATTTTACAGTTTGTTTCAGTTGTTGATGTATAACAAACCATCGCAAAACTTAATGATTTAAGACGGCAACAATTAGATTATCACTCACGATGTGAGTTGGCTGGATTCAGCCAGGCGGTTCTTCTGCTTCACATGATGGCAGATGAGGTTGCAGTCATCTAAGGCAGCAGTCAGCAAACTTTGCTATAAAGGGCCAAATAGTAAATATTTTAGGCTTTGCGGATCATAAGGTCTCTGTCATGGCTATTCTACTCTGCCATTGTAGTGAGAAAGCAGTCATAGATAATATATAAACAAATGGGCATGGCTGTGTTCCAGTAAAACTTTATTTACAGAACCAGATGGCAAGCCACTTTTGGCTGAAAGCCATAGTTTTCTCACCCTTGATTTAGGGGCTGAGCTAGGGTGACACATCCAAGGCGGCTCACTGCTGCAGTGCCTTGTTACTCCTCAGTGTGGCTTCTGCATGTGGTTTGGGCTGTTACAGCACGGTGGCTGGTTCCAAGAATGAAAAGCGGACGTTGACAAGGCTTCTAAGGTTTAGCCCTGGAACTTTCACACCAGGAGGCATGGTTCACTGGAGGCTACCAAATGTAACAGACAACCACACAACTCGCAGAGTTTTGCTTATTAAAGCTGTGCTCCATTGTACATTCCATCTAGAGACCCTCACCTAAGGAAAAGACTCGGTGACTTGTAAAGCCATCCTTTCCATCATCAATCCTTTCAAGAGTTCTTTATTTTTTTTTGTACCATCAACTGAAAGACTGTATGACTTATTATTTTAAGACAGCCTGAGGAATTATTTCCTTTCCATTAGCCTGAGAAACTCTAGGTCTCCTGACACCCACCCTTGAAAATGCAATTTCCAACACACTGTACTTAAGCTATAAAGCACAACCCATTAAACTTAGATGATGAGCATGACACAAAAGGGGTATTAGTAGTAAGATGAAAACATCCATACTTAACTACTTGAAGATCTATCAGAGTGATGTTATTTTGCAAAAGTAAGTGAATTATAATCTATATGTTCTATATATTATATTCATATGTAATATATCATGTAACATGCATATAGAACATATAATCTATATGTTCTATATGTAATCATAAGTTATGTTATAATCTATATGAATAAATATTCATTTACTCTCTCATCAATTTAAAAATTATTTCTTGAACACTTATTAACTGTTAGATCTTTACTGCGTTGTGGTGATTACAGCCATCACCTTGTTCTTAACGCAGGCAGATAACCTATTAGGTAACCTTGAGCATACAGTAAAACAAAGACTGCATGAAATCAGATAATTTCCAGGGGACTGCAAAAAAATGGGAGGAATTTAATTATCATAAAATTTTTGAACCACAGGAGAACTGAGTGCATATACATAATTTTAGGTTGATATTCTACTGAACCAATATGGTTTGATGTATCCAGACTACTTTAATCAAATACTGTCATTATATTGATAAGAAAATAATACTTGAACACCTACGAGAAGAACTGATTCTACCCTTTAAAACTATGACCAAAAATTACTAAACATGCTGTCAGGGATGTGTGGTTGTATGCCAGGGCAACAAGACACTACTAGGTGAACATATCTCATCTTCCCCGTGTCAATTTTAGTTTAATATTTTGGGAGAAAAAATTTTAACTGATGAGGACTTTATAATTCTTATCACAATACAGTGAAATGACAAAATATTTTAAAGGCCTTTACAGGTGAAAATTAAAACAATCTCGGTTAAAAAACAGTCAGGTGAAAGTGGAAATAAAAACCACAACAGGAGTATTTCTTAAAAAAATAAAGCACTATATATGAGAATTTTTGGCAGACATTAGAGCGGTGATCAAAGAGAAATTCATAACCTCAAATACTTATATCCATAAAGATAAAACAAGTGAATGACACCCCAGCTCAAAAAGCTAGAAAAAGTCAACCAAATAACTTAAGGAAAGCAGTAATACATATTAAAGCAGAAATTAAAATCCCAGAAAAATAAGAGAACTAATTAATAGATGAAAATGGTTCTTTGGAGGTGAGGGGCACACTGGCTAACGTAAAGAAAAAAAGCATAAATATAGAAAAAAGAAAAGTGAGAAATGTCTTAACATGAAGGAAATTTTAAAAATCATGGAAGACTACATTGCACAATCAATTGTTACACAAACAAATTTGAAAACTTAGATAAAATGAATAACTTTCTAGGAATACAATTTTAAAAAATTGACCCCAGTAGAAAGAAAATTCTTAAGCAGACATATTTCCATTAAAATTTTTAAGGACATTTTAAAGAACTACCCCATAAAAAAATCATCACACTCAGATAGTTTCAGAGAGGAATTCTACCTAATCTTGAAAATTGGAGTAATCGCAATGCTATGTGAATTATTTCATAGCATAGAAAACAGAAATGTTTAACTTTTGTATAAAGCAAGATTAACATTCCTACTTAAGCCTAATAAGTATAGCATATACACAAACTTAAAGATCAGTCTCACTAATATTGATACAAAAAAAAAACACCTAAATAAAACATTAGCAAACAGGATCCAATAACATGATTGAGTGGAATTTATATGAGGAGTGCAAGAATGGTTCGATATTAAGAAATCCTTTAATGTAATTGACCATATTAATATAAGAAGGATATTTGTATGATTGTTTTCAATAAATGCTGAAAAGGCTTTTGATACAATTCAACACTCATTCCAATACTAAATAAAATAGGAAGATGGATATTTCCTTAACACAATAAAAAAATACCTAAGTCCAAAAGCCAGCTTTCTATTTAATTGGGAAACACTAGAGACATTCCCACTAAAGTCAGGTATATGGCAAGGATGCCAACTATCTCTACTACTACATGTTTAACACCATATGTGAGGTATCAGCCAATGCAATTAGACAGGAGGAAGCAATTTGAATTATAAAAATTGGAAACTGAGAAGTAAAACTACATTTGCAGATGACATGATATTATACTTGCAAAAGCCAAGTGGTCCAAAGATAAAACTAACTTAAACAAAAAAAGCAGTTCAATAATATAGCAGGATATAAAATTAACCTACAGAAAACAATAGGTACATATACACAAACAATGACCAGCTAAAAGGGGTAACAAAAACAAAACCCCATTTACAATAGCAACAACAACAAAGATAAAATATTTAGATATTAACAAGAAATGTGTAAAAGTTATAAGAAGAAATCCCATATGAGCATTCCTGAAACATGTAAAAGTATACTTCATGGAAAGACATTCCTTGCTTTTGGGAAGTATCACCCATCATAAATGTGTCACCTACCCCTAAATTGTAAATGTAATGCAATTCCAAAAAAAATACTAATAAGTTTTTGTTTCTGACACTGAACAAGTTGATTCTAAACTTCATCTATATGTATATTTTTTTATTGGGGTATAATTGCTTTACAATGGTGTGTTAGTTTCTGCTTTATAACAAAGTGAATCAGTTATACATATACATATGTTCCCGTATCTCTTCATATATATTTTTAAAAATAAAGTGCAAAAGAATAGGTAGAAAAATTGAAAAATAAAGGCAAGGAGGGAAGACTAGCTCTAATAGCATTGAAACATACTATAAAACCTCTATAATTAAAGCTGTGTGATATTGGAGCATAATATAGACAGACTAGCAGAAAAAATAGGAAGTCCAGAAACAGACCCAAGTATATATGGAAATTTAGCACTAGACTATATATTCAGGATAAATACCCAGAAGTGAGATTGATGGGGCAGAGAGGAAATATAGTTATTTTTAGATATTTAGATACTTTTAGATATTATTGCTTATTTTCTCATGGGCTCACCAACAGTGTGTCTTGTCAAGGTTTTGAATGTTTGCCACTTAGATAAATGAAAGTGGTATCTCAGTGCAGTTTTAATTTGCATCCTCTTATTATGAATGAAATTTAATCTTTTCATTTGTTCAAGAGCATTTTGCATATTTTTATATCTTCCTTTTTTAATGAAGGAATTTACATACAGTAAAATGTACAGATATAAAGTGTTCAGTTCAATGAACTTTGACAATTGAATACATCTGCGTACACACCACTCAGAACAAGATCTAGAATGTTTCTATCACCCCAGAAAATCCCCTTGTGTTCCTTTCCAGCCAGCCCTCCCACCCGCTCCAGAGGCAACCACTTTCTGATTTCTATCACCATAGATTAGTTTTGCTTGTTCTTGGACTTTGTGTAAATGGAATATACATTATGTGTATCTATTTTGTATATGTGTCTGATTATTTTGCTAAATGTAATTTTTTTAACATCTTTATTGGAATATAATTGCTTTACCATGTTGTGTTAGTTTCTGCTGTAACATAATTTTTTTGATTCATCCATTAATCCATGTTGAGCATTAGTTCATTTCTGCTTATTACTGAGTACAATTCCATTCTATGCATATAACACAATGTTTGCAAAATTAAATTTTATCCTCCATATGGTTTCTCATTGCTGAGGAATGGAGTTGCAAATATGGAAAGGGAGAAGGATAGAATGAATCCTGGGCTGTTTGATTGGAATTGGAGCTATCAGTGTGAACTCACAGCTTTGAATATGTATAGACAGATGTAGAATATGTGTGGGTATATGTGTGTATGTGCATGTATATACATAGATGTATTCCCTGGCTCTGACAGCATGGAAGCAGTGTCATACCAATAGTAATGAGTACACCCACCACCTATGCCTTGGTTTCTAAATACCATCCTTCATGAAAAACAATCAGTGCCCTTTGGAGAAATGGCTGATTCCAGGGCTGAGGCAGAGAAAGTACAAGGTCAGTCTGGAATATCTTCTGCCAGACATTAAGAGCACTCTCAAAAACTGACGTAGCTATCTCAAAAGGACAGAGGAGGTGGTGTGAAGGAACTTTCTCTGGCCAAACTTCAGACAATGTGAGCATCAAAATGCATAAAAACAAGAAGAGATTATAACACATTAAATTTTTAAAAATCCACAAGTCCCTATTGTTACTAAAAATAAAAACTAAATGTTGCATAGAGGGAAAGGTTTTTTAAAAGATAGAATAATACCAACTCAAAACTGTAAGAAGAAATGATAGAAATAGAAAAATCACCATTTTATAATCACCAGAGGAATAACTGATTCAGACAAAAATCACCGTAGTGTAGAAGGCTGCTGGAAAACAGGACATTTACGTGATCTCATATGAATTCCTTATTAATTATGCAGGGGAAATGTACTGTTATAATGGTGGACCCAGCAGGCACCACATTAACCAACTGATCAAAGTGAACACTGCCAATAACTGCACACACCGATATCATGTGTCCCTGAGGGGATGCACTGAGAAGTACATAGTATTCCATCCAAAAATGTTGAATCTCATCATAAGGAAAGAATCAGAGAGTTCCAATTTAAGGGACGTTTGGCAACTGGAGCTTGGGCTCCAAAAATATCAATGGCATGAAAGACAAAAAGAGGAGACTAAAGAAATAGGAAAACCAAATGCAATGTGTCATCCTTGACTGGATCCCAGAGCAGGGGAAGAAAAAAAACAACAAACACTTTAAAGGACATTATTGAGATACTTGGGGAAATTTGAATATAAGCTGTATGTTAGATAATATTATTGCATCAATGTCAAATTTCTTGAGTATAATAATTAAACTGTGGTTACATAAGAGAATGTTTCTGTTCTTTGGAGGTATAACCTTAAGTACTTAGGGATGAAGTGTCATTGTACCTGCAACTAACTCTTAACTAGTTTAGAGGGAAAAAAAGGGAAATATCTTTAGGTTCTTTTGTGTGTATCTTTCCATAGGTATGTGTGAAGAGAGAGAAATAAAGTGGATGTGGCGAAATGTTAACAACACATCTGATGAAAATGGGTGTTGATTGTACTATTTTCTTTTTAACTGTTCTGTAGGTTCAAAATAAACATTTGGGAAAAAACATTATTTTTAAACTAAATGGATTCAATACAAGTCACAAACTATTTTTCGTTTCAAACAGGAGACTTCCAAAAGATGTTTAGACTGACCATGCTTGCTTTGAGCTAAGACCCTAGACCCCCAGGAAATAAACACTACCTTCAAGGTCACTTCAAGGTGAACAGTCCTTCCATGGGGAGGTTCAAGGAGCTTGGTCGGGGGTGGGGGGGGGATAGGATGCATCCCTTTGGGGCTGGCTGGATGCCTCAGTTCATTAGAATAGGTCAAGGTCACTGCTGGGAGTGAACCTGTGTTTCATCTCCACAGCCGTCTCTTCCAGTTCTTCTGGCAGTAGCCACTATTCCTTCGAGGAACTGGGATTCGCACTCCACGTGCTTCTGTTGGAGATGCCAACCATGGGACCCTGTTCCCTAGCCAAAGGATCAATAAGTAATCCAAGACTGGCCAAAACAGACCCCAGCCTCGTGGCCACAGAGATTAGCCCAGGGAAGGGTATGTGACCTAAGCTGGGTCCATCAGGCTCCTATCCTGATATTTTGTTAATGGGTGCTCACCTTCCTCTGGGTTCCTTTGGACAGGATAATGAAAATCTGGAGCTGTCTGTTCCAGCAACAAAAAGAGTCGAGACCACCACGCTCAGCTGCTGTGCTGTGCTGCATGGTGAGGTGGTGGCTTTGCTTTGGCATCATCGATCAACTCACTGCAGCTCCATGATTACTGTTCCCTCGTGGACCTTGTGACTGCTGGGTCACCTGGTCCTGATTTAGAGTTGTCTCACCTTACCCTCGGTTTTGTTTTCCACTGTTTCAGTTACCCTCGGTCAACCGCAGTCTGAAAATATTAAGTGGAAAATTCCCAAAGTAAACAATTCATAAGTTTGGGGGGGGGGTTGTTTCTTGCTTTGTTTTTGTTTTTGCTGCACCGTGTGGCTTGTGGGATCTTAGTTCTCTGACCAGGTATCGAACCCAGGCCACAGCAGTGAAAGCACCGAATCCTAACCACTGGACCGCCAGGGACTTCCCAACAATTCATAAGTTTTCAATCACATGCCCTTCTGAGTAGCGTGATGAAATCTCACGCCATCTCGCCCCATCTCGCGATATCTCTCCCAGGACACGAGCCATCCCTTTGTCCAGCGTATCTTGCCTGTCAGCCACTTAGTAGGCCTCTCAGTTATCAGATCTACTGTTGAGGTATCACAGTGCTTGTGTTCAAGTGACCCTTATCTTCCTTAATAATGGCCCCAAAGCGCAGAAGTAATGATGCTGGCAATTCGGATAATGCCAAAGAGACGCCACAAAATTCTTCCTTTAAGTGAAAAGGTGAAAGGTCCCCCACTTAATGAGGAAAGGAAGAGAAATCATCTGCTGAGGTTGCTAAGATCTACGGTAAGAATGACTCTTCTATCGGTGAAACTGTGAAGAAGGAAAAAGAAATTCATGCTAGTTTGGTTCTCAAACCTCAAACTGCAAAAGTTACAGCCACAGTGCATGATAAATGCTTAGTTAAGACGGAAAAGGCTTTAAATTTGTACAATAAGGTATTTTGAGAGAGAGAAAGAAACCACCTTCACACCATGTTTATTACAGTAT
The DNA here is from genome assembly GCF_963455315.2 of Globicephala melas. NCBI lineage: Eukaryota > Metazoa > Chordata > Mammalia > Artiodactyla > Delphinidae > Globicephala > Globicephala melas. Next base: position 11,330,776 of record NC_083324.2, on the reverse strand, counting down.
ATTGTTATAATTGTTCCATTTTTCGTTATTGTTGTTAATCTCTTACTGTGCCTAATTTATAAATTAAACTTTATCACATGTATGTATGTACAGGGAAAAAACAGTTTATATAGGGTTTGGTACCCATGTATCTGTGGTTTCAGGTATCCATTGGGAGTCATGGGATGTATCCCCTAAGGATAAGGGGGATTACTATACAGGCAGCATCTCATGCCACAGACTGAGCTCTATTTTATAGATCACGCGGCACATATGCATGTGGGTACACGTGAGCACACATACACACTCCTCTGCAAAGCGCCTTCTTATTTGCCGAATCCCTACCCTCTCATAGGTCATTCATTCTTTCAATAAACATAGAAGACCAACCGTGAACAGACATGGAATGCAGCGCTGTGCGACGGCGGGGGCCCAAACGCCACCCTGATTGCCAAGAACTCCCCCAAAAGGCTTATCAACACGGCTCTGTGGGGCCCACGCCTAGAGATTTTGGAGACACTCTGTGTGTATTTAACAAGTCACCCAATGCCTATTCCAGTCTAGAAAACACTGCAGGGGGAGCCAGGGAAACCCAGGTGAACGCGGCTCAGAGCTTTTTCTCAGGGGGCATTAGGTTAGCGGGGACGAACGCAGCAGAAATCAGCGAGGCGTCCAAAGCGAACACTGCAGAGCGTCAGCGGAGGAATCTAAACTTAACCGGAAGCGACGTGCGGCGGGCTCTTGCTCATGGGTGCTCGCGGGGTCTCTCTTCTGGTTATCATGCCTGCTTTGTGTCTCAAAACACTGCCTTCAGAGGGAGGACTCAGCCTGACTATTTCACAAGTTCACGTTGGCAATTGGGGAAATCAGGCCATTTAGGGAGCTGCTGCAGGTGCCTTGTGGTGGAGCTAGATGTGGGGTGACAGAGGAGTGTGAGTGTGCGGTGGGTGTGTTGTAGTGTGTGTGCATGTACAGCCTTACCTAGGGCTCTTGACCTGCATGCGTTCACAACAACCTTTCAAAACCATATGTTCTCAGCAAGGGGACAGTGCTGATGGGACCACATAAAGCTCTAGGTGAGCTTTTTGCCAAATCAGAGTGTGCCGCTTATGGTAACCTTCTGGATGAAAATCACAGTGTGTTGTAATCATAATAACTGTAGTTTATTGCCCAAATTGTTACATGCCAGGGAACATAATAGCTGCTTTTTGTAATTCTCATTTAATCCTCTCAAGAACCCTCTGAAATCAGTACTATTATCCTTACTCGACAGATGGGGAAATGAAACTTAGAAGCATTAGTACAACCTTTTGTTTGAGTTGTTGAAGTGTGTTTGTAAGTGATCCTTAATAGATATTATAATCTAATGTATATCAATTAAGTTGCAAGATGTTTCCTCAACTATTACTTATTTGACAAATATTTATCGAGCACCCCTTATGTGCCTAGTTCCCTGCTAGATGTTATAGGAAAGATTGAAAAGTATCATAAATAGCTCTCTCCTTAGAAGCAGTTCATTTGGTCTGGAGGTAAAATCATAAAAGGATATTTTTGTGAGCTACTTTCTTTATCTGTGTTTCACTTTTACAGCAATAGTACTTGGACTTGTAGTTGTGTAGGTCTCTGCTCCTCCTTTGCCCCCTCGGGGTAAGGAAAACCATTTCACTCACCTTTGTATTCCTAGCACAAAGTAGGTGTCTTATCAATGTTGGTTGAATCAATGAACTGTTCGTCTGGGAGTTGGAAGGTATGAATGAACATTCTAACCCTTTCCTTATTCAGAGGCTGGAGGGTTTCGTGCAACTTGCAAATGAACCCAAAGCCAAAATAGAACACAGCTATTATTCAGCAAAAGAAGTTTTCAAAATAATGAGTATGTTCCATATGCAACCATTCTGAGGTACTTTTTAACCAACTTCCCTGAATGTCCCACGAGATGCTAATACATTTTTCTTAAAAAAGAAAATAATTCCACAGTCAAATACATCTGGGACATGCAGGGCTCAGTAGGATTACAGGATTTCGTTTCTGCAGGAATACTCAGAGCCCATAATAGAGTACCGTGTACTGTGTATAAACCAAAAGATGCAGATGGGGAAATGAAGAATATACCATATATGATAAGCAATATTTTCCAAATTTCTTTGACAGTAGATTCTTTGGAGGAAGGGGTGAGGGGAGTAAAAAAAGAGTTAATTGCAGGGCTGGAAGTAGTGTGAAGTGAGTGAGACACCTAGGGCACAACATTCAAGATAGCCCCTACCTGTAATGTAAGTTGGTGCAGCCACTGTGCAAAACAATATGGAGGTTCCTCAGAAAACTAGAAATAGATTTACCATATGATTCAGCAATCCCACTCCTGGGCATATACCCGGACAAAACTATAATTCAAAAAGATACATGCACCCCTATGTTCGTAGCAGCACTATTCACAATAGCCAAGACATGGAAACAACCTAAATGCCCACTGGCAGATGAATGGATAAAGAAGATGTGGTACATATATACAGTGGAATACTAAGCCATAAAAAAAGAAAGAATGCCACTTGCAGCAATATGGATGCAACTAGAAATTATCATACTAAGTGAAGTAAGTCAGAAAGAGGAACACAAACACCATATGATATCGCTTATATGTGGAATCTAAAATATGGCACAAGGACTTCCTTGATGGTGCAGTGGTTAAGAATCCGCCTAACAATGCAGGGGACATGGGTTCGAGCCCTGGTCCAGGAAGTTCCCACATGCTGCAGAGCAACCAAGCCCGTGAGCCACAACTACTGAGCCCGGTGCTACAACTACTGAAGCCCGCACGCCTAGAGCCCGTGCTCTGCAACAAGAGAAGCCGCCGCAATGAGAAGCCCGCGCACTGCAACGAAGAGCAGCCCCCGCTCACCGCAACGAGAGAAAGCTCGCGTGCAGCGACGAAGACCCAACTCAGCCAAAAATAAATAAATAAATTTATTTTAAAAAATAAAATAAAATATGGCACAAATGAACCTATCTATAAGATAGAAACAAACTCACAGACATAGAGAACAGACCTGTGGTTGCCAAGGGGGAGGAGAGGAGGGGGAGGGATGCACTGGGAGTTTGGGGTTAGGAGATACAAACTATTAGATTTAGAATGGGTAAACAACAAGGTCCTACTGTACAGCACAGGGAACTATACCCAATATCCTGGGAAAAACAATAATGGAAAAGAATTATTTAAAAAAAAGAACGTATATATGTGCATAACCGAGTCACTTTGCTGTACAGCAGAAATTAGCACAACATTGTAAATCAACTATACTTCAATAAAAAAAAAAAAAGAAAGCCCCCGCCTGTGCAAAACCACTTGCACAACCCAAGAGTGAGCACGTCCCTCAGTGTCACACCCTAGGTGCCTCACTGCCTCACCCAAGCCCCACAACAGAAAGAATGCCCGATACGACCACTGAAAGAACTCTGCCATAAACACGATTAGGGAAATGTTCTCTGGCCACTCCTCATTTGCAGTATCTAGTCAGGGGTCATCATTTTAAAGATGACAAAAACATTTCTGGACCTTCTTCCACATGTTCTATAGTGATTCTGGCTCAGCTTAGGGGCTGTGGAGTCTTTTCCTGGCCCTGCCCAAGAGGCAGAGCCTTCTGTGGAGGGCTGGCCAAGGGCACCAGAACCCAGATGGTGTTCTGAGCAGAGCCAGGCTGCCCCTTTGAGCTGGTCCAGGGAAAGGAAGTCCAAATGGAACTGGTCTGTTCCACACACCGGAAATCACTGATTGCTCTGTTTCTTTCATTCTTGAAAACAGCAGACGAAGAGAAAGTCAATAAATGATTCCTTAATGACTAGGACAATGTTTGGGGCTCAATAAACAGAATGAATGAATGAGTTAATAAATGAATGTATGAACATATGAATCAGATAGAGGCCCCTGCCTTCTTTTTAGAGTCTCTCTTCTGAGCCACATGTTCTGCTTAGATCTTTGCTGTTTTCCATTTGTACACTCTCCTCAATGTCCCTCCCAGGGTAAAGCCCTGTTTGATCTTACAGCTAATGACTAAAGCTGGTTGGGGCAGAGAGCCTGAGAACAAACTGTTTGTTCAAGAAAGTGTGTACATTCTACAAACTCACTTTCCTTCCCTCTCCCATTTTCTTTCTTCCTGTTTCTTTTAACCCATGAAAACAATCATCTTGAAAGTTTCACAGTGGCATACACTCAGATGCACTTAGGATACTCGTGAATTCAATGTCACTATAACTCTTATACCCTCTTTTTGTTTTTTTGTTTTTTTTGGTTTAAGTAAAAAAAACTTCAGGGGAAACCCAATCCAAATAAATGTAGTAATATATATAGCTTTTCAAACGGCATGCTGAAATATCAGGTAACAAACAAAGTTTTGCTTGGTTATCAATCTAATTAGACTCTAATACAAGCAAGTGATAGGAGATAGTTCTACATTATAGTCCAGTTCATGGAAGAACTAAGAAGTAGAAAGTGCATATCTGTATAATTAAAACAGCTACTGCGTTTACTAAATATCTATATATTCCCTGGGCAGGAATTTGGGTTTCCTGAGAGGGTGCCATTAGGATTTTCACACTCCAGGTCGAGAAAACTGAAAGAACCCCTGTGCTTCTCAGGACCTAATTTGACTCATTGGTGTCAATGGTGGCTATGCCTGTGTTGTCACATGAAATGATCACTTTGTCTTGCCCCTCATAAATTTTCTAATATTCCTTCTCTTTTCAGTATTTGCATTTTATGAGATCAAACTCTTTTAAGTAACAGTACACATTTTCCCTCCGTGACTAAACATTTCATCTAGCACTTATGATGCTAGTAACATATTCAATACCTTCTGTAATCACGCGGTTGAATCACTGAGGAAACATGCAACATACCCAGCCCTTAAAAGTCACTAAACCTTACCCTCCAAACGGCAAACAGTGGAGATCAAAAGTTGTCCTTTTTTTTTTTGCAGTACACGGGCCTCTCACTGTTGTGGCCTCTCCCGTTGCGGAGCACAGGCTGCAGACGCACAGGCTCAGCGGCCATGGCTCACGGGCCCAGCCACTCCGCGGCATGTGGGATCTTCCCAGACCGGGGCACAAACCCGTGTCCCCTGCATCGGCAGGCGGACTCTCAACCACTGCACCACCAGGGAAGCCCAAAAAGTTGTCCATTTTATATGCTGCTCTTGCATTTTATCTTTGCATATTTTTCAGGGACCCTTTCACAGCAACACATAGAAGCAGAGAGAAAGGAAGCACCTTTCCGCGTGAGAAGAACCTTGGATTCTACTCCTGAACAATGGGTGGTATTGGGTGAAAGTATGAATTTACCAAAAGCCCATGAAGCAAATCTTTTCTACCTCTCAAAAATGTAGCTGGCGTAACATCAAGGCTGTGTACAAGGACCTCCTCGGGCTCTTGTGCCAAATGAGGAGGGAAATATGCCCTTTGAGTTTGAGTTGACTTGTTTATGGAAGGAGGCAAACAGCATGGGTTTTAATCCCACGTGCGCTGCTTTGCTGACTCAGTTCTGACGAGTCACATTGCACCTTAACTCATAAGGGTTGGTTTCCCATCCAAGAAGGGCAGTTTTTAATTGGTCACACCATTTTGCATGGCTGTTTATCCTCAAGTGATTTCAGTGTGGTATCAGATATTCTAAGAATCTGGTATTAATACAATAACAAAAACCGCCTCAGGTGATTGACTTGGCTTAACTTGTCCCATGCTGGTGATGGCACTGCACATCTGCGTCTTCCTAAATTACCACAGGTGTACGGTTTGGTTTCAAAGGGTATCCCTCTAGGCAAAGTGAATTGAGGAAGCCGAACTATCAAACAAAATTCTACAGCATTGTAGATGATTGAGTTTAACTCATAACAAATGCCAAGGTACCAAAAAACACCTAGGTATTACTATTAAATAAACTGCAGATAATCTGGCCCTTGGCTACCAATTCAACCTCTTCTCGTGTCACTCATCCTTTAGTTATGACCCTCGAATCACAATGGTCTTGTAACTGGTCCTAGAACATGGCAAGCCCCTTCCTATCTCAGGGCCTTTGCCCTTGCAGTCCCTTCTGTTGAATGCCCTTCTCCTGGCTAGTCTCCAATGGCTGGCTCCCTCTCATTCCTTAGGTCTCAGCCTAAACATTCCATCATCAGAAGGGCCAGTGGCCTCCTCATCTCTTGCCCCATTATTTTTCTAGGAGCCTTGTTCATTTCCTTCATGGCAGTCATCATATTCAGAAATTAATTGACTTTCTTTGTTTACTAATTTATAGTCTGTTTCCTCCCTCCAGGAACACAGAGATCATATTTGTATTTCCAGGACCAAACATAGGAAGGCGCTTGCTATGGGCTAAATTGTGTCCTTCCCAAATTCATATGTTGAAGCTGTAACCCCCACTGTGATGGCATTTGGAGGTGGGATTTTACAAGGTAATTAGTGTTTAGATGAGGTCATGAGGGTGGGGCCCTCATGATGGGATTAGTGCCCTTATATGAAGAGACACCAGAGAACTAACTCTCTCTCTCTTTCTCTTTCTCTCTCTGCCTTGTGAGGACACAGTAAGAAGGCACCTATCTGAAAGCCGGGAAGAGAGCTCATGCCGGGAACCAACCATGCTGGCTTCCTGATCTTGGCCTTCCAGCCTCCAGAACTGTGAGAAAATAAATTTCTCTTGTTTAAGTCACCCAATCTATAGTATTTTATTATGGCAGTCCAAGAAGACTAATACAACATTCAATAAATCTTTGCTGAATGAATGAATATATGATCTCCTGTATGTAATCAACGGTTAACTACATTTTATAATCTGAATGGTCCTGGAATGATTTTTTAAAGTGTCAGTTGGCCAGGGTTTCAGACTCTATTTTTTTAGTCCATTGTGATGTGGAGCTTTATTAAACACACGCCTACCTTTCTTTGCTACTCTTATCACAAATTCCTGTTACTGCTAAACTTTATTGAAAGATACATCCAGGCAAAGTCCATATGCACAGTTGGCTACCAGATCAGATGTTGTCACTAGCCAGGCTTATCCATCAAAGAGCTTTTATTTTATTTTATTAAAAAAAAATACTGGGCCATTGTTTGAATTGTTCAAAAGTTTCAGCACCATGTAGACAAAACCACAGAGCTCTGAACACCTCCATGGAACTGCATGATTCTTTGTGGGATGAATTTATACAGGTTTATTCTAAAAATTTCCATGACTTATCTTAGATTCTAAGGGAAGATAGTTTAAAAATGGGTCTACTTTTTTTCTAGTCGTCACAATCCTTATAAACATTCATTCACATTCCTCAGAATCATCAATTTATCTTTTAATATACTTTAAAATCTAAAACTTAAGATTTTACCTATTTATTTAAAAGAAAAGTCTAGTGGGTTATTCTGGACAACATCACTGTGCTGGGGAAGGGTGACATAGGTCAATGTTATCTTTTTCTGGGCAAGAAGCTCAGGACTCTGAAATTGTTTCCCTGCTTGCTGGTCCAAAGAGCAATCAAGAGTTTGTATAGAACACGCACCCAGTCTTAGAATCTGAGGTCACCTTCAGTACGTTTTGCAGAGAGAATGATTGTACTATTAATATCCAAATTACATCTATGGGCCTAAAGGCTTAGATATGCTAGCTTATTACTGGCACGCTACCAAGAAAAATACACGGTGTCAACAGATATTAACAGAGTCATTACTATGTGCCAGGCACTGTCATCAGGATTTTAAACACTGATCTTATTTGATCTTCAGAACGACCCTATGAGGTAGCTACTATCATTACCCCATTTTACAGATGAGCAAACTAAGGCTTTAAGGAACGCACAAGAGACTTTCATCCATGTCAGTCTCACTGCACCAAAGTACTGGCTCTAACCTCTAACAATATTATCCAGCTTTCTCGGACCTCGTAGCCTCATTTATCAATCCCCATTTAATGAAAGTCTTACCCTTCTAGAACACTGCGATAATTGGCTACCGGTCAGCCTTAAATTTGTCCCTGCCATGGGAGAAAAGAAAGGGCCCTACTCAAGAAAACAAATAGTGTGAGTGATGTCTGAAAAAACTTGGCTTAAGTACTTAAGAGAACAAATTATTTTCCAGTTAAAATGCCCGTTTGTAGGAGAAAAAAAAAGCATGACAATTTTGAATAATTCTTATCTACTCATTAAACAGTTGCCGTAGGGAAATGTATGCAATATTCACTTAGCCTAGTTCAAGTTTCTTATATGCTTCAAAGTAATAAAATCATCCATGAGAACTGTATGCTTCTCGAGAGTCCAATCATGAGAATTTTGTTCACATAGCCTATGTCTGGTACGTGGAAAACTCTCAGTACAATCCTCCCTCAGAATCCGCTGGGGATTGGTTCTAGGACACCTCCCACCCCCACAGATACTAAAATCTGAGGATGCTCAAGTCCCTTATATAAAATGGTGTAGTATTTGCATATAACCTATGCACATCTTCTTGTAAACTTTAAATCATCTCTAGATTACTTGTGACACCAAATACAATGTAAATGCTATGTAAACAGTGGCAAGTGAGGGGCAAATTCAAGTTTTGCTTTTTGAAACTTTCTGGAATTTTTTTTCGGTGGTGGGGTTGAATCTGCAGATGTGGAACCCACAGATACAGAGGGCTGACTGTAAATGTTTTGGTTAAATAAATACTACAACCCCTTAAATTTTCTTTAATTAGCTGCTACTCAAACCTCAGACTACCTCCCTCTGCATGTCTGTGAGTGGTAAAGTTTTATTAAATTGAATCCTTATCTTCAGCTAGTCTGTCATTATTTTCTAGATTTCTCCACACTTTCTTCCTAAAAGGTGGTCTGGACCCTAATCATCTTTGTTTGACATTAGCGCTGCATTGGTAAGTTCAGAAAATGAGGGAAAATTAATTCTCTCTTTTTACGATGCATGAATTAGTTCTGCATATAACGTAGGACCAATAGCTAATATCAGAGCTATAAAATTTCAATGGGTAAGTCTCTTCTGGTGGAAATAAACAAACAAACCTGGTCACTGGAAGGGGAGGTGGGATTCAGGTGCTAATTTATAACCATTCAATGAGTGTTCTTTGCAATTGTCAGTGCTGGCACTACCCAGCCAAACTTGGCTGGGTTCCCTAATGCTACCCAAACCCTCTCCCCATATCCTCTCCTCGTCGTTCTCTCCCCATGGAGGTGGTGCTCCACGGACTTAGGCAGGTTTGAGCCCAGAGGTGTAAAAAGCCTAGTTTCTTATGGCAATGAACCACCTCTGACCCTAGCTCCCAGCATGGCAGCTGCCCACTTCAAGAAAAACTTAAAACCCCATCCAGGGCTTCCCTGGTGGCGCAGTGGTTGAGAATCTGCCTGCTAATGCAGGGGACACGGGTTCGAGCCCTGGTCTGGGAGGATCCCACATGCTGCGGAGCAACTAAGCCCGTGAGCCACAACTACTGAGCCTGCGCATCTGGAGCCTGTGCTCTGCGACAAGAGAGGCCGTGATAGTGAGCGGCCCGTGCACCGCGATGAAGAGTGGCCCCCGCTTGCCACAACTAGAGAAAGCCCTTGCACAGAAATGAAGACCCAACACAGCAAAAATTAATTAATTAATTAATAAACTCCTACCCCCAACATCTAAAAAAAAAAAAAACCCATCCAAAGAAGCCTGCCTCTCACAAGGTTTCCTCAATACTAAAATGTCACTTTTCTCTGCACCTTGCATGACTCTAAGTTCCATTTTTATTCCCACCCACAAATGAAGGTGTACATTCTCTAGGACCTTGCTATTCATATATCATCAGTATGATCTGGGAGCTTTGTGAGGAATGCAGAATCTCAAGCCCAGCGCCAGATCTAGAAGGAGAGAATCTGAATTTTAATAAGATGCTCAAGAGATCTGTATGCAGAGTGCAATGTGAGAATCACTGCCCTAAGAGACATCGGAGGGAGGGGGACGTTCTCCGAAGAGGAAACAACAGACTTCGGTGCAAGTCTCTTCTTCTAAATAAATGTCACTTGTTGGGTGCCCAAAGCATCTCTTCCTTCTTTGCCTTAGCCTGTGTGTGTCCGTGTGTGTGTGTGTGTGTGTGTGTGTGTGTGTGTGTGTGTGTGTGTGTGAGATGAGCACTTTAGCACCTATTTGATAGATCTGAGTGCAAACCTTTACTATCCCCTATTTTGTCAGCTCCCTGCGCTGGCTTCATCTTTCAAATTTTCAGTTACTACCAGTTCGTTTCTTCCTTCTGATCGCTACACACCTTCTCATCTTTAATAAGAGGCAGTTATCTGGGCGATTTCTGCTTACAGGTCAGAGGTATAGAGTTGCAAGAGACTGTCATTCTCACCCTAACAACCGAAACAAGCCAGGTAAGCCCAAAATAATCAATGGCTTTTAAAACCCATCAGAGAACTGAGGGCACCAAAAAATCTAAATGAACTCAACTCAAAGTGACAAGCTCTCCATAAGAGAAAAGAGACCCAGAGCCACTTTTGCCTCTGGTGGAATGGCAGAAGGAGGAAGAGTTTGTGATCCGTGAGGATAAGATGAACTCAGCTGAAGTTTCACCAAACTTGTAACGGCTGCCTGTGGGCCGAGGAGCCGTAGCCACAAAGCGAGTCTGCACCTACGCACCTAACCTGTCCTCGGAGCCCGCACACAGGGTTGGAAGTAGTTCACCAAAGTTGTGGGCAGGGAGGGAGGGCTGAGGAGGACTCCTTGAGGCATTTCACAGAGTCTAGGGAGCTGCTAATGCCTGCAAGGAGCAAAAGGTCTGGAAGAGGGCTTCCCTGGTGGCGCAGTGGTTGAGAGTCCACCTGCCGATGCAGGGGACACGGGTTCGTGCCCCGGTCCGGGAGGGTCCCACATGCCGCGGAGCGGCTGGGCCCGTGAGCCATGGCCGCTGAGCCTGCGCGTCCGCAACGGGAGAGGCCACAGCAGTGAGAGGCCCGCATAACGCAAAAACAAAAAAAACAAAAACAAACAAACAAACAAAAAGTCTGGAAGAGATTTCCAAGGGGCGCAGAAAGCAGGGGACAAAGGTCAAAGAGAAATCAAAAAGCTATCAGCTGTAAGGCAGACCGCATGTACCTGTGGCGAAAGCTCTTAAGTACGTGGATCATCTGATGACAGAGGAACTTATACATTTCTTTTTTTTTTTTTTTTAAGAATTTTATTTATTTATTTATTTATGGCTGTGTTGGGTCTTCGTTTCTGTGCGCGGGCTTTCTCTAGTTATGGCAAGCGGGAGCCACTCTTCATCACGGTGCGCGGGCCTCTCACTACTGCGGCCTCTCTTGTTGCGGAGCACAGGCTCCAGACGCGCAGGCTCAGTAGTTGTGGCTCACGGGCCCAGTCGCTCCGCGGCATGTGGGGTCTTCCCAGACCAGGGCACGAACCCGTGTCCCCTGCATTGGCAGGTGGACTCTCAACCACTGCGCCACCAGGGAAGCCCCTATACATTTCTTAAAACAGGCTTTTTCTGGGTTTGGGCCAAGTTTTTATTAGAATGCAAATCCAGTCTAACATGGTTCCATTCAGATAGGACCTAAGAAACATCTTCATGGAATTTGCTGAACATTTTGGACCCTGCTTTGCCGCCTTCTCCCCTAAAATTCCCTCCTCATCTCTTACATCAACTCTTTCCCCTCCCCCTTACCTTCATCTCTCTGTTCACCCTTCCTGTCTCCTCCCTCCCTGCCCCCCTTAACCTTCTCCCCTCCCCTCTCACTCCCCTCCCCCATCCTCCTACCCACTCCCTCCTTCCCCTCCCCACCTGTATTTCTAAGTGTTACCCACCCCACCATCTCTTCCTCGCCCCCTTGTTTCCCAGAGGCGGTATTTGGTATTTACCTTAATAGACTCATTGCTTTAATTTGTTCATTTTTCCTCAGTGAAGACTCATGTCAGTGTTTCTCGGAGAGACCCCCTTGTTTATTTAGGGAATATGAATTTGAACTGGGACACTCACCTCACGTGAATATAAACTCACTATGTAAGTGTTCACATATGTAAAACATATGTAAATTTTCACACAATACAGGAATCTAGCTACTAAAAAAAATAAAAACGGGCACGCGGGGCAGTAAGTAGAGCAGGGAGAGACCTCCCACAGGTCTGGAACCTGTTAGCTTGGTTCTGAAGAATAGGCAGATCTCAAAAATCTTGCCCGTGCTCAGATCCCAGCCCCTGCTGAAGGGAAACTCCTACCTCACCCTCAAAACATTTGAAAGCAGTCGTCAAGTGAATCAAATTCAAGCTACAATTAAGTCCAGATCCAGATCCAGTACAGGTTAGATTGGCTCAGCCTCTCATGGGAGAAGAGGCTTGCTCTGTTTGGAGGTATATATTATTTACTTTGTATTTTACTTCTCTTTCCTGCAAAATATTCACCATGCAATGAGAAATTCAAGACCTATGGAAAAGGAAGCAAATGTGTCTCATGGTTCATATAAGAAAGAAACAATAGAACCAGATCCAGAAATAGCTCAGAGGTTGAAATTATCAAACTGGGGTATTAAAATACAAAATTCCTATGATAGAAAACTATTAAAAGATCTCATGGAAAGGAAGGCAATATGCATGAAGAGATGGGGAATTTCAACAGAGTAGTGGAAACTAGAGAAAAGAACCACATGCGAATGCTGGAAATGAAAGACACAAAATCACAAGTAAATTCATTATATAAACTTAGTAGCTGACTCAACAGCAAAGGAAACTGAGCAAACTGAGCATCTGACAATGTTTGAACTAATATCAAACAACCCAACATACATGTAAATGGCTTCCCAGAAATAAGAGAAGAGGGGCAACATGGCAGAAGAAATCACTGAAGTTTTATTGCCTAAGACTTATACAAACTGATGAAAAATATCAACTCACAAAACCAAGAAACTCAGCACATGCCACATAGACTAAACACAGAGAAAACCACACCTAAATAAATTGAGCCAGACTGCTGAAAAGCAACAGTAAGTGGGAAATGTGCAAAGCAGCCAGAGGGGAAAAGAAGACATAAATTTACCACTAACATACCAAGAACAGGTGACTTTTCAGTAGAACCAATGGAGGCCAGCAGAAAATAGAACCTCTTTAAAATGCTAAAAGAAAAACACTGTCAAATTCCATATCCAGTGAAAATATATTTCAAATATACTTCCAAAGTAAAAATGAAATAAAGTCATTTTCAGGCAGAAAATCTGGGAGAATTCCATCTCCAGCAGACCAACACTTCAAGAAAAGCTAACATTCACCTTTCAGAATGAACAGAAAGGAAACCAGAAGGAAACTCAGAACTACAGGAAGAAGTGAAGAGCATCAGAGAGGATACATACATGGGTAAATGTCAAAGACCTTTTCAAAGTAATATGTCTACGTCTATATCTATCTGTGAATGAATAACATTTTAAAAGACTATTGACTATTTAAAGCAAACAAGAAACAATAAAAACAAACCCAAAATATTGTGACAGTTATAGCATATGTAAAGTGTAAGATAACAAGGGCACAAAGGTCAAGAGGAGGAATAAATAGAATTATATTGTTGTGAGGTTCTTATACATCTGTCAAGTTGTATAGTAGCAAGTTTTAGCATACTATTTGAAGGTAAACTGTCGTAACTTAAAGATACAGAGCATAATCTCTAGAGCAGAGATTTCCAAAGTATGCTTCCCAGATATATATCATCAGCATCTGAGAACTCAAGTGCAAATTTTTGAGCTCTATCACAGAATAAGAAACTATGGGGGTATGGCCCAGAAATCTGTGTTTTAATAAGACCTCCAGCTGTTTCTAATGCAGGTAAAGTTTAAGAACTACTGCCCTACAACAGCTACTAGAATATACCATAAAGAAGTGTACTTAGGGCTTCCCTGGTGGCACAGTGGTTAAGAATCCACCTGCCAGTGCAGGGGACAGGGGTTTGAGTCCTGGTCTGGGAAGATCCCACATGCCGCAGAGCAACTAAGCCTGTGCGCCACAACTACTGAGCCTGCGTGCTGCAACTACTGAAGCCCGCGTGCCTAGAGCTGGTGCTCCACAGCAAGAGAAGCCACCGCAATGAGAAGCCCGCACACCACAACGAACAGTAGCCCCCGCTTGACGCAACTAGAGAAAGCCCATGAGCAGCAACGAAGATCCAGGGCAGCTAAAAATATAAATAAATAAACAAACAAACAAATAAATAAATTAGAAGTGTACTTAAACACAGGAGATAAAATGGAATGATTAAAAAATTCAACCCATCTAAAAGGAGGCAGGAAAGTAGGAGCAGAAACAAAGAACAAATGGGATAAGTAGAAAATAAATACCAATATGGGAGATTTAAACCCAACCATATTAATAATTACTTCAAATATAAATATTTTAAACACTCCAATAAAAAGGCAGAGATTGTCAGATTGCTATAAAAGCAAAATCCCACAATATGCTGTTTACAAACATACAATTCAATTATAAAGACACAGGTTGAAAGCAAAAGAGTAGAAAAACATATATCATGCAAACACTAAGTATAAAAAAGCAAGTGTGGGTATATTAATATCAGACAAAGCATACTTCAAAACAATAATATTACTGAAGAGGAAAAATTTTAATGACAAGGGAATAAAATCATCAGGAAGACCTATCTAATCCTAAATGTGTACGCAACTAAGAACAGAGCTCCAAAATGTATACAACAGAAGTTGACGGAAATGGACAAACCTACAATCATAGTTGGAGAGATTTTAATACTCCTATTTCACGAATTATAGGACAATGGACAAAAAAATCAGTAGAGAGATATATTTGAACAGTACTGTCAACCAATTTGACCCAAATAACTTGATAAAATATTGCACCCAAGAACTACAGAATACACATTCTTTTCAAACCCACAGGAAATATTCATCAACACAGACTATATGCTGGGCAATGAAAGATATCTTAACGAATGTCAAAGAACTAAAATAAAATAGAGTATGTCTTCTGACCCAATGGTAATAAATTAGAAACCAATATAAAAAGATACCTGGCGTTACACACCTATTTTGGACAAGCTAAAAAAAAAATTTTTTTTGTGACAATACCAAATACTGGTTGGGATACAGAGAAACTAGATCTCTCAAACATTGCCACTGGGAACATAAAATGGTACAGCTACTCTGGCTAATAGTTTGTCATTTTCTTAAAGAACAAACAAACAGGGCTTCCCTGGTGGCGCAGTGGTTGAGAGTCCGCCTGCCGATGCAGGGGACACGGGCTCGTACCCCAGTCCGGGAAGATCCCACATGCCGCGGAGCGGCTGCGCCCGTGAGCCATGGCCGCTGAGCCTGCGCGTCCGGAGCCTGTGCTCCACAACGGGAGAGGCCACAAAAGTGTGAGGCCCGCGTACCAAAAAAAACAAAAAAACAAAAAAACGGTAAAAAAAAAAAAACAAACAAACATATATTAGTATATGAACCAGGAATTATACTCCTGGGCATTTACCCCAGAGAAGAAAGCTTTTTTTGTCTACATAAAAACATGTAGAAAAATGTTCATGGTAGGTTTGTTTCTAATAGCCAAAAAAAAAATAGAACTCAAATGTCCTTGAACGGATGAATAGTTAAAACAACTTGTGGTACATCTACATCATGGAATACTACTCATCAATAAAAAAGAAACACTATTGATACACACAACTACTTGAATGGATCTCAAGAGAATTATGCTGAGCAGAAAAAAAAAATTCAACTTCAAAAAGTTATATAATATATGAGTCCATTTTTATAATATTCTTAACATGATACTACAGATGGAGAACATTTTAGTGGTTGCCAGACATTAGAGATGGGAGAAGAGAAGGGAATAGGTATGACAATAAAGAGGTAGCAACAGGGGACTTCATAGTGATAGGACAGTTTTGTATCTTGATGGGGTGGTTGTTATACTAATCTACACACGTGATAAAACTCCATAGAACTCTACACATACAGACGCAAACACACACATAAGTGAGTGCATGTAAAACTGGTGAAAACTGAAAACTCTCTGTAGATTATATCTATGCTAATTTCCTTGTTTCAATATCGTGTCATGTCATGTAAGATGTTACCATTGGGGGAAATTGGGTAAAGGATACATGAAACTTCTCTATATTATTTTCGTAACTTCCTGTGATTCTAAAATTATTTCAAAAGGAAAAAGAAAAAGTTATCTGGAAAATTCAGAAATATTTGGTAATTAAACATTACCCTTCTAAATAACCCATGAATCAAAGAAAAATCACAAAGGCTAATACAACATATTTTGACCTGAATGATAAGGAAAATACAAATACCAAATATTGTGGGATGCTGTGAAAGCAGGGCTTAGAGGAAATTCTTTACCTTTAAATACTTATAATAAGAAGAAAGATTTAAACTCAATGATATTACTTTGCATCAAAAGAAACTAGAAAAAGTAGAACAAATTAAATATAAAATAATCAGAAGAAAGGGAATAAGAAAAATAAGAGAGAAAATTGATGGAATATTAGATGAACAGACAGCAGAGAAAATCAACAAATCCAAAACTGGATATTTGTAAAGATTAATACAACTGATAATCCTCTTGGCAAGATGATTAAGAAAAAAAAAAGAAAGAAAGAAAAAACCTAACAAAAATGTTAAAAGAAGTAAAAAGGGTTTACCACTATAGATTATACAAACATTAAAAGGATAACACTATACCAATATATTCACAACTTTAAATGAAAGAGACAAATTTCTTGAAAAACAAAAATTACCAAAACTGTTAAAAGAAGAAATAAAAATTTTCAATAGGCTGAAATCTATTAAAATATATTCATGGCAAAAACATTCCCCCAGAGAAAACTCCAGGCCCAAGTAGCTTCTCCTAATACTTAAGAAAGAAATGGTACCAGTCCTACTTAAGGTCTTTCAGAAAAGAGATAGAATATTTCCCAAACTGTTTTATGAGGCCAGCATTACTTTGATACTAAAACCTGACAAAGATTACAAGAAAAGAAAAACTACAGATGAATACCCTTCACAATCATAGACATGAAAATCCTTAACATATATTATTAGCTAATTAAATCTCACAATAAAAATACTACATTGATCAAGAGAGGCTTACCTCAGGAATTCAAGGTTGACTGAACGCTAAAAAAAATTGTAATTCATGATATTCACAGAATGAAAGAGAAAAGCCACATGATTATCTCGTTGGATGCAGTCAAAGTATCTGACAAATTCAACATCCTTTTATGATAATCTCTGTCAGCAAACTAGCAACAGCAGAAAACTTCCTCAACTGGATGAAGGAACTATGTCTCACCAACACATAACATGATACATACTGACAAAACTGAATATTTTACTCCTACAATTGAGCATAAAGCAAAGATGTCCTGAAAGGAGACATCTATACCGTTGAATTCATCCTGAATCTGCAGTCTTATTTAACATTTCTATAAGTACCTTAGGAAGATCTGCAAGTGTATAGATGCTGTTGACGTTTTTCTGGTGGGGACAAGCCCAAATTCCAGCACTATCTCTAGTGCAGAGCATATTTCCAAATTGTAGATCGGGATTTATTGGTGGACTGAAAAATCAAGTCAGGGGCTTCCCTGGTGGCACAGTGGTTAAGAATCCGCCTGTCAGTGCAGAGGAACACAGGTTCGAGCTCTGGTCTGGCAAGATCCCACATGCCATGGAGCAACGAAGCCCGTGCACCACAACTACTGAGTTTGCGCTCTAGAGCCTGCGAGCCACAACTGCTGAGCTCATGTGCCACAACTACTGAAGTCTGCATGCCTAGAGCCTGTGCTCCTCAACAAGAGAAGCCACCGCAATGAGAAGCCCGCGCATTGCAATGAAGAGTAGCCCCCGCTCGCCGCAACTAAAGAAAGCCCGCACGCAGCAACGAAGACCCAACACAGCCAAAAATAAATTAATTAATTAATTTAAAAAATCAATTCAGTAAGATCAAAATATTTTTTAAAATTTACTAGACAAGACCACAATATATCAGAAAGAATATATCAAAGAGATACTATTTTGTAAATTTTTCATCTGAAGTACATTGGGTTGGCTTCTTCCTAAACGGTTTAAGTTTTTCTTTAAGTGAGCAATCGTTGCTCAGAGTGTGAGAGACAGAATAGTGGTCGCTTATTACTATAGCCCAGCCAAGTCTTGGCGGCTCTATGTTTAAACATGCTTCAGATGTGTGTGTGTGTGTGTGTGTGTGTGCGCGCGCGCGCGCGCGTACACGAGGGTGCATGTGTGTGTACGCGTTTAGTCATGATGTAAAATGTATTTCTTACTGTGAACTGTGATAAAATAGATTGTGAGACTTCATCAATAGGCAAAAAGTGATAGATATCTGGGCAAGAAAGGTGTGGGTACGTACAGGGAGGGGGCTGTGGGCTCTAACTTCCTGCTAGGAAGGGCCTGCCTAACTCTTCCCAACACACAGCATCAGACCACCGAAATGTTGAGCCTCACTAGCACAGAAAAGAAAAATCTCGTCCTTCCTTGTGCAAAATTATGTTCTCTGTACACTTAGAAGAAACAAAACAGAGGAGCGGGCTACAAAATGTCAGGATTACTCAGAGCAGCTGCTCAGTGCTGCCCTGCACAACTCTAGAGGATGTTTTCACACAGACTGCAATGTGAATGGCTCCCCCTGGAGTTGAGCAGTGTGCAACCCAGACAACCCTACCAGGCAGCCGTAACTACAGTGATTAAGAGCACAAGCTTTGGAGCCCAACAAACCTGGGGTCTAGTTCCAGATCTACTCTCAGGCTATACAATCTGGGGCAGGTAATTTAACCTCCCTGAGCCTCAATTTCCTCAAGAGGACATGTTATATATTCCTAGGACTTAGTTCAGGGCCTGGTACACAGTGGTTCTCAATAAATATGTGTTAAATGAATGCAAAAATGAGCTAATACCTGCCCTATAAGGTGGTGGTGAGAAGTAAATTAACATGTGCAATGTTTTTACATACAGTCCAAAAACTAGTCCACAGTAAGCACTAAACAGTTATCTACAAAAGATGACAGACTGAAATATTAAGATTCTTCTGGATGGAAAGATGCATGAGGGGAAGGAGTTATTTTATTTAAATCAATAAAAAATAATCATAAGCTATTGAGAAAAGAAAAACATTAAAAGTAATATAAGCGGGGCTTCCCTGGTGGCACAGTGGTTAAGAATCTGCCTGCCAATGCAGGGGACACGGGTTCGAGCCCTGGTCAGGGAAGATCCCACATGCCGCAGAGCAATGAAGCCCATGCACCACAGCTAGTGAGCCTGCGCTCTAGAACCCGCCAGCCACAACTACTGAGCACATGTGCCACAACTACTGAAGCCCACACGCCTAGAGCCTGTGCTCCGCAACAAGAGAAGCCACGGCAGAGAGAAGCCCGAGCCCCACAATGAAGAGCAGCTCCCGCTCGCCACAACTAGAGAAAGCCCTGCGCAGCAACGAAGACCCAATGCAGCCAAAACCAATTAATTATTTTTAAAAAGTAACATAAGCTGGATATGGTAGAACTTTGGTTAAGTGGGGAGAATTCTTGATGCTTGAGAGTACATGTGGAACAAACAAAAAGTAGGAAATGATATATTTAGTTATTTCCAATTGTAGGTTAGGTAAGGGCAAAAAGTATCGATAACTTCAAAGCATTCTAGGAATGATACTGAGCCCTGAGCCATGGAATCTGAACTGTTTGGGTTCACTCCTGGCTTGGGCGGGGCCGGGGGGGTGGTGGTGACAGCCGTGGGGACATATGTTCCTTCCTTCTCCACTACTTATTTCCTTGTGGAACTGTGGTTTGGACACAGTCATGACAACTCTTCACCCCTATTAAAGTCTCACAATGGAGCAGGTCCCCTTAGACTGAAAGCACAAACCCAGGAGCGACTCTAGTCCCCTCCTGCCTGTGGCCCTGCTGCCCACCTCTCTGCAGGAAGCCTGCGGAGAGACGGTTGATAACAAAAGCCAGTAAAAGTACATTCCAGGAGGGAGGGATGCTGAACCGCCAAGTGAGGTCAAGCCAGTCAGCAGTTAGAAAAGGAGGCACTTCTCACACTTGCTAATGAGTTTGACGCTTGTGAAACATAAACAGGAAGTGGGAGCTCTCCAAAACGACCTGAAGGAAATCCACTCCCAGTTTGGTCGAAGTGTGAATCCCAATTCTCTAGGTTGTCAAGGGCACTGCCAATTAAGACTGACCCCACCCCAGCCCCCAAACTGCAGCCGAGGCTAATTTTCACCCGCGCCCAGCGTTAACCCCATTTTTTTCTATCTTTCCCACAGCCAGGTCACTCCGCAGCGTGGTGACTGACCCGAGGCGTGGTGGGAAAGGCTTACAGTCATCTCTCAACTCCCCGATCTTGCAGGGCAGGGCAGCACAGAGGTCAGTGAAATCCCCAGCCAGGCCTTATTTTAGTCATGAATTTCCACTGGCTCCCTCCTCTGACTGCATCAGCGCTGCTCACACCGCGGGCTTAGAGTTTCAGCTGTTTTCCCTGCTCCAGGCAGTTAGAAGGTCACAGAGGCCGGACTTTTCCGGGGGAGGTGGGGCGGGGGGGGGGGCCTCCGGCGGCGGCCCAAGTGAGATTGCGGAGATCTGGGGCCGCTTGGAGGAGGCCTTTCTGCCCCAGGCTCCGGGCAATGGGTTAACTTCTCCCCTCTCCTCCTCTGCCCAGGCATCTTTGTTCGTATTAAATTTTTAAAAAATTATTTTTTAATAAAAACAAAACCACACACACTTCCTATCTTTTCTTTTTTTCCCCCTGTCTGTCGGTGGCACCGATATAATTTTCCCAGGGCTGCCTTCCCCTCACTGCCCAGCGGAACCTCTTCTCAGACGTTCCTGTGAGTTCAAGGGCAGAATCTGTGTTCGATTCGCCCACAGTTTATCTAGCAGCGGGCACAACGCCTGGCACAGGGTAGGGGGCTCAACAATATCTGTCCAATGAATGAACGCTAAGATGTCACTGTGATGGGCAGTTTGCCCTAGTCTCTCTCTTCCTTCCTCCTCCGAGCGCAGACCGCACACAGCACCCCCCGAAGTCCCCGGCAGGAGGGAGATGGTCAACCCTGGCGGGCACACCGCAGCCCGGGGGCCTCGGCCCCCCGGCCAGGGCAGAGGGGCTCGCAGTCGGGAACGCTGCGGCCCGAGCCCCGGCCACGTGAAGTGTCACACCCCGGGCTGCTGCAGGGCAGGCGCGTCGCTGCGGTTACGGTTGTGTAACGTTGCGGCCCGAGGGGATGCGTCCTGCTCCGGTGGGGGCAGAGGAGGGAGGGAACGCAGGGCACCGCGCCCTGTATCTTTCTGTGCTTGACTAGCCCAAGTGCGGGGCGGGGAGGGGGGGCACTGGGGCACCCTGGGGGGTGCTTAAGTGGGTGCTCGCCGGCATGCGGGCTGTGCCCGGGAACGCAGCTCCGATGGAGCCAGGGGCCCGCGGCGCACAGCCTCGCGGGTCAGGTGCGCGCAGCGTGCTCGGCAGCGGCCTCGGCTGCCCCTGAGCTTGGCTGCCAGCCCGCTTCCCATGGGGTGACATCCGCCCCGCCCCTCGGCCCCTCCCCACGGCGGGCGATTCCTGGACGCGGGGCCGAGGGGTGGGGGCAGGGAAGCCGGCACAGAAAGAAACCCCAGCCTCTGGGGAAGGCGCCGGGGTGGTGGTGGTGGGGGGAGCCGGGCGACTCCCTCCGCTGTGCGCCGGTTCCTCCGAGCGGGCCGCGCGGGGGGAGGAGGAAGAGGGTTGGGCTGGAACTAGCGAGGGGATATTCCTCTCCCGGCTTGAGTCAGACGCGGGCGGGTCCGTCCTCCCCCGTTCCCTCCCAGGAGACGGGAACTTACTTCATTTCCCTGGGGCAGGTTCGCCCACGTTACCAACCTCCCCCCACCTCTCCGGCCCCTTCCAGTTTTCGCGCCCCCCACCCGGCTGGGCAGGACCCGGTCTGCGCTGCCACCCCCTCTTCGGGGAAAGGCAGCCGCAGACACCTGGGGGCCGGGGGTGGAGGCGGGGGCTCCCTCGCAGCCGCGGGAGCGTCGTCCAACACGTGAGACTCATGTGATGAAGCCGGGGGAGGGCGGGCAGGTCGCTCCTTCCCTCCCCGGCAGCGGCCAGACGTGCCTGGAGTCACAGGGTAGAACACGTAGCTCCAACCCACCCACTCGTTCCCATTTAACCCAGCCCGCAGCCTCTCCATTACTCCTCGGCTCGCCCCCCCCCACCCCGCCCTAACCGGCCCCCCCCCCCACCGCGCTCCCTCCCGCCTCCCCGCCCGCCCCACTTCTCATTCACTTGGCTCACACGGCGCAGACGGCGCAGGGAGCACACACTGCCAGTCTGTGCGCAGAGCCGGAGCCCGAGGCCGCGGGTCCACCATGCACGCCCCCAACTGAAGCCGCACCTCAGAGCCGCAGCTCCCGGCAGCCCAACGGATTTCAAGGAGCTCAGAGTCCGAGGAACCCCGGCGAAGAGACCTCCGAAACCCTCTCCAGAACAGTCCTCACCCGACACTCTGCCGCTGCAGACAGGAGCGCACAGTGGCCCCGGCTCGCCGCGCAATGGAGCGGATCCCCAGTGCGCAACCGCCCCCCGCTTGCCTGCCCAAAGCGCCAGGACTGGAGCCCGGAGACCTACCAGGGTAAGTTGGCACCCCCGGCCCTTTCAAGCCTCAACTCTAGCCCTGCGTTGTGCGCGGCTTGCAACTCGGAATAGTTCTGGGCGCATCCGGAGGTTCTTGCCAACCAGGGCTCCTGCAGCCGGTGCGCAAGTCACAGCCATTCCTCGTCCCTTTCCCTGCAGGATGGATTTTGCCCATATGTACCAAGTGTACAAGTCGCGGCGGGGAATAAAGCGGAGCGAGGATAGCAAGGTAAGAGCACCGCGCCCCTCGGGACCCCAGCCCCTCGCACGCGCTGAGTTTCCAGTAAAAGTTTTCTCACTTTGCGGCTGGCGGGGGTATGCCAGGTGTGGGCTCTGTGCCTCTACTGAGTTGCCTGGAGAAGAAGGGGCGGAGGGGAGCTGGTTCTGGGGGTGACTCTGCTCCGCTGCCCCGACTCCTCGCGCCGCGGCGGGGGGAGGAGGAGGGCTCCTCACCCCCGTCCTCCCGCGCCCACCGTCTCCCCGTGCGCTTCGTAGGAGACCTACAAACTGCCGCACCGGCTCATCGAGAAAAAGAGACGTGACCGGATTAACGAGTGCATCGCCCAGCTGAAGGATCTCCTCCCCGAACATCTCAAACTTACAGTAAGTGAGAAGCTGGCCCCTCTCCAAACCAGCTCCTCTGCCCAGAGGGCGGCCGAGGGTCACTCGCCACCTGCAGGCCCCGCTGGGAACTGCAGACCAGATGGCTCGATCCGAGCTGGTGGGCGGCTCTGTTTGGGGGTACCCTTCCCCAGGGTCAGAATTTTCTGGCAGCCTCGTGCAAATGAGGTGAGAACCGTTTGTACCTCTCCAGGTTGGCACCGACACCGGCTGGCCTTCCCTTGCAAGAGTTTAAGACTTTCCCTGCTGGCGATTTTCAGGGTTCTTTCGTTTTCCCGAATTGAGCAAACCAAGCAACTCGCAAATATTTTACCGCCTTCCCCCCCGCCCCCCGGTCCCTCTTTAAAATAAGAGGACTTGTTTTGGGGGTGTGTGTGTGTGTGTGTGTGTGTGTGTGTTTTAACGCCCTGTCCTTTCTTGGCAATAGCCAACAGCTTACTAGCTTGGCAGGCTTTGGTTGGGGAAAGAAAAAAGAATAGTATTTAGGGAGGAAGAAAAAAGTGTAGATGAGCTGGAAGTTATGACAGGATGTCAGGAAAGAAACTAGGGAAAGCCTCTTGGCTGCCAGACACAGTAGAAGTCTCTCCTCGGGTTGACACCACTGCAGAGAAATGTTATCTCCGGATTCCCCTGAGTTAAGGTCAGCAACGGCTGCTGGAAAAATGTATCTGTCAAAGCTTTCTCCTGAGCTAGCTGCTGCTTCCAAAAGGCCTCCAAAGATGGGTGACAGTTTTTTGTTCTTTAATCAAAAATATATATTGAATACATATATATATATTTTAAAACTTCATCTATAAACTTAAAACTAAATTTAGTCAACCAGGAAAGGTTTTTTGTTTTTTCTTCCTTTATCTCATTGCTAATTAGTGTCCCAGAGGTGGGACTTCTCTGCGCTCACTGCTGACCGAGGCTCTTTTTATTCCAGACTTTGGGTCACTTGGAAAAAGCAGTAGTTCTTGAACTTACCTTGAAGCATGTGAAAGCACTAACAAACCTAATTGATCAGCAACAGCAGAAAATCATTGCCCTGCAGAGCGGTTTGCAAGCCGGTGAGTACCCAAGCCTGGCTATCATCTCCTAAGAGTTCTAGCACAAATAGAGAGCCTGTGGGCTCAACATCTGGTATGAGAAACATTCTTGCAACCAATTGCTTATGCACATTCGTTGGGGGAGATGCCGTTTTATCCTTCCTAAAAGGTCAGACTTTTCATTCGGAACGCTGCATGTGCCACCTGGCATGAATACGTATTAGTCACATGGTAAAATAGTTCAGTGGCATTTTGACTTAAGAGTTTCTGGATTCTGGGAGTTTCCCCCCTCCCTTTGAAAATGCCAAGGCACCTATGATTTGCATCATGGGTGTTTTACAGTTGTTCTTCTTAGCCCTGTTTCATTGGAGAATAAATCACGGGTATGCCCCAGTGTTTTCCTGTTCCTCTACTTCCTTATCACTCGGTGTGCGGTACGATCCTGGCAGGATGACAACAGGAGTTTTTCCTGCATTTCATGTGATTCCCTGAATAGCCACTAGGTATCTTGGTGAATTACACAATCTAACGAAACCACTGAAGTTTCATCATCTGTTTCTACTGACTTCTAGAGAATCACAGCCACCTTCTAACCATCTCGTCTCACCCATTCCAAATCATACTGTACAAACTAGGGAGAAATTCCTCTACCCACCCCCTCATCCCATTTTTCTCTGCCCTCCTTTCCAAACAAGTATGATGAGAATCACAAAAAGCTAGCAAGTGCTTCTGCCAGTTTCCTTACTGAAAACAGGAAGATGACCATACCTAATTTCTTGGGGATCATGAAGGGAATACATGGGAAAGATATAGAAATAGCCTTTAAAGACGACAGCATGACTGCAACTTGTATAAGTCATTGAAAATAAGCTTACTTTAGGTAACACTGTTCCTTCATTCTCCTTTTTCGACGATCCGGTCACTTCCTATGGTAAAAAGATATAAATTGACTATAAATTGACTCTGGTTATAAACATACTAGGATGTTCATTGCTGTGTCACTTATAATGGAAACTCAAGAGCAACCTATAAATTCAACAAGAGGGGAAGCAGTCTGTCTCTATTAAATATGGTCTGTGTCTGTGATGGGATATTGTACAGTCATTACAAATCATATTTCATCTCTGAGTGGTAGAATTATGGATGATTTTTATTTTATTCTTTATACTTTTTGCTGTCATCCACATTCCCCCTGATCCTATTACTTTTGGAGTTAGGAACATAAATCAGCAAATGCTGTTAACAGAAAAGAAAGCTCTGGGTCTTTGGAACATAGGTGTCCAGGTGAACCACAGGGCCTTCTGAAACGTCTTCCTTTGGATCTGTGTTTATCCAGGTGATCTGTCGGGGAGAAATGTCGAAGCAGGTCAAGAGATGTTCTGCTCAGGTTTCCAGACATGTGCCCGGGAGGTGCTTCAGTACCTGGCCAAGCACGAGAACACCCGGGACCTGAAATCTTCCCAGCTCGTCACCCACCTCCACCGTGTGGTCTCCGAGCTCCTGCAGGGTGGTACCGCCAGGAAGCCGTCAGACCCAGGTGCCAAAGCAATGGACTTCAAGGAGAAACCCAGCTCCCTGGCCAAAGGCTCTGAAGGCCCAGGCAAAAACTGTGTGCCGGTCATCCAGCGGACTTTTGCTCACTCGAGCGGCGAGCAGAGTGGCAGTGACACAGACACAGACAGCGGCTACGGAGGAGAATCAGAGAAGACTGAGCTGCGTGTCGAGCAGCCGTACTTCAAAAGTGATCATGGACGCAGGTTCACCATGGGAGAAAGGATCGGTGCTATTAAGCAAGAATCCGAAGAACCCCCCATGAAAAAGAGCAGAATGCAGCTCTCAGATGATGAAGGCCATTTCACTAGCAGTGACCTGATCGGCTCCCCGTTCCTGGGCCCACACCCGCACCAGCCTCCCTTTTGCCTGCCCTTCTATCTGATCCCACCGTCAGCGACTGCCTACTTGCCTATGCTGGAGAAATGCTGGTATCCCACCTCTGTCCCAGTGTTATACCCAGGCCTCAACGCCTCTGCCGCAGCTCTCACCAGCTTCATGAACCCAGACAAGATCTCAGCCCCCTTGCTCATGCCCCAGAGACTCCCTTCTCCCTTGCCAGCCCATCCGGCCATCGATTCTTCCGCCCTGCTCCAAGCTCTGAAGCAGATCCCCCCTTTAAACTTAGAAACCAAAGACTAAACTATTTAGGGGGTCCTGCTGCTTCGCTTTCCTTCCTCCCTACTTCCAAAAAAAAAAAAAAAAAACGTGTTTGTGAGTGTAGCAGGATTGTTCCAGTGTGTATGCCAAGATCATCTGAGGCAGGGAGAGAAGATTCAGGGGTGTGTGTGTGTGTGTGTGTGTGCGCGCGTGCGCGCACATGCATATGCATTGTGTGTTGGTATGGGACATTAAAGCTCCTTTTGGTGTAGGGAAGATGTGAAGGATTGCCTGACATCAGGAGACTTAGGGGGGACTGTCGCAGACCTCTGGGCTTTTCCCCTCCCAGAGAATAGCCCCCTCTGATACAGATCAGCTGGATTTTCAAAAGCTTCAAAGTCTTGGTTTGTGAGTCAGTCTTCACTTTGGGAGCCGGGTCTGTGGCTTTGAGCAAAAGGTACTTTCAAAAGAGGGCTTTCCAGAGTGCAGTTCCCAGCCAGCTCTTATGACCCCACCCTGCTCCCTTTTATTGTCTCCGTGACTCACCACACGGGGACAGGGCAGCCAGACAGCTTTCTGCAAAGTGGTGAGGTAGCAGACACTGGCATAGCACGGTAGTGGTCTGGGGAGATTTCCGCAGGTCTGCTCTCCACCCCTGCCTCGGGTGAGTAAAGAGAATGTAGTTCCCTACTCAGGCTTTCAAAGTGATTCGCTTACTAACGATCTGAAAAGGGCGCCCTGGTACAAGCCCAGCTGCCAGGGGAGGCGGGAGGGGTCCCCCGGGCCTCTGGCACCTGTTTCTAGTCTCACCTAGAAACAGTTTCTCTGTCCAGGGAACCAAACCAGGCTCTGAGAGATGCAGGTGCCTAAGTTCCAAGCACCCCAGAGCGCGCAAAAGCTGAGTAACAAATTGCAGTTTCAACAAGCAAAGCCAGACTCGGCTCTCAGCTCTATCCTAAAACTCCTTTTAACCAAGCTTAGCTTCTTAAAGGCCTAACCAACCCTGGCAAAGCAGCATCCTCTCTGCAGGCTAATTCCCCTCGCCCGACGGCGTATGGAGTGTCCTTATTGCTAAAAAGGATTCTGTCTTCTTCAAAGAAGTTTTATTTTTGGTCCAGAGTACTTTTCTGACTTGTCCAGCTCGCCCTGCACCAGCTTTTTGAAATGCACTATGCTTGGTCACTGATCGTGTTTTAACTTTTTCTTTTCCTGTTTTTATTTTGGTATTAAAGTCGTTGCCTTTATTTGTAAAACTGTTATAAATATATATTATATAAATATATTAAAAAGGAAAATGTTTCAGATGTTTATTTGTATAATTACTTGATCTACAAAAGTGAGAACAAATGAATGTATTCCTGTTTTTGAAGAGAATAATTTTTTTTTCTCTAGGGAGAGGTACAGTGTCTATATTTTGGAGCCTTCCTGAAGGTGGGAGATTGTAAATATTTTTATCTATGAGTCAATGTTAACTAGTTGTTTTAAAATACTTAATAAAATAATCCTTTTCCTGTGGAAGAGAAAGATGGTCTCCCGCATTTTTAAAAGAACTCTCAAGGGTGTGATATGGCCTTCTCCTTCTGCCCTCCCCTCCTGGCTGAAAGCAACAACTAGTTAATCTTGGTGTGATTTCATTCAGCTTTTCCCATGCCTGTATTCACACAGAATCAGCTTAGTCAATTTCATAGGTAAATATTTGTTCAACTGTTTTCTTAGACTAACCTTTGCCAGAGGCTTACTATCAGCCTGTGCCTCTTTCCAGAGTTAAGCAAAAAGCCTATTTTTCCCCCAGTCTGCTTTTGTCATAGTCCTTAAAACTTGACAGAAAATCAAAGTACGAAATCGTGGGCCTCAGTGTCTGGGGAGCTTGCTGGAGGGGGGGAGCACACTGAGGGAAGATTTAATGGTTATGATGCAATAATAATTGCTGCTGGGGATCGCACCTCTACCAAGGCGACTTTTTCGAGTCCAGCACGGTCTAATGGGTTTGCCATATCCTGTCCAATTGCCTCTGAAAGCAACATTCCATGATTAGTTTCTACATCCTTCCTGGACTTCCTCTCATTGGGTGTGTTTGTGCCTGAATGAATATTGGTGTTCCTTAGTCAAGCGCTCTTATGAAAAAAAAAAAAATTCCATGGGAAAAGAAGTGGGAAATGACCCGGTTGAGTGAGCGTTTCTGCCTGTCCCCTTCTCCGTCTCAGAGGTGTCCTGATGTTTCCTGATGGCCAGCGCCTGGCTCGCCACGCTCCAGATCCCAAAGCACTTTCCAGAACCCTCTGGCTGTCTGGAGCCCATGCAGGGAAACTGCCCCCAGGGAGCTCTCAGCCAGGCAGAGACACCACCTGCCCTTCGTGTCTGTTTGCTTCAAATGTCACCTTCCCTCTCTGCTGATGAGCCAGCAGGCGACAGTGAGCATCGCCTGGCTTGTGTGAGGTGCCCGCAGGCAGCCTGGTGTCCTGGGAGGAGCCCTGGACCAGGAGTCAGGAGATGAGCTGGTGGTCTTATCAATGGACTGGTAGTCTGGCATCGCCCCCTCCACACCTATTTGTGGTTCAATAAGAAAGGATTCTGAGCCCTCCTCCCATGTCCTACAGCAGGCAGACAGCCATGGGTAAGGCCGTCTTTCTCCCAGCAGCTTAGGGCCTGGCCCTCAGGGTCTCCTGCCTGTTAAGCTGCTGAATTCCTCCATGAATTGCTAAGCTTTTCTGGCTAGACTTTATGGGTAAAAAACCTAAACAAGTCAAGTGTATCCTGGGGATGGAGCACTGGGTTGGAATCAAGGCCAGGCTCTTTTGGCCTGCCCCCCCTCTCCTCCCTGGGCCGTGACTCAAGGAGTAGCTGTGGAGACAGAGGGAAGTGGTACCGCACCCTGAACTGAAAAGGGTTTGGGGGTTCCACACAGCCTCAGCCCAGAATCCCACGACTGGAGCCTGTGGAGCACCCCTCAAAGCAGCAGCCCTCCCTCTGCCTCCTCTTCTGCTTCCAGTTTGCCCTTGATCTTCTTTCTAGGTCGGTTCCAGCAGGTTCCAAGTGGTTCGGAGGGAGATGTGGAGGAGGGGTTCGCACCCTGGTCTCTGGCCCCTTGGGGACAAATAGGACCTCTGTTAACCAAGGGGTGTGTGTGAGTGGGAGGGGCTGAAGCGCTGGCTTTGGGGCCGAGGAGAGGTGGCCCGAGGTAGGGGGAGCGGACACTTGCGATCCAGCCGCCTTCAGACAGGGCGTGAGCCTCCGGCCAGCCGGGATGGTCTCACCCAGCGCTGACCTGCCTCGCCTGTTGACACAACGTCACGTTTCCGACTGCAGCCCTTTCATGTGCGGCCCGAGGCTAAATGCGGCTGCCGGTTCCTGGAAGCAGACGTGCCTGGCACCGCGTCAGCAGAAACCTGATCCCCGGGGAAGCTTGGCACGGCCGCGGGCTCGCTCGGCCCCCAGAATAGGACCTGGCATCGGGCGCCGGGCAGCCCCCCTTCGCACCCCGCGGGAGGGAATCCGAGCGCTCTCCCGGGGTTGGGGGGGAGGGAAGGCTTGCTGGGGGGGGTGGAGCTGGATTTAGGCAGGGCATTGGAAAAAGAGCCTAATTAACTAGAAGCTAGAAGCTTCCCACGGGTCATGGCTCATTAATGAAGCCTAACAACCTAGAAGGACCATTACGGGTACTAGTATAATTTACATTTTGGAGATAGATAAAGGCACGCTCAGAGAGGGGAGTTAACTGGCCCAAGGTCACACAGCTTCTGAGTCACTAAACCATTAGTGGAAAGGTGAATATGTTGGTTTCTGCCTCTTAATTGGATCCAAGGGGAGGGCTTTCAGAATCTGGTTGTGCATAGTAGCAGTAATACCAATACTACTATTGCTAGCAGCAGTTTGTAGCACTTATTATTTGCCAGGCACTCTTCAAAGCACTCCATATACAAAAACTTCATTTTCACAGCAACTCCATGAGGTAGGTTTAATTATTATTCTCCTTATATGGTTAACAAAATGTAGGCAAGGAGAGGCTAAGTAACTTGCTAAAGCCACACAGCTCCGGTGGTGAATTGGAATTTAAACTTTGGCAATTTGGCTCCAGAGTCTACGCGCTTAACTACAAAACCCCATTGCCCTTCCCGTTAAATAATAGTAATGGTAATCATAAAGATAATAATAGTAAAAGTATAATAATTGCCTCAGTTACTACCATATTTTGAGTACTCTCCCTATGCCAGGCACCATATGAAGCAGTTTATGTGACTTATCTCTACTTCCTATAGCAACGGAGAAGGGTAGGTATTTAATAAGAGGTGAAAAAACTGGAGCTCAGAGAGGAGAAATCTGAGCCTCATCAGAGGTTACACATCGCATGAAGGACAGAGCTAGGCCCTTTCTCTGGTACAGAACTGCTTCTAAACTGAGCTGCTGTGACGTTGGGCTTGGGCATGCATTATCTCATTTAATCCTCAAAATAGCCCCATGGAATAGGTACTATGATCCCCAGTGGGCAGAGGAGATAACTGAAGCTCAGGGTAAAGTTATTCGCCCGACTCTTTATTTGCTTCC
Source organism: Globicephala melas (assembly GCF_963455315.2). NCBI lineage: Eukaryota > Metazoa > Chordata > Mammalia > Artiodactyla > Delphinidae > Globicephala > Globicephala melas. The sequence goes on along the minus strand of NC_083324.2, from coordinate 11,299,828 downwards.
TGACAAATGTCCCCACATACCATCCTGCAGCCCAAAATGGGCCCATTCTCTAATTAAAGAACTAACCCTGACGGACTACTGGAGCTTGGGGCGGGCTGGGCACTTAGGTTGACTACGCTGAGAACCAGAATCTGGGTTTGAGGAAATTCTATGTCAAATGTTCTGGGGTGGGAGGAGGGGCCACTCCTTCCCTCACATCTCTCTTAAGGTTAGGAGAGGGGCAGGTAGAGGGGCCTGGGACAGTAGTTCCCTATGGACCACTTGGGACGAGGCACTTCTGCTGGACGGAGGGAGGGAGGCTGGGACCGAGTTCCCAGCTCTCTTGCTGGAATGGAGGCTGGAAGGCTTGGAGACCAGGTCACTGCAGCCCTTTCCGTCCCTTGCATGTTCCTGCAGCCCACGCACACCCTGGCCCATCTCTACGGCCCTTGGTCAGCTCCCCAGTACGTGGCTGGTGAGCGGTAAGCAAGAGGTCTCTTCTCTGTGTGGAAGGGGGGTCAGAATCTCAGGCTGGAGCTTGCCGGCCTGCCAGGTTTCTCCTCAGGCCTCTGGAGCCCCTTCCAGGCTCCAAGAGACAGACCGCGCTGCGTTCCCAAGTGGTTGCATATAAAGACTCTGTGTTAACGGGACCGGCATGTTCCCCAGAGACCCAGAACTCCCCAGAGTGCACATGGCATGGAGGGAGGGCAGGCTCTGGGCTTCTCACCCCCTCTTTAGCTGCAGCAGCTTCCTGTTTCTCTGTCCTAAATATCGTAAAGGTTTGTTTAAGCAAGAATTCCATTGCTAAAAAACATCACAGAATGTTTGGAAGGCACCAAACTACAGCCCGTTCCTCAGGCACGGCCTTCACCTCACCTACCTCTTCCTCCGGGTTCCAGAGGGAGGCTGAGGCCACTCAAAGCCAAATCCCCCCTTCGGCAACACCCCCCCCCCCCATTTATCCCAAGCCATCTGTCTGGCCCGACTGCCACAGCAGAACATGAGCTGGGTGAAGCCTCTCCCATTGGCTATGCAAGCCACCGACACGCTGGTCCATCCAGTCTTGTGATGTGGCTGGATTGGGGCCCAGGAGGTTTCTTCCGCTCTACACGGGGCCCTCAGGGAATGAGTCACCAGCCTGCTAGGTAGGTGGGGGCTTGGCCTCAGGCTGTGGCCAAAGTGATGGGGACAGCCAGCCTCGGCTACTCCTGAGAGCCCTGCTGTTCCACCCTGCACCTACCTGTAAGAGAGTGAAAGGGAAGACACCTGTGCTTATTTACTTGTTTGAAGAGCAAATACGGTTTTTTTGGAAACCACATTATGGTATATGGAGGTAGGGATCTCTGGGGAATTCAACTGGGGGAAAAAGGAGGGAAAACTACTACTTTTCCCGGAGGGGGGGCGGGGGCGAGGGGAGATGTGTGTTTCTTAAAGTTTTTAATAAAATGTCTAATATTTTTGTACCTTTTGGTTTTTTTTACTGTGGAGAATTTAAGACATATAAGAAAGTAGACAGAAACAACAGAAAGACAAATGACCAAATTTTAAAATGGGCAGAGGACTTGAACAGACATTTCTCCAAAGAAGATGTACAAACGGCCAAGAAGCACATGAGAAGATGCTCAACATCATTAGTCATCAGGGAAATGCAAATCACAACCACAATGAGATGCCACTTCACACCCACCACGATGGCTACAATAAAGAAAAAACATGTTAACGAGGATGTGGAGAAATTGGAGCCTTCCTACATTGCTGGTGGGAACGTAAGATGGTTCGGCTGCTGGGGAGGACAGCTGAGTGACGCGTCAAAGAGTTAAACATAGAATGACCGTATAACTGCAGCTGTGCTCCTAGGTATACGCTCCAGAAAACTGAAAACAGGTACTCTGACAAGGACACGCACAAGCACGCTCCTCACAGCACTATTCACAACAGCCCAAAAGTGGAAACAGCCCAAACGTTCGTCAACGGATGAACGGATAAACATGATGCGGTATATACACGCAAAGGACTAAAAAGAAATGCAGTACTACACGCTCTACACTACAGTGTGTATACGTAGCATGACACAAACTACGACATGGACGAACCTCAAAAACATGATGCTCAGTAAAAGAAGCCAGACAAAAAAGTCACAAATACTATGAGTCCATTTATAGGAGATATCAAGAATAGATAAGTCCACAATAGATAAGTGACAGGACACAGACAGATGGCTGCCAGGAGCTGGAAGGACGGAGAAATGGGGGGGAAACTGCTTAATGGTACAGGGTTTTAATTTGAAGCGATGGAAATGTTTTGGAACTAGACAGAGGTGGTGGTTGCACAATGCTGTGAATGTACTAAATGCCGCTGAACTGTTCACTTTAAGGTGCTTGATTTTATGTGAATTTCACCTCAATAAATTCTTTCTTTAAGTAAACAGAAGAGCATAATGAATCCTCTACGTGTCAGCTTTTCAGCTTGAACAGTCATCAATTCATGTCCAATCACTTTCATCTGTAATATATATACTATCCTGCTTCCTCCATTCAAATATTATTTTGAAGGAAATCGGGACATTATATAATTTCATTTGTAAATATTTCACTATCTCTCAAAAGCAAGTATGCCATTAAAAAATTACTACAATAGCGTTATCATACCTAAAAAAAATTTAACAATACCGGAAGGGAAATTTTAAGAGCTAGAATTTTCTGAATAGACGTACAGCATAGTTTCAGAATCTGAAAGCACAAAAAGTGATCAGTGAAAAAAACTGTTCTCCTGTCTTGTTTCGTTCTCTTTAATCTTGATCTCTCTGGCCCAGCCAAAATCACCGTAAATAGGCAGGTAGGTACTGTTTTAACTTATGTTAGAGCTTATCAGTGTTTATACATGCAACTACAAACGAGGGCTATCACTTGCCTCCTTTTTTCATACAAAAATAGCATGCAATTTACATCATTCTGCACACATTTTTTAAATTGAAGCATAGTTGATTTATAATATTATATTATTTTCAGGTGTACAGCATAGTGATTCAGCATTTTTGCAGATTATACTCCATTATAAGTTATTATAGGATAATAGCTATAATTCCCTGTGCTATACAAAATATCCTTGTTGCTTATCTATTTTATACATAGTAGTTTGTATCTGATAGACCCATACCTTTAATTTGTCTCTCCCTGCACTTTTTTTTCTAACATCTTTACTGGAGTATAATTGCTTTACATTGTTTTGTTAGTTGCTGCTGTATAAGAAAGTGAATCAGCTATACGTATACATATATCCCCATATCTCCTCCCTCTTGTGTCTCCCTCCCACCCTCCCTATCCCACCCCTCTAGGTGGTCACAAAGCACTGAGCTGATCTCCCTGTGTCATGTGGCTGCTTCCCACTAGCTGTCTATTTTACATTTGGTAGTGTATGTATGTCAATGCCACTCTCTCACTTCGTCTCAGCTTACCCTTCCCCCTCCCCATGTCCTCAAGTCCATTCTGTACGTCTGTGTCTTTATTCCTGTCCTGCCCCTAGGTTCTTCAGAACATTTTTTTTTTTAAAGATTCCATATATATGTGTTAGCATATGGTATTTGTTTTTCTCTTTCTGACCTACTTCATTCTGTATGACAGACTCTAGGTCCATCCACCTCACTACAAATAACTCAATTTCGTTTCTTTTTATGGCTGAGTAATATTCCATTGTATATATGTGCCACATCTTCTTTATCCATTCATCTGTCCACGGACACTTAGGTTGCTTCCATGTCCTGGCTATTGTAAGTAGCCTGCACTTACTTTTAACCTATGATATCTTGGGGAGCTATTCCCATGAATACATAGAAGGGCTTGGAATTCTTTTTACAACTGCATATGATTTCACTGTATAGATATACTGTCATTTACTTGATCAGTTCCTTATTACGGACATTTGGGTTACTTCTGACCCTTCACTATTACCAACAGGGCTGCAATGACTAATTGTAACATATGGATGTCACTTTGTATGTGTATAATGATATTTATGGGATAAACTCCCAGAAGTGGGACTGCTGGGTCATAGCATGAGCATCTGTCATTCTGATGGGTATCACCAAAGCTGTCCTCCATGGGGCTGTGACGGTTCACATCCCTTTAGCCTCCCAGGAGTCTTACTGCTCTGGGAGAAAACTTGCAAGGGGCGCCAGAAGCCTTGGAACAGGTATGTCTCGAGACGAGGTGATTCCACTTCCAGGAGTTATCACAGGGAGGGATTCATCAAGTTTTCAAAGATTAAGCTACAGGGCTTCCCTGGTGGCACAGTGGTTGAGAGTCCACCTGCCAATGCAGGGGACGCGGGTTCGTGCCCCGGTCCGGGAGGATCCCACATGCCGCGGAGCGGCTGGGCCCGTGATCCATGGCCTCTGGGCCTGCATGTCCAGAGCCTGTTCTCCGCAACAGGAGAGGCCGCAACAGTGAGAGGCCCATGTACCGCAAAAAAAAAAAAAAGATTAAGCTACAAAGATGGACATCTCTGTGTCATTCATAGTTTAAAAAAAACCTTGAAAATCAGAAAAGTGGCCTACAGGACACTGGTTGAATAATTCATGGTGTGCATGAAGGTTGGAATGCTAAAGAGTCATGAAAAAGTACAATTGAGAAGGTAAATTTCTAATTGTTAAGGGGAGAAAAGTAGGTCACAAAACAGTGCTTTCAGAATGCTCCCATTTTAAAACAAGAGAGTAACATGTACACTTTTAAATGTTCTCTCTCTCTGCCTCAATTTCCACACCTGTAAAATGAGGGCAGTAATAATCAGCTCACTGAGCTATTGTGAGGAATAAATGAGTTAAAATTTTTAAGGTGCTTAGTACGGTATCTGGTACAGAGGAAGCTTCAAGTCAGGGTTAGTTAAAATTAGTGTTATCATTATTATCATTATCACTATTAATTATATTCTAATTGCATAAGAGAAAGGTCTGGCAGACAATACAACAAAATTTTAACCGTCTCAGCAAGACTTGGAGTTACTGTTACTTTGAAAATTTTTGCTTTATTTTATTTTCTTCTGTCTCTCTCTCTCTTTTACAATGAACATGTGTTATTTCTGTAATATATATTATTTCGTGAAGTGCAAAAGAAGGGAGAAGAACGGAATTCTGAGGTAGTCTTGGAAATCTACTCAATGGAGCCCCAGAAAATGATGTGGAAAGAAAAGGCAGGAGGCTTTCTTGATCTGGCAACTCAGCCTTGGGCAGGGCCAGTCCTACACACTAGGAAGAAGGCAACTCCCTGTGACAGGCAATTGGAGGGAAGGGGAAGGCGCTCCCTGACCACATGCACAAGGTTTTTAGGGACTTTAACAATTAGAGTGATGACAGAAATGTGCAAATACAGCCAGTAGCCCATGAGGGTCTTAAGATGGGGGCGTGACTCACTGCCTGCTGTGCCCCTAGTCCCCATTCTGAGACAGGGCAGAAATTCAGTCAATGTTTCCTGAATGAACAAGGCTCTGCTGTCTGAGCTTGGGAACGTTCTTTCACCTCCCTGAGTCTCAGTTTCCTCCACCACCAAATGGGGATATTAGTGATCTTGCAGAGACTGTTGTGAGGATAAAAAGAAAAATCTGTACATAGAGTAGTAGCCCCTCGCTCAAATGAGGTACCAGGCAGGTACCTGGCATTTGTTGAGTAAATAAATGAAAAGAAGGAATGACACTGACAGGAGCTTATTCACACTAAAGTGTGAATGACTGACACCATTTTTTCCTAAAAAGCAGCTTGGTAGGGCATAAACGGAGAAGCTGGAAGAGATCTTGTATATAAGCCAGACTCCATGCTATGTGCCACGCTAGGCACTATGCATGCATTTATCCTGTGTACTTTCCATTTGACATGTACAGAAATTTAGTCCCTTGAGATCAAGTGACTTACCCACGGTCACACAGCAAGCAGACGGCACAGCCAGGATTTAAACCAACGCATGGCTCAAAAGTCCTTGCCGAAAAGCCCTGGATATCAACATGGACAGTGGCATGAGGAGGGAAGAGGGTCTGGGGGGCCCATCGGAGGCAAACTCCGCACTCTGCATCACGCCAAACCACCCCAAGGGCAGACTGAGCGTGTGCTCAGGGCACTAGGAAAGCAGCCCAGTTCCCTTCCATCTTCCCCCTTGCTGGAAAATAATTCTACTTTGATATTTCAAAGGAAAGCCTGGGGATGAATGCTCATGAAGCAAACCAAGACCTTATTCGTTTTCTCTACATTTAAGTTTAGTGTTGTTTTCTGTTTGCATGTCCTATGGGCAGGAAACGCCATAACACGTATGTCTTAGGACATTAGGACTTAATTCCCCTGGGGTCTTAGGGCCCCTCCAGACCTTACCCAGCTCCTGCTGTGCTATGCCAGGCCCCCAAGAGTCTGAGGGGGAGGGAAAATAGGGACCCCCCACCCCCTGCTTCCCTCGGGCTCCCAGGCTGCGTGCGGGTGCTCCCCAGGGCCGCGGCCTCAGCTCCCCTGACCCGCAGCTTCTCACCACCCAGCCTTTAGACAAGGCGTTCACTGCCCAGGCATGTTCCAAGCCACCGGCTCGAGTCCCAGCCAGTCCAGGCCTGTTGCAATGAGTCAGCCTTTCACTGGGGAAAAACGTGGTGACTGGCCTGCAAGTCACTTTTTCCAGCTTGGCCCTCGTCCTGAGCTAGGTTTAGGGAGGCCTTCCTTTTTCCCTTTGGGATTCTACTGCCTACGAGGTGTTCCCCAGGGGTCCTGGGAAGCCCGGGGGCTAATTCCTTTATGGGTCAGTAGTTCGAGTTGCTTCAATTGAGCCAGATGAAGGTCTCTCGACGTATCCACCTGGTCTCTCCACCCACACAAGGGAGAGTAGAGGCCACAAAGGTTAAAGCTGCATCTCCTACACAGGTGAGTGCAGGAGAGCCCCACGGGCAGGGCTGGACCCAACAACATCCACGCTGTCAGGCAGTGGTGGGAGAGCAACCCCGGGTACCTGGAGCTTGGGCCACACTTGGCCCCTTACCAACTAGAGTGCTTTTCTGCAAGATGATGCTCCCTCGGGCCCCTTGAATTTTAAAGCAAGCGCTGTTACCTTCTGCGAACCCGCCTCCCCCAAGCTCCATGCCAAGGGTCAGGTTTCAGAGCTGTTCACTTAACCAGCCTTTCTGACTCACCTCCAGCTTCCCCGAGGTTCCTGAGGCCTTCCCTGCAAAGCTATGCTGAGTGGATTCTCCCAGGATGGTGGGGTAGGAGGGAGAGGCCATGACCATTAGTCAAGAGGTGAGGGCAGGGTTTTGGCCCTTGGTGGATTCTGGAGCAAATTCTTTCTCTCCAGAGGAAATACTAATCTCTCTGACTCTGAGGGCCTTGCTTAGAAACTTCTCTTTGCCTTTGTGATTAGTGAAGCTTAACCTCTCTATCGTTCATTCATTCAGGCCATGGGCGTTTACTGATACCCTTTACTGACAGTCAGGTTCTGGGCTTTGGGGCTGCAGTGGTGCACAGCACAGTCATGCTCCTGCCCCCACGAAGAGGAGCATCTGAGGGAGACACAAGTACTGACCAGATCACAACACAAGCAGATACCAGTCATCCACAACAAATAGGAAGGAAGAATACACGAGGGCAGACAGCAGGGCCGGGTGAGGTCTGCGGTGTTCAGAGAAGGCTCGCCTGAGATGGGACGGATAAGGAGGATGTCTTGTTGTGTGGGAAGGGGGTGAAAAATGGTGTTTGTTATGGGTTATACTGTGTCCCCCCCAAAGAGAGGTTCGGGTTCTAACATCCCATCACCTCAGAATGTGACCTAATTTGGAAACAGGGGTCTTCACAGAAGTAATCAAGTTAACATGAGGTCATGAGGGTGGGCCCTCATCCGATGTGACTGATGTCCTTATCAAAAGGGGACATTTGGACATGGAGACAGATATGACACAGGGAGGATGCCATGTGAAGATAACGGCAGAGATCAGAGGGAGGAATCTACAGGCCAAGGAATAAAAGATGGCCAGCAAGTCACCCGAAGCTGGGGGAGAGGACTGGAACAGAAGGGACCAACCCTGCTGACACCTTGATCTCAGACTTCCAGCATCCAGAACTAGAGACCATACATTTCTGTTGTCTAAGTCACCCAGTTTGTGGTCCTTTGTTACAGCAGCCCTAGCAAGGTGTGTTCCAGGCAGAGGAAATTCCAAGTGCAAAAGCTCTGAAGGTAGGGGGTGGTGAGGCAGATTTGAGAAAGAAGTTACCCCTGGCTGGAATGCAGAGTCAGAAATTCCTTTATCTCTAATGAGAGGGAAGTGGATCAGTGTGGGTGCCTCTGGCGACGATAGGGATAGCAATAAAAATAATAACCACCTTGAAGATCTATCGAGTGTATGAGATAAGCCTGGAGAGGGAGGAAGTGACTGAGCTTGTAAGAATGAGGATTGGAGCCTTTAACCCTAAGAGAGAGAGAAAGCTATCAGAAATCGCAGGGCAGGTGACCTGGCATCTACTTTGAGCTGTGTTACCTTGGGCAAATTGCTTTCTGTCTCTGTGCCTTAGTTCTGTGACCTCTTATCTGGGACATTCCATGACCATGTGATTAGCAGTGTGCTTAAGGTTGCCATCCTATGTGTGAGAGGGAAGAGAGAAAAAGGAGTATCCAATATCATTTTTGTTCTTGTGGAGCTTATAATCTACTGGGGGAAATGACATGCATTCAGGTCAGGGCACAGTCAAAGTGCTAAGTGTGGTAAGAGGACAGCCTCAGACATTCTCAGGGGCTGAAGTGGAGGCTCCCCGACTGGGGTCCTGATAGCTGGGTAGGCCCCTAGTGTCTGTGTCTGTGCTGTGCAACTCCGTCTCCCCTTGCTGCCCTCCACCCCCTATAGCTGATTGATCCCGGGAAGAAACACATGACCCAAGGTGAGCCAATCAGAATCTTTCCATGAGATTTTTTTTTTTTTTCATTTTTGGTTTGGATCTAGGGAAGAAAATTCAGTTTCTCTCTAAGGAAACAGGATGTTCTTGATGGCCATGTTTCCTGCCACATAGAGGGAGCTGGTTTGAGGGAACAGAGCTGACAGGCAGAGAGAGAGAAGAGATAAGATGGTAGAGACAGCCAGCAAGAGAACACATGAGTGAACCCCTTAGCTGTCCTGAGGCCTTGCCTGCACTTCTGCTTTTCCTGTGCACACATCAGTTACCCCCAGAGTCATCACCCCACGTTTCTATTTTTGCCTAAGCTGTTGGAGAGGAGCTTCTGCGGCTTACAATCGTGATAGTTCTGACTCTCACTGGGTCTGCTGTGTGAACTGTTTGTTAATGAAGTGACAGAGACCCTGCACTTGGCCCTAGTGTGTGTTATCCTGTCAGGGACCAAGAAGCTGGCCCTGCCCTCCTAGGAAACTCTCACTGGGGCTGTGAGAGGCTGCCCTCACTGTTATCCTATGCAAGGCATCTGGGGCTCCGGGATGCCTCCATGAGCTTTGCCTCATTTGTTTTTGCTCTGCAAACCCTAAAAGGCAGAAGTTACCACCCACTTCCCATCTTACTGTTGAGGAAACTGAGCCTCAGGGGAGGAGAAATAACTTTGTATGTGAGTGGTAGAGCTCTTTGTAAACCCTCTGGTCCTTAAGACAGTGCACACAAGTCAAAAGTAACCCTGGGCAGTTCCAGCTCTGATCAGAGAAGGAATAATTGTCCTTCTTTCATGAATTTATCGGTAAACATTTTCCTGCCGATAAAGAAGAGAAATTACCAAAGGTTGGTGTGGAGTCTAAAGTGAGAGTTCAGGAAGGCAGGCATTATCTTTTATCTCCACGAGCCCAGTAATAGTTATACACACAGCATTGCGAGATGCTTAATAAATGTTTGCTGAAAAAGGATAAGAACGATATCTTATTTATTGAGTACTTACTATGTGCCAGGCACTGTTCTGAATGCTTTGTAGGTAGTCATTTAGCTAACCATCACCCAGCCTGATGAGGTCGGTACTATTATGCCCACTTTAGAGATGAGAAGACTGAGGCAGAGAGAAAAAGTGGGTAACTTGCTGAACTCACACAGGTAGTAACTGTCAGAGCGACCTCCAGCTACCCGGTTCCCACGTGCACTCTTAACCATTGGACTATACTGCCTGTTTCTGAATGAATGAACAAAAGCACACAAGCTAGTTACAGACACACACATATACATGTGTTTAAGGAGAGCTTGCAGTGGAGCAGAGCAGAAGGGGACGAGAGCCATGTAGTAGTGAGGCTGGGAGAAATTTAAGCTCCACAAAATTCTCCAAATAAGTGGGTTGTGAATGAGCCTTAAAGATGGGTAGGACTTTTGAACGTCAAAAGAAAGATATGGACACTTCGGCCTGGAACCTCCTTCTTCTCAAACTCGCATAATAATTGTTTTCAGGACTTGAGAGCTTTCTCTGTGCCCAGCACCCTACCTACTTCATCTTCTGCATCTTCCCACCCCCTTGGTGCCAGAGGCCTCCCTATTCACTCTTCTGAACTGCTCCCTCACCCTTGCCGTCCAGAGGAAGGTCAGCCTCATTGGTCATTCTTTTCGAAGCCACAGAATCTTCCCTTGATCATGACTGAAGTTGCTAAACCAAAAATTGACCTACACTTATGGCGTCTACAGGCCCAAAGAATTAAGACCAGAAAGACCGAGAACTCTGGCCTGTGAGTGGGCCAAGACCCAGACTTGGACTGGATCCATCGATGAGGGGTGAAGGGCTTCCGTGGGGATGGCAGAGCCCGGGGTGGTCACTTTATCTGCAGCTGTCTTTGCTGGAGGACTAGATTTCACTCCCTATCTCTGCTGGAGATCTCTCGAGCACCCATTGCACCCTGGTGCGGAACGGCCTGCTTGTGAGCTTTGAGGCCCAGCCAACCACGAGACAAGAAAAGACACAGCCCAACTTCAAAGGGCTGCAGAAGACCAGGGCAGTCGAGCAGAGCCTGGTGACCCCACGGTGAATCTGGCTGCGTCAGGATCAAGCCAGCGTAAGGCAGGATGGGGCCCTGCCCCGCGGGCTTGAGGAGCACCTAAAATGTCAATGGAGATTGATAGGAATTTATTTTCCATGCAGCCTCATCTTTCAGGAGAACAACCTCTGGGGTCTGTGGGAGGAGTCCAAGGGTTAAAAGTCCTTTTGGAGAAAAACAACCCTTAAAAAGTGCACCCTCAAAACAGACTCATGCGCTTAGCTGTGCACCTGAAACTATCACAACATTGTTAATTGGCTATACTCCAATATAAAATAAAAAGTTAAAAAAAACCAGGCCCATAGATGCAGAGAACAAACAGGTGGTTGCCAGAAGGGAGGGGTTCAGGGGTGGGGGAAATAGGTGAAGGGGATTAAATGATAAAAACCTCCAGTTATATAATGAATAAGTCATGGGGATATAATATACAGCATAAGAAATATGGTCAATCATATTGTAATAACTTTGTATGAGGACAGATGGTTACTAGACCCCTCGTGGTGATCATTTCATGAAGTATGCAAATATCAAATCATTATGTAAAATACCTGAAACTAACAAGCTATTGTACGTCAACTACATTTCAATTTTTAAAAACTGTTTTAAATATTTTTTAAAAATGGCACCCTCACTCTTAGACACGCGAGAACTTTATAACTTTGCAGCATTTTCTTTGCTCCTTAAGCTATGCTCAGAACTTTATTGGCACAACCTCACTTAATCCTCAGGACACCTGGATGTAGAGACGATGACACTCCTTAGTGTAAGCAATGGGGAAACTGAGGTTCACAGGCATCTTCCAGGTCATATAGCTAGTGAGTGGCAGAGCCAGGAGTCAAACTCAGCTGTGACTTCAAATTCCTTGCTCTTAACCCCGGTGCCACACATTCACCGAAACCTGGATATTTCACTCTCACCTGTTCACCCAGCAAATATTTCTTAAGCACCTACTACGCGACAGGCACTGTTTTAGATGCTGCGGACACAGCAGTGTGGAAGTGAAACAGACAAAATCCCCTGCCCTCATTAGCATACAATACATCAACAAAATCAAAACAGCATTAAAAGGCAGAGACTTGTCTCCATTTTACTGATAAGGCAACAGAGTCAGGTGTTCCTCATGGTCTGTTTATTCCCCAAATCCATTCTGTCGTGTTCTGTTGTTTGACAAATAGTCCTTGAAAACTTACTAGGGGTCAGGTGCTGTTCTAGGCATGGGGGCCCTCGGGGTAAACCAAACGGATGTGGCCCCTGCCCTCGTGGAAGTGACATTCTGGTCTGATTTCTCTTTCTGTCTTTCTAAGCTGTAGCTGCTGCTCAGGGAACACGAGCTGTGCTGACTTACGCCCCTAGGAAGCTGAGGCAGAAGTTATGGGAAATAACCAAATCAGCACAAGTGTTGGGGATCACAGATGCCCTTTGCCCTCTCCCCTCCCCATGGTGACCCCTGACCCACAGTGTGTTAGAAGGAGCTCGAGGACAGAAGTTAGTAGCTGTGAGTCTTAACTAGCTGTGTGACTGAGCTAGTCATTTAAGCTCTCCCAGCTTCACCTTCCTCATCGCAAAATGAACATAGAAGCACCTGACTTGTTGGCAGATTTGCAAGATGATGATGAATTCAAATGAAATTATGGCTGTATGAGAACTTGCTGGATTTATCTCCTAAGTCCTATATTCTAATTTAACGTCTTTCGGTTCTTCACTTCCTATAACCACAATGCTTCAGAAAGGAGCTCAGAAACTCATTCACATGAAGGTATAAATAACAGATGAGCTTTTAAGTCCTGCCCCTCCCAGGCCTAGAGGCTTTCTCATAAGGAAAAACTTCTGATTCTGGCAAAAATGGAGTAACAGGAGCCGGATTGACTCTCCTACCTGAAACAAAAAGTACCCTAACTGTGTCCTAGACAAAACTTGATAATATTTATAAGCGTGAAAAAATACCCAGTGCCCAAGAAGGGAAAATTCCCCAAGTCTGCCATCCAATCCAAAGAAGGCCCCGTTGGCAATATCCTGGACTAGAATATAAGCTCCCTGAGGGCAGGCATTTCTGTCTGCTTTATTCTCTGCTGTACCCCCAGTTCCTAGAAGAGTACCCGACGCATAGCAGGTACTCAGTAACTACTTGCTGAGGAATGAATGAATGACAGAGCATGTCACACACCAGTGAGGAGAGTGGGGAGTCTGGGCAGAGCCCCAGAAATCACCCAGGGCTTCAGGTCTGCCAGACTGATCAGGTCCTCAAATCAGCCTAAGCGTGGGAGACAAGACCCTCCAAACAGTGACAGCCTCGAGGGGAGGGCACCCCTAGGACAAACACTGTCATCACGGAGGGAGGAAAAGGAAAGCTTGTACTGAGCGATAACCATCGCTGTGAACCACTGCTCCCCGCAGCGCCCCCTCCCTTCAGCCCGGCCTGTTTCCTGGAAGGTGAGACCCTGTTTTCTACATCCTGAACATGGAGAGGTTTCATCACTGGCTGAAGGCAAGGCAATGAAGGTTGGATGTCAAGGACCCGGTGATAAATCATGTCAGAGTTGGGGTCAGGGGGAGGCGGGCAGCTGTCGACGCTACCCCCATCGTTGGAAGGGATCTGCTCATCCATTTGTTAATCCCCTCAATATGGGTCACTTTGGGTGGGATCACTCCTCGTGGCTGCGTGGAGTCTCCGGAAACAAAAACAAAAATGGTGGTGACTAAAAGAGTTACAAAAAGCCACCATTTCCTGAGTGATGACTTCGAAAGGCAGTGTGCTGGAGGGGCTAGGAGCGTGGCCCTGAGACAGTCCGCTTGAGCTCCCCTTCTCAGCTCTACTCCTTACCAGCAGTGTGACGCTGGACCAGTTACCCATCCTCTCTGACCTCCATTTCCTTGTCTCTAAAATAGGCCGTTGCAATGAGTTAACACATCTAAAGCGCTTAGAACTCTGTGGCTATTTCCTTGCCTGATGTGCTGTTAAACACTTTCCAGCCTTAGGCTGGAGGGGAAATGGTACTGTGGTTAAGAGCTCTGAGTTGTAACTTGGGCACCCCCTTTTCACTGGGTGACCTTGGGCAAATAACTTACCCTCTCTGATCCAAGTAATGCAAAGTAAACTCCATGGAGGTGGGGAATTCTGTTTTGTTCACTCCTCTCTCTCCAGGGCCTTTAAGCCATGCCTGGCTCCATAAATATCTCTTGAATGTATAAATGAATACATAACAGTCAGAACTAGCTACATAATTTGCAGGGCCCAGTGCAAAATGAAAATGCAGGGTTCCTTGTCAAAAAATTGTTAAAAATTTCAAGACAGCAATGGCTGAGTTTAAAACCCACTGTAGGGCCCTTGGAAGCGTGTCGTGGCCCTGCATGACCGCACGGGCCGTGTGCCCACAGAGCCGGCTCCCATAACAATCCCTACCCCATGTCGTGCACATGACAATAAGGTAAACACCGCACGCAGAGCAATGAGCACAAGCTTGGCCCAGAGCAGGCTCTCCGTGTTTGCTAATAGCACTCTCATCAGATTTAATGTCCTCCCACAGCCCTAGAGAGCAGACAGGTGTGAGCCCATTTCACAGGTGAGGGAAGTGAGGCTCAGGGGGGCAACGAAATGACTCCTTCACTGTCCCACTGGCTCTGATGGTAGGATTTGAACCCAGGTGGGGCCGATGCCAACTCGATGGTGAGGGAACAGCAAGTGCAGGAAGGCAGAAGGCCCAGCGGTCTGGGGGCAGCCGGCAAGGCAGGGTCCTGGGTTGGAACAGCGGCTCCTTCCTTAGGGCTGATTGTCCGATGCCCCCCAGATTTGTTCCTGTTGTTCAATGGGGAACCCACAGCCCCGACAGGCTCCAAAGCTGGGAAACGGGGAGTGGCTCTGCCTGTCCTATGACACACCATGAGCAGAGGTGGGGTCCCAGCCAGCCTCCCCTCTCCCCCTCCTCCAAGCCTAGCTCAGAGTCAAGGCTGAGGCCTGGGCTAATGGGGCAGAGCCCAGGCTGGCCACGGAGGCTTGGATTTATGGGTTAAAATCCATCCTCTGCCCCTGACAGCCCCCGATGCCTCCATCCCTTCCCTGGGGTCTGGAAGGGCGCCGTGACCCAGGCCCACCTGCTTTCCCACCTCCCCTCCTCCCACGTTCCCCCCTGTTCACATGAGTCCCTCCCCGGAGCTCCCGTTAACCCACCAGGCCTTTCCCACCCCAGGGCCTTTGCTCTCACTGTTGGTCCTGCTGAGATCAACCTTCCCTGGGCTCTTTCTCACCCATCCAAAGCTAGCTCAAATGTCACCTGTGAAGAAAACCTTCCCCCAGCATCCTTTCTAAAACACCACTATAGGGAATTTCCCATCAGTCCAGTGGTTAGAACTCGGCGCTTTCACTGTGGGAACCCAAGTTCGATCCCTGGTTGCAGAACTAAGATCCAGCGAGCCGTGCAGCGCGGCCAAAATCAACAACAAAAAAGCACAACTAGGGGCTTCCCTGGTGGCGCAGTGGTTGGGAGTCCGCCTGCCGACGCAGGGGACACGGGTTCGTGCCCCGGTCCGGGAAGATCCCACATGCCGCAGAGCGGCTGGGCCCGTGAGCCGTGGCCGCTGAGCCTGCGCGTCCGGAGCCTGTGCTCCGCAACGGGAGAGGCCACAGCAGTGAGAGGCCCGCGTACCGCAAAACAGAAAACAAAACAAAAAAACCCACGACTATACCCCCACTGACGGTCCACCTCCTCGCGCTGCGTGCTCCTGATACCAATCTGCAGGTACATTCCTTGTTGACGGGCTTATTTGCTCATGGCTGGAATCCTCCATTAGAATATATACGCGTACACTTGAGGCAGGGACTGTACTCTGGGCTCCCTCTGCCTCACCCAGGACAGTGGGCACAATATGGTGGGGACTCAGTAAGTAACTGATGAGTCAGTGGATGAATGAGTAGGTGTACAACACTGTGCTCAGTTTCCCCATCTGTAAAACGGGATTAATACCTGCTCCTCAAGGAGGATGTGTGGATTAAAATAAAGTTGCCATTGGTGGGGAGGGATAGATTGGGAGTGTGGGACTGACATGTACACTGCTCTATTTAAAATAGAGGGGCTGGACCCTGGGGCTTGAGATGTTCCCCAAGAGGCTCCATGAAGATCCAACGCAGGGAGACAGTCCTGGGGGCTGGAAGCAGAGGCCACTTGGGGAAGGAAAACTGGCCGGAAATTCTCTGAGGGGTTCCTCGTTTTGGGATTTCGCTGTTCTCTCCTGACCATCCCATGCCACTCCACCCCCATGCAGCCCCGCCCTTCCCAACCACACACCAAGAATAAACCTCATACCCCGCGAGCCTCACTGTCACAGTTTCCTGCCGCTACGGTCACGGTCACGGGCTGCCTGGGCGGGCTCTGAGGGATTTTCCAGCTCAGACAAATGCTTAGTGGGATCTGAAGCAATGTGACATAAGAGGGGCTGTGATGCAGACCCAGAAGCAGGAAAACCCCGAGCGGGCAGCGGCTGGGAACTGGAATGGGGCCCTCAGAGGGCACCTGGGCTGGAGGCGCTGGGAAGAGGAACCAGGCCTTCTCTCTGACCTTGCCCAGCGCCCTAAGAGCAGCCGTCTGCAGCCTGCTGACAGCAAAGTCTTTCCTGGCCATTGGCCCAGAACAAGAAATCAACTTTTTGTCTGAAAAGCCTATGGCCGGTAGGTTCTCGTGAGTTATCTATTTCACATATAATAGTGTATATACGTCCATCCCAATCTCCCAATCATCCCACCCACCCCCATAACCGATCCACTTTGTGGACAGCAGAAACTAACACAACACTGGAAAGCAGCTATACTCCAAAAAAAAAAAAAAATTTAAAAATGAAAAATTTTAAAAAAGAGTCTAAAGCCAGGCTGGACCCAAATGGATTCCAGTTTAGAGACCTGCTCAGACCTTGAGGAAGTTCTCTTGTCTCTGCCTGCTCTTCCCCTTCACACCGTCACCCAGGACTCTGTTGTCCTGAGCTAACCCCCGGGCCACCTCACTGATACCCATCACGGTTAGATACCATCCCTAGAGGGCGATCCCTCCCTTGGTCTTTCTCTTCTAATCTCTACTCCTGATATCTATCTTTTTCTTCCCAACCTGTCAAGGGACCTGGTTCCTGGTCCTGCTCTGGCTCTAACTTAACTCAGTGACATTGAACCATTTCCAGCCCTTCTCTGAGCCTTGGTGGCCCGTCTGTAAAATGAGGCCCCAGATGATCCCTTTCAACACTGACATTCTAAGATTCAAGGTTTAGAGACTCAACCTCAAGGATCCTTACCAGAAGGTATGCCGCCGCCTTGCTCCCCACCTTCACCCTGCCCCAAGAACTTGACAGAGTCACACACAGCATGACCTGCCTGTTAAGGATTTAGAAAGGTCCCTGTCCACCTTCCTAGTTGTGTGACCCTGGCCTAGTCTCTGTCGAATGGACAGAGGAGAAGATATTTGGAGGACTAAAGAGGCAAAGTGCCTGACACAGTGCCTCCTAACACCTAACAGGTGTGTGTGAACAGGAAGCCACTACGACTTTAGAAGAAGAGAATAACACGACAGAAAGTCAAAGGAAGAAAAAAAAATGGCCAAAGAAAAATCTACTTAGCAAACATTTGGAGCATCTCCTACCTGCACTGGAGCTGCAAACATGAATGTGGAGCTCAAGAACTCAGAAGTCAAGGTGTTTACAGTGGACTAGGCAGACTTGTCAACAAATGTTCTACAGTCTTCTGATTTCTCTGTTCCCCAATATCCATGGCTGTTATGTACAGTTGTACAGGTTGTTCACTGCACAAGGGTACTGGCTCAGAGTTAGTAGGCACTGAAAAGCAGGCCAGGCTCCATTCTGTAAGCATGGGTCTACAGAACTATGTCTTCCTTGGGCGTGGAGTGCTTTCTCCTAATTCTCACAAATGTGTCCTGCTCTGATCCACTCAGCCCCACAGTAACCAAAATGATCATCTTAGGTTCAAAAGGATAACATCACCTCCCCCGCCCAAACACACACTCTCATGAGTACTCCATCATCCTTAACTTGGCCTTCAAGTTCCTTCCTAATCTGCCACCACCTCCT
This sequence comes from Globicephala melas, assembly GCF_963455315.2. Classification (NCBI taxonomy): domain Eukaryota; kingdom Metazoa; phylum Chordata; class Mammalia; order Artiodactyla; family Delphinidae; genus Globicephala; species Globicephala melas. Next base: position 11,281,840 of record NC_083324.2, on the reverse strand, counting down.
TCCCCCTTGTACTCCACACTACACAGACCACACACCGTTCCTCCACTTCCTTCAACAAGCCGTGCCTCCCTGCCCTTTATTCCCTCTGTCTGGAACAGCCCCTTTTCCCTGTTTGGACATCGAATACCTCCACTCTCCAGATCTCAGTTTAGACATTATTCTCTCAAAAAAGCCCACACCCTAACAGACCAGGTTCTCCTTTATATGCCCTCACAGCTCCTAGGCTTCTCCAAAACACTTGTCAGAATTGTAATTAAATAATTAGTAGTATTCATAGTGGATGATTGCCTTTCTCCCCTATGAAATTAGAAGCTCCTGGAGCGTGGGGACCATGTTTCTTATTGCTGTACATGCTATCTATCTACTGACTCTATGCTGTAACCCCAGTACATATGGTTGGTGTTTAATAAATAATTATTGAATAAATGAATGTTGTTCAATATAATGAAGGCCAGTGGAGAGCTGATTCCACTTGTCTGAGGAAGGAGCAGGTGCAGACAGGAAAGGCTGTCGATAGGGGGGTCTCCTTGTTTCTAGGGGGCCTGGAAGGACAAGTGGAGCTCCCAGGGCACAGTGGGAAAAGGCACGAGGACTGAGCACGGGGCCCCCGGCAGCCTGCAGAGAGGGGTCACTTCTGGACCCGTGACCAACACACAGACATCAGAGGTCCCATCTTTTCCAATTTTCCGGGTGTCACAGAGCACAGGCAGCCACTGTGCCTTTGCTGGTAACATTTATAAGAGATTCCTCAGATCTCCTGACTGGCTGAACATGAACCACTTATGGTTCCAAATTCCATCATAAAACCGCAGTGTGGTTGCAGGAACCCTGACATGCTGTCTTCACGTGGCTGCCAATCTGTGGGCAGACTGTTCTCTCGGAGGCAAAGAGGGCCCTCGTGGTCCGGGGAGAGCAGACCCAGGAGGCCGTAATGAATGCCTTCTCAAGGCAACCTTAAAATGCTTTCAGCTGTGGGGCGGGCGACACGCCCCCCTCTCCCCCCGCCCCCATGGCACACAGCTTGTCCCAGTAGTGAATGTATCCCCAATTCACTACTTTACACATGTTAAATTTAAACGACATTTTTACATGATCATGGACATTTTCAAACCTCTTCACAGTGGGAGAGAACAGTCTAGAGAATCTCAACCCAATACCCCAGCTTCAAGAACGATCAGTTCATGGACAGTTTTGCTTGATTTATATCCCTCCCCAAACTGGATTCGTTTAAATCAAATTCCAGATGACACAGCCTGTTATCTGTAAATGCTTCCATTGGTTACCGCCTTGCTCCCTTGGTTAACGCAAGTCACTAGAGGGGGAAAATGTTTTTAATAAAAAAGAAAGAAAATGACGCATAATCCAGTCACTTGGTGTTGATGTAAATGGAACGGCTCTGTCTGAAGGAATCACCCAGGTTGGGTCTGAATCTCTGCTTTTGCGTGACCCTGGGCAAGGTGCCTCTCTGAGCCTCAGCTTCCGTGGGTGTAAAATGGGTATGGTAAGTGTGGGTTTGCCTCACTGAGGGTTGCTGCATAGGGAGAGACGTGGTTACTGTTGGCTGGTGCCTGGCCCATGGAAGGTGCTCGTTCCAAGCTGGGACAGTAATCCCTGCTGGAGGATCCTGCCTGGTCCAAGACCTGCGATGAGCCTGGCATTGGAGCTCTGCAGAAGGCACAGCTGCTTCACCCACAGAATCAGAGCAGAATTGCTCAGGAAGGGAGGCTGCCCTATGTGGGAGGGAACACTTCTGCTTGCCTGTGGGAGTGTGGAATCTCAGATCCCTGGGCCATCTTAAATTGCTTCCAGAGGCTGACCTCAGGGCTGGGTTGTTGGCTAATCCACACCACTTGATCAGGTGACCTTCACCTTAGCATTCCACACCCTTTGCTCTGGAGGGAAGGGAAGAGGAAGGATGGAAGGGAAGACGGGGCCTGAACACCTCTGCTTTAGGAATGGGAAAACAGGCCTGGCTGGTGAACCACTAGGACCCAAGAGCTAGTAATGGCAGAGCTAGGGCCCGAGGCCTCGTTTGAACCTCAGTTTTCTCATCTGTAAAATGGGGAGGCTGAACGTGTAGAGAATGACAGCTCTCATCAGAGGCTGAAGGTACCCCGGGCAGAAGGCCAACCCCTGGGTGCTGGTTGGAAAGTCAAAAAGCTGCTGAGTTGTTTATTGTCTTGGGATGAGGGCAGTTTCTAAGAATCGGGGCCATGAGTTTTCTCCCAGGAGAGTTTTGAAAGCAAATCTTGCAGGGACCCCTCTCCTTAGAGACAGGAGGTCACAGCTGAGGTATCTAGCCAGATGCGAACAACTTCCCTCTCTGTTCTTGTCACACTATCCTCCCACCACCTCCACCCTCTCACCGACCTGGACTTGACCTTGCCCTAGACGGTCCTTCTGACAGGATTCGGGGCCACTTGCCTCTCCTCACCTCAGCTGCTTCCTTCTCCTCTTTCTTACCCTGGTGGGTTCGTGTTTCACTTCTCCCCGGGGACAGCGGGTGGAGGCAGAGCTGGCCATACGTCACCTTATTTCTGGCAGCTGTGGTGGGCCTCGGGGACAGGGGCGTCTACTTAGGGTTCCACCGTCAGGCCCGCCTCCCCACCTGGCCGGCTCTGGTTTCCTCTTTTGCACCCTGGGGGGAGTCGTGTCTGCTTCACGGGGTTGGGGGGTGGAAACTAGTGATCATGGTTTACACATGTTGGAACATCTACTCTGTGCCAGGGTCAGTCTGGGATGGATCTCCTTGAAATCTCACGACGACGCAATTTTACACACAGGAAAACAAGCTCAGAGAGACCAAGTGACTTGCCCGGGATCACACAGGAAGCGAGGGGTGGAAGCAGGATTTGAACCCAGGTATTGGGCCTCCAGAACATGAGGCCTCAACCACATAACCACACCGTCTTCCTAAAAAGTAGCATCTGTACAACGCACCTGGAACTACCTACCACAGAAGCTGCAGACTTTCCGAACATGAAAGCGTCTCGTCCATCGCACCTCCCCCCATATCTGAGAGACACCTACAGAGTGGATGCCCCCAGCACCCCACTCCCGTGCCGCTATCTTATTTCACAGCAGGAGGGGGACGATGCCCCTAGTCTGTACTTTTATTGGCTGTATCCCATTATACTGATGATGGAAGTGGCACCTCAGGGAGGCTAAGGGACTTGGGCAGAGTCCCACGGCTAGTCAGGGGCAGCAGGAAGATTTCAATGCATGCTAAGTCATTCAGTTGTTGAGCACCTCCTGTATACCAACCTTCATGTCAAGCGCTGGGTACGCAGTGGGGTCCACAACAGGACTCCTGCCCTCTCAGGGCTTACGACCGAAGGGAGGTGAGTTATAAACTGTTTGGTGACAGTCCTTTACAGCTAGGCTGATCGTGCCCTGCAAGCCTGTCTCCCTTGCACTGCTGACCTTGAAATCGCAAACACTCAGAAGATGGCCAGATCGAATGGAAGCAGCAGAGCCACAGGGCTCTGGAGCTGGACCCCGTGGCCGTGGGTCATCTGGAGGGAATCTGCATGGCCTGCCAGGCCCCTGCGGCCTTGTGGCTCCTGATAACACCCAGCAGCTGCTGCCAGGCGTGTGGGCAAGAGGCTCCCCCCCGCCCCGGGGCTGGCAAGGGCCTGGCTGGGCCCCTGACTCACCGCCACCAGACGAGCTCTGTCTGAACACTTCCCCTCCTGTGGCTGGAACACCCACTTGGAAACCAAGGTGAAAAGTAGGGGGGGCCCAGGCTGGGATTTGAGCCTGGCATCTGCATCTCTGTGGTCTCTCTTTCTCAGGGTCTCCTCTCCTTCTCCCTTCCCCAGTGAGGGCACGTTCTTTTGAGCACAGCCAACCAGGTGGCTGCCTCAGCCTGAAGCTGCTGAGGTCTCGCCGTGAATTTTTAAAAATCTGCCACCTCTTGCCTTCTTGGTCTCTCCCTCAGCAGCTCCTCCTCGGGCCTCTGGGGGCCCCTGTTCCGTTTCCCTTCTCCTGTCTCTCCCCCTCTGCTGTGCCTGCCCTGTAATTCTTCACTCACTTTGCTGGGGAGCAGAATCCCTTTCTCCCACCCTCTTACTTTTCTCCTCTTTTTTTTAAGAAACAGTTGCCTTTTTCCTGGACTTCAAAAGGATATTCCCAGACTATCTCTCCCTTCAAAAAAACATTCGTTTCGTGTGCTGTGATCATATATACTGGAGGAATCGTATACTCATGGGGAAAGGAGTATCAAGAATTATAAAAGTCAAGTACAGAGGCCGTGGGCAAGGCTCCAAGGATAGGTCAGGTCTCATCAAGCACCCGAGGACACATACAAGGGAGAAGCCCTGTGTTTGCAGGGAGTGTGGGCGAGACTTCAGTTATAAGTCATGTCTCATCAGACACCCGAGTGACAGATGTGCCCTAGTTAGCCTCCTCTTGCCAAATGCAAAGACGCACCATTAACCCTACGTACTGTCCATCTTCTGTAAAGGAAGGCTGAGCCCAGAGCAGCTTCTCTTTTGCAGGCATGTCCACTGATTTAGCCAACACATAGGCTTCTAGACTCAGACCGCCTGGGTTCCCCCTTCCCACCTGTACGGTTGAGACAGCTTACTAACATATCCTGCCTCAGTGTCCCCACCTCATAGGGCTCTCGGGAGGACTGGATGAGTGAACGTGTTAAACAACGGCTCCAGATATGCTAGTTGTTGTTCTTGGCACTCACTGAGCGTTCATTTGGCAGGAACTGTGTGCTGTGAAACGCAAAGGTGCCCAGGATCCGTGCCCTAGAGTTAGGGGGAGTGCACGGCTCGTTTCCCCTGGGCTGTCTGGCTCATCTGTGGTTATAAACAACACCCCTCCTTCACTCCCCAGGGTTTCCTGATTTAGGTCATAGGCTTGTATCACCTCCTTATTTCCGGAGCAGAGGCTGAGAGTGGATCGAGGTGGGTGGCTCGAGCCTGCAGGACACTCCGAGCAGGTGCCTGCCTGAAGGCGACACTCCTGCAGGTGCAGGCGATGCCCGTGGCCGTGTTAGCAGAGTTTCTGATTGTCCAATGGCAATCCCGGTTTTTATGTGAAATCATCGTATTTTTTAAAGGGGCTTTTTTCATAGGCTTAATTTTTTAGAGAATCATCCTATTTCCAAAGTTCAGCATCCTATGAAAATGTTTCCAAACTCCCCTCTAGTCCAGCTAAGGCACACCTGTGTTTTGGGCCAGCAGGTGATCCATTTCCAACCTTTCGACTAGAGGAAATGCCATTCTATTGAGGGGAGCAGGCCAAGTAAACAGGAGTTACCACACAGGCGACAGGGTGGTGACAGAGGTGAGTCGGGTGACTCAGAAGCCCGAAGAGGGGCAGCTACCTCAGCTGGCAGGTGGGAAATCAGGGAAGGCTCCCTGAAGAGGGTGACAGCTCAGCTGATTCCAGAGACACGAGTGAGAACACGTTCCAGACATGATAAAAACAACGGCAGGGACCTTTTTCCTCGTGGCTTTCTAGGTTTGGGGCACCGTTGTTAACAACTCAACAAGCACCAGCTCATTCAATGGGCACAGTGACCGTAAATCAGGTACCACTGTTATGCTCATTGGCCAGAAGAGGCGACGGAGGCACAGAGAGGGTAAGCAACTTGTCCAAGGGCACACAGCCAGCCTGTGCCGTGGGATCCACCGGTCATGCTTTTAAGCCCGACTCTAGAACACTCCGCGGAAGGGCAGAACAGCGGGTCACAAGACCGGAACGCAAGAGAGAGACCAAGGCACACTAACAAAACTGAAGGCAGGTCACCAAGGCTGAAGCTTGGAGGCAGGAAGGTGACAGAAGTAAAGCCGGGCTGGGCTAAGGAGTTTGGGCTTTTTCTTGCAGACTAGAGGGAGACACTGAACGATCTGGAGACCAACACAACTCCTACTCCTCTTTCCCCTCCCCCCGTTTTAGAGACGACACAACTGAGGCCCAGAGCACTTCCCTCACTTCCCCAAGGTCACACAGCCCAGCCCTGAGGCCAAGCCCAGACTCCCGACTTCCACCAGGACAGAGCCCACCCCAGGGAGTGATGAATGGGAAAGGGAGAAGGGCCAGAAGTGGCTATCAAGACTTTACCCCGAAGATTAAAGAGATATCTGAACAAGAGAAAGTAATCTGTCCCAGTCCTGTTACCTCGCGTGCCCGGGGTGGACCTGAGCTTCTCCTCCGGCCTCGCCCCGCCCCCCACCCACAGGCCCCGTGCGAAGGGAGATGGCTGGGAGATGACTCTTCCTTAGAAATCCTGGGTCTGGGCTTCCGTGGGCCCAGCAACTAAGAAAAGACAGCCAATCCGACGGCCTGAGTCAGGCCTTTGACACCACCACCGAGTGGTAAATAAAGTCACTGGAAACCAAAGCAGCCTGGTCTGTGAAAGGCCTTTCAGGGCGGGGCCGGGCCGCCCTGCTGAGTCAATTCCTACACCCGCCATCAATGGACTGGTGAACGTACGGGGTTGCCCCGCAAACCCGCCAAGATGTTTAGAACGTGTCCTAGCTTGATTTCAGGGCAGAGTGGTCTCACGGCCTCTGAGGCCCGGGGCCGGTGGGCCTGTGCGAATTTACACGGGTGAATTCAAACCACTTGTTCGGCTCAGGCAGCTAGAGACGCTGAACGCATGTTACGGAATGCCATACCTACCTCATGCCAGGCGCTGTTCCAGGAGCTGCGAGCAGGCGATGTCCCTGATCTCATGACACTCATACTCTAGGAGGGGGACAAAAGCAATGGATACGTCATAAAATAAATAATCTCAGAGACAGTGGGGATGATTCTAGACCAGAATTTCTCAATCTTGGCACAATGGACATTTGGGGCTGCATAAATCTTGGTTGTAAGGGGATGTGCTGCAGGGTGTGGAGCAGCGTCCCTGGCCTCTGGCCAGAGACACCAACGGCAACCCCTCCCCCTGAGGTATGACAACTAAAAATGTCTCCAGACATTGGCAAACATCCCCTGGAGGGCAACATCGCCCCTGCCTGGTGGAGAGCTCTAGACCAGAGCTCTTCACTGAAAGCAGAACACAGTCCACGTGCATAATGTAAAATTTTACCCAGAATAGCTAAAACAGTATCATTTCAACATGTAAGGAATAGAAAAAGGTATTAAAGAGATGTCTTACATCATTTTATTCTAAGTCTTCAAAACCTGGTGGATAGTTTAAACTCACAGCACAGCTCAATCCGGAGAGCCCAGCGCTAGACCTCCCACCCCTGCTGCCGGAGCGCTGTTGAAATGCACTGGGCTCCGAGCTCATCACAAAGACAGCCTAGCAACTGGGGCCTCGTTCTTCACGTGGCCCTAGACAAGCAGCAGCAGCAACACCTGGGAACAGGTCAGAACTGAGGATCTCAGAGGCTGGGTCTGAATCTGCATCTTAACGAGCCGCCCCAGGTGACGCGTGAGCGCACTGAAGTGTGAGAAGTCCGGGGCGAGGAAATCACGGCGCCCAGGTGCCAGGCCCCTTGGAGGTGGGTAATGCCCAGGAAATGAAACCGCTCAGTTAGCAGGCAATGCGTCTTCCTTCTGGGAGTCCCCGTTTCCCCATCTACAACACGGGGTTCATTAGTGCTCTTCCTCTGGGGCTGGGCTGGTACTTAAGGAGCCTGAGCTTCACCACACCCTCCCCCTTTCCTCTGCCCACCGCGCCCCTCTACTCACGAGTGCCTTCCTTCCAGGTGAAATAGGAGGCAGTTTTGGCTGCCGGGATGCTGCCCCCAGAGGGAGACCCTGAACCCAACTGCAGGGCCCGCCTCGGTGGGCGCAGCCGCGGGGAGTGGCCGGAGGGCCTTGGGCAGGCTGTGAGGCCCTCACGCCAAGCGGCGCACGTGGCTATGCGCAAGGCGACTTACACGCTGTCGCACACACGCAGCGAGCTGTCAGGAGGGAGTGTGAGTGCTGGGGATGGCGGCTGCGCTTGTCAGCTCTGTCACCTCTGTGGACGTCCTGTTCCCAAGGCCAGAACATTACATGCCATGCTCATTGAGGAGCTAGAGGTTCACTGTTTTCCAAGTCCCCCCACACCCCCAGTCCCTGTCCTTCCTCAGGAAGGTGACATTCCAGCTCTCAGCTCTGCATCTGCCCCCGGGGACCTGGCTCCCACCCCTGCCCAGGATCTGGGTAAAGCCCAGCTCCCTGCTCTGAATGTCAATCCCTCCTGATTTCTAGTCGGGACACGTCCAAATTAAAGGAGCTTATCTCAAAGCCCTAAGGCTGATCTAGCGTGGTGCTTACTTCCTGTCCCTGTCATCAGGCCTCTGGGCGGGCTCCCCGGGCAGGCAGGCGGCAGGGGGTGACAACGAGGTCAGGCCAGGGCCCCAGTGAGAGAGGATGCCCTGCACCTGTGCCACCTTGGTCGGGGGGGGGATTCAGATCAAACAAATGAGTAAGACTTTCAAGCAGAGATCAGTGAGCACAGAGGCTTGAGCGGGGCGAGGGAAGGAATCCCATTTGCCTAGATTTTTGCCTCCCAAGTAAATTAGAACCTGATCTTGGGCAGGCCCGGGTGCTGCACTGGGGTTCACAGCTGTGGGTTCCTCTAGGGGCGACATAGGTAAGAGAGTGACTGCTGCAACAATGAAGAAAGGCCCAGTGTTTACCCTCCCCTGTTGTGATTCAGAAATATCACCCTGGACCATGTGAGGACTTTAAAAAGAGGCAAAAAGGAAGGAAGAGAGAGAGAAAGAAAGAAAGAGAGAGAGAGAGAGAGAGAGGGAGGGAGGAAAGGAAAATCCATGACCGTAAGAAGTGACCAGAAAAAGAAAAAGAGAAAGGAAGTAAGGAAAAAATAGACGGGGAGAACAGGTGCAGAGAACGAGATTCGCTGCATACTTAATGTGACGGGCATTTTACTCTTCCTATTACTTTTCCTCTTCTTCTTACTCCTCCATCTCAGGCCAGGAGAGTGAGGCCCAAAGAGGCCACTTGGAGTCAGAGTGCCCCAGGCTGCAGTGCCCACTACTAGCTTAGTGACCACCGGTAGGAAATGGCCTCTGGTCCTCAACTTCCTCATTTCTAAGACGGGGCAATATTAACTGCTCTGCAGAGCTGTTGAGTCGATGAGCCAATAGACCTAATGCCTACCACATGTCTCACCTTCAAAACATGGTAGTTATTAGCATGATTACTGCTAAGTGAGTTGCTGGAGACCACACAGTGAGTGAAGAGCCAGTTTCGACTCTGGTCCACTGAGTCCAGAGCACACACGTTTCACCACACAGGACTGACTCACAGACAAACCCAGGAAAGTAACACCTGAACTGTAAACCCTCTCTCCCATAGGCAGACATTTGCACACAGGGAGTGGACACCCACAGTTTTTGCCTGCCCGGCAACCATTCCATTTCATTCTAGAAATGGCTTCCACCTCTTTCGCAGACTGTGAGGTTCTCAGTCTGTGAGATATTCACGATGGGAGAGATTTCTTTCTAATGATGTTGTTATGCCGGGCGAATGTAAGCCCAGAGCTACTGGGAAGATTCTTGGGCACCTCGTGGGCCCACGAAGGCGAAGTTGAGAGATACAGAATAACATTATCATTTGGGCACCTGGATACAGCTGTGCCTGAAGCCATCCCCTGAATTTCTCCCCCTCTAGCTGACTTGAACCCAGTTCAACCAAGAGTCCCTGACTGACTAATGCAAGGCTTGTCTGATGCTAAGGCCCATGTACCTTCAACCATACCAGATTGACTCCACAGTGTACAGGTGAAAGAGGAAAAAGGCAACTCAGATAAATCAAAAACTTTCTCTTTCATCTTATGTACATACGTGGCACCTCTGCTAATGGTTGCTAGATGAGTGTACAAACGTGTCCAAGAAAGTCCCTTCATATTACCACTTATTAATAACTTAGTTACCTGCATAAACATCATGATTCTTTGTGTCAATACCATAGTCGTCTGCATGAAACCTGTGTCAATTCCAGGAAAATATATCAAGCCCCCTTTCCGGGCCCCCTGTGAGAAAATAGGTTGGTGGAAGCTAAGTAAGAATATATATTTTTCTGCTCGCAGTTTGGGATTGTCCTTGCAGTTGAACGCCTCCAAAGTAGCATCGTTCAGCAAATATTTACTGTCCCCTTCCGTGTGCCACTCTCCTAAGTTGTCTTAATCAGGATAATCAAGATAAGTAGAACCATTCCACCATTTCTTAGATAGTTAGCATTCCACCAAACAGAAAACAAGCTCTCTCTGCTCCCTTCCCAAGGATATACGTCTTCCCTCTTTTACTTATAGACCATGACTTGGCAGTCGGGGTCTTGACCTTGGAGCTGGCTTTAATTACCAGAGGCTTTATGTGCCCATCCACTGGGGTGTTGAAGGACTGAGTCATAAAGAGGAATGTCTCCCACTGCACAGCACACGGGAGCAGCTCGACTTCCAGCCAAGCTGGCTGCTGACCTGGCCACCCATGAGGGGAGAAGATCAGAGATGTGGGAGGTGAGGGGCCCTCTTGACGCAGACCGTCACCCCATGATGACCTCACCTGCCAAGCCAGTGACTCACCCCTGCTTCTGTCCCAAACCGGCCAGACCTTGCTCATTTGGAATACCTGAGGGGAATACCAGTCTCCTGTATTTAGCGAAAACACACAATAGTGAGCTATTTTTAAAGGTGTGACGTTTTCTTACTTTCAAGCGGAGGTAGCAACCCCTGCAAAGCTAAATGGGCCTGGGTTTAAGCCACTCCTGCTTTAATAAACACGTGAGAATTCTCTTTTGAAAAGAAAAAAATCACATAAGAATGGGGAGTGCTAAGGAGGTTTCCTTTTTTTAAACAATTTTTTTCCTTGTGATAAAAAATACATAACGTGAAATTTATCATTTGAATCATTTTTAAGCATACAATTCAGGGGCATTAAGTACATTCACAGTGTTGTGCAGCTATCATCATCCTCCACTTCTAGAACTTGTTCCCGTCCCAAATAAAAGCTCTATACCCATGAAGCAGTAACTCCCCACTGCCTCCTCCCCTCGGCCCCTGATAACCTCCGTATCTTTGTATCTCTACTAATTTGTCTACTGTACCTCATATAAGTGGAATCATGCAAAATTTGTCCTTTGTGACTGCATTATTTCACTTAGCATAATGTCCTCAGGGTTCACCCATGTTGCCACCTGCGTCAGACGTTCATTCCTCCTTAAGGTTGAATAACAGTCCATTGTATGTATACACTACGTTTTATTTATCCATCTGTTAATGGACGTTTGGATTGCTTCCACTTTTTGTCTCTCGGGAGTGGTTTACTTTCGTGTCCTAAATTTAAAGACTACTTGTTTTCTTTAGTAGTTAAAAAGTCTTCTCAGCAAAGCCCCTCAGAGTTCACCTGTAAATTGGAGCTAAGGTAACCGGTTCTGACTACTTCTCAGAAGTGTCGTGAAGATGCAGTTTGATCCTGGGTACGCAAGTGCTTCCTAAATTCTAACATTTCCTACAAAAAGCAGCAGCCACATAGCACAGGGAGATCAGCTCGGTGCTTTGTGACCACCTAGAGGGGTGGGGTAGGGAGGGTGGGAGGGAGGGAGACTCAAGAGGGAGGGGATCTGGGGATATATGTATACCTACAGCTGATTCACTTTGTGATACAGCAGCAACTAACACAACGTTGTAAAGCAATTATCCTCCAATAAAGATGTTAAACAAAAATGTCCTCACCTTGTTTATGTTATTTGCTTAGCAATGTTCACCCCGCCCACCGGGATAAAAGGAACCCTACTCTGGCCTGCTTTCAAATTTTAATATATCTTAGATGGAAATGGTCCAAATGAATGAGGTTCTCTTGAGGTGTTTGTATATCCTGTCCTCTCTCCATTCTCTCCTAAGCAGAGTGCGATTATACTGAATGCCTACAATGGATCAGCACACGATTCTGTTAATTACTATGTGTTAATCTACCAGCTGTGGGATATGGACAAGTTACTTCACCTCTTTGTGTCTCAGTTTCCTTGACTGCAAAGTGGGGACCAAAGTAATAGAACTGACTTCGGAGAGTTGTTGTATCAAATGTGGTAACGATTGTAGAGGGGGCCTGGCATATGGCGGGTATTCAGTTTACATTATTATTATATAATTCTTATTCCTTCTTTAGGATTATTTTTGTCGTGACCTTCTCAATTATTATTTACACATAAAGATTAAATACATGGCCTCAGTGCAGTAAAAATGCATCGGTTCCAGAGACTAAAGGTCATAGCCACCATTTTAACTGATGTTTTGAGAGGCTGCTCGGTGATGGTTAAGATCTCTGGTTTAGGGCTCAGATCTGATTTCACTTCCAAGCTGGTTTCAGATTGACTGGATAATCTGAGTTCGTTTTTTCTAGAATGGGACAAGACCTACCTACCCCCTAAGGGTGTAGGGAAGATTGAGTTCACCTGTGTGCACGGTTGAACGTGTTAAAGGCACGCTGGCTAGCATTATTATTACAATCACCCCCCCCCACTCTCTTTGCCTGGCACGTTCTAAGTGCTCAATACAAACTTGCCGAGGCGAATTAAAACAAACATTCCTTCACTGAAAGTGGCTAAGGCCAGAGAATCTTTTGAAGACAATCATAAGAAAATGCTCCATGGAAAGAAAGGTAAGAAAAAAAGCAAAACCTTAGAGGATTGAAAGTCAGTTCTGCCTGGTACGTCCTGTCTTAGGGCTCTTCTTTGGGCTTCGATTCCCGCCCCCTCCCCCCTTCCCCCCCCCCCGCAAGGTTGTTTCTAAGACCCTTGGCGAGAGTTCTTTGAGATCTTGATAATCCTGCAGAATGAGGAAGGTGGCCCAACTAGGGCTCCCCCAGGGGAGAATCCGGGACACGGGGCCCCGTCTCCTCGGGCAGGCATCCTAGAGCCAGTGGTTTCCTGAGTGGGCCGAGCTCCGGGTCACTTCTCGAGGGCTGGTTGGCCTCACCAAGGCTGCCAGGATGCTGTCGTCTCCATGACAACAGAGTGCGTGCGAGGAGACGCAGCGAGCGAGTGGTGTCATCCTCGGAAACCAAAAGCCCCCGCCCCCACACGGGCCGGGCCCCTGGCCGCAGGCGGTGGAATTCTTCTGGGAAGGCAGCTGACGTCGCGGGCGGCCCCTGCCCCGGCCCTGGCAGCGCTGATGCAAGCGCTGCCCCGCGCCCGCAGGCAGGCAGCCCCGGGGGAGAGCTGGCGCAGCGCTCCGTCTTGTTCCCTTCCGGCCGCCCCGCCCGGTTTTCCCAGTGAGGAGTCAACAGCTCCTGGGTGGTTCCTCACCGACAGGCCCAGTGGGGGAAAAAAATGTGTCTTTGCCCAAACCAGTTCCTCCCCTCTGCTCTTCCCAGACTTCTCGGGAGAATCCGAGCATCCCGACCTGGGCACGTTTGGAGCGATGTGAAGGGCTCTCGCGGCTCGCAGCCCCTCCCCGGGGACGGCCCAGGTTGCCCGAGATACCTGGTGCCAGCTGGTGCCGAGGAAACCGCCCGGATCACGAGGGAACCTTATGTCTGTGTGGCGAGGCGCCGAAGGGCCTCCGGGGTGGAGGTGGTCCAGCCGGGGCTGGTCTCCATCGCCCTCTGCTGGGCAAACTAGAGGGTTGCTCTAAAGTTCACGCTGGGACCTCCCGGTTACTGGGGCGGGGCGCGGGGGCTGCAATGTTAGAGACCACCCTCCTCACGCAACACAGAGGACAAGGGACCTGTCGTTAGTTTTGCAGCTAGTCTAGGGCCAAGTCGGGACCAGAAGTCGCACTGACACCTTCACTGCACAATCTCTATGCTGTTTAAAGTGAGAAGTCTTCCCGTAAGGACTCCTTATCATTGAGATCACGCTTATACACGCCACCCCACTGGGAGGCCTTCCTCCGTCGCTAGATCACATCACATCACCAGTTCTACGTGTGGTCCGGGACCGACCCTCTGTGTGTGTGTGGGGGGGGGAGGGGTACCCCAAGTCAAAAGTATTTTTATGACAGTACTAAGGGGGTATCTGCCTTTTTCACTATTTCTCTCCCATAAGTGTGGTGGAGTTTTCCAAAGTCCCCATGACATATGCTGCTGCAAAAGACTGAATGCAGGAGCCAATATGAGAATCCAGCCGTCTTCTATTAAGGCAGACATTTAAAGAGATTGGCAAACGCGTGTAACCATGTCTTCTATGTCTTCTTATTAATTCGTTTGGTTTTAGAAAATATAGCTACTTTCATAAAATATATGTTAATAGGTAACGTTTATCATTTTAAAGTGAATTAACAATATTTTTAAAAATTATTAGTTTTAGTTTCTAATATGGCAAATACTGATAGATATAACCCACATAAACAAAGCTCATTAGGGTCCTCAACACTCTTTAAGGGTATATTTGGGTCCTGAGACCAAAAGTTTCGAGAACAGCTGCTCTGTGTTAAGGAGCCCCTTCGCAGTCACTGTCATGTCACCTTCTCTTTTATTTACTTCACAGTTCTTTTCACTAAAGAAATTATCTTGTTTTCTTTATTGATGAATCAGCTGGAGATCTTGTTCAAATGCAGATCTGGATTCCAAAGTTCTGGGGTGGGGCTCAGAGTGTGCGTTTCTAACAAGCTCCCAAATGCCGCTGATGCTACTGGCCCAGGGACCACACTTTGAGAAGCACTTCTCTGGGGTTTGCTCTGTCCTTTCAGGTGGTGCTTACTGGGGACTCCTTCAGTGAAAACAAGTCAGGTGGCTGTTCAATGTCAGCAGTGAGAGAGAAAGTTTACACAGTTACGACCATGTCCTCTCTGCTCGGGCCTAAAGGCGCTTGGAAGAAATTGAGGGTCAGCTAATTTGCAAATTGGGAGAGGCGCAAGAAAATGGTGTCAGAGCTTAAAAGGAACTTGAGCTGCCTTTGCAAATATGCGTTGAACTTCAAACAGTAAACTAAAGAGCAATTCAGTTAATGAGCATTAAATCAGATTATGCTAGGGACTTACACTGCGGAAAGCTACTCATAAAACAGAAATTACGCGTCTTCAGCTCCAGTTCTGGAATCAGCTAGAATCATCTCCAAATCTCAAAGCACATGGTAGATAGTTGAATAATGGGAATTTCAGTTGTCATAAAAAAACCTTTACTGTGAGAGGGGGAAATATTCTAAATATGCCATGTAACATTTTTGCATTGGGGTGGAAAATATGCTGAAAACCAAACTGCATGTAACTGTTTCTGCTATCTAATTTAGGGTGGTAGTATAATTTACATCAGTGGAAAAATGAATGTCTGTAACTGGGTCTTTCCACTCAGAGAAGGGAAGAAAGAGGACTGACGTAAAACCTCTGCCAGTTGGGTGACACGGCCAGCGCAGGGATTACAGCCTCAAATTCTTCCAGAGGCCAGACGAGTCACGCAAACGTGGATTCCGGCACAGACTAACCGTCTGGCCTGGCTACAGGGGCTGCCATGACTCTACTTTGGCTTGTTGCTGCTGTGTTATCCAATCTTCTCATTTTTTTAGAGAGAACCCAGAAACCAGGGTTTTATGTGAAATGTATCTTTTTTTTTTAATGTCAGGAAGAAAATAAAATTAAGCATACCATCGAGCAAGTTTTTGTGCTAGGCAAACAGAGCAAATCTTCCCAGCAAATCTTTGCCAGAAGCAAATCTTCTCATTTATCTTCCCTGCTCTGAGATACATGAGGCAGGGGCCAGGTTTAGGGGGGCCTTTCTATGGCTGAGCACTGGTCTTTAGGTCGTACCTGACCGGGGGTGGAGGGTAAAGTGCTTTGCTTAATCAAATGAGATTTCAGTATCATTGTGGGAAAGGAGCAGCTCAGAGAGAGGGGAGTCTTGGGAAACAGAGGAGCAGAAAATGTGAGGGGGGAGAAAAAAGGGAGAAGTTGTGTGTGTGAGCTGGGGCAGGGACAAGGGGAGGGGGGAGGGTTGTACCTCTGTTGGGTGAGGGAGTTTTTGGAGGGGCAGAGATGGGGACTTGAGGAAAGGAGGCTGGGTTCTACCTGGCAGGGACTTTCAGTCACTTTCATGTCTAAGGAGCAGGCAAGACCCCAGCAAGTACCCTTTTTACGGGGCTGAACCATTTTGGGATTGGCCCCTGGTGCCACTGTTTGCCTTATGTGCAATTTGGGTAAAATCATTTCGCTTCTCTGGGCCTCGGCTTCCTTTTTTTTTTTTTTAACATCTTTATTGGAGTATAATTGCTTTCCATTGTTGTGTTACTTTCTGCTGTATAACAAAGTGATCAGCTTTACGTATACATACGTCCCCATATCCCCTCCCTCTTGAGCCTCCCTCCCACCCTCCCTATCCCAGCCCTCTAGGTGGTCAATGGTTCTGATGAACCTAGTGGCAGGATAGGAATAAAGATGCAGACGTAGAGAGGACACGGGGTGGGGGGGTGGGCAGGGGAGGCGGAAGGGGAAGCTGGGAAGAAGTCAGCTTCCTTTAAAACGGGTAATAATAACATCTGTGTCTCTCCTCGCTGGGTTCCAGCAAGGGGCAACTAATGCTATGTGAGCAATGCTTGGTAAAAAGAAGAGAGCCGGATAAATGTGAGGTTTTGGCTGACGGTTGATACCCAACTGATCTGAACGACAATACCAGCGCAATAATCATCATCATAATGATAATAATAGTAATAGCACACCTACTGTGTGCTGGTTCCCTACTGAGCACACCCCGGGCATTACCTGATTGAAACTACCTAACAATGACCGAATATCACTACCTCCATTACACAGAGAAGAAAGTAGAGGTTCAGAGAGAGAACGTAACCTGCTCAAGATAACTTAGCTGGCAACTGGTAGAACCGCTTCTGAATGACTCTAAATCTTATATTCTTAACCACTTCGTGACATGCTGTTTCAGTCGTCGCTCTTAACATTACGCTGGCCTGCATACTGGAGAACATTAATCGTGTGGTTTATTTCTTAATAATATGTTAGTATACAGAAGTAGTGCTTGTTTACTAGGGTTTGAAAAAATCATTCTGGTCCTTCATCCAAACACATATCTAGTGAATACCTACCGTGTAACAGGCTTGGTGCTCTGTATTAGGAACACCTCCAGGAACAGAATACAGACAGCCTCTCGCCTTCATGGAACTTACAAGGTAAGAGTAGAGAAGAGGTATTAAACGATTACAGTACCAGGTGCCAAAGGGAAGTGCTTTGGTCTGAGGAAGGAGGGGAATCTTAGGTGAGACCTGAAGGATCAAGAGGAGTCAGCCAAGGAAAGATGGGGGAGGGTGAGACAGTTTTCCACCCGGCGGAGGGAGCACAGAGCAGGTGAGAAAGGCAGTGGGGTAAGAGACTGAATGAGGCCAGGGAGGAAATGAGAGTGCTACTCTTTGCCCAGGGTGGAGGGTTAAGGGTGGGTGGTGAGAAATGATGCTGAGGAAAGGGTCATGGGTCAGATCACACAGGACCTTTTGAGTCACGCTATCATATATAAATATATCTGTATACCTATGTACATAGGTATATATGTTTTATTTTTTTTTCCTTAAAAACCAAACCAGAACCATGCCCAATACTGCTTTTTAAGCTTTACTGAGATATAATTGAGGCACAGTAGACCACACGCACTTAAAGTATACAGCCTGATGACTTTTGACGTTCCTATACACCTAGGGAAACATCACCACAATCGAGAGAATGAATTCCATCATCCTCCAAGGTTACTCACGCCTTTACAATCCCTCCCTCCTGCCTCACTGCCCCCGCCACCAGCCACTGGCAACCAGTGACCTGCTTCCTGTTACTGTCAGTTTGTATTTTCTAGAATTTCATCAATTCCATGTATCATGTCGGTGAAATCATACAGTGTGTACATGCTTATCTGGCTTCTTTTACTCGGCATAATTACTGTGAGGTTCGTCCATTTAACTATGCTTTGTTCCTTTTCATGGTATCCTACACTGTTTTCATATCTGCTTTTATCACTTAATATATCAGTATAGCTGGGCTCTAGGTCAGATTGCCAGAGTTCAAGTATCAACCGTGCCATTTACAAATGGGTGACTTGGAGCAAGAATCCTCAGTATGTTACCCAGTTTCCTCAGACCCCAGTGACCATGTCTGTTAAACGAGGATCACAGAAGTACCTGCCTGGGAGGCACGCTGTGGGTATTGTGCAAGATGCCGTGTGCGCCTGTGCCTATAGCAACTGCTCGGTGAAAGTCGTCAGGAATATTATTACTGTTACCGTTCACAGTTGGCACATTTTGAGAAAATATCAGACGCAGCCGTGGAACACCGACCCTAAAGCTAGAAAGCAGGAAACAGAGGCCAAGTTCCCTTTCTGGTGACACCACAGGCTCCAAGGTGGACAGAACTGGTTCTCGCACCTCTTTGCTCCCCAGACCCTCTTCCTCCAGCACAGTGACACCCAGAAGTGGGGTTCTGTTGGGAAAGAGCTTAATTAAAGAGACTTGACGGGCAAGAGAAAAGGGAAGCTGGGTTAACTGTAATCAATTTGGTCACGCAGACAGTCATGCTTCATCATCCCAGCCCCAGAGACCCACGTCTTCCTTGATTGCTCGCTCAAATAACAGATTAACTCATCTCTAACACGCAATGACTGTGCTGTGTTTAAAAAGAAGCTTCTCCGAGGCTTACCTACAAAGAGGTGTCTGCCTTGTGTCCTGACCACAGTGATATAAAGTCTGCAAAAAAGTATCTGCATCGATGTCACCCTTCCTTTGCTGTATCTTATCTTCCAGGGCTAGATGGTCAGTAGCATAGAGGGCTATGCCTTCTAATAGAAATATACCTAAAGGCCCAGCTTTGGAGTCAGGTGAGATCTGAGTTCAAATCCCAGTCCCACCAAATATTAGCTCTTGACTTTGAGCCAGTTACTTTAATTCCTCTGGTCCTCTTTTTTTTTTTTGGCTGTGCCACGCAGCCTGTAGAATCTTAGTTCCCCGACCAGGAGGGATCAAACCCGCACCCCCTGCAGTGGAAGCTCAGAGTCTTAACCACTGGACCTCCAGGGAAGTCCCTGGGCCTCGTATTTTAAATGGGGATAAAAATCATCCCTAAATTTATGGGTTGGTTGTGAGGGCTAAAAGAGAAAGGAGAAGAGGTGTGTATGGGCCTAAGCACAGTCCCCCAGCCTGGGCAAAATGGTACCCATAGGAAGTAGGGGGCTGTCAGAAACCTCTACGTATTTGTCTTTCTTTTTTTCTTTCTTTCTTTCTTTTTTTATTTTTTAATAAACACTTTCTCTAACTGTAAGTGTCTGTCTTTCTGTCCCTCCTTAAATCACACCTTGTACAGCAGTGTGCCTATTTTAGGCATCTCACCAGCTGGACGTGAGTTCCCATGAGGAGGAAACAGAGTGTGTAAGCTGGGAACTAAGTGGGACAGGAAAATTGTCTTCAGGAAGGGGACCCATCAGAAAGGTGTATTTATTTAGCTCCTTTTCACCCCCAAGGACTCAGACCCGTGGGTCGGGGGTGGGTGTTACCACAAGGCAGATGAGGAACTCTGTTGCTATCAGAAAAGTCTGCAAAGGAAGTGGGCCGCCTCGTGGCTTGGTCAGCTGCCTGTTGTGAATGCGTCCAACTGAGGCTTGATGACCAAGTGTCAGAGTTGTGGTCAAGGTGATTCCTGATGTAGGAAGTTGGACCAGACATTGCCTTTGAGGTGGATGCAGGGGAAGTGGACAGCATCAGGAGGTGGTGGGCAGGGCTGAGGGTTTCCCACGCTCTCACAGCCACGATGGCGCTGCCTCTTTTATCTGTGTTATTATGTGTTTGGGTTTCTGAAGATTTAAAAAGAAGATTTTGCTACTTCCAACCAAAGTGTGTTGTTGTATTTTTTTTTTTTTTAAGCCATTGTCCTGGATGACCTTTGAGGCCTCTTTGAACTTTAGGGCTCTAAGTCGATGATTCAGAATTGCCTGTGACCCCGACAACTGCACAGTTTGTCAGAGCTCTTTTGGTTGCAAGTGTCCAAACTCCTCTCAACTTGGCTAAAGCAAGACAGGGAATGAGTGACTCGAGAAACTTGCAGGGCTATGCAGGTAGTTCGCAGAACTCTAAAAGAGAGCTGTGACAACGGTGGCCTCAGGGTCTAGGACCTGGAACTCCTTGCTGCCCAAGTGCTGGCTCTGTTCATCTGGCTCTGGGCTCTCATTCCCACCTGTCTGTTGGCCTCCATGAGCATGGCTGGCAGCAGCCTCAGCCATGGGAAAGAGAGAACGCCTTGTTCACAGCGTCTGTGTATTTGATCTCAGGCAAGGATTATAATTGACCCCTTTAAATCAATAGCCCAGGGACTTCCTTTGTGGCGCAGTGATTAAGACTCAAATGCAGGGGGCCCGGATAGGATCCCTGGTCAGGCAACTAGATCCCACATGCATGCCACAACTAAGAGTTCTCATGCCACAGCTAAGGAGTCTGTGGGCCGCAACTAAGGAGCCCACCTGCCACAACTAAGACCCAGCGCAACCAAATAAATAAATAGCCCACCCCTTGATGGAGATGGAGTGCTGGGATTGGCCAGGCCTGGGTTACGTGGTCCTCCCTATAGCCAGGGCAGGTATGAGCTTTACCAGACTAAAGGTAACAAAAAGAGGTGGCCCCTTCCGGCTTGGAAGACCTTGAGAAAATGTGTATGAAAAAAAAAAAAGAAAGAAAAGAAAACGTGCACTGACTGAAAACTTTAGCAAAAGTCTTTGGATTCCCCCATGGAGAAGGGAGTTCCAGTGAAGAGTTCCTATTTACTGGGTATTGATTTGAGGTCATAGGTCATACACAATGCATTGCATGCATTATAATGCATTACATGCATTATCTTTTAAAATGGTCACCACAGGGACTTCGCTGGCAGTCCAGTGGTTAAGACTCCGTGCTTCCAATTCAAGGGGCTCGGGTTTGATCCCAGGTCGGGGAACTAAGATCCCACGTGCCATGCAGCACGGCCAAAAAAAACAAAATCGTCACAATGATCTGAGGTGGACTTTTATTGTCATTTTGCAGATGAGAAACTTGAGGCCCAAAGATGTTCATTAACTTTCCCAAGAGCACACAGCTAGAAATAAGAGCTGGGTCTGACTCAGCATCTGTGTAGGCCTACATTGTTTTTTTTTTAAAAAAATTGAATATTTATTTATTTATTTTTTGGCTGCGTTGCGTCTTCGTTGCTGTGTGTAGGCTTTCTCTAGTTGCGGTGGGCGGGGGCTACTCTGGTTGCGGAGCATGGGCTCTAGGCATATGGGCTCAGTAGTTGGGGCATGCGGGCTCTAGAGCGCAGGCTCAGTAGTTGTGGCTCGTGGGCTCTAGGACGCAGGCTCAGTAGTTGTGGCACACGGGCTTAGTTGCCCCGTGGCATGCGGGATCTTCCCGGACCAGGGCTCGAACCCGTGTGCCCTGCATTGGCAGGCGGATTCTTAACCACTGCACCACTGGGGAAGTCCAGGCCTGGGTTTTGAGCTCTCCTTCACCTCGGATGATGCAGAAGTTGAGGAAGTGGGTGACAGAGTTTGGATACAAATGGAACAGGGTTCTT
Source organism: Globicephala melas (assembly GCF_963455315.2). Lineage (NCBI taxonomy): Eukaryota > Metazoa > Chordata > Mammalia > Artiodactyla > Delphinidae > Globicephala > Globicephala melas. The sequence goes on along the minus strand of NC_083324.2, from coordinate 11,260,404 downwards.
CCAACACAAATGCTGAGAGCAGGGCTCATGTTCTGAGGCTGGTGAAAAAGAACACAGGACAGGGAGACAAGGGACCTGAATTGGAGGCCCAGCTCTGCCTCTGCTACTGATTAGCTGGAGCCAGAAGTCTTTTATTCCTTTTGTTCCCCCCTTAACAATTTAGAAGTCTTTCCAATTCAAATGGTTCATTTATTTATTTATTTTGGCCACACCGCGTGGCTTGCGGGATCTTTGTTCCCCAACCAGGAATCGAACACGTGCCCCCTGCAGTGGAAGTCCAGAGTCCTAAACAGTGGACCGCCAGAGAACTCCACAGAAGAGTCTTTTAAAAGTGCAGATCCAACCGCGTCATTCTCCTGTTCCCTATTCTCTGGAGAACACCCAAATCTCTCACTGTGATCAACAAACTGGCGTGTCTGCCTTCCCCCCTGGTGCTGCTCTGTGCCTCTGGCCCCTCATGACTCTGACAGTTTCTTATAGGTTTCAGGTTTTCTTGCAAATGCATCCCCTGAATTTGTAATACCTGCTCCCTGACCCGGTTTTGAACCAGCGCCTTCTTTTTCCTTCCGGTTGCGGCTTTTACCCATCACCTCTTGGATGGAGGTCTCCCTGATGGCCAATAGGTCAGAGTCCTCTGATAAACATCCTCACTTACAGCTTACACTTACTTCTTTTTTTAAAAAAAATTTTAAAATTTTTTATTAAAGTATAGTTGATTTACAATGTTGTGTTTATTTACTGCTGTATGGCAAAGTGATTCAGTTATTCGTATATACATCCTTTTTTTAAAATGTTCTTTTCCGTCATGGTTTATCATAGGATATTGAATACGGTTCTCTGTGCCATACAGTAGGATCTTGCTTCTTACCCATTCCATATATAAAAGCCTACATCTGCTAACCCCAACCTCCCACTCCATCCCTCCCCCAAGCCCCTCCCCTTTGGCAACCACCAGTCTGTTCTCTATGTCTGTGATTCTGTTTCTGTTTCATAGATAAGTTCATATGTGTCATATTTTAGATTCCACATGTAAGTGATATCATATGGTATTTGTCTTTCCCTTTGTGACTTACTTCACTTAGTATGAGAATCTCTAGTTGCATGTTTACCTTAACTTCTAAACACTTACACTTATCTCTCCGTCAGGGCACCTCTCTCAATGACAATGAACGATATTCCTCTGGCTGGCCCCCGGGCTGTAAGCTCCACGAAGGGGCGGCCACCATCGCTGCCTCGTTCATCTGTATCCACAAACCTGGCGCGATGCTTGGTACACAGTGATAGCCCACTCAGGGTTTATTGAACGGCTCAGTGAAAGTCGGAGCACCCACTCCAGGCCTCCTCTTCCCAGTCGTAAATGTCAGATTGTGGAGGTGTCAAATTCCAAGACTTCCAGAACACCTGGGTAAAGAGGGGGCTCATGTCAGTGGGTGGAATTTGGTTGAATCTCAGAGGGTGTTGCATTCTATTTGAAGCCTGTGAAAGAAAAGGCTAGCTGGGGCCATCTGGCCTGGTAACAGGTGGACTCAGAAATGAAGAGAAGTTCGCTGAGAAAGCAGCCCTGCCTGTAAAAAACTCACACTCCTTCCCGGAAGAAAGGCTGTCACTTGGTTCCTCTCTCTGTCTCTGACATATGCTTCCAGCCCTCGCTCCTAAATGTGGTTGATATTCAGAGTTTGCTGCCATGGGAGGAGAGCTGCTGTGAGAACTGAAAACGGCTTCTAGGAGAGCAATTAGCAGAAGGGAGGATTCAGTGTTGCCTGAAGCCTGTTCACGTGTGGCAGTGGTTCGACTCTGGACCCTGGGGGCTCAGAGCAAGACAGTGGTGCCAGTTGTATGCAGAGGAATGGGGTCTCCCGAGGTTTTGACCTTAACAAAGAGCCTGGGTCTGCTGGACGGGAGTGTTTGTCTTGGCTTGCCAGGCACATGCGCTCTGGAGCTGAGCTGCGTGCGAACCCCGCCTCTGGTCCTCACTAGCTATGCCATCTTGGGCAAGTTTCTCAACCTCTTTGGGCCTCAGTTTCCTCGTCTGTGAAATGGGGATAGTGAGAGCATCTGCTTCTTAGCCTTGCAGTGAGGATTAAACGAGTTACTTTGTGTAAAGTTCTCATGGCTCCTGGCCCATAAATGTTTCTAGTATTATGTTTTGAAAAAATCTCCTCAGTGCTTAGTCTGGTATCAGGTGACGGAACTAGTGTTTCTTACAGAGTAGTCCATGGACTGCCTGCATCAGAATCACTTGGGCCAGAGATGATGTTCAAAATATTTACCCCCAGAAAAGGTGAGGACCTCCGCAAGTCAGAACTGACAGCACTTACAATTGGAGAGGCCCATCCTATGGCAGGCATCAACCCAGCGACCCTGTGGTTTCGGAACCATGCGGATCTGGGAAAGATCGGGGTAACTGAGGTGGCAGGGGACACTCAGATGTGGTCAGTGACCAGCCTGCTTTTCCCAGGATGTGGAATTTTCATTGTTGAAACTGGGACATTCCTAGGCAAACCTAGGACAGTTGGTCACCTACCCTCAGGTCCTTTGGGGGTGTTGTCTGCTTACCAAGTGGTTCAGAAATGTGTCAGTGTTTTAACAACCCGTGGGGCCACACCAGTGCCTACTTGGTGGAATGTCAGCCCTGCCTGGGGCCTTATGAAAATGCAGATTCTGGGCCCAACTCCAGACTGGTTGAACAGAATCTCCAGAGCCCAGAAATCTGCATTCTCAGTGTGCCCTCCAGGTGGGTCTGATGCTTGTGTGTGTGTTGCGTTATGTCCAGGGCTAGCACAGGTAAGTGCTCAGTAAATATTTCTTTGAAGAATGGATACGTGTCCTAGGGTCGTGAGAAGACTCCAGGGTGATAGTGCTTGGACTTCGTACCTGGACTAAACTCAAACCCTAGTTCTTTTCTTTATCAGTTGGCCGATCTTGGGTGAGTTAATTGAGCTCTCGGAGACCCAGTTTCCTTACCCAGAAAAGGACATAATGATACCTTGTACAGATGTGTGTAACCAAAATAATATACACAAGGTAATTAGCCACAGTGCCTGGAATAGAGTAGATGCTGAGCAGAAAGTGGCTATCACTCTTGCTGTTGTTACTGCTAATAATTCTCTTTTCTTTAATTCAGCAAACAATTGCTGAGCTAGGTCTCAGGCACAGTGCCGGACACTGCGGTTTCCAAGATGAATAAGGAATGGGAATTCCCTGGCAGTCCAGTAGTTAGGACTCTATGCTCTCACTGGCGAGGGCCTGGGTTCGATCCCTGATCAGGGAACTAAAACCCCATACGCTGCATGGCGCGGCCAAAAAGGAAAAGAATAGAAAAGAAAAGAAAAGAAATGCCGTGCACCTTAGAAACACATATAAGCAAATGTGCCAGACATAGCAGTGACGTGGCACCTTGCCATACATACTGTTGACGCCCCAAGTGGCTAGCCACCCAGCCAGGAATCAGGAAAAGGGACAGATGACATTTAAGAATTGGGAATGCCTGGAATTGGAAAAATGTAAGCACTTGAAGAGAAGCTGTAGCCATGGGAAAGGGCATGCCTTATCAGGAAAGGGCTTGCAGTTCAGGATGCCTAGAAACTACAACTCATGGTGTAGGGGCAGGCGGGTGGCATGATGTTCATGGAAACGGCCAAGCCAATCCTGGACTATGGGTACCATGCTGTGGGAAAATGAAAACCAGACTACATGTCTACATGAGCATTTGGTTGTGTGACTTGGAGTCCACCCATGTCTTAGAATGCACTGCAGTTCTTAAAAATAAACCAGGGCTTCCCTGGTGGCTCAGTAGTTGAGAGTCCGCCTGCCGATGCAGAGGACACGGGTTCGTGCCCCGGTCCGGGAAGATCCCACATGCCGCGGAGCGGCTGGGCCTGTGAGCCATGGCCGCTGAGTCTGCGCGTCCGGAGCCTGTGCTCCGCAACGGGAGAGGCCACAACAGTGAGAGGCCCGCGTACCGCAAAAAAAAAAAAAAAAAAAAAGAAATGATAGGTTTATGACGGGGAAAGACCTTCAAGATATATTTTTGAGCAAACAAAGCAAGATGCAAAAGAGTATGATCCTGTTTTTTTCAGTTTTAAAATAATAAAAATGACTACCTTCATTCAGTTCCAGCCCCATCATTTATTTATTAGCTGCGTAATCGTGAGCAAGATTCTTAATTTTGATGTGTCTCAGTTTCCCAAACTAGAAAATCAGGATAATGAAAGTCACTTCTCCATTGAGTTATTGTGAGGATAAAAGAAATAATGACCTACATAGAGCATTGAGCCTAATTCTTAGCATGGATGATGCTCTCAATAGATAATAGCTGCTGTTATTATATGTGCAGAGAAAAGAGTCTGCGTCCGTATACATCAAAATGGTAATAACAGCTCTCTCTAGGTGATTGAATTATAAATGATTTTAGTTTACTTCCTGCCTGCCTGTATATTCTAAATTGCCATAGTGAACATAAATTACTTGCATAAAAAGAAGAAAGAAAATGGGCTTTGATGGTTGCCCTGTGCATAAGGTAAGCGCATATGAATGTGGACATTCATATGCCCAGGTCATACAGTTTAGGAGACTTTATTCACATCAGAATATAGTTCTTTACTTTTCAAATACTTCAAAGAGGTGGGAAAAAATGTAGGCCATAGAAGCAACAAGTTTGGCCAAATGCTGATACTTTCTGAAGCTGAGTATTGGGTACATGAGTGTTCATTTTACCATTCTGTTTTTGTGTATATTTGAAATTTTTTCATAATTCAAAATTAGAGAAAAAATATATAGTTTTTTAATTTACCAAGGTTTACCACACTTCAAGTTTTAAAAATAAACGGTTCCCTAAATCTTTTGGTATTGTTTCATAAATCACTTACTAAGAACTGAAACTTTCAAATTTATAAGCCATTTTCTATTAAAGATTCAAAGATAAAGGTCAGGCTTTACATTGTTACCAGTTGTATTGGTGAGGACTCTTAGATACAAGTTGCAGATATTCAAATGAAACTGGTTTAAGAAAAAAAAGATATATTTTAGCTCTTATAAATAAGGGTCTTTTGGCTTTTTGAGGGGCCCAGATGATTTAATCATGCTTCTCTCTTTCTATACAATAAACGAGATGGCTGCCAATGGCCCCAAGATTGCAATCTGAAAGAAAGAGATCTTTTCCAATGGTTCTGGCAAGAATCCCAGGGAAGCTTCTGATTGGTCAAGCCTGGGCCATGGCGCCACCCTTGGGAGGAGGGTGCAGGCAATGGACTGAGTATGTTTACCATGGAATAGAATGAAGAGTGGAACCCAAAGGAAAAATGGCCAATCAGACCAAAAAACAAATGGTCATTATTCATGAACAGTCAGGTCCCTTATTCATAGAGGAAGGTTCTGTGTAAGATTCTTTGACTTCACATGGAGAACAGTGCTACAAAAATGCAAGAAATTATGATTTTGCTGACAGATCTGGACCGCCATCCAGGTTCCCGTCTTCCTGGATTATGCAGAGAAAAGAAGCAGAAGATAACTACTGAAATAGTGCTTAGTGATGAAACACTAAGTTTGTGTGTCATACAGTAAATCTAGCTGTTAGTTCTTGTTCTACCACTTATAATCTTCAGGTCCCAGTTAACTTTTTGGTAAAATTAGAGAGTTGGCTTTGATGATTTATAGCATCTCTTTCTCCTCAAAGATGCAATGATCCAGGACACCTCTACACCTAAACAAATTCTGCCAGAATTTTAAAGTAACTCTCATTTGCAGAGACCCATAGTTTTGCAAATAATATTGACCTACAATAAGGAGTTTCATAGAATGAGTTCTTAGGAAGCAAAGAACATTGTCTCTTTATTTTTAAGTACTTTATTTTTCTATTTTAGGGTTTTTTTTTTTTTTCTGAGTATACAGGTGTATGTTAAGTGGACGAAGGTTTTTTGTTTTTGGCCACACCGTGCGGCACTCGGGATCTTAGTTCTCCGACCAGGGATTGAACCCACGCCCCCTGCAGTGGAAGCGTGAAGTCTTAACCACTCGAACACCAGGGAAGTCCCGAACATTGTTTATTGATTACCCACTGTGCCAAACCCTTTACATAGATTATTTCATTTGGCTTTCACAATAATTCTGAGAGGTAGGGAAAATAATGTGCTCCCAATGATGTCCATGTCCTACTCCCTGGAACCTGTGTATATGTTGGGTTACATGAAAAAGAGGCATTAAGGTTGCAGATGGAATTAAGGTTGCTAATCAGGTGATCTCGTGATGGGAGTTTATCCTGAATTATCCCATGGTAATCACAAAGGTCTTTATATGTCAAAGAGTGAGATGGAAGAGTCAGAATCAGAGAACATGTGATAAAAGAAGCAGAGGTCAGAGTGATGCAATCGCCAGGTTGAAAGACAGAGAAGGGTCATAAACCAAGGAACGCAGGTGGCCTCTAGAAGTAAGGAATGGATTCTTCCGCAAAGCCCCTAGTAGGAGCACAGCCCTGCAGACATGCTGATTTTAGCCCAGTGAGACTGATTTTGGACTTCCGGCCTCTACCACTGTAAGATAATAACATGTGTGTTGTTTTAAGCCACTCATGTGTGGTAATTTGTTGCAGCAGTCCTGGGAAACGATTATAAGTAGGCACAATAAACCTAATACACGGAGGAGGACACAGTCCTAGAACATTTCGGTGACTTGCCCAAGGTTACCCAGCCACGAAAGAGCAGAGTCAGAATTTGAGCTTGAGCCTCTTTGTCTTTAAAGCTCACACTCTTAACCACTGCCATGTAATCTTTGAGTATCATGTTTATGATGCAACGTTGGGCTGTGCAAGCCACAAAGAAGCATAAGAACATAGGGCTTTAATCATTCCTCGGGGAATTTATGAACCTGCAAAGGGCAAAGCAACCCAACAGAATTAATAATTACCTTTTATTGGAATGACTGAGTGCCAGTCACTTCACCTATGTACTCTTTGCCCTGTTACCTTTATTGTGAAAAGGAAGGATGTCACCATCTCTTATGGGCTAAATTCTGTCGCCCCTTCCCCGCCCCCCAAATTCATATAATGAAGTCCCAAGCCCCAGTACCTGAGAATGTGTCTGCATTTGGACAAGGGCCTTGAAAGAGGTGATGAAGGGAAAATGAGGTCATATGGGTGGGCCCGAATGCAAAATGACTGATGTCTTTAGAAGATGAGGAGATGAGGGTACAGACACACACACAGAGGGAAGACCACATCCCCACAGGGAGAAGGTGGCCACTTACAAGGCAAGGAGATAGACCTCAGAAGAAATCAACCCTGCTGGCACGTTGATCTTGGACTTCCAGCCTCCAGCACCCTGAGAAAAGAAAAGTTTGTTGTTTAAGTCACCAGCCCCAGCAAACCAACACACGATTCATAAGTAAATGGCCTTACTGTACATATCATACTAGAAGGCTTGTTTACTTGGGGTTTGAGGGGCTAGTTCTAAACCAGGACAGTGGAATCCAGGAGTGACTTCTCTACTCTAGCCAATCAATTTCCAGCTACTTGAGCAGATGCAAGGTCTGAGTCTCAACACTCCAGGAGGGTACTGTGACCTTCCTTCCTGTCACCTGAACTTCTCTTTACCCCTCTCCATCTTCCAGACTCCCTGGTCCATTCAGTCTCTTTACTCCCTTCCTTTCACCAAAAGTCTGGCCTTTTCTTTCAGTGAATCTCTATTGTGGCTTCTCTGTTTAGTTCTAATGATGGATGGGGTGTGAATCTTAAAGACAGTGTGGGGAGGGGATAAGAATTCTGTACAGTAGTCTGGCCTTAGAGTGAATTATCTAGAAAGAAATCAGGCTTTTCACATCACAAGGATTAAACTTCCATTAGTATATCTCTTATACCTCCCCTTGCCTTCTCTGCCAGAGCCTCTATTCTATTATTTGAATGTATCAGTTAGATGTGTATCAGTAAGGAAAGACCAGATTGTGCTGCAGTAACAAACATCACCCCTCAATGTCATTGATTTAACACAACCAAATTTATTTCTTATGCTACGTGTATAATGTTGGCTGTAGCAACCTCTCTTTATCATAATCACTGGGGAATTCGAGTGGATGGTGGCCTTGTCTATTTCCCTGATGGCTCAGACAGGTAAAGAGGATGTGGAAAATCATACTGGCACATACAAGCCTTTGCCTGGAAATGACATACAGCACTTCTGCTCACGTCTCACCAAAGCAAGCCAGATATTTACATCTTATGTCAAAGGAGGTAAAGAAGTGTGATCTTATCATGGGCCCAGAAAGAGAGAATACAAATAATTGCAAACAACCCTGATGAGGTTATCAGGGGGTCCGCATGGGGGTACTTTTGACTGCAAATAACCAAACATCTGCCAGAAAGGTCTAAAACAAGGAGGAGATTTATTATCTTATATAGCAAGGGGCCCAAATAGCCCGGAGTTGCTGGCTTGCTTCATTCACTGGCCCAACACCATCACGCAGCGCCCGGGTTCCTTCTGCTTTCTGCCCTGCCGTTCTCAGCTTATTGCCCTAACCTCATAGTCTGGCTCTCTTCATGGTCCAAAGATGGCTGCCTTCTCTCAGCTATTGCACACAGATGACAACACTCAGAGATAGAAAAGGAAATATATCTGTCTCGTATCCTTTTTCTCAAAACAGTGCAAACCTCCCCAGAGGCTCCCCAGCAGATTTTCCCCATCTCATCATCCGGAATTGTATCATGTGCTCTTGTCTAAACTACCCACTTGGCAGGAGGCCTGAGAAAGCCAGGGCTGGCTTAAATGAAGCAAGATTTATTTCCTAGGACTGCCTAGGGGGGCCAGTACTCCTTTTTTTTTTTCGGCCGCACCATGTGGCACACAGGATCTTAGCTTCCTGAACAGGGATCAAACCCGTCCCCCCTGCAATGGAAGCGCAGGGTCTTAACCACTGGACTGCCAGGGAAATCCAGGGGTTCAGTACTCCCGTCCCCTAAAATAAAGGGCATGGCCACTCAAAGGAGAATGAATCCAGCTGGGATCCTGTTTCTAAGACAGAGGGGGTGTGGAATCATAGTTGGGTAGAAAACTAACAGTGTCTGCTGCCCAAGGCTCCAGGAAGGCAGAGGTGAGTGCGATAAGGTGAGAGGGAAAACCATTCTGCCTTAAGTGTCTGATCTCACTGAACATTCACATCAAATTTATAACCTAGATTTTCTTGTCCTGTCTCACAGCTAAGAAATGCGGTATTAGAGAAACATAGGTTTCTCTGATTCCAAAGTCCTACTTATTCCTACTTACTTGGCCTGGCTGTTTATCCATCAAGTACAATTACAGAGTGGAAGGTCAGGATTAATTTGTTTTAAAAGTCCTTTGGGGAAAGCAGAGGAGGATGCAGTGAATCCCCACTTTCAGTTAATCAAAGATGAGCCCTGTACAAATAAGCTAACCGTAATCAAACTGGCTAATGGCCGAACTCTCTTACTGACGTCAACCCAAGATCCCTTTTTAACCCAAGGGACAAATTTTTTATTAGCTTCAGGGCCCTTAAAGTAAAAATTGACATCAGTTTAAAATTCAGCCCTGCCCTCAGCCTTTGCTGATAGACCCACTCATGAATGTCCTAAAAGCCCAAACTTAAGAATCCAGTTGGCCAGGTAGAGAAACAGCGTAGGCAGCTCTTAGGAGGCTCTGGGGAAGAACCCACCAGTGTACTGGGCTTGCTTCCATGTTGGACCCCCTAGCCGGCCCTGAGTTTGTTTTCTCCCTGAGTTAAGCCTGGACATTTGACTTCAAACCTCCGGCCAGATCATAAAGAAGCCCAGGCTCTGGTCCTGCCCATACCTAACAGATAACACTACTCTTTATGGAGGCTCTCCTAAATGCCAGACGCTGAGTTAAGCATACTGCTTGTACCACTGCACGTAATTCTTACTCCGAACCCTCCAAGGTGGGTGGCTTTTCCAGGGATGCATAAATGGAAGCTCAGGGAAATTAAAAGTGATCTGTCCAAGGTTGCAAAGAGGTGGCCAAGCTGGGCTTTTATCTCAGGTCTGGTTGCAAACTTAATGCTCTGAACTGCTGCGTCCTGCTTCCTCTGCTTACCTGAGGAGGTTGATTTTATTTTAAAATCCTCCTGAGAAGTTTACCAGGTGGGTGTGGCTATGACTATCCCATAGCAGTTTGGAGAAGTTACACAAAACGTGTCCCAAGTTGCACAGATAGCTAAATGGCGGAGCCAGAATTTGAACCCAGGGCGGAATGCGTCTCCCCACCCAGGGGTCCCTCCACCCGTGAGTCGCCTGCCCCCCGTACATGAGCGGCTGATCTCAGCATCACCCACTCCGGAGTGACCTTCCACCCGCTTCTTTGTAAGAGAGCAATGGACATATTTTAAAAATCATGAGAAAAAGGATTATGCTTGACCTCGCAAGCGGCTTTTGAGCTATATACATGCATACATCGCCCCCTCTTTGAAACAGCTGCAAGTTTTCTAAAGGAGTCTTCTGCTGTTAAAAATGCCGCATCCATTTTCCCAAGGCCTCTTCAGGTTGGCATATTTAAAGAAGACGTGAACTTGTCACTCAACCCTCACTTTGCATGAATCATAAGAGGACCCTATGTGGGGAAACAGCTTAGTTCTAGGAGCCGGTAATAGAAGCCGGGGTTTGTCACCTTCATGGGTGCATCTCAAATCCCACTTGGGTGCTTGTCTGGGGCCCATGTGATGGGGCACCCTTGACCCAGGGGGATCCGAGCAATTGGGCAACGGCCACCTCAGCTGACAGATGCCCGAGTCACACACACAGCTGCTTCTGTGACCAGACCCCGGGCAAAGGCCAAAGAGTAAGGAATCTTCGGAGGGATGGCCTCTCCTCTGCTTCAAGACAATATTTCTAAATCAGGGATCATAACATAATGACAGTAATGAAAATACCTGAACACTTACCTATGATTATTCTCATTGGTGCTGGTGCTACTGTTGTTTCATTAACTAGGTGATTGAACAATCAAAGTACCTTGTAAGTTGCAAGGATTCCTTTTTTTTTTAAACATCTTTATTGGAGTATAATTGCTTTACAATGGTGTGTTAGTTTCTGCTGTATAACAAAGTGAGTCAGCTATACATATACATATATCCCCATACCTCTTCCCGCTTGCGTCTCCCTCCCTCCCACCCTCCCTATCCCACCCCTCTAGGTGGTCACAAAACACTGAGCTGATCTCCGTGTGCTTTGCGGCTGCTTCCCACAAGCTATCTATTTTACGTTTAGTAGTGTATATATGTCCACGCCACTCTCTCACTTCGTCCCAACTTAGCCTTCCCCCTCCCCAAGTTGCAAGCATTCTTGCAATAAAGTGCAGCGCTTAAGAGCTCAAGCTTTGCGGGCAAAGCGACCTGGATCTGACGCCACTGTCACCTCTTGCTGGTCCTGTGAGTCGGGAGGTTACTTCAACTTTCTAGGCCTCAGTTTTCCTCATCTGGAAAATGGAGAGGGTAATATCAATAGCACGTGTTCCATAGAGGGGCTGGAAGGATTAAGTAGGATCATTTATGTAAAGCAGTTGAGAGCATGCTGGTTGGTTCAGAATGAGGGCTCGGCAATTGGAGGTGATAATTAACTATCAGAAGAGAGATGCTGGGAAATTGCCATTTCTCTGCCTTCAGAGAAAGCTGGGCTTCTAGGACCAACTGTTCTCTGCCTGTACTCTGTAAGCCCCTAAAAGGATCTGAGCTTCCCATTAGTGATGATACAGAAAGGAAAACAAAGAATGAAGCATGAAGTGATCTCTATAAATGAACTACAGTTTCTCGCCCACGGGCCAGAAAAGGTGCTCAGGTATCTTGTTCAGCAGATTTTAGCTGGCAGAGATCTGCACGGTGGTGGCGGGATGGTAGAGGACACAAGGAAAGAATCTGTTTTCTCAGCTTTTCTTTTTCAATTTATTTTTTATTGAAGTATATTTGAATTACAATGTCGTGTTAATTACTGCTGTACAACAAAGTGACTCTGTTATACATACATATATATACATTCTTTTTCATATACTTTTCCATTATGGTTTATCACAGGTTATTGAATATCGTTCCAGCTTTCATTTCTGCCTGGGACATAGTCCTGAACGTATTTTCTCACCAGCAAGATCAAAGGGATGGTACACCCGACATCACTCAGGGTGCCCTGCTGGACAGCAGGGAGAAGGGGACACAAACCCAAGTATTTTCTGCCATAGCCACTTGTGTTTGAGAGGAGAGGACGCCATTCATCTTTGCTGTGCGCTAGGCCTCGACATAGGGTGACAAGTTGCTGCAAGATGAATATTCAATCGGAAATGCCAGTGGCCTGGCTTTCTTAAGAGTTGAGTTTCTCTATGGATCTGATTATCTTTCAGGACAAACCCAGTAACCCCGCTCTGAGTTTCAGGGTCTCCTCTCTTTTCTCCTGACATCTACTGAGTACTAACCATGCACCAGGAGTAGGCTGCATACCACAGGATGTGGGGTAATGGACTTGATGTGGTGTCTGCTCTCAGGAGGGTCCAGTCCAGTGGGAGAGATGAACACTGAGAAGATTCTTGCACCCACAATAACTGTCATTGCAATAGATACTAAGAAGGAAAAGGCCAGAAGGGGCAAGGATAAATATAAAGAAGAGGGACACTGTACCTGGTCCAGGGGTTCGGGGGAAGCCTCTCCCAGGAAGTGATGTTTCAACCAAGACTTGAAGGGTGAGAAGAAATCAGCCGGGCGAAGAGTGACTGGTGGGGACGTGGGTGGGGAAGTTTAGCATTTTCGAGAAACAAGGAAATGACCAGTGTGGCTGGAGCCCAGAACGCAGAAGGGAGAGTGACGTGACCTGGAGCCGGTGCGGGGGAAGGAGCCAGGGCTGGCCTACTTTGCTCTCACTTTGCACGGCACCGTTTAGTTTTGATGTGTACAGTTCCCAGGCGGGAGGACCTGTCGTGGGGTCGCAGGTCTGCAGGCCAGCGCGCTCTTCCAGGTCTGGCTCAGGCCTCCTTCCCGTGCTTCGCAGCGCCCCGTGGCCGTCTGGTCCCATGGTGGGGCTGCAGGACTTTCTCCTGGGAGCTTGGCAGCCCCTGAGTGCCGAGACCAGGGCTGTCCTCACTCAGAGATTTTGGGAGCCCAGCTTCAGTCACCCGGGTGATCTGGTTTCCTCTTCTTGTACTGCCTGTGATCCGGTGTCCCAGTAAAGAACCAAGTCCCCACATCCTACCCTAGCCTCAGTACCTGGTCCCTTCATAACGGTGAGAGTGGCTGCCTTTCACACGGCCTTCCGAGCCGGGTCACTCGACCAGGGCTGAAGTGTGGCTCCTGCGTGTCAGGTTCTCTGGGTATAAAGGGGAGCAAACGAGACAGAGTCCTGCTCTGCAGCAGGCCACCGGGCGGCACGCTCAGCACCTTCCCTCTGATCCCATCTGATCCCCACTGCCATTAGTGCCCATTTTACAGACGAGGAGACAGAGTCAAAGAGAAGTTAAGCAGCTGGTCCAAAGTCACACTTGGCAGCGGTGGCAAAGCTGGGACTTGAACTCGTCTGATCCCAAAGCCCAGGTTCTTAACCAGTGCTCTCTATTCCATCCATTATTCCTCTTTCTCTCTGAAATTCTGGAAGTGTCCTTAGGCTGTGATTCTCCTACAACTGGGACTTCGTCTGTGGGTGCCTTGCGGCTGCTTGTATGCCCCATGCTTTCCTGTGGCTGCAGCTCACCCTCCTGTTCTCACGTGCAGGGCCTCTCTCTGTCCCCATCACCTGCTGGCCGAGTTCCCTCCTGTGGCCAGTACTGTGTGCTCTTTGGAGCCAGAGTGTCACCTACTGCCTGGGGTTCAGCCTCTCACTCCCCAGGAGCAGGTCTGTTCTTTCCAGAGCCGTCATCACTGTCAGCAGTTCTTCTCAGGCCCCACCACTTGCCTGCTGCTGACCCTTTGATGTCCAGCTGGGTGACAGGGGACAGAGTAACGCTGTAGTAACCCAAAGAGTGACCAAAAGACCTGGAGTTCTCCTAAGAGTTGTGACTTCAAGGAAGTGTTTCTCAAAGGGGATAGCACATCCTTAGAGGATGTTTTCCTGGTGACGGTGCTTTTGGTTTTCACAAGGATTGCAGGGGTTGCGGGGATGGAAATGAGGAAGTCTCACATCCTCCTGGCTTTGGGGGCCAGTATGAGACAGGCCTGCGGAGCAAAGAGTTGTCTTGTGTCCCTCAAGATTTGAAAAGCCCCACTACTGGCACAGGTGAGAACTTATTTTTCATTATCTGAGCATAGGTCCTAACTCTTTTTTTCACACAAACACAAACACCAGCATGGTTTTAATAGCCACCACGCTTCCCAGGAACGCTACTACTGTGTAAATGGAAGGAAGGCTCTAGCAGTTTACCGAGAGACGTCCGCCGTCTTGGAAAATGATGTCATTAATGGCAGTATCACACTTGGGATCTGAGTCACCAGGGCCACATAGTTGCATCAGTTTTCATTTAGAGCTGTTTCATTCATGGAGATTCTGTGTATGCTTCTCTAGCCCTTATTTGGAAATAGCAAATATAAAGCAAAACAGTGAACAACGTTCAGTCGAATATGGTCTAGTTCTTCTGAAATCCAGATATCATCATTAAAAACAGGTGCAATCATTTGACTACTCACTGGTTCTTGAATCATCTGAGCACTTTCATATTATAAAATACATATTATACTGTAAACTGTATTTTTTATTTCTCCCTTATATGACAAAATAATATATTGATTTTTAGAAATTTTTTGTAGGTAGATTATACCCGGTGTAAATTACAATCCAGGAGAGGAAGGACGATGTTACAAAAATATTTGTGTTAAGAAAAAGGGGTTATGGTGGAACTATGGACTATAGTTTTAAGAAAATGTGAATGACTTTTTACTTTTGGTGCCAGAATTTATACAGCAAATAAATGATCGTCCCATCCAAGCTTCCTCGGCTACCAAGGACTTACTTTAGTGGCCATTTTTGCTCCAAAGACTTTCGTAGTCTTCTCTTGGAACTGTCTTCGGAGACAAGGCAGGATTTTATTTGCACTTCCCGCCCCCAGCCCCCTTGAGAATTTTCTAGATATTTGAAAAGAGCCAACAGTTTTTCAGATCAAACTGTCACGACCAAGCTGGGTGATAATAGTCTTGGTCACGGGCTGTGAGATTTGGGGGCAGGCATTGTGTTTCATCTGTCCTTGCCTCTTCACCCCACCACTGGTACACGGCAATGGTAGATGCTCAGTATTGAGATGAACCGAATTTTGTCAAATATGTGATGTGAACTAAATCGATGCCCACGTATCATACTGAATTTAAATAATACAGCAGTGTGTACTGGGGCAGTAAACAGAACCTGGGTTGTTTTCTGGGTGTCAGTGAAAACATTTAAAAGTTGGTATGTCATGGCAGTCCAGTAAGAGGGGACGGGGGCTGTGACCAGCGGGTCAGCCCGAGTTGCTGCATTCCAGCTGAAAATCAGCCCCGCGGCTCCCTATCCGCTCCCTTGGGAATCCCAGTTTCAGAAGAGTAATGGTGCGTTTTGAAAGTTCTCCTCTCCTTACTGTAAACACTGTTAACAATTTAGCGAGTCTCCTTTCAGACTTAAAATACAGTCCACGCTCCGTATCCGCGTATCTGCGGCGTCCGGGTCCACGCATTCAACCAACCACAGAGCGCGTTGAACCGAGCATGCGCACCCGCGGATATGGAGAGCCGACTGCGCTTGCGCCATTTTATAGACAGGAAGTGAGCATCCGCGAAGTTTTGTGTCTGCCCGGGGTCCTGGAACCAATATCCCGCGGATACGGAGGGACAACTGTGTTTCCACGGAAGGAGTGCGTGTGTGAGGGAGGTGTGTTCAGGGAAAGTGAGAGAGAGTGTCATGTATTTCTTCCACTTGAAAAATGAGATTATATCACAGTACTGTTCTAAAACGTGCTCTTTGCCTCTTTCTGTATCGCAGCCCGTTTCGAACCACATTGTGATCAAATGCTTGGCTCTGGAGGAAATTCCAAAGCAAGAATGCCAGAGGTGTTTTGAAGTAAGAAAGACAAGAGGACGATTTTAATTAAAAATATGCCTTCAGGTATGAGTTCTTCTGAATGCCATTGTTCCCTCCTCTTTTGAAACGTACTGGAACTTTGGAGCTGGTACCTTTGAGTTCAACCTCATTTACAATTGGGGTCAATGTTCTGAAGGATGAAATAGTGTGATGGTCTAAACACTAGAAGAAGAGGTCTCTTTAGACAGAGTAATCAGGGAAGGCGTCTTGGAGGAGGTAACTCCTGAAAGGAGACCAGAGATCATGCAAAGGCCCTGAGGGAAGAGAGAGCTTGGTGTACTTGAGGAACCACAGGAGATGTGAGAGATTAGTGACCAACCATAAAAGCCCTGGGAGGGAGGAGCCTGACCTTGTAGGGTCTTGTAGGCCTACATGAACTTCCTGATAAGAGCTTGGATTTTATTCTAAAGGGAGTGACATACTCTGATTTTTTTTGTTTTTTAAAAATAAATTATTTATTTATTTATTTATTTTTGGCTGTGTTGTCTCTTCGTTGCTGTGCATGGGCTTTCTCTAGTTGCTTTGAGCAGGGACTACTCTTCGTTGTGGTGCGCAGGCTTCTCATGGCGGTGGCTTCTCTTTGTTGCGGAGCATGGGCTGGCTCTAGGCGCAGAGGCTTCACTAGTTGTGGCGTACAGGCTCAGTAGTTGTGGCTTGCAGGCTCTAGAGCGCAGGCTCAGTAGTTGGTGGCGCATGGCCTTAGTTGCTCCGCGGCATGTGGGATCTTCCTGGAGCAGGGCTCAAACCAGAGTCCCCTGCACTGGCAGGCGGATTCTTAACCACTGCACCGCCAGGGAAGTCCCTCTGATTTGGTTTTAAACGATGTCTTTGGAGAATGTTTTGGAGAATAGCAAAGGTCAAAGCATTGGGACCTGTTAGGAACCACTGTAGTTGTCCAGGCAAGAGAGGATGACAGAGCTTGGATGAGCGAGATGTTGTGGACACAGAGAGAAGTAAATGGATTCAAGATCTCCTGAGGTGGAACCACCAGGATTTGCTGATGAAGTGATGTAATGTGTGTGTGTGTGTGTGTGTGTGTGTATGTGTGTGTGTGCGTGCACGCAGGCTAGGATTTGGGCCTGAGTAACTTTGTGTATGGTGGTACTATTTCTAGAAATAGGGAAGATGGGGGAAGAACAACTTTGGGAGGCAGAGGGGTAAGGGAAGTGAGAGTTCCTTTTTGGTCAAATTCATATCGAAATGCCTTTTTGACACCCATGTGAGATACCAAGTAGGAAGTTGGATAAATACATTAAGAGTTTTAGGGATGGGTCTGTCTGAAGAGGCACATTTCAGAGTAATCCACATTTAGATATTATTTAAAGCCAAGGGAGCTGACATTGGAAGGTGGCTGCATTTTCCAGTTTTTTTAAACGTCTTTATTGCAAAGTTTCTGAGTGCTAAGAAAAAGAACTTAAAGAGAGGGAAGAGAGAGAACAATTCCAATTTTATCTATAGCCTTTGTCTTGCAACAGAACAAGTGTTTGGATTTTGCAGGGTCCTTTTTTAGCAGGGCCTGGGAATGGCACGCTTTTATGAGACATGGGACACACACACCACCTGCTGGTCATTTCTTGGCATTTTCCAACACGCCTTTCAGGGCAGAAAGAAGTTTTCAGTTTAAGTGTAAGGTGCCGTGGGAATACTAAAGAAATCAGGATCAAGGTTGCTGCCCTCCGTACCTAAGAGGCTCCCACTGGGAGGCCACAGATGCCATGGGTGTGGTGAAATAGTGGGTTTGGAGCAGAGAGAGCTGGGTTTGAATCTCACCTTTGCTTAAGCAAATGGCAAGGCTCTTGCCTCTAGACTGTAGAGGAGCATGTCCAACAACACTTTCTGTGTGGTTAGAAACGTTCTACGTCTGATCCGTTCAATCTGGTGGCCACTAGCCACCCCTGGCTGTTGAGTACTTGAAATGCGGCTGGTGTAACTGAGGAGCTGACTTTTAAAATTGTAATTACTTTACGTTTAAGTTTAAATAGTCAGCTGTAGGTAGTGACTACCGTATTGAACAACACAGTTTTAAAGAGTCAGTTTCCTCACCTGTACAAGTGGGGATGACAGCACCTACCTATGGGATCTTGTGCAAGTTAAATGAGATGATTTCAGAGTACATCTACCAAGATGCATGGCCGATAACAGCCCGTTATCATGTGTGTTCAGATATACACCCAGAGGCATCAGTAGAACATTCCACCTGCACACCCATCACTAAATTTTTCATTAATCTCCTGCCTTGAATTAAAAAGGAAAACAGGGAAGGTTCATTAGTACCACAGGTCTGTCTCAAAAAAAAAAAAAACCAAACCATTCTGTTTGGAATGAATCAGTCAGTGTGGTGTTTTGTATTTTTTTCGCTCTCTCTCTCTGAGATGGGAGACTGTATCAGCTTATGGTAAGAGAGTCATGCCAGTCAATGAATAATCAAAGGCAAAGCCAAGCAGATGATACATCTTGGCCTCCGTCCTGTGAAGCCACCCACTAAGCAACGTTGAATAAATCTGTTCAGGCTTAGCATATTTTTCAGGGTAATTGGTTGCAGTTTTTTCAGACTCGTCCATTGGTTAACCTTATCTTGGGCTTATTCCAAGCTAATGAAACAGAGAATGAAGTAAGTTCTGATTTTGGTTTTAAGTTTCAGGGAGGGGAGCGGAGCATTAGACTTAGTGCTGGGAGCAAAAAGAAATGTTTGTTCAGGCTTCTCTACCCTGAATGCAGGGCAACACCTGGGTTTCTGTTATTTTCGTGGATGGTTCCCGTCTCCATGGAGAGGGCTACAGGTGACTTAGCGCGGACATCACAGAATACCATGTAATTAAACTAATTATGGCTCTGTGGAAGCAGGGTGTTAGCATTTTAAATCATGGGGTGGGAAAGCTGTGAAGATAAACGAGAGGCACTCTCTAGAAATAGTTAACTGTGGGAGCTTAGCGTCAGGAGATCTGCGTTCAAGTTTTAGCTTCTCCCCTTGGCCACCGTGTGACCTTGAGTAAGTAAGATCTCAGAGCCTCTGTCTTCTTGTCAGTAAAATGGGCCTATTGCTCCCTACCTCAACAGATGGTTGTGAGGAGAAATAAGTTAATGCCTGTAAAGCACCAGCACAGTGCCTGATTGTAAAGACTAAAAAAAAGGCTGGCTGGTGTCATGTCATCTCTTCTTTTATGTGAGACAGCAATTGTTCTGAGAGAAAAACCCCACGGCACAGCCTTTTTGTGTCCCCCCAATGTTTTCGGTTGCGTTGTTTCTCCCCAAATTTGTATGTTGAAGTCCTAACCCCCAGTACTTCAGAATGTGACTGCATTTGGAGATAGGGTCTTTAAAGAGGTAACTAAGGTAAAATGAGGCCATGAGGGTGGGCCCTAATCCAATGTGATTGGTGTCCTTCTAAGATGAAGAAATTTGGATCCACACATGTAATAAGGACAGACCATGTGAAGACAGAGGGAGAAGACAGCCATCTGCAAACCAAGGAGAGAGACCTCGAAAGAAACCAGCCCTGCCGACACTCAGACTTGTAGCCTCCAGAACTGTGAGAGAACATACTTCTGTAGTTTAAGCCACGCAGTCTGTGGTACTTAGTTATGGCAGCCCTAGCAATCCAGTACACCCACTCTGCCTGGTACTCAGTCATTCTTTTTGTTTTAAATAAGTTTATTTATTTATTTTTGGCTGCGTTGGGTCTTTGTTGCTGCACATGGGCTTCCTCTAGTTGTGGTGAGCGGGGGCTACTCTTCGTTGCGGTGCGTGGGCTTCTCATTGCGGTGGCTTCTCTTGTTGTGGAGCACAGGCTCTAGGCATGTGAGCTCAGTAGTTGTGGCATGAGGGCTCAGTAGTTGTGGCATGAGAGCTCAGTAGTCGTGGCACGCGGGCTCAGTAGTTGTGGCTCGCGGGCTGTAGAGCGCAGGCTCAGTACTTTGGCACTCGGGTTTGGTTGCTCCGTGGCATGTGGGATCTTCCTGGACCAGGGCTCAAACCTGTGTCCCCTGCATTGGCAGTGGACTCCCAACCACTGCACCACCAAGGAAGTCCAGTCATTCATTTTTTTTCCAGCAAATGTTTTTATGCCTACTGTGTTCTAAGTTCTGAAGACACAAAGATGAAGAACACAGTTTCTATGCCCACGGAACATATCTTCTAGTTGAGCACACAGATGAGATAATTCTTATCGACAGTACAAAGTCCCCAAGGAAGAAATGAGCTTGGAGGGTTGATGGAGTAGATGGATGAGGGAGAATGGTTATGAGACAAGGTGGAGAGACAGGCAGGGTGCAACCAGCTCACCAACTCGTAAGTTTTCATGTGTGTTTAATTCATGAAAAGCCAGCACTGGAACTCAATCCCGCTGAGTCCCTGGCCTCCGCTGTCCTCATAAACGCCACTGTGATTCTTGTTGAGTGTTGAGCGTGATGGGCTCTGTGACGCACCACTCAGATCCTCCTTCTGGAAAGAAGGATTATGCCCCTAGGACTTGGGAATGATGCTGGAAGAGAGCCATCTGTTGTCATTCCACTTTGGGGTTTGCATTAACTGAAGAAAACTGCCTTGCCTGGTCATGCTGCCTTCCAAGTTCATGCTTCCTTCCAGAGCAACGCATATCCAGTGACTGGGAGATGCTAGGGTGTAAAGCTGACCCTCCTGCTGCAAATTGAGACAATTCAGGAGGGCCAGCTCAGCCTCAGAGTTGCCCATGAGATTAGCTGAGACCTTTGTTGAGAGTGCCTTGCGGGTCAGCTTGTCCCTCTGTCCAATCCTGCTTCTGTCCCTTCTCTTTCACAAGTCTTGTCTCCAAGACCTAATAGTCATCCAGCTGCTAATCTCCATCTCTGAATCTGTCTCTCGGGAGCCCCACCTGTGACAATGTCCCTACTGAAAATCAAGCATGGGTGACCAGCAAATGCAGAAGATCTTCAAGGCTTCCAAATCAGAGGACGGCTGTGCGTCGGGCAGCAGTGAAGCCCTGAGAGATGGAATATGGTTTTTAGAGGGGATCATGAGTCTTCTGGGAGTGCTTGCTGTACTCCCACAACCCCTTCCCAGTGGTCCCTGATGCTTGGGCCACCACATGACCCTGCATCTTGGCTCCAGCTGCCTGGACCAGGGGCAGGTGTCAGACTCAAAGGCACTCCTCTGTAGGCAGGCCAGCAGCCAATGAGATGGCATTTTGCAAGCACCGTGTCTAACAGATCCTCCTGTCTACCTCTCCAGACTCTCCTGCAATGTGGTCCCTACCTTCACTTTCCAGGGATGCTGGCTTCCTGCAGCTTCTCCTTCGCTAAGACGTATCACATGGAACTGCCTCGGCCTGGAGCCAGAGGCATTCGCCCCTCCCCATGCCTCTCCTCTACCGTCCTAGAATGACTACTTATCCTTTTATCTTTTTTTTTTTTTTTTGCGGTACGAGGGCCTCTCACTGTTGTGGCCTCTCCCGTTGCGGAGCACAGGCTCCGGACGCGCAGGCTCAGTGGCCATGGCCTCAGTGGCCACCAGGGAAGCCCCATCCTTTTATCTTTTAAAAGTCGCTTCTTTGAGGAACTTCCTTACCACTCCCTGACTTTTTGTAGTTTCCTTCACATAACTTACCCCAGTTTGTAAATCTATGTTAGGATTGATGTCTGGGAGCCACGCTCGGCTACCGGCCACGTGAGGGTAGGGTCCCGTTCCGTTCTGCTCTTCACTGTACTCCCAGCTCCCACCACGGTGCCCGGAGCATGGGGAGCACTCAGCACTGTTAGTTGAAAAACTTAATACAGAATTTCTTCTTGAAGGGTAACTGAATGAGCCAAATCAGTTCCCTTTTCTTCAGATTAGAAGTTTAAATTAGGGATTTCCCTGGCGGTCCAGTGGGTAGGACTCGGCACTCTCACTGCCTGGGCCCAGGTTCAATCCCTGGTTAGGGAACTAAGATCCCACAAGCCGCACGGCATGGCCAGAAAAAGAAAAAAGGAATAAGAAGAAGTTCAAATGAGAAAAATACACACAGAGAGAGTCAGAGTTGATGAGGCTTAGGGTGGAGCAGTAGTTCTCAAAGTGTGGTCCAGGGACCCCTGGAGGTCCCTAAAAACCTTTCAGGGGATGCACGAGATCAAAACTATATTCCTGTTAATTCTAAGATATTATTTTGCGTTTTATCACCCCCATTTTTTATGAGTATATAGAATATGAAAAGCTCCTTTTATAGTTTCAGATTCCACATTGTAACAAACTTTTAAGAGACTACCACTTGTCAAGTTTTGGGAAAATACCAAAAAAGAATACCCACAACTCTCTGAAAAGCCTTGTAAAATCTGTCTTTTTTAACAATACATATCTCTGTGAGGCCAGGTTTTCTTCACATGCTTTAACCAAAGAACATATGGCAATGTCATTCTGCAGAAACATATATGAGAATTCAGCTATGTTGTATTGCAAGACAATTGAAAAAATGTGAAACAAGGGCATGCTTCTCACTGAATATATTCTATTGGAAAGTGTAGTTATTTTTCATAAAAATATGTTGTTTATACTAACACGAAATGAGTTCATTGTGAGTTTTATTGACAGCTATAAAATATCTCAATTTTAATTTCTAATATGATAAATATCAATAAAAATAATTCACACAAGTAAAAGCTCTTTGGGGTCATCAATAAACTTTTAAATTGCAAAGAGATTCTGAGACCAAAAAGTTTCAGAGCCACTGGGGTCAAGTATTACTCAGAATTCTGAGTAATTTTGGATGCAAGAGACAAACTCAACTCAAACAGCCATAAGCCAAAGCCTGTGTCTCTTCACCTCTTGGTCCCTCACCCCTTAGTGTTAGCTTCATGCTCTGCAGGCCTTCCTCAAGAGCAGGTGATGATGGCTGTCTGCAGCTCCAGGTTTAAATCCTATTGGCTTAGCAATCTCAGCACATCCTTTCCAATAGTTCCAGCAAAATCCACAGTGTAGACTCTCATTGGACTGCCTCCCATCCCATTTTTGTCCCCAAGCCAATCACCATGACTCTGCTCGGTCAGGTCTTGGTCTTCCATTCGTCCCTGCAATGGTGAGTTGTGGGCAGTCAGTCGAATGAACCGCGTGGACCAAGGAGGGTGCCTCCTCAGAGGAAACTCAGAAAGCTCTGACCAGGAGGAAGGAAAAGGGTGTCGCATGGGCAAACAATATTTGTCAACTTGGGAAGATAGGAGTAGAAGGCTGAGAAAATCAGAAGAGTAAGTTATCTCTGAGGAGAATTCGGAATAGGCAGATTTTAAGGGGTTTAAATTATTATTATTATTATTTTTTTTTTTTTGCGGTACGCGGGCCTCTCACTGTTGTGCCCTCTCCCGTTGCGGAGCACAGCCTCCGGATGCGCAGGCTCAGCGGCCATGGCTCACGGGCGCAGCCGCTCTGCGGCATGTGGCATCTTCCCAGACCGGGGCACGAACCTGCATCCCCTGCATCGGCAGGCAGACTCTCAACCACTGCACCACCAGGGAAGCCCGGGTTTAAATTCTTGAATAAATAGCCCATGCCCCCTCCTTTCTCTTCTCTCAAATCTTTCCTCTTATCTCCACCAACATCTTGAAAGATCGTTTTAGAAAAGAAGACAGAGGGGAGGGTATTAGGGAAACCTGGGCTGGTGAGACATGTTGGGACAGGATTGGTAGAGGGAGGTGTTTCTGACTTCCTGTTCCTTTCTCACCCGTGGGGCCTTGGTGATGATGAAAAATGAGTAGCTGTGGCCTGTGCTGACTGGATATAAGCATCTCCAGTATTTTGGGGTCTCTCTTTCTGCTCCCCAATACAAACTGGATAACATCTCATGCTCTGACCTCCAAACGTATCTATCCTGGTCCTGTTTCCTGCAGCCTCTGTGCCATATTAGGGGACATTGAGGAAGAAGAGGGGGCAGTAAAAGAGTTAAGTCAAGACTGGAATTTGGAAGGATGACTTGGGGTTCAGAGTCCTTTAGCATCCCTCAAAAAAAACCCATGAAAGACTTTGCCTGTTACTGCTGCAAAGGTGAAGGCTCCCCATGGAGAGCTAATCCTCAAGAAGACTGCCCCCTCTCTCCGCTCTCATGTGGACAGAGCTTCACTGTGGACTTTTACATGCGAAAGAAAATTTAGACTTGTTCCACGTGGACCCAAGACAGGAGAGAGGACCAGGGATGAGAAATAGAGGCAGAACTATTTTGTCTCAGTATAAAGGAAAGTATTCAGTCCCATCATCCGGAGCTGGAATGGGCTGCTTCCAATGTGTGTTTTGGGGGGACAGGTCACTTATGCACTGTTGCATGACTCCATTTTCTTCCAGGTCATCAGTGTTGGGGGTGCTGAAAACCAGACTACGAGGTAAGCACAAGATAAATTATGATTTACTCTGAAGGGCTGCTTCTCTTTCCTTCCCTCCCTCCCTCCTTTCTTGCTTGCCTTCATGAATATCAATACTTTATTTTGGTATAAAGACAGGAATCTGGAAAATGCATCATATTTGAAATTTTCTTGGTTCTCCCTCCTGTGGCGGAAAGCCTTCCCTCATCTGTTCAAATCCAAATACTTGAAAACTGCAGCAGCGGTACAAACGCGTGACCGAAAGACACCCAGAGGGAGAAGGTAGCCTGAGCCAGTGGTGTCCCTCGGTGCAGATGCCCGGGGTGCTGCATGGGAGCTTCTCTTTCTGCTTTTCCTTGTCTGTCCTTCTTGCTCTTCAGAGAGGGCTTTTGAAGTTGTTGGTGGGTCCAGTGTCGTGAAGCCTCTTCGGTGGCTTGGCTGGAGGGATCTTGGAAGTGGGCACAGGGCAGAGTCTGAGTTATCACTCTCCCGATTGCTGTCCAGAGGGGCGGCAGGAAGCAGGCTGTTCTCATCTTTCTTTGGAGTGGTTTTGAGCCAAACATCTTGCATTGGTTTTCCAACCCTTAGCATCTGGGCAAAGGAAGGAAAGGGTGAGTCTTGTTTCAGACTCCTGTTGCCAAAGGAGGACTGCCCTGGGGCAGCGGGTGACAGAGGGGTCAGCAGGAAGTCTACAAGGCGCTCTGCACTTCTGCTAAGAGAGCAAAGGGAGAGGGTGCCCTGGCCCAAAGCGGAGCTGGCGGAGCAGGTACAAGAATCAGAGGCAGGAAACTGCTGATTCTCTTGCGGAGCACAGGCTTCTGGCCGCCCGCCCTGGCCCTTGTCTTCCATCTCCCTCATGCGCTCCCAGCAGCGTTCCTCCCAAGCCTTCTTCTGGTGCTGGGGCTCCCCCTTCTTCATGTCACCTGAGAGCATCTCTGGGGTTCCCTTAGCGACCGTGGGGGAGGGCTCCATTTCCTGAGGCCCGGTCAGCGATAGACCTACACTGGGTCTATCCACTCGCGTCTCCCACATGACCTCACGTGTACATCTGGAAAACAACAGCTCCCATCTCCTCTTTACAGAAAGACCCTGAGTGTTGGTAAGATGTGTTAGTGCCCAGAGATTTTGATGCTTATTCCTTCTGGGTTCCTGGTACCCGAGTCTCCTAGGACCTGTGTTTCTATTGGATCGCCTCACCCAATTTTCTAAGGTCCTGGTAGCTAAGTAGGGAAGCTGCTTGTATGCCTAAGTTCCTCTGGCCCTCTGGAAAGTGGCAGTGCAACAAAAAGCTGCCCGTTGATCTCTTTAATAGTGTCACCAGCGTGTGTTGCATGATCACCTGTAGGGTAATGCCAGGAAGAACAAAAGCCTTCATTTCTTAAATACTTAGTGCCTTATGTGGATGGGCTCCTTTACTTCTCTCAACAATATTATGATATAAGTACTATTATTATGTGCATTTTACAGATGAGGAAACCAAGGCTCTGAGAAGTTAATTGGCTTGGTCAAGAACACATAGCTAGATTAGTATAGAAAATGGAATTAAAAACCTAGTCTGCCTGATACCAGGGTGCATAATCTCGGCCATTGTACAAACTGCTTCTTGGTATTCCTAGTAATATCTCCATGAGGAGTTGTAAAGAGAATTAAAACACTGGATAGAGAGAGGAAGATGGAAGTTGGACTCTGTATTAATTAGGGAAATGCTAGCTACAAGAATGATTAAGCCCCTGATTTCAGAGTCTTAACACAGTAAAAATGTATTTGTTACTCACATAACAATCTGATGAAGATCGTCCTGGTGGTGATTCAGGGACCCATATGGTGATTCAGGGACCCAAGTATGTCTCATCTCATGGCTCTGCCATCCCTTGAAGGCTTAGAGACCTCTGTGTCCAGGAGGAAGGGGAGAGAGAAGAAGTGACACACCCTCTTCTTAACTGCTTTGGCCAGAAGTGGCACACATCACATCTGCTCACTTTATATTGGCCAATACCAGTCACACGCCCTTGCACAAATGAAAGGCATTGAGAAAGGTATTGCCTCCCTGGGCAGCCATGTTTCAGCCACAACTCTTCTGCGTGGGAGGGGGAGCATGAAATATTTGATAAAAAGTTAGTTATTTCTGCCCTGGTCTCAATGAGTATAAGTTCCTTCTACCCCATAGGTTCTATGGTTACATGATTTAATTTGTCTGGAATACATGGGAATTTGATGAGGGTTAAGGTCCTTTCAATAGGACAGTGTTCGTGTGAGAAATGATCAAGACAGAAAATGTCTGTGGTAAGTGTATTATGTGGCCTGATGTTTTCAGCATCTGAAAAATGAGTGTCCGGATCCTTTTTCCGTACTCTAATCAGTGTGGTCCATTGCCGGATTCTAACAGGAGGGCAGCATGGACTCCAGAGGTGGCAGCCTTGCTTAGACTACATGAGTCACTGCAGAGAGAGGTACCCAAAGATGTGGTTTTTCCATACTGTTTAGAAATAAGCATCTGAGAAGTGTGGAAACATGCCGTCCTGATTTACCAGCTCTATCGTTAAGCGCTGGCATCATCACCATCTGCCGAATGTGGAAGTTGTTTAAAAATGAGTCACCTGGCACCAAAAATCATTTCTGCACAGAGCCTCCCCCATCGTCTCTTGGTATCAACAAAAAGTCTCTGCTGCTTGTAAGTTCTAAGAAGCCTGGGAGAGCGTGAGTCCCCCCGGGTGGCATTTGGTTATTTATCCTCCAGTGCAAAGGCATCAATTTCCTTGAACCTTATGGGCACACTTACTTTTCAAGGATGCTGAATTACGTTGCATGGACAAATGCAGTATTATTTCTAAGTTCCTATGAGTACTGGCTGAATTACACTCCTTCGCACCTCTTTCCCATCTCATACCCAGTACTTCTCTGATAGGTGGCAGTTTAACCAATTAGAGGCATAATACAATTTGTCTCATACATCCAGAAACATGTTGAACCTGTCCAAAGTCCATTTATTGGTGATTTCTTTTCTAGGTAAGTCAATGTCCCTTTGATATCCTGTAGCTTAAATAATGAAATATGAGGTTAACTACTATTAACACATCTTATTCTAGAGGCTAGAGCAATGAAAGAGGGGGAAAACTGGTTTGTGTATAAGCAAATATATTCATGTCAAATAAGGAAGAATGCGCACAGCTATCACGGTCCTGGTTTCTGCGACTGATCGTGTGGTCATAGTGGATATTTATGACCACTGCCTTCCTCTACCCACCCCATATTCACTTTGTCCTTAGCAAGCACATTGTTCAGGGCTCCACGCCAGAGCCCACACTTTCTTTTTTTTTTTTTCTTTTTTTTTTTTTTTTGACTGCGTTAGGTCTTCATTGCTGTGCACGGGCTTTCTCTAGTTGTGGCGAGCAGGGGCTATCCTTCATGGCGGTGCACTGGCTTCTCATTGTGGTGGCTTCTCTCTCGTTGTGGAGCCTGGGCTCTAGGCACGCAGACTTCAGTAATTGCAGCACTCGGGCTCAGTAGTTGTGGCTCGTGGGCCCTAGAGCGCATGGGCTTCAGTAGTTGCGGCGCTCGGGCTCCAGAGCACAGGTTCAGGAGTTGTGGCGCATGGGCTTAGTTGCTCCGCAGCATGTGGGATCTTCCCGGACCAGAGATCGAACCCATGTCCCCTGCATTGGCAGGTGGATTCTTAACCACTGCGCCACCAGGGAAGTCCCAGAGCCCACACTTTTATTCCTAACCCGCTTATTGTGTAACCCCCAAATCCACCAGTTTTCTGCAGGGCCTAGAACACAAGAAGACTGTGCCGTGGGATCAGGCTGCTGCCGGGTGGTGCTTGCAGCGCCTCAGCAGAGGGAAACTGTTCCGAGCCACTGGTATGCCCCCTCCAGGTGCCTCCCAGCGGAGAACCTTAGGATTTGGAGGCAAAGCTGAGCCATCCTCAGCCAATAACTATTCTCCTTTTAAGAGGCCTTGGGCCACCAGGTTACCAGGCCACGTGAGGTGACCGTAGGGCCTAGGAGGTGTGCTGGCTTGCTCTCCATCAGTTGTGAAATATCAGAATATGTGTCCATCTTTAAGAGCCCAGACAGTTTGATCACAGGGATTTCTATAAAAGTTATTAGGAGACCTGAGCTACGATCCTAATTGGTGTTGCCAGCCAGATGGGTGACTTGAAAATCTACCTTCCTTGTCTGTAAAGTAGGGGTCCCACACTCACTGAGAAAGGACCAAGCAAACCTGGTACAGGGCAAGGTTCCATCCGGTGGATCTGTAGAGCAGTGGATTTGCTCCATAGAGGTTTTTACAAAAGGATTTTATGATCAAATCCATTTGCTAAGCCTAATCATGTCCGTTGCTCTCTTACATGGCTTTAAAAAAAAATAAATTTATTTATTTATTTTTGGCTGCATTGGGTTTTCATGGCTGTGTGCGGGCTTTCTGTAGTTGCGGCGAGCGGGAGCTACTCTTAGTTGCGGTGCACGGGCTTCTTATTGCGGTGGCTTCTCTTGTTGCGGAGCCTGGGCTATAGGCTCACGGGCTTCAGTGGTTGTGGCTCATGGGCTCTAGAGCGCAGGCTCAGTAGTTGTGGTGCACGGGCTTAGTTGCTCCGCGGCATGTGGGATCTTCCTGGACCAGGGCTCGAACCTGTGTCCCCTGCATTGGCAGGTGGATTCTTAACCACTGTGCCACAAGGGAAGTCCTTACATGACTTTTTATCATCTTTAATTTTCTAATGTGCATGTGATGTTCAGGAGAGCATGTGTATCATTTTCCAAACTTGTCAAAAAATACATATATTTTTCATATAAATATAAAAACTGGTAAAAACCCCTTCTTATTGGAGACACCTATTAATATCATCAGGAACCAGGCTTCCATGGAATACGGGGCAGGAAGTTCTGTTATGGAGTATTCTATAAAAATGATAAACAGCTGTTTAAATTGGTGAGTCCAATGTCTGGATTTATACATGAGAATTTTTTTTTTTTTTGCAGTATGCGGCCCTCTCACTGCTGTGGCCTCTCCCGTTGTGGAGCACAGGCTCTGGACGCGCAGGCTCAGCGGCCATGGCTCACGGGCCCAGCCGCTCCGCGGCATGTGGGATCTTCCCAGACTGGAGCACGAACCCATGTCCCCTGCATCGGCAGGCGGACTCTTAAACACTGCGCCACCAGGGAAGCCCCTATACATGAGAATTTTTATAGAAAATAGATTTAGGTTAAAAGAAGCCAAGGATTAAATTGCATGTGCATATTGATGACAGGGAAAATTATATCTAAGTACTTTGAAGAGGAGGGAAAATAAGAGCTAGGGTGTATTTGAGAAGTATGGGACTGTTTTTCCATATATTGGGGTTGATGGTAGTCAGTTTAACCGATTAAATTATCAAGTGTTAGACTCAATGGGTATTTTTTAAACAGTGTCCCAGGTGGCCAAGGGTAAGGTCAGGGTTAAGGGGAGAATGAGGCAAGCTCTGAAAACCTACACTCTGCTTTAACTAAATCACCTCTGCCTTTATGTGGAAGCAGAGACACGGGCTGTGGAGTCAGGAATCCTGACGTCGAATCCCACCTGCTACAGCCACTGGCAATGTGCCCTTGCTTGTCTCTGACCCTTGGCATCTTTCTCTGTCAATGTACAAAAGGAAGAACCTCCCTCTTAAGGCTGTAGACAGGATGAAATGAGGTAATCCTGGCCAAGTGCAAAGCACAGTACCAGACCCTGTGAAGGAAAATTCTTCCACTTAATGGGTTTCCATGTAAGTGCCTAAGCAAGGGGCCTCACAACTAAAAAGCCTTGAAAAACACAGGACTAGATGATTTTTAAGGTCTTTTTCATTGTTAAGAGTCTGGGGGGGCTTCCCTGGTGGCACAGCGATTAAGAATCCGCCTGCCAATGCAGGGGACACGGATTCGAGCCCTGGTCCGGGAAGATCCCACATGCCGCGGAGCAACCAAGCCCGTGTGCCACAACTACTGAGCCTGCGCTCTAGAGCCCGTGCTCCGCAACAAGAGAAGCCACCACAACAAGAAGCTTGCGCACCACAATGAGGAGTAGCCCCCGCTCGCTGCAACTACAGAAAGCCTGCACGCAGCAACGAAGACCCAACATAGCCAAAAATAAATAAATAAATAAATATATATATTTTTTAAAAAAGGAGTCTGTGATCCAACAATATAACAGGTATGTCCAGTGGCAGAAAATTCCCCCTGTTCCTGCTCCTCTGTTGTCACTTCTGGTCAAAAAGGAGAAAAAAAAAAAAGCATTCGTCCTATAGTTCCTCAATCCTCGCTTTTTGCTAACTTCATTTGGTTCTTCTTCTAAATAGAACTGGCAGAAATGTCCAAAGGGCTGCAGTTTGTCTTCATACAAAGGCACACTGAACTCTTGATTAACTGAGGAGATGAACAGGTTCACTGGCTTCTGTTTTCAATGTAAAAATTGTCCTCTTAAAAAAATACGGTTTTCTATAGAAAGTCTACATACTAGAGAGTATCTAAAAATGGACACAGTTTCTTTATAGGAATATGCTTCCTCCTTTGCCAGTGGTACTCACAAAGTGAATTAAATTTTTACTGGGGAACAGACGGTTTAAGACTTGACTGATAGTGAAGTGAAGAGAATTACCCATTGGGTGGGTGATCCTCCATTTGCCCCCAAGCCTTTTCTCCACCATTCTCGACCCTGCTCTGCACCCTGGGAAGCGAAGCCCTATGGACTGTGTTTGTCACCTAAGTCATCTTGCCCTCTGGCTTCTGATTGGCCCATGGGAGGCACCAGCTAGAGGCTTGAGGGTGGAGGAGAGAGAAAGGTCTGGATATTTATTCCTCCTGACTTGGCTCGGTTTGGGCCATGGCTATATCCCTCTGTGACCTCATCCTCCCTTGGACAGCCCCTCTCCATGGTGCTAACTTTCAACCAGGCTCTGGTAACATCTTCAGGCCCGCAGGTAGTAATGACTTCTCAAGGCAGTAGTCCCTGGGGGCCTTGGTATCCCCATTACTTCCTTGAACCCCCGCCACCTCCAAAAATAGCTACTCAAAGTCTCTTTAAAAATCCCACCTGGGGCTTGTCTGGTGGCGCACTGGTTGAGAGTCCGCCTGCCGATGCAGGGGACACGGGTTCGTGCCCCGGTCTGGGAAGATCCCACATGCCGCGGAGCGGCTGGGCCTGTGAGCCATGGCCGCTGAGCCTGCGTGTCCAGAGCCTGTGCTCCGCAACGGGAGAGGCCACAACAGTGAGAGGCCCGCGTACCACAAAAAAAAAAAAAAAAATTCCCACCCGGACTTCCCTGGTGGTACAGTGGTTAAGAATCTGCCTGCCAATGCAGGGGACATGGGTTCAAGCCCTGGTCCGGGAAGATCCCACATGCCACGGAGCAACTAAGCCCGTGTGCCACAACTACTGAGCCCATGTGCCACAACTACTGAAGCCCATGCACCTAGAGCCTGTGCTCTGCAACAAGAGAAGCCACTGCAGTGAGAAGTCTGTGCACTGCAATGAAGAGCAGCCCCCGCTCGCCACAACTAGCGAAAGCCCATGGGCAGCAACGAAGACCCAACAGAGCCAAAAATAAATAAATAAATAAATAAATAAATAAAATCCCAGCCAATCATTCCAACTATATGACATGCTGGAAAGGACAAAACTATGGAGACAGTATAAAGATCAGTGATGGTCGGAGGTTGGGGGACAAGGGGATGGATGAAAAACCGGAGCACAGAGGATGTTTAGGGCAGTGACAATACTGTGTATGATATTATAATAGTGGATACATGTCATTATACATTTGTTCAAACCTATAGGATGTACAGCACGAACAGTGAACCCTGACGTAAACTGTGGATTTGGGTGATCATGATGTGTTAATATAGTTCATCAAATGTAACGCATGGACCACTCTGGGGGCGATGTTGTTCATCGGGCGGGTAGTGAGCGTGGGTGCAAAGGGGTGTTTGGGAGATCTGTACCTTCTCCTCAATTTTGCTGTCCTCTAAAGAAAAAATCTATGAATTAAATTCCCAACTGGATGTATTCTTTCCGTGACTGCCGTACAGCTGCTGTGTGTACACTAACAATGGCATCATACGAATGATGGCTGTAGGGACTTCCCTGGTGGTCCAGTGGTGAAGAATCCGCCTTCCAATGCAGGGGACATGGGTTCAATCCCTGGTCAGGAAACTAAAATCCCACATGCCACGGAGCAAATGAGCCTGCGTACCACAACTAGAGAGAAGCCCATGTGCCACAACTAAGACCCAATGCAACCAAAAACAAACAAATAAAATATACATACATAAAAAAAAAATAGTGATGGCTGTGGAGGAGGAGATAGGCCTGGGTAGCAAAACCAAGACAGCCAATGACCATACCAAACTGTATTAGATGTGAGGGTGCAGTGCAGAGACCCAAAACAATGGTGGCTTCAACAAGAGCCGTGTATCTCTCACACGTAAAACTCCATGCACTCATCTTGTGGGACTTCCTTGGTGGTCCAGTGGTTAAGACTTCGCCTTCCAATGCAGGGGGTGTGGGTTCGATCCCTGGTCGGGGAACTAAGATGCCACATGCCTCATGGCCAAAAGACCAAAACATAAAAAACAGCAGCACTATTGTAACAAATTCAATAAAGACTTTTTTTTTAAAAAAAGTGCATTATTAAAAAAAAAACAAAACTATGCGCTCATCTTTCCAGTGAAGATGATTGTGGGGCTTCCTTGTTGGGTTGCTGTGAGGATTCACTGAGCTAATTTATGAGAACTTCATGACCAAGGGGGAAATCCTGCTTTGAACTAAGTAGCACAGGGCTGATTTCTGGTAAGAGAAGTGGGATATTTCCTTCCCCATCTGCTGTTGCTTCCCATTAAAGAAAAAAATTATGTGAGACAATATCAAAAGTAAAAAAAATTCCCATTATTAAAAAAAAGCCTCAGTACAGCAGCTAGCATGTAATAAATGTAACTTTTATTGCTATTGTCATTTTCCCCCTCTCTCCTTACCTCCCTGCACCTGCCATGCTCCACTCATTTTTTTGATTCTGTTATGTGGAAAATGAAGTCCTTTATTAATGATATGCTAATCCAGCTTTTGATTTTATTTTGTTCCAACTCTCTTGTTAGTTGGTTTTGGAGGACGGAATCCTTGGGCAGCCAGAGAGATATTAGTGGCAAAAGGAAGGTGGTCAAATAGCAATTGAGAACTTAGACCTGGGAAGTGTCCCACATTGGTGAGCACTTGGCTAGAGGCTTTGCAGGACCTAGCATTTCCCTAAAATTATTTTAAAGTATCTACTGTCTATTTTAAATGATGAGAGCATTTAGCTGCTGCCATGCTAAAACACGCCTGCCTCTTTCAACGTGGTGGTAATGTATGCAGTAGAGGCTGGAGCCTGGGGTTGGGGGGTGAGTGCCAGTGTGAGGGGTGACATTGCCAGGCCCCTCAGGACAGGATTCTGATGGAACAAGGTAGATCCCCTGGATGCTGGCATGGACTGGCCACTTCCTCAGTGCACAACCTAACCCACCTCCCGATCTGGGAAGCAGAAACCACGAAAGGACCAAGCTCAACCCTGAAATAACTGAGAAAACCAGGAACTGAGATTTTATCTTCTGCCACGTGGCAGAACAAGGGTTCAACAGAGGTCCAGTTGAAAAGTGGACCGATAGAGAAAGGTTCACTTGCTGCGTGTGGGCTACTGTGGCTGTGAGAACTTATTCTCACCATGTTGTGAGAGTTGTTAGGAATGATTGTATGTAACAATAATACAAGCTGAGACTCGCTGAATACAAATGAGTGCCAGGCCCTGTGGTAAGAGACTTACATAAGGGATTTCGTCTGATCCTCCCTACAATCCTGGCAGGGAAATACGATGATTCACATTTTATAGAGCAGGGAAGCTCTAATGCAGGGGTCCCCAAGCCCCGGGACGCACAGCAGGCGGTGAGCGGCAGGTAAGCGAGTGGAGCTTTGTCCGCTGCTCCCCATTGCTGGCGTTACCTCCTGAACCACCGCCCACCCCGCCCTTGTCGGTGGAAGAGTTGTCTTCCATGAAACCCGTCCCTGGTGCCAAAAAGGTTGGGGACCGCTGCTTTAATGGGTTCCCAGGAGTGAACTCACAGCAATGAAGTGACTGGCCCAAGTTCACGAGGCTGGTTTCAAATCCAAGACCTCCTGGTGTGGAGGCCATGCCTCTACCCCTGAGCCACACTGTCCCCTAGATCCATCACTTTTAACATACCTTACCTTCTGCTGTAGTTAGTTTCAACGTACCTTATTTTTGGCGACTAGGTTGCAATGTCCTTTAAGGCATGAGCTTGCCTGATGTGTCTTTTTAAACTTCTTATTGAGGTATAACTTCCTACCACAAACACAAATAAGTGTATGCAATCACCCAAGTCAAGATTTTTTCGAACATTTCAGCAGGAAACGATTTTCCCCTGAGCTCCATCCCAATCAAAATAGTGCCAAAGATGACTGCTATTATTATCTCTATAGGTTTTTGCTGTTCTTCAATGTCATATAAATGGAATCATATATGAATGTTTTATTTCCTTACATGACTTAGCACGTACTCATTCAGGTTTAGTTAATGTGCTCAGGAAATGTTGAATAAATGTTCAAGGCAGGCATGAAGGGCCCTTACCCTTAGTGGCACACAAAAATCTTCATAAATATAAATCTGTATTCAAACCTGTGACTATATAATATATATTATATGTTAGTAATGTATTATATGTTAGTATTTATTACATATTGCATTATTGTTATATGTTACTAATATATGTTACATAGTCTATACATGTAGATGTATACATAGGTGTTTGTGTATGTATGCATACGTGAAAAGCTATTATCTGTGTGATAACACTCATTACACTGTATTTGATGAATCTGTTTAGTCGCCTCCCCTCCCAGCAGTGAGGCCCTCAGGAGCACAGTTGTTCTGTTCATGGAGCACATATTCAATATTCAGTGAATGTTTATAGAGTCAGTGAATAAACCATTCACTGTTTCCCTGTTCTTATTGTCTAATATCTTCTTTTATGAAGTGTCACTTCTGTCTTTTTAAAATTGGGTTAGTTGTCTTCTGTTATTGCATTGTAGGAATGCTTTGCATACCCTAGATAGAAGTCCTTTGTCAGGTAGATGTTTTGCAAATATTTTCTCCCAATCTGTAGCGTGTTTATGTATTTTCTCTTTTTTTTTAATTTTTAAAAAAGTTACTTACTTTTACTTTTGGCTGTGTTGGGTCTTTGTTGCTGCACGCAGGCTTTCTCTAGTTGCAGCAAGCAGGGGCTACTCTTCGTTGTAGTGTGTGGGCTTCTCATGGCGGTGGCTTCTCTTGTTAAGGAGCACGGGCTCTTGGCACGTGGGCTTCGGTAGCTATGGCACGCGGGCTCAGTAGTTGTGGCTCACAGGCTTAGTTGCTCCATGGCATGTGAGATCTTCCCAGACCAGGGATCGAACCCGTGTCCTCTGCGTTGACAGGCAGATTCTTAACCGCTGTGCCACCAGGGAAGTCCTTGTATTTTCTTAATTGTGTCTTTGATGAGCAGAAGTTTGAAATTTTAAGGAAATCCAACTTACCTAATTTTCTTTTGTGATTTTGCTTTCTGTGACCTAAGAAACTTTTGCCTACCCTCAGGTCCTGAAAATATCGCTCTATATTTTCCTCTAAAAGCTTTATGTTTTTTTCTTTCATTTACCAACGTTAATATTAAAGGTACATGGACAGATATTTTTTTAATTTAGTTGTAATGCTTAAAAAATTTTTTTATGGTTTTCTTTTTTTTTAACATCTTTATTGGAGTATAATTGCTTTACAATGGTGTGTTAGTTTCTGCTTTATAACAAAGTGAATCAGTTATACATATACATATGTTCCCATATCTCTTCCCTCTTGCGTCTCCCTCCCTCCCACCCTCCCTTTTATGGTTTTCATTTTATGACAACCTATACTAGTCTTCCACTTATGGAATCAACATACAAGTTTCTTTCTTTTTTGGGGCCACGCCCTGCAGCTTGTGAGATCTTAGTTCCCCCACCAGGGATTGAACCCGGCAGTGAAAGCATAGCCTCGTAACCACTGGACTGCCAGGAAATTCCCACAAGTTTCTTTTTCAGATAAACTTATTAAAGTCAAAAAAAGTGAGAATCAAAGTCTTAATAGAATGGATGGTAGTTGACACAAATCATGGAGATGAGATGATACCTGAATGAATGGAATTTGGAAAATGTTGAAATATACTGTGTAAAGCAGTATTTCTCGGGCTCTAGAGTGCAGGCTCAGTCGTTGTGGCGCACGGACTTAGCTGCTCCGCAGCATGTGGGCTCTTCCCAAACCACGGGTTCAAACCCGTGTCCCCTGCATTGGCAGGTGGATTCTTAACCACTGCACCACCAGGGAAGCCCCAGGAAGGCTTTATTAATTCCCTCTTCCTTGCTCCCTCCCTCCCTCCTTCCCTCCTTCCCTCCCTTTTCTTTTCTTTCTTAAAAAGGAAATATAAGTATAAGTTATAATGACTCAGTGTCTTACCTCAGTGGAAATTCTTCCATCCCATACCCTGTGAGTGAGCTCACATGTTGAAGATCAGAGGATACAGACAACCAAGAAAAAGATACTAGAGGAAGTAAATTGTTACTGTTTAAAAAAATATCCAAGCAGTATAATCCAAAGGCAAAAAGCATTTAGATTTTCTAGCTGTTTTTAATTTTAAAAAATGTCCAAGCTTTGGAATGATTTATGTCCTTGAGTAGATGATAGGGTATTGGCAGTATAGAATTTGAACATTTATCATATATACAAGATAACAGCAGCTATTCCAAAATGTTTATAAATGATGAAACAGTCTATCCCTTGTTAAGTTTGGGAATCGAGCCAGACCACTGGAGGGCAGTTTTCTTGGATTGTCTTGGTCTCTGAAGGAGACCTTTTATTAAATTCTGCTTTGGCATCATGCTCATGGCTTGTGTTGAAGAAAACCATAAGAAACAGCTGAAAGTAATTCACTGATATATTTGCTTTAGAGATGCTGTGGAGGAATAACCATTATATCAGCCAATAAGCCCTTTATGAAAACTACTGTAGAAAGTTCCCTCAGGCATCCGTGCTAGCAATTCTGATTTTGTCTTGAACAACTGACACACTGACTGGTGTATGTGTGTGTGAGTGAGTGTGTGTGTGTGTGTATGTAAAATCAATTAAAATATATTTAAATCTTATATTCAGGGGACAGAATCAGTATTGAAACTGTGTTTTCCTTTCTGCTTTGGCCACCTGAAAGTTTAGTACTTAATTTGCTGCCTATCTTTTAAAATTGTACAGGACTGTAGAGCATGCTTTATCTTGTTATTGGACCTTGATTTTCCATCCTGTGTATCTTTAAGCAAGAAAGAAAATCTTGTGCAATTGTATGCATTTTTAAAAAAGCAGCCTCGAGTCTATTTTAGCGTTAGGCTAGGTGCAGTCTTAATAATGAAAATACCATTACAATGTCCTTTAATCCGTATGAATAACAAATTATTCTAAATGATGGGCATTTTAAAATTTAAGATCACTGAAAATTCTAAAGACTATTGGCATTTATATCCTGCACTTTTTCTCCTAAGTCTCTCAAATTTTTAAAAAAATATTGGATCAATAAATAGCATTCCTTGGGGCTTCCCTGCTGGCGCAGTGGTTGAGAGTACGCCTGCCGATGCAGGGGACACGGGTTCGTGCCCCGGTCCGGGAAGATCCCACATGCCGCGGAGCGGCTGGGCCCGTGAGCCATGGCCGCTGAGCCTGCGCGTCGGGAGCCTGTGCTCCGCAACGCAAGAGGCCACAGCACTGAGAGGCCCGTGTACCGCAGAAAAAATAAAAATTAAAATAAATAAATAGCATTCCTTGATTCCCTTCCCAGTTCAAAACAATCGGGAACTAATACACAGCAGAGAGACAAATGGACATAAAAATGTCATCTCTATTACTGACAAAGGTGACTGCAGACAGTGGCTTCAGAACTGTGTCCCAAAGGGCTTGCTAACATTCCACTAGAATTAACAGATATTCCCACCCAGGCTCTGGTGTGGATGAATTCCAGGTCTTTCCAAGAAAATAGATCCCAGCAGGGCCTGAGCTACCCTCCTCATTCCTTCTCCCAAAGCCACCAATTAGAGAAGTCATTCCTTCCCTGGGTGGGGGAGGAAGGGGAACAGAGAGTTGAGAGTGTCGCTCTATTGGGATGCTGCTGAATGGTCGCCATTGCTATATCAGGCAGGACAGTTTCTGGCTGAAGTGTCCTACACGTTGTGAGATCTTTAGCATCCTTGACATGTGGCTCAGTTATTTCACAACCAAAATAATGCCCACATATTTCCAGGTGCACCTTTGCTTAAGAGGAAGTTCCTCCATGGAAACAGGAGGCTTGTGTGTGTGTGTGTGTGTGTGTGTGTGTGTGTGTGTGTGTGTGTAGGGGAAAGGGTGGAAGGGGGCAGAGATGGAAGTTCCTTGTTAATGTTAATGCCTTTGCTATTGTTAAACTTTCTAGTAGCCATAAATTTTTAAGCTAATTCCTTAGAATGATAGTGAGGCAAGTTGGTGTCATGCTGGCCGTACCTGGTGTCCCCAACAAGGAAATGTCAGGAGTAGCAAAGTAAGGCAGTCAGCCAGCCTTCAGGTTTGCCTCACTGGCTTCTAAGCCCTCCGGTTGGTAGTTCTCATATGAGATCTCAGGGATTGTCGTAAGGGAACCTTGGGTGGCTTGAATCCCGATAAAACATCCTGCGAAGCTAAAGCGAAAGAACAGCGCAGGCACGCAAGGTACCAAGGGAAAGCTTGTGGAGGAAGTGGGGGAGGCTTTGGCCTCTCCCGTCAGCCACCCTAAACAAACAAAACAGTAAAGGTAGTAATCTGCTCTATCACGGTCCCAATTTTAGCCATCCGAAGGAACTAACGGTTAACATTTTCAACTTCCGTTTTCACCCTGAATCCATCACTCACTCGCAGAGATGGCCATTTTTTTTTTTAAGATTTTTTTTGATGTGGACCATTTTTACAGTCTTTTGATTGAATTTGTTACAGTATTGCTTCTGTTTTGTTTCTTTTTTGGCCACGAGGCATGTGGGATCTTAGCTCCCCTGCCAGGGATTGAACCCTCACCCCCTGCACTGGAAGGCGAAGTCTTAACCACCGGACTGCCAGGAAAGTCCAGAGATGGCCATTTTTAATGATTTTTAAGTTCCGCAAGTAGTTAACATTTATTTTCAACAGTATACATATTCATGTCCTGTTTTATCGACTGTAGATGGTATCTATTGCCTTCAGGCCATGAGTTATGAAGAACTCAGTGCAGTTCCTTTACTACCTTTATACCCACCACTCTCCCTTCTCTCTTGCACAGGCTCTGGACGCACAGGCTCAGCGGCCATGGCTCACGGGCCCAGCCGCTCCGCGGCATGTGGGATCTTCCCGGACCGGGGCACGAACCCGTGTCCCCTGCATCGGCAGGCGGACTCTCAACCACTGCGCCACCAGGGAAGCCTTCACCAGTACGGTACTTTTAAAAAAAATCAGCGTGACCCTACAGTGACACATCATAATCACCCACAGTCCATAGTTTACATTATGGTTCACTCCTGGTGTCGTATATTCTATGGGTTTGGGCAAACGTATAAGGATACGTATCCATCATTGCAATATCATACAGTTATTTTCACTGCTCTAAAAATCCTCTGTGCTTTGCCTATTCATCCCTCCTTCCCTTCAAGCCCTGGTGATCACTGATCTTTTTTACTGTCTCAGTTTTGCCTTTTGCAGAATGTCATCTAGTTGGAGTCACACGGTATGTAACCTTTTCAGATGGGCTTCTTTCACTTAGTAACGTGCATTTAAGGCACCTCCTTGTCTTTCCGTGGCTTAATAGCTCACTTCTCTTTAGTGTTGAATAATAACCCATTGTCTGGGTGTACCACAGTCTACCCATTCACTTACTGAAGGACGTCTTGGTTGCTTCCAAGTTTTGGCAGTTGTGAATAAAGCTGCTATAAACATCTCTATGCAAGTTACTGTGTAGACATAAGTTTTCAACTCCTCTGGTTAAAGACCAGCTTTTAAAAAATAGATTTTTCACTCTTTGCTTTTTGCTCTACATCGTAGGGGATTTTTTCAAGATTATCTTCTAGGTTGCTGTCTTGGTCCTCACCGTACCTTTTCTATTATCCAGCCAGTCCATCCAGTAATTAACTTTGGTCAGATTCGTTTATTTGGCTTATGTCTTTCTCATATCAGCCTATATTATTTTATGGATGTAAAATATTCTCAAGTAATTTTGATGGTCCTAATCAGTTTTTATTAAAAAATTAAATCTGTGTTTCCTGAACTTTTTTTCTTCCTTCCTGGGTCAGTTGTGTTTGTTCATCTTGACCCTTCACTGTTTTGGTTTTCTGTAATTATCTGGTGCAGCTGGTCTAAACGTAGTTTGTGGCAGTTTGTATTTTCCAAAGATGGGCACACGAAACTATCCCCTCTCATATACTCTTCTTTTTTTTTTTTTTTTTTTTTTTGCGGTACGCGGACCTTTCACTGTCGTGGCCTCTCCCGCTGCGGAGCACAGGCTCCGGACACGCAGGCTCAGCGGCCATGGCTCACGGGCCCAGCCGCTCCGCGGCATGTGGGATCTTCCCGGACCAGGGCACGAACCCGTGTCCCCTGCATCAGCAGGCGGACTCTCAACCACTGCGCCACCAGGGAAGCCCTAATATACTCTTCTTAAACCTGATGCTTACACTGTTCCATCAAGAAGTGGGTCTATGTTCTTTCCCCTTGAACTGTCTGCAGTGGAAGTGATGCTATACGACTTCCAAAGCTAAGTCATAAAGACAATTCAGTATCTGCCTGGCCACTTCTCGGGATATGTCCCTTTGGAGCCCTGAGCTGCCATGTAAGAAGCCAAACTGCCCTGAAGCCACCACACTGGAGAGACCATCTGTAGAAACCACACAGAGATACCAAGCAGCCCCTGGTGATCTAGCCCGCATGTTTGAACTGCTCCAGTGCTGAGAAGAGCAGACACAGCTGTCTCTAGTGAATTCTGCCTCAACTGTAGATTTGTAAGCAAATAAATATTGTCATTGTTTTAAGTTTTTGGTCGTTTGCAGCCCAGCAATACGTGGCCAGAACACTGCTGTTAATCCCGTGATGGCCTCCCAGCTGCCCTTCCCTGTGGACTCCCACCCTCAAGCTTCTCTCATCCTCGGGAAGGATTGCTCTTTATCTGAGTGATTCCTCTCTATTCTTTTCTGTCTTCACCAAATTCCATTTTGCTTCTACCTTTTAGAATTCCCGCCCCCCCCCCCCGCCCCCAGTTTTAGCTCTGCTCCTGGCTCCTTTATTTTGTTTTCCTTCATAGTTGTGGTTTCAGTGGTATAAAAAAATTTCTTTTATCTTCTCAACAGACCTTGAGTGGCCAAATTCTGTGCACCATTGACCAGAAGCCTTGAAAAAATAACACACACACACACACACACACACACACACACACGTATGTTTTCAAAATGGAACAAAAACTCTGACTAGAAGTAACAAAGAAAAATTTTTGGTCATTCACACACAATGAGTTTTTAAGTATTGGGCTGAGAATTGAAGGAGGAAGTGAACGTTCAGCATGATGGAAAGCAAGGTTCCGGTATGAAAAGACTCCTTTATTTTGGTGAGAACACTTAACATGAGATCTATCCTCTTGGCAAGTTTTCAGTGTTTAGTATATTATTGTTGACTGTTGGTACAATGTTATAGTGCACATCTCTTCTTACTTAACTAATTCTTCTTAACTGAAACATCATGCCTGTTGACGCGTAACTCCCAATATCCCCCTCCTCCTGGCCCCTGGTAACTGCTATTCCAGTCACTGCTTTTATGAATTTGACTGTTTTAGAAACGTCATAGAAGTGGAATCATGCAATACGTGTTTTTCTGCGACTGGCTATTGCACTTGGTATAATGTCCTCCAGGTCCACCCATGTTGTCACACATGGTATAATCTCCTTCTTTTCAAAGGCTGAATAGTATTCTGATGTATGTATGTACCACATGCCCCCAGTCAATGGAAAACACACGGAGAAGCCAAGAGTTTTCCATGAACCTTCAAGAGCCTGCTTGCCCTTATCTCCTCTGGGGAAAATATTCCTACAAGGGGCTTTCTTCCAAGAGTTGTCGTATAATTTGAAAAATGAACTCACGTCTCAGGTCATGTGTCATTGGATCAGAAATGGCACCAAAGCTGTCTGAACGTGAGAAACTCCACCCTCTGAGGCTGTGTGGGGTGTGAAACTGTTCAGAAGAGCATTCCACTCTGCTCGGTGAAGAGCTGACCAATCATAAGCCCTTTGGGGGGAAATATATATTCTAAATGAACAAACATAAAGATGGGTACTTGACTCGGGCTATCTCCTGAGCCTCAAGTCTCCGTGAACATTGATCAAAGAAGCATTGGGATGTAGATAGATTACATGGTTGGGGAAAGGTACCATGCTACCTCAGATTCCCTTGTATCCTTGCAATAACCTCCAATCTCAAAAGGAATCTCTGGGCATGTTTGCCAGGGACAACTTAAAGGAAACAGACTAATAGGGTGAGTGTAACAACCAAATTTAGAGTTTATGATTTACTTCTCTGTTCAGCATTAGGGCTTTGGAGAGGGCAACACACCTGTCATTGTTTGCAAAACACAAAGTGATTTGTAAATGGAGCTGAAGTCCTTGTTGAGGAACAGTGGGTGTTTGTTTTCGTCTGACCATCTGCCTCAGAGCCAATTGTTGAGAGGTGTCTTGTTTAAAATACAAAAATCTGGTTGCACTGGATACCTGATTAACTAGACTCTTGAGGGAGGGAGTCCTGGAAATTTGCATTTTATGTTTCCTGCAGTTTGAGAACCCGTAAAATACAGAGAGCTTTCTTCGGAGGGTGTGTGTGTGTGTGTCTGGCATATGCACATCTGTGTGCCAAGGGTTCGTGGTAGCCATTCTTAGAAGAGATGGGGCCAATGCCATTGCCTAGAACATAAGGTGAAATCAGCATTTTATATCCAAAAGCTCAAATGACTCTTTGGGAAGCTCCCTTTGGGAATAAGAAGGAGGCAAGTGATGTCAGTTCCACCAGACTGCAGAGCCCACACAGAGGCAGACCCTTTGAGGAGGGATGACCTCATGGGAGCATGTCTGTAAGAACTGGGTTCAAATATTGTGGAGTGCAGTGAAGGGCTCCGTGGGTCAAGGAAAGGAACAGACATCATCTACCTTTCTTCAGGGATG
Source organism: Globicephala melas (assembly GCF_963455315.2). Lineage (NCBI taxonomy): Eukaryota > Metazoa > Chordata > Mammalia > Artiodactyla > Delphinidae > Globicephala > Globicephala melas. The sequence continues at coordinate 11,216,808 of NC_083324.2, read as the reverse complement.
CACTGTCTAGGGCATGGAATTGGGCAAGCAAGAATCCACTCCCACCATCAGCAACCCCACTTGACAGACCATGAGCTGGGCTATTTACCTGCCCACACAGGTGTGGCTCTATGGGTGGTCGACATATTGGAATATGTTTGTAATGGCGGCTCATTAGCCACTGCCTCAATCCTCCGCCCACTCAAGTGTCCCCTCTACCGCGATGACTCTGACCTGGCTTCCCCACCCTCCCCTCCAGTATCCATGATCTAATGAACAAAGGTTGGGTTCAGGAATGGTGGGGGTCCCAGCACCCTACACTGCAGCTTGCTTGTCTTCTGATCGGTTGATACCCACGGCATACAGATGGGTCAATATTTTGGGTCACCCCGTGTAGTGGGCGGCTCATTTCTGACAATGACATCAAGTAGTAGCTTGGAACATTAGCAGCTCTGGTCAACTCTGGCCTCAGAAGTCAGGATGCTTCCTGTTGGAAGTCGAGCAGACCCCCTTCTTGGATCCTAAGATCCCCTCTAGAATCCTGCATGCAAGGTAGAGAGAGCACCTCGACAGACAGATACCAGACTCCCTTCTAATCGTGATATATAAGGCTGTGAACGGGTCCTAATTCAATTCCAAAAATAAAGACATAAAGTTGCTGCTAACCCAGGGATCAGGAAGCAATTCATACTGGTTAAATAAGCATAAGGAATTATGATTCTTATTAAATTACCACATATGTCGCAGAAAGGTTACTGACAACAGATCATCAGGGACTGTGGTTTTCCTGGCCCATTTGAAGATCAGACCAGTAGAACAAACACTTCAAGAGGGTTTTCTTTTTTTCTGTTCTGTTCACTGAGATCCCAATGCCTAGGACCTAGGACAGTGCCTGACGCATAAGCGAGTACTTGATCCCTTTTTGCTATTATTATTATTTTTACTACCACGATTACCATTACTGACGAACACTCACCAAACTGTCTAATAATGATTATCTCTCTGGAGAGGGAGTGAAGCTGGGGTGCCAGGGAGGGGATAGTGATTCAGATTTTCTACTTTATACACATCTGGGTTGTTCAAAGTATTTACACCAATCAGAGGCTACTTCTAGTATATATATATTATGTAAATTATTTTATAAAAATACCTCTCATGTCAAAATGTATTTCCCCAAGTGCCTTTATCTTCTCTTACAAGCAACCAGTGCAATAACAATGAACCCTTTTTTAAAAAATCTGAAAGGTCGGTTCAAGTGTTTCTGTTCCACAGCATATTTTTGGCCCCAGAGCAGTATGTGGAACCCCATGTTATTAACAGAGTTTTCTTTGGATGCCCTGAGTCAGTCTTCCCTCAGCACATCCGCAGGGCAGACCACCTGCCTGGGTCTGGTCAACGCCGGGGGCGTTTTGGACGGACGTGTCTATCCTGAAAGCTTCCAGGCCGCCTTTGAACTTGTCTTGGCAGCCAATGAAAATCTCCCGGAGCATCCCAGACGATCCCGCTGCGCGTGGGAGCAGTGGTCCCTCCTCTCGCAGCCAGGAGGAGCCCTGCAGTGCGCCCGGCAGCCGCCAGCTGGAGCTCAAAGGCAGCGGCGCCTCTCCGAGACCGCGGGGAGCCTCGCAGCGGGGGGCGCGTCTGCTCCGCCCGCCCCTCTGCCTGTGTGCATCCCGCCTGCCCGAATCAGAGGCATCCTTTCCGAAGCTGGACGAAGTTCACCTCCATCTCCCTTTTCTACGCTTGTCTCTTTATTCCATTACCAAAGGTTGCTTTAGGACTTTAATAAAACCAAACTGAAACGTTGTCAGAGAAGAGGGATCCGAACGTGGAGAGGACTGGAAACTGGCGTTCATTCATTGGGAAACATTTACAGATCCTCCTACCAGGGGTCAGACCCGCAGCTGGAGGCTTGGGACGCCAAGTTGAGTAAGACAATCCCTGCCTTCAGAGGGCCTCAGGCTTGTAAATAATAGTAGGGTAAAAGACGGTTTCAGGGAAACCATCTGGTTCTGCTTTTGACTGAAGCACCAAATAATAGATGTCACATGTCAAGGAGAGGCGTCAGGTCGCCGTGCAGGACGTGCAGAAAGGGATGGCTTGGAGGTGCTGGACTCCTCCCACTGAGGGTAGGAAAGGGACCCAGAGGGGGAAATTAAAGGAAAAAGTGTTTGGAGAGAGAACCCTGGATGAGTTGAGTCCTTTCGTTCTCATTAACTTAAACCTAGGGAAAGGGGCTTTAAAGGGACCCCTTGGAGAGGCCGCCTGGGAAATCTAAAACGTGTGGCACTGGGTTGACTAGCTGTTCCGACTGAAGAGAAAAAGGTGTTACCACACTGGGGGCAATCTTATCCCCACAGTTTGTGAAGGCAAATTTCAGTGAGTGTTCTCAGGGGACCAGATGTGGATCCCCTGTGGAGAGAACCGCAGTGGGGCTGTCTTAGGTCTTGTCTGTGGCGACCTCCTGGTGGAGTGAGGAGATCTCAGCAGAAAAAAGGCTCCTGGGTGCTCTGATTCTAAAAGAAGGCAGCCTTAAGCCACCTGCTGAAATAGAGATGCACTTGCCTGAATCCAGTGAACTGCAGGTGAGATATTTCCAGTGCTCCGTGAGGGAAACTGTCAGCCTGAAATATCTACCGCACCCAGAGAGCGCCAGCACCTACTATGGCCTTGTGTGTCAGGTCAACACTTTCCAGCCCCCCACACCCGGCTCCCTGCGTCCAGAGAGGCCTGGAACAGACTCTCCCTCACATCCCTCAGGAAGAACCAGCCCAGCTGACACCTTGATCTCAGACTTCCAGCCTCCAGGCTGTAAAACAAAACATTTCTGTTGTTTAAGCCACCCAGTCTGTGATCCTTTTTCACAGCAGCCCTGGGAAGCGAATACACCGGGAAACAGAAGCAGGCAATCTTGTCCTATATCCCTTCCCAAAGGTCCAGTCTGCAGCTGGCTCAAACTAGGCAGCAGGAGAAATTTTACCGGAAATAATTTTTTTGTCAGTTTCTTAAAACTGAATATATTTGTTACTGAACCTGAAGTGTGTGCAGCCATTTAAAGTGACAGCAGGTTGTTTTTTATGGTGTAAGAATAACGGGTGCAAGGGAAGAACCACTGCACAGAGCAATGGCCTAGCAAGGGGGCGGGATGCTGGGTGCCGCAATAAAGGGGTGCATTTCCTGGTGAGAAGATAAACCCGATAACAGACCAACAGTAATTTATTTGCTTTTTAGTACTGCTGTGCTGCGGTATTGAAAATGTCAGTGATAAAATACTCCTCCTACCTGGGGGGCCACTCCTGCCACTCCCACCATTGCCCCAGATTAGATTTGAAGGACAGGACAGTGGGAAATAGGAAAAAAACAAAAGAACTAATGTCGAATCTGGTGGTTTTTCAGCTGGGGGCAATCTTGTCCCTGAGGAATATCTGGCTGTGTCTGGAGCTGTTTTTGATTGTCATAATGGGGCGAGGGTGTGCTGCCAGTGCCTAGTAGATGGAGTCCAGGGATGCCTTTAAAGATCCTACAGCACACAGAAAAGCTTCCCATGCACAGAATTACGAGGCCCCAAATGCCAGTAGTGCTGTGGTTGAGAAACCCCGGCTCCAACACTGAAACCACTCTATGTATCCTAAGTGCTCCTAAAGTGGCTGTGAGGATAGCCGAGAGAGAGGACCCCCAGGGCGTGTGGTTGTAGAATGGGAATGCTTAGGAGGGGACTGGGTCAGTCACTTACTGGGCGGCGTGCCTGTCACAGGAACACACAAGAGGGAATTTCCACGTTAGGCTTCGGGATCCCAGATGTGAGAAGTAACGACAGTGGGATTAAAGGAGCACTTTCTGTGGGCAGAGCCCTGTGCTGAGGCGTCGTTGTGTTGTTTCATTTGACTCTCGTGACAGCCCTGAGAAGCAGGTATTATTTCCATCTAGGCTCAGAGAGGTGAAGTAATTTGCCAGGAGTCGGAAGGGAGAAAATTGGGATGCAAACCTGCTCCCGCTTGACTCCAAAGGGCAGGCTTTTGTTACCCCCAAACTGGACTCACCTCTTGGTGGGTGTTGAGCCCCAAAGCACAACTAAGCCAAAGATGGGGAGAAGGAAGGATTTATCACTTGCAACAAGTAAGGAGGACACTGGGGATCTTTTCCCATAGCAGCGTCTCCCTAAACAGCAAAGGGGGACATTTGAAATTGAGTACATGCATATTCATGAAGGGGCTTGAGCAGAAGGGAATGCAGGATAGAATTGGGGCAGAGGTGGCCAGCATCCAGTCTTCGGTTGATTAAAGTCAGGAGGGTTGGAAAAGGTCAACATCATCATTCCTTCGGTTCTGACCAGTCTGGGATCTCAGCATGTTGTTACCCTCCTCCACTGCGGTGGGGCCTTAGTTTCTGCAAAACTTGGAGATCTGTGTCAGGTTGTTAGGTATATCCCTTGAGGAGGAACTAGGACTCTGTTTTGTTGCTGAACTATTGCTTTCTTGACTGCTTTTCTTTTGTTCCTGTCTTCCCTTGTTTTCTTCAGATCATTAGTTACTGAGACCTGCTCAAAGATCAACATTGTGGCCAGGCTTAGATCACGAAATGGCTTAGACCAAAAATGGCTTCTCTTATGTCAAGAAAGCCAGGCCTAGTTCTCTTTCTCCAGGACCGCCACCCCCTTCCCTATCTGCTTACAATTTTACCCCCGAAACCATAACACTGACCGGTAATCAAATCCACCAAAAAGCACAGATGACCTGGATGGAGAGATCTATTTGAAAAAAGTTAATGCTTCTATCCAGTACCTGTATTCTTTTCTTTTTCTATTGTTTCTTCTACTTTGTTGCATTTTATTTCATTTCTTTACCTCACTTGGTTCCTTTCAGAGACAGTTGAAACTAAAGCCCAGAGGAGGGAAGTGACTTGCCCAAGGTCACTGTTTAGGTTTTAAAGCCAGAATAAGAACTTTTTATTCAAGGTAAGGCTTTTCCTTGCCAGCAGAGTGCTCTTTGCATCACCCCGAGCGTCTGTTTAGTATCTGTTTTCCACCCTTGGAATTCTCAAATCATTGACTTTTCTTACAACGGGGTGGACGAGTTCAGTTTTAGAATAATGAGGAGTGTTCCTTCTAAAGAGAATTCCCTAACTGGTTCTTGCTTCCCTTTTCCTGAGGTTGATGCTCTTTTTAAAAGACAAAGCTGGCATTCTGCCCCTTGTCAATTTTGAAGGGCTCTCTCTATGACCTGGGCTGATGTCCATGGCTAAGGAAAGATTCTGGCTCTTTGACTGACTTGGCCAAGATGCGGCCATGTCCTGTGGAGAAGGCTCAGGTGCTGTCATTTTAAAATGCTGTGAAACTGATAATTAGGCCAGTGGGAACATATGGAATGTGTCACACCCGTCTTATTCCTTGTCCAAAACTATTATCTCATTAGACAAATATGAGGCTGACAAAACAGACAGCTAAGAGATGAGACCTTAACCACTCATTTTCTCAGAATGACTTTATTAGTTTAAGTAGAAATGGTGCCTGTTCTTAAGATTACAACTGAAAATCATGTCGCTAGCTGTGATATTTCCTCCTCCGTGCCTCAGTTTTCTTCTCTCTCTCTTTCTTTTTTTGAGATCGACACAGCACAAGCTTTATTCAGTGGCCAAAGAATGGAGGATCTGGAACTAAGTTCACAGATCAGCTTCTCACCCACCTGCGGAGAGTTATTTATTTTATTGTATTTATTTATTTTCTAATTTTTTAAACTTTTTATTTTATATTAGAGTATAGTTGATTAACAATGTTGTGTTAGTTTCAAGTGTACAGCAAAGTGATTCAGCTATACATATACATGTATCTATTCTTTTTCAAATTCTTTTTCTGATAGCCAAAACTAGAATGGTCTTCAAGGATGCGTCCAGGTCTGATGCCATAGAGTTTTCCATTTCTTATACAACAGCCATGTAGCAAACAAATGGGTTATTCTGATCACTTGCCTTGTCCTCTTCATCCACATTCCCAGGACAATGGGATTCCTGACCTTTACGCATGACTTGGGAATATATCTGAGCACATGATCCTGCATTCCCATTTTTATTATTTATTTATTTATTTATTTACATATTTTTTAACATCTTTATTGGAGTATAATTGCCTTACATTGTTGTTTTAGTTTCTGCTGTATAACAAAGTGAATCAGCTGTACGTATACATATATCCCCATATCCCCTCCCTCTTGCATCTCCCTCCCACCCTCCCTATCCCACCCGTCTTAGGTGGTCACAAAGCACGGAGCTGATCTCCCTGTGCTATGTGGCTGCTTCCCACTAGCCATCTATTTTACATTTGGTAGTGTATATATGTCCATGCCACTCCCTCACTTCGTCCCAGCTTACCCTTCCCCCTCCCGGTGTCCTCAAGTCCATTCTCTACATCTGCGTCTTTATTCCTGTCCTGCCCCTAGGTTCTTCAGAACCTTTTTTTTTTCTCTTTTTAGATTCCGTATATATGTGTTAGCATACGGTATTTGTTTGTCTCTTTCTGACTTACTTCACTCTGTATGACAGATTCTGGGTCCATCCACCTCACTACAAATAACTCAACTTCGTTTCTTTTTATGGCTGAGTAATATTCCATTGTATATATGTGCCACATCTTTATCCATTCATCTGTCGATGGACACTTAGGTTGCTTCCATGTCCTGGGTATTGTGAATAAAGCTGCAGTGAACATTGTGGTACATGACTCTTTTTGAATTATGGTTTTCTCAGGGTATATGCCCAGTAGTGGGGTTGCTGGGCCATATGGTAGTTCTACTTTTAGTTTTTTAAGGAACCTCCATACTGTTCTCCATAGTGGCTGTATCAATTTGCATTCCCACCAACAGTGTAGAAGGGTTCTTTTTTCTCCACATCCTCTCCAGCATTTATTGTTTGTAGATTTTTTTGATGATGGCCATTCTGACTGGTGTGAAGTGATACCTCATTGTAGTTTTGATTTGCATTTCTCTAATGATTAGTGATGTCGAGCATCCTTTGATGTGTCTGTTGGCAATCTGTATATCTTCTTTGGAGAAATGTCTGTTTAGGTCTTCTGCCCATTTTTGGATTGGGTTGTTTGTTTTTTTGATATTGAGCTGCATGAGCTGCTTGTATATTTTGGAGATTAATCCTTTGTCAGTTGCTTCATTGGCAAATATTTTCTCCCATTCTGAGGGTTGTCTTTTCGTCTTGTGTATGGTTTGCTTTGCTTTGCAAAAGATTTTAAGTTTCATTAGGTCCCATTTGTTTATTTTTGTTTCCATTTCTCTAGGAGGTGGGTCGAAAAGGATCTTGCTGTGATTTATGTCTTAGAGTATTCTGCCTATGTTTTCCTCTAAGAGTTTTACAGTGTCTGACCTTACATTTAGGTCTTTAATCCATTTTGAGTTTATTTTTGTGTATGGTGTTAGGGAGTGTTCTAATTTCATTCTTTTAAATGCAGCTGTCCAGTTTTCCCAGCACCACTGATTGAAGAGGCTGTCTTTTCTCCACTCTATATTCTTGCCTCCTTTATCAAAGATAAGGTGACCATAGATGTGTGGGTTTATCTCTGGGCTTTCTATCCTGTTCCATTGATCTGTCTTTCTGTTTTTGTGCCAGTACCATACTGTCTTGATTACTGTAGCTTTGTAGTATAGTCTGAAGTCAGGGAGCCTGATTCCTCCAGCTGCGTTTCTCTTTCTCAAGATTGCTTTGGCTATTCGGGGTCCTTTGTGTTTCCATACAAATTGTGAAATTTTTTGTTCTAGTTCTGTGAAAAATGCCATTGGTAGTTTGATAAGGATTGCATTGAATCTGTAGATTGCTTTGGGTAGTATAGTCATTTTCACAATGTTGATTCTTCCAATCCAAGAACATGATATATCTCTCCATCTGTTTGTATAATTTTAATTTCTTTCATCAGTGTCTTATAGTTTTCTGTGTACAGGTCTTTCTTCTCCTTAGGTATGTTTTTTCCTAGGTATTTTATCCTTTTTGTTGCAGTGGTAAATGGGAGTGTTTCCTTAATTTCTCTTACAGATTTTTCAACTTTAATGTATAGGAAAAATTCCCATTTTTAAAACTTAACTCTAGATAAAGTTCAAAGGGAAGAGTACCCACAGGACTTTGTACATGATGGACTGACTCCAGAAGAAAATGCCTCTTCAGTTAAAATATCAAATAAGGGTCTTATCCTTACCCCTATTTTACAAATGAGAAACTGAGCGCCTGAATTGCTAACCAAATGTCCTGAGTTGCTATGTTCCAGAAATAATAACTAACATTTAGTGAATGTGAATGCTGCACCGGGTGCTATAATAAGAGTTTCATGTGAATTCATTTACTCTTCACAATAACCTTTTGAGGCTGATAGCAATATTACCTCCCTTTACAGTAATTAGAGGCACAGAGAGGTTAGACAGCTTGCACAGTTCACACAGCTGATAGGTAGAGGAGCTGTGATCAGAAGGTTCATTCTATACTATGAACACTATACACAAAAAGTGTATCATCTTGCCTTTCATTATCTTACTTAATATAATTTACTATTATTTTATTTAATTCTCACTTTAGTGCTATGAATTAGGTACTATCAGTAGTGTGCCAGTAAATGTCTAACAACTGGCTCTCCAGGGAAGGGTAAGTTGTAGCCTAAATTGTAGTGTTTGCCAATTTCCATGGTGCAAATACTCCCAGAGTGGTTAATTTCAAGCTACCAATGAGAATCGATGAACTCGGAGTTGGGAAGAAATGTTCTCCATTATATGGTATTTCCATCCTATGGATACACTACTTGTAAATAGCTTCAAGAATATAGCCAAGGGCTTCCCTGGTGGCACAGTGGTTAGGAATCTGCCTGCCAATGTAGGGAACACGGGTTCGAGCCCTGGTGTGGGAAGGTCCCACATGCCGCGGAGCGGCTACGCCCGTGAGCCACAACTACTGAGGCTGCGCGTCTGGAGCCTGTGCTCTGCAACGGGAGAGGCCGCGACAGTGAGAGGCCCGCGCACCGCGATGAAGCGTGGCCCCTGCTCACCACAACTGGAGAAAGCCCTCGCACAGAAACGAAGACTCAACACAGCAAAATAAATAAATAAATAAATTTATTTTAAAAAGAAAAGAATATAGCTAATAGTAAACTGTATTAAAGTGATTAGGAAACGATGTTTTGAATATCTATTTGAATATTTATGCCTTTCTTTTTCATGAAATGTATTTAACTATAACTGAACAAAGGAAGCTCTAGAATAATACCTACAACATGTTCCCATTTTTGTGCATAAGAGAAAATTCTCTACCCCGTATATGTGTATAAATGTTTGTTTGATCAAAAAAGAGTAAACTCTTAAAATGGGTTACTTCAGAGATGGGGACTTGAGGATGCCAATAGACAGATTCCCTTTTTCTTATCATACGTCTCTACTAGTTGATGGTTTTACAACCATCATATTGTGCTTTTATGATAAAAAATAATTTATAAAGTTTTCTTTTCTTTTTTTCTTTTTTTTTGGCCCTGCTGCGTGGCTTGCGGAATCTCAGTTCCCCAACCAGGGATTGAACTCGATTGAACTTGGGCAGTGGAAGTGCTGAGTCCTCACCACTGGGAACAACTGATAAAAGGGGTTTTGTGTTTTTTTACTGTGAAACTAGAATCAGGAGGTAAGAAGTGACTTTTCTATTAAATGGTTTTAGAGGTGAAGGAAATTATGATAATTGTAAAGGTTGAGGAATGTTCAACTTTTCATTTTGAAATTAGTTTGTTGACTTGTTCACTGTCTTTCTCTCTAGAACGGAAGGTCCGTGGCAGCCGACATCTAAGTGTGTCCAAAGTCTTGGGCCCAGCCACCAGCATCACTCCCTTACACTAGTATAAGAGCTTCTGAACCCATCTCACTGCTTCTGCTCTTTCCCTCTGTATTAATTTGCTAGGGCTGCCATACCAAAGGACCACAAACTGGGTGGCTCAAAACCACAGAAATGTATTGCCTCACAGTTCTGGAGGCCAGAAGTCCAAGATCAAGGTATTGGCAAGGTTGGGTCCTTCTGAGGCTGTGAGAGAGAATCTGTTCCAGTTCCTGGCGGTTTGCTGGCAATTCCTTGGTGTTCCCTGGCTTGCAGCTGCAACACTTCAGTCTCTGCTTCTGTTGTCCCATGGGTCTCTCCCCTCCTGTGTCTGTGTATCTTCTAGTCTTCTTGAGGAGAAGAAGTCATTTTGGATTAAGGGTCCACCATACTCCACTAAGACCATCTTAACTGATTACATTGGCAATGGCCCTGTTTCCAAAGAAGGCCATTATCTGAGGTACTGGGGGTTAGGACTCCAATGTATCTTTCGTGGGGACACACTTCAACCCATAATGCCTTCCTACAGTCAGTTCTGCATGGAGCTGCCAGAGAAAACTTTTAAAAATATAAACTGGTTCACTCTCCGAGTTCCCCATCATATCAAGACCTGAACTAGGGCGACCATACCCTACTTCCTCTGGTCCCTGCATCTTTCTCCATCCATATCTCTTAGTATTAGGATTCTGAGCTAACCACAATGACTGTCTTTCTATTCCTAGAGCATTCCATGTGCCTTTCCCCTTCAGAGTCTTTGCTGTTCCTTCTGTCTGAAACGTGCTTCCACCAGATGTGTGCCTGGCTCTCATTCTCATGTCCTCCAGGTCTTCCCATCCAGGGCCAACTCCTTTGAGAGGTCTACTCTAACCCTAACCCCTAGAACAGGGACCACTCCTGTGTCTTCTTGTTCAGTTTTCTTTATAATGCTCAGTACTACATGGCATTATGTCTTATATTTATTTGTTTATTATGTTACGTATCTCCCCCCTGGAATGTAAGCTCCTCAGGGGAAGGTATTTTTTAAAATTTGAAAACCTTGCAGATATTTTAGTGTACTTTTTAGTTAAATTAAACTTTTGAACAGGTGACTTATTTACATGGTTGAAAGTGAAAATGATATAAAAAGATATCCAGAGAAGGCTCGTTCCCATTTCTGGGAACTATCCAGTTTCTGACTATCCAGTTTCCCTGACCCCCATAGAAAACCATTTTTACTAGTCTCCCAGTATCTCTTTATGCAACTACAATACGTATTTGTATATACGTACATATATATTCTTGTTTTCCCATCTTATACTGAAGATGTCATTTAATACATAGTTGGCCTCTTGCATTTATGTTCCTTCAAAATATTTCCTGGACATCATTCCATATCAGTTTATATAGAACTTTCTCATTCTTTTTTAAACAGCTCTATAGTATTCCCTTTCGGGAACATACTGGAGTTATCACTTCTCTACTGATAAATACATGTGGCTTCCATCTTTTATTATATACGACAGGGATTTCCATGCTGTATCCCCAGAGTTTTGAAGTCTTTCTGCACAGAGCGGACTGTCAATAAACAATTGTAAAGAGGATGAAAGATGAATGAACCAATGTGAATAAGCCAAGGAGGGTAGTAGGAAAGGAGCCCAAGGGCGGCTCGCAGGTACGCGGTGCTGCACGGAGGCCCCAACAGGTGGCGCTGTAGGCGGCGGGCGCGCCTGGCCGGGGGGGTGGGGGTGGGGGCCCGCCGCTCTTGCCGTGGGCGCAGACGGCAGCGCGGGGACAAGCGTGCGGGGTAGGGCAAGTCATATGACCCGTTCGGCTTCCTGGCTTCGGCCGCTGCCGCCGCCAGCCCGTGCCCGCCAGCGTCGAGCCGGGGTCCCGAGGAACCGTTGGGGGGTTCGGGCCGAGGCCCACTTGTGTGGAGGTCGTCGTCACCGCTGCCTGCCCGCTCGCCCGTCCGTCCTTCTTCCCGGCCGCCATCATGCTGGCTCTCATCTCCCGCCTGCTGGACTGGTTCCGCTCGCTCTTCTGGAAGGAGGAGATGGAGCTGACGCTCGTAGGGCTGCAGTACTCGGGCAAGACCACCTTCGTCAATGTCATCGCGGTGAGTGCCCTCCCGCTCACCCGCTCGGGGCGCCGCAGCCCGCGCGTCCGGCGCGGGGTCCGCGGGCAGGCCTGGCTTGGGGGTCCCCTCTGCGCGGCGGGGCTCTTGGGAGTGTGTGTGTGTTGGGGAGGGAGTAGCCGTGCTTGTCACCTCCCCTAGGGTCAGGACTCGGAGCTTCGCGTGTGTTGGTGGCTGAAGTGTAGCGCTGAGATCGGCAGCTGAAGGGTTAATTCCATTTAGTTGTTTTCTTCCAAGCGCCGTGTTCTTAACGCGGCCGGGGTTTGGAAAGGGTGGAATTGGGCTTATCACATTTTTAAGGCGCTTGGGGGATTGGGGTTTCCTTCGGGTTTGGACTGTGAGGGCAGCGGAAGGGTTAACTCCAGCTTGTCACTTTCCTGAAGGGTGGGATTTGGCGACTCCGTGTGTCCCGTGAGAAAGCATAAAAATTGAGATCCTCTCAACTAACCACTCGGGACGAAGAGCCCCGATGTAGGAAAGCAGGGGACCGGTGGGGACTCATTCCTGAATTCTGTGGGCAGCTTCTCCGCTGTAATTCAGTTACTGGTTTTCACCCGTTCCCCGAGGGGCCAAGATCAAGTTGATTGTGCTGCGCTCACCGGTAAAGCTGGGGAGGGACATTTCCAGCCAGTCCAGAGTAGTGCACAGCTTTTATTTTACTTTATTCTGTACTTTACATATCTAATTGAAGTATAATTGACTTATAAATGCACAGCTTTTATTAAGCCGAGCAATTAGGGGGTCTTTGCATTTCTAGAGCTAAATGTCCTCATCTAGGGGGTAAGATTTGCAGCCAGCGTAAAGTTAACTACGTTGAAAAAGCGGGGGTGGTCTTTTGTGATGGTGCTTCTTAAATGAAGGGAGGGGAAGGGTCTGGGCAGGAACGTAGCTTATTCCGCGCCCAGGGAATGGGTGTCTGGGAGGGAAATTGCCCTGGGAACCTATATATAATGTGGTGTTTATTCAGCAGTGATTGAGGGGAAGGAGGATGATTCAATATTGCTTGTTTGGTTGGCTGGGGAAGAAATAAGAGCGAAAGATTCTCGTCAATCTTTATTTACAGCCCAGGAGTTGCTGTGCCTCAGTCTTAGCTGATAGGGGCTTGTGCTTGCCCAGCTACTCCAAAGAGAGATGGCAGCAGTTCCTCCACCGTTTAGATGATGGGTGAAAAAATAGGCGACTAGCTGTCCAACTGGTTGGGTTACTGGAATTATTCAAACACGACTTCCTTGTTAGGGAACACAACTTGTGTAACTCGTGACTCTCAGTGCTTGCAGTTATAGAGCAACAGGAATGAGTAAGACTTGGAGAAATAGAGATCAGCAGAACTCCAAACTTCCTTTGAGGAATGTTGCATGGCCTACTTTTTGGGCTCTTTTTGTATAATATGATTGGGGGGGTGCTTGAGGTGACTTTTTTCAACAGTCATAGAAAAGTGGCATGTGTGTCTAGTACCACTAAAATTAGTAAGGAAAGACTTTGCGCTAAGTATCCATATTCGAACTTTTGTGTGATGTGGAAAAGCTCAGCCTGAGTGCAGCTGAGCTCATTTAACTGTACATTTTCTGATATTCCTTTCAGATAAGAATTGGTGTCTCCTCCTAAATTCTATCTTTTTGACAAGACTGAATTATTTTATAGGGTATATAGGTATATTACTACAGTCAGTCTTGTTTGTTGCAGAGAAGTAGTTATTCTTGGGAAACCTAAAAAAAGTTCAGTAAATCTTTGAGGAACTTCTAAAAATACAAGCTCTATTTTCATGCTTATGTTTCCAGTAGACAGTGTAGTTTAATATAATGAGCATGAACTTTGAAGTCAAGCATCCCTGGGTTTGCAGTCTGGCTCTGCCACTTAGCAGCCTTGTATCCTCTTTCAGTCCTTGATTTCCCATCTATTAAGAGGAGATAATAATGGGTTTCTTACAGAGTTGCTGTGAGTACATGAATTGACAGATGTTAAGTGACTCGCGTCATGCCTGCCTATAGAAGGGGTTAGATAAATGGTAACTGATGTTATTATTTGTAGTGGGTATACTCGTTTAATGCAGAAACGATATTTTGAAAAATATTCAGAAAGGAATTAGCTGGGGTCATTTCCGTCTTTGAATTTGTGTATGTATCCAAATGTGGACTGCTGTAGTGGATTCCTAGATTGTGGCAAGTAATCACATCATGTCCTCTCTGTTCCCCCCTTTTTTGCATTAGATTATTTTAACATCTGGAAAGCTGTTGAACTCAAAGTGAGCTATTATTTTAATGTTAGACTCTTCATTGCGTTTTGTTTTGGCTGCGCGGTGCGAGTTGGGGAATCTTAGTTCCCCGACCAGGGATTGAACCTGGATCTATGGCAGTGAGAGCTCTGAGTCCTAACCCCTGGACCGCCAGGGAATTCCCTATACCATTCTTTTTGAATGATATGATGTGGGTAGGTTCTGTTAAGAAAAAATCGTGACGGTAATTGCCCGTGGCCTTTAAGATGCTGGAAAAAAAGAGACCTCAGTAAATTTCATGCCTTTTTTTAAACCTCAGACTTTAATCTAATCTGTGGTTCCTATAGAATATATTGAGGGTGAGGAAAAAGTTAGTAATTAAAAGTGAATTTACAGAGTTTTAGATAGAAACAGTGTGTCCAAAATAGTAAATTTAGCTTTATCTTAAAAAAATCAACTGCATTATTCTTTGTATAAAGTGTTTGATTTATAGACTCAGAAATTCAGACGCGTTGACTCCTACGTGTTACTTTAGAAAGTTGGCCGTTTATTTCTCAAATTCAACAAGTAACTTTCCAGGTAGGAAAAGCTTCAGGTGAAGCCAATTTTCTTCGGTAGACATCAACTTTTTGTAAACGTCAAATTAAAATGTGTCTTTATTTTCTGCCTTAAAAGTTAAGAAAACTTTGAGTGATGTCATTTAACTTACTCAAAAGGTTTGTGAAGCTGAATTACTTATATGCAGGGTTTGGTCCATTCTGAAATTAGGCAGTTTGCTTACAGAGAGTTTCAGTCCTCAAATTCATATTCTTATGGTTTCAAACCCCAAATGATACTTCATGTTATCTAATGTTTTATGTAGAGACACTTAATATACGTAGTGTTCTCTTTGTTTTGAATATTAAAAAACAGAAAAGAAACACATCTAGTCTTTAATTTTTTTGATTAGTGTTAGGAAATGAAATACTGCCCATTGCTAAGTATTATGGCAGTTATGACGTAATAAAGCATGTGTCTTGTATGTGTAATGTATGTTGAGTAATCTTTATTTTTAACTGAGACCCTTAGATGGGTTATAGGATACTTATGAAGAAATGTTTAATAGGATTTACCAAAATGTTATGGGATAAGTTTTATAGACATTGTGTATTTTTGAAATTAGTAGTATTATAAAAATTTGTCTACATTTTTGTGAAGTATCGAGAGCTCAAAGGTTAATCCAAGGAAAAATTTATTACTGCTGAGAATTAGAAAAAGGAGATATTTGGAAAAATGGTAGAAATCTGCACCTAGAATAATTTTTTTAAGAGTTTGTAAAAACCTTAATTAAGTGGTCTAATTTTACCCTCGTTTTATAGTTGTAGGTAGGAGATCCAGAAAGGTTAAGTGAAATTCCTAAGGCTAATTAGTAGCAGAGATAAAATTAGAACCCATGGCCAGTGCACTTTCTGCGTCTGTAGATTTACCTGAGGTTAGAACCATAGAGCTGTGAATTGGGAGCTCTTAATCCTTTAAACATCTTTTTTGAATATAAATATACTCCTCTTACAAATCTGGATAGCTTTTTAGATCCAACCTTCTTAAGCATATTGACTAACATTTGAGGAATATACACACACACAGACACACACACACAGTGTTTGTGTATTTGAGGACATCAATTAGAGGAAAGAATGATAATCTGTGGAAAGTAGCAATAGTGGAATATTATACTACTGTGTTTGGACATTTAAATAACTGGCTAACAGGCATTGTTGGGTTATTGAACTACGTTTTAATATCTTTTAAGAGCAGAAATAGTTCTGTGATCACAGTGCTTCTTATTGAATTACTTTGGGGTAAGAAGGGCAAAAATAGTTTTTAAAGAAAACATGCTCACCTGTAAAGTTTAGCAAATCTGAAACTTGACTGTAGGAGCTGGCCTTCCAGTGAGGTCATCTTCAGATACAGATTCAGAGTTGTGGAACAGGAGGCATCCTGCCAAGGAGCATTTCTTCAAAGTTCTTTACCCCCTTCCCCTTTCCCATTGTGTTTTCCATGCAGGCTTAGAATCTCAAAACAAAATGTTCTCCTTAAGAAGCTGTTAAGAGTGCATTAAGGCACTTTAAATTACTAACTTAGAGGATATTTCACAACTTAAAGCACTGTGTTTCTCAGAGATAAAGTGGAATGTCAGTGAACATGGATACAAAATGCATTGCACCTATTAAAGAATAGTTATTTACATATTATTTTTAGAAGATCTTTTTTTCCCCTAATTATCAAAATAGCACAGGGTCATTAGTAGAAATTTGAAAAGAATACTATAAAATAGAAGAAACCGCTTGTTATCTCCACCATCCAAAGTTAACTACTGTCAGCATACCAGAGTATTTCCTTTTCATCTTTTTTTTTTTAAAAAGTATATATCTAAACGGCTAAAAAAGTCTTGAGATAACGTTTATAATGTTTGTATCCTGGTTTGTTTTCTTTTAATTACGGTGTACACATTTTTCTGTGTCTAAAACCATCTTTAATTCCTTCATAATTTATCCTGTTATAGCATATCTTGTGGATATACCACGTATATTTGATCATTTCCTCATTATTGGACAGTTGAGTGGTTTGCAGGGTTTTGCTGTTGTACATCAGTTTGATCTGCATTTCCTGAGGATGGGTTCCAGAGTTGGCGTCACTGGGTCAAGGGTGTGAACATATTTCATGTCAAATGGCCAAATTGCTTTCCAGAAAGTATGCACTCCTACTGAGAAGGTCTTCTGAACAAAACTTGGACTTCATTTAAGTACTTTGTCCTGTGGTATTTTTAGGGCATACTTAGTTTTGTTGGTAAGGTAAAGTTAACCAGCAGTATTTTAAAACTATCCTATCAGATAATTGCTCTGTTTCTTTGTTTAATGTTTTAAGAAGTACCTATTTATGCTTCAGCAACCGCTAAGACTGAGACTATAGAGAACATAATTCCTTTTTCAATTTTCTTTTTTACTAAACTTTGCAGGCAAGCCATATAAATACAGCTCATCCCCTTTAGCTATCACAGCCTAATTTGTTTTAAACTTCCTGGTGGATTGTCTTAGGGGTTTGTATTCCAGAATTATGGCATGTTTCCGTGCAGTCCTTACCTAGTCTTGCCTATTATAGTGGGATGCTGCTCACTTTTTTTGCGGGGGGTGTATTAAAAGCAGTTTTTCCTAAACCAGAGTCTAAGAAAGTTTGCCAGGTAGACCACTTTTTGAAGCTATAGCATATGAAATTTTTAAGTTTATAACTTGAGTATCATTTATACTTGTAAAAGTTGATTTATGTCTTTTGAACTCTTGTACGAAAAAAACAAAGGAAAGAAATATTAACTTGTCTGCTGAATAGGTCAAAATCAAACGATAATTTAAGGCATTTAGTTTTTCTGAGACAGGACAAACCAAAATTGAAATCTGTAATGGAGTGATTTGAGTTAATTTCTTTCTTCAAAGTAAAAACCACAAGTCTTACATTCTATTGTGCTATTTTTTTTAAAGGTTACATTGTTTTTTGTTTTTAATAAATTTATTTATTTTATTTATTTATTTTTGATTGTGTTGGGTCTTCGTTGCTGCGTACAGGCTTTCTCTAGTTGTGGTGAGCAGGGGCTACTCTTCATTGCAGTGCAGGGGCTTCACAGTGCAGGGGCTTCTCATTGCGGTGCTTCTCTTGTTGCGGAGCGCAGGCTCTTGGCGTGCGGGCTTCAGTAGTTGTGGCTCGCAGGCTCTAGAGCACAGGCTCAGTAGTTGTGGCGCACGGACTCAGTTGCTCTGTGGCATGTGGGATCTTGCCAGACCAGGGCTCGAACCTGTGTCCCTTGCATTGGCAGGCGGATTCTTAAGCACTCTCCCACCAGGGAAGTCCCGTTATATTGTTTCCTAAATTAGATATTGGATCTTGTATTTGGATCTGATTTCATAGTTTTCCCAGTTTTATATAATAGAATAAGATTCTTATTTCATATCCGGACAAACTTTTTAAAAAAATTAAAATATTAATAAAGTTTTAGGGTTCATTTAGAAATTATCTCTAAGAATACTGTATTTTTAAAAAATTATAATACTGGCAAAATAATTTTAGGATTCAGGTACCTAAGTAGTGACACTTTTCTTGAAAATTGAGGCCTTTCCTCTTAAACTGGGCTAGAAAAGTAATCATTTGTTGTTCAAAAAAAATTGTATGATGATTGGCAAAATGCTTCTAAAAATGTCTTTTGTATCAATTTACTTGATGACAGTTACTTAAGCATCTACCAAAATAGTGTTACTATAAGAATATATTTTGAGCCTAAATTTGTTGGTATGTGAATGTGGTATGGTTGAGTTTATTTGGAATATGTATAAGTGGCTACATGAATTAGAAGGCATGGAGGTTGGGAGTTGAAAGCCAGATTATTTAGGTCCAGATCCTGACTCTTAACACCTGTACTATTTTTGGCAAGTTATTTAACCGCTCAGTATCTGCTTCCTTACTTGTAAAATAGGAATAATAGTAGTTTCTACCTCATGGAGTTATTACGGGTTTATACTTCTAAAACACTGAACAGTGATCAAAATAAGGCATGTGTTAGCTGCTAGGTTACTATAATATGATCTCCTGGAGAGCAGGGAATTCTCTCTTTTTTGTTCACTGATGTGTTCCAAGTGTCTTAAACAGTTTCTGGCATACACTGGGTGCTAACATGTATTTTGCAATGGACAAATATTACATTTAAAATATAAAATTAAGAACAAGTGTCTTTATGAACCCATATTCATATTTCAGTATGCAAAGTGTAGCATAATGTTAGGAATGAGAGTTTTGGAATCTGATAGATTTGGATTTGAATATTGACTTGGCTATATATCACTTGTATTAGCATCTGTGTGTTTCATTTTTTCCTCCTCTGTAAAATGTAGATGGTCAAAGAACTGCCTCCTGGAGTGGTTTTCAGAATTAAATGAATGTATGTAAAGTGCTTAGCACTGTGCCTGGCACATAGCGCTCTAAATGGTAACTGTTATGTGTCAGGGGTAACATTTGATGTAATCATCAGCCTTTATGCTCAATTATTTTTTAGATTTCTCTTAATTATATTTAAATATTTGTAGCTTTTGTTTAGGAAGTAAGGTTTGGTTTTGTTTAATTCTTGGAAAAGTTTTGAGCACGTTATATTTTATCATGTTGAATTTTTTTGATAGCTGAGATGGGCTGGTAGAAAAAATGTTTTAGTCTCCTGGATAGGCTAGTTATTTTTGATGGACCTACTCATATAATTCTTCCTTTTAGAAAATGAGGTTAATAGATCTATATACTTCTCCTTGGACTGTGTGTGTGTGTCTGTGTGTCTGTGTGTGTGTATATATAATTGTATTATTTGTTATGGAAAGAATTTACAGGGAATTGGAAATATGAGTTGTTCTTTTGTTTGTCCCACCACTGACTAATGGCAGGACTGTGGACAAGTCATTTAACTTCTCTGTTCTTCGGTTTTGATGCTTGTGAAGAGTGAATAAGCACTGACAACCTTATTGTTTGAGAATTTAGTGGTGCTTTCCTATATCTGGAATTGGAACTCTTACTCACAGATCAGAGAATAAAATAAAAGTGTAAAGGCTCCAATATAAAATGCCGGTTATAAGATCCCAGCCTCTTGCCAGAAGAAAAACTGAGACGGTTTGCTGCTTTATTTAAGAGGTGGAAAGGTAGACGGATCCCAACAGGAAGAAAAGAGTGAACCTTTTGAGTAGTACCTGCCCTCTAGAATTCAGGTGTCCTGTACAAATATATGCTTAGATGAACTTTTTAAATTTGTATTAAACCATAGTAGTGCTTTTTGTGTATGTTTGTTGTAATTTTTAAACCAGGATTTAAGATCCAAGTGGATTTTAGTCACTGTTGACAGCTGTAAATTTGCAAGCCCCAGCAGGCAGTGTGCTGTGTCTGTGTTGGCCTGTTCCCCTAGATGAGAACTGGGCTCTGCAGACTGCATGCAGGCTGGGCCAGAAAGGGCTTTTGGCAGAGTTTCCTTTCTTAAGGTGGCTTAAGGTCTGGTTTAGACACACATCACTAGGCTACCTTTTCTTTACTTTTTTCTTGAAAGCTCATTTTGTCTGGAGAATGGTTTAACACAAATATATAGATTTGATCATTTCTGAATAGTTTCTTTCAGAGGAAAAACTGGGAAATGGAGGAAATTCACTTTTTTCTCCCTCTATAATCTACCTGTTTCACTCCACTAGCTGTTGGTTTCCTTATTTTGATCTTATTATTTCTTCATTCAGTGGCTGAATTAAAAAACTTAAAACGTTTAAAAAAATACACAAAATCCATATTGTTTAAAAAAGTAGTGTGGATATACAGATTGGAAAAAATAATCTTTAATACCATTAAGATTTAATCACTATTAACATTAAGCTGTATATCCTTCAGATTTTTTCTTCTCCCTTTATATATACAAATATCAGCTTTTAAAAAATTGATGTATTTGACATATAATATATTAATTTTAGTTGTATAATGTAACGATTCTATGTTTGTATATACTGTGAAATAATCACTACAGTAAGTCCAGTTAACATCACTACCATACATAGTTAGAATTTTTTTTCTTGTGATGATTACTCTCGTAGTAACTGCAAGTATACAATACGGTATTCTTAACTATAGTCACTTTTCTGTACATTACATCTCATGACTTCTGTATGTATTTTGTAACTGGAAGTTTGTACCTTTTGATCTCCTTTCACCTATTCCAGCCCCAATCTGTTCTCCGTCTATGAGTTGGGATATTTTGTGTTTTGTTTTAGATTCCATATATGTGTCTTTCTCTGTCTCAGTTATTTCACTTAGCATAATGCCCAGTATATGCTTTCTTGACAACATTGATGGGATCATGCTGTACATGCTGAGTGGTCTCGAGTAGTCTACTTGATTTACCTACTTTGACGGCTAATAGGCAACTCACATTCAGTCAGTTCAAGACGGAATTCCTGATCCCTTCCTCTCTCAATCCAAGGAACCAACATCTACCCTTATCTTAAAAATATTTTTTAAAAAAAGAAAAAAAGGATGTTACAGGCTTTAAATAACCCTTATGTGTACATTTTGGTTACAGGCATGATTTTCCACTGTTGAGTGATTGAAATGTTGGCGCCTAAAACTTTCATTTTGTAGTTTTCTTTGGAGTTCCAGGAAGTGGGCCAAATGATTTGACCAGCTTTAACCTTTACATTTTCCTGTCATCCTGTGTATGGTAGGTATCTTCCCCAGTCAGGATTGATCATGTCACCTCCATTGTAATTTTCACCACACTTACCACCATCAGAGATTATCTTGCTTATTGTCTTCATCTGTCTTCTGAATATAAATTCCATAGGGGCAGGGCTTTTTCCTTTTTTCATTGGTGCATCCCAGGGCAAAGAACAGTGCCTGGCACATAGTAAGCTCTCTAAATGTTGAGTGAATGAATGAATATAACAGCAAAGTAGTGTATCTATTCTTTTATACTCAAACTGTGTGCAAGGCATCATGGTAGGAGATGATTCATAAATGTATCAGGCAGGGTTATTTGTGGTAGAGTATTTGCCTCATAATAGCCATGTATAGGATAGAAATATTAAGTGCCTTAAAATTGGCACATAATGTTATGGGAATCTCCCCACCCTCACGGAAGACATAAGGGGAGTTTTAGAAAGGCAGTTTGCTGGCTTTGGGTGGGACTGTGTTGAGAATGGCCATGGAGCTGAGCTTTGAGTAGGGTGGTTTTCATTCATTCAGTGGATAGTTGAATCAGTGTTCTAGGCAACATATGCATAATGAAGAACAAAAGAGATACGGTTCCTTCTGTTGTGGAGCTTCCAGTGCCACGAAGGAACAGTAAGAGAAGCAAAGACACAATTGAGGGCAAGAACTTTTGTCAAATTGAGTGTAACCTGCATGAAGGGAAAAAAACCCAAAAGCCTAGAAAAATGGGTTGAATCAGTTAACACAAAACCTTGAGTAAATTTGAATCTGTAGGCATGGGGAGCCATTGAAGATTTTGTTCATGGGAATGAAGACCTGTGTTTCCAAAGGATTAATTTAGTAGCAATATAGAGAGCATCAAGAAGGAAATTGGTTGCAAGATTATTACAGAAGTCTAGTTAAGAGATAATTAAGTGGGGTGGGGAGTAAGAGAAAGTAGTGAGCTTTATTATGGAAGTGGAGTGGGTACAGTTGAACAGTTGAATCAGATGTACAGGGCAAAGGGGAATTTGTAGTCAAAGACCTTTTTAAGGATTTAAGTGGAAGATGGTGGAAGAGTGAGACGCGGAGATCACCTTCCTCCCCACAGATACACCAGAAATACATCTACATGTGGAACAACTCCTACAGAACACCTACTGAACGCTGGCAGAAGACCTCAGACCTCCCAAAAGGCAAGAAACTCCCCACGTACCTGGGTAGGGTGAAAGAAAAAAGAATAAACAGACAAAAGAATAGGGACGGGACTTGCACCAGTGGGAGGGAGCTGTGAGGGAGGAAAGGTTTCCACACACTAGGAAGCCCCTTCGCGGGCGGAGACTGCGGGTGGCGGAGGGGGAAGCTTCGGAGCCAGAACCGCGGAGGAGAGCGCAGCAACAGGGGTGCGGAGGGCAAAGCAGAGAGATTCCAGCACAGAGGATCGGTGCCAATTGGCACTCACCAGCCCGAGAGGCTTGTCTGCTCACCCGCCAGGGCAGGCGGGGCTGGGAGAGGGCTGGGGTTGGTGGCGTGAGCACAGCCTGCAGGGGGTTAGTGCACCACGGCTAGCCGGGAGGGAGTCCGGGGAAAAGTCTGGACCTGCAGAAGAGGCAAGAGACCTTTTCTACCCTCTTTGTTTCCTGGTGCGCGAGGAGAGGGGATTAAGAGTGCTGCTTAAAGGAGCTCCAGAGACGGGCACGAGCTGCGGCTAAAAGCGCGGACCCCAGAGACGGGCATGAGATGCTAAGGCTGCTGCTGCCGCCACTAAGAAGCCTGTGTGCGAGCACAGGTCACTATCCATACCCCCTTTCTGGAGAGCCTGTGCAGCCCCCCACTGCCAGGGTACCGGGATCTAGGGACAACTTCCCCGGGAGAACACAAGGCGCACCTGAGGCTGCTGCAATGTCCCACTGGCCTCTGCCACCGCAGGCTCACCCCGCACTCTGTGCCCCTCCCTCCCCCCAGCCTGAGTGAGCCAGAGCCCCCGAATCAGCGGCTCTTTTAACCCCGTCCTGTCTGAGCGAAGAACAGATGCCCTCCGGCGGCCTACACGCAGAGGCGGGGCCAAATCCAAAGCAGAGCCACGGGAGCTGTGAGAACAAAGAATAGAAAGGGAAATCTCTCCCAGCAGCCTCAGAAGCAGTGGATTAAAGCTCCACAATCAACTTGATGTACCCTGCATCTGTGGAATACCTGAATAGACAACGAGTCATCCCAAATTGAGGAGGTGGACTTTGGAGAGCAAGATTTATTATTTTTTCCCCTTTTCCTCTTTTTGTAAGTATGTGTATGCTTCTTTGTCAGATTTTGTCTGTATAGCTTTGCTTCCACCATTTGTCCTAGGGTTCTATCCTTCCTTTTTTTTAAAAAAATCTTTTTCTTAATAATTATTTTTTATTTTAATTTAATTTAATTTTATCTTTATTTTATTTTACTTTATCTTCTTTCTTTCTTTCCTTCCTTCCCACCCTCCCTCCCTCCCTCGCTCCTTTCTTTCTTTCTCCTTCCTTCCTTCCTTCCTCCCTTCCTCCCTTCCTCCCTTCCTCCCTTCCTCTCTCCCTCTCTCCCTTCCTCCCTTCCTCCCTTCCTCTCTCCCTCTCTCCCTTCCTCCCTCCCTCCCTCCCTCCCTTCCATTCTTTCCTTCCTTCCTTCTCTCCCTTTTATTCTGAGCTGTGTGGATGAAAGGCACTTGGTGCTTCAGCCAGGAGTCAGTGCTGTGCCTCTGAGGTGGGAGAGCCAACTTCATGACACTGGTCCACAAGAGACCTCCCAGCTCCACACAATATCAAATGGCAAAAATCTCCCAGAGATCTCCATCTTAACACCAGCACCCAGCTTCACTCAACTACCAGCAAGCTACAGTGCTGGACACCCTATGCCAAACAACTAGCAAGACAGGAACATAACCCCACCCATTAGCAGAGAGGCTGCCTAAAATCATAAGTCCACAGACACCCCAAAACACACCACCAGACGTGGACCTGCCCACCAGAAAGACAAGATCCAGCCTCATCCACCAGAACACAGGCACTAGTCCCCTCCACCAGGAAGCCTACACAACCCACTGAACCAACCTTAGCCACTGGGGACAGACACCAAAAACAATGGGAACTACGAACCTGCAGCCTGCAAAAAGGAGACCCCAAACACAGTAAGATAAGCAAAATGAGAAGACAGGAAAACACACAGCAGATGAAGGAGCAAGATAAAAACCCACCAGACCTAACAAATGAAGAGGAAATAGGCAGTCTACCTGAAAAAGAATTCAGAATAATGATAGTAAAGATGATCCAAAATCTTGGAAACAGAATAGACAAAATGCAAGAAACATTTAACAAGGACCTAGAAGAACTAAAGATGAAACAAGCAGCGATGAACAACACAATAAATGAAATTAAAAATACTCTAGATGGGATCCATAGCAGAATAACTGAGGCAGAAGAATCGATAAGTGACCTGTAAGATAAAATAGTGGAAATAACTACTGCAGAGCAGAATAAAGAAAAAAGAAGGAAAAGAACTGAGGACAGCCTCAGAGGCCTCTGGGACAACATTAAATGCACCAACATTAGAATTATAGGGGTTCCAGAAGAAGAAGACAAAAATAAAGGGACTGAGAAAATATTTAAAGAGATTATAGTTGAAAACTTCCCTAATATGGGAAAGGAAATAGTTAATCAAGTCCAGGAAGCACAGAGAGTCCCGTACAGGATAAATCCAAGGAGAAACATGCCAAGACACATATTAATCAAACTGTCAAAAATTAAATACAAAGAAACCATATTAAAAGCAGCAAGGGAAAAACAACAAATAACACACAAGGGAATCCACATAAGGTTAACAGCTGATCTTTCAGCAGAAACTCTGCAAGCCAGAAGGGACTGGCAGGACATATTTAAAGTGATGGAGGAGAAAAACCTGCAACCAAGATTACTCTACCCAGCAAGGATCTCATTCAGATTTGATGGAGAAATTAAAACCTTTACAGACAAGCAAAAGCTGAGAGAGTTCAGCACCACCAAACCAGCTTTACAACAAATGCTAAAGGAACTTCTCTAGGCAAGAAACACAGAGAAGGAAAAGACCTACAATAACGAACCCAAAACAGTTAAGCAAATGGGAATAGGAACATACATATCGATAATTACCTTAAATGTAAATGGACTAAATGATCCCACCAAAAGACACAGATTGGCTGAATGGATACAAAAACAAGACCCATATATATGCTGTCTATAAGAGACCCACTTCAAACCTAGAGACACATACAGACTAAAAGTAAGGGGATGGAAAAAGATATTCCATGGAAATGGAAACCAAAAGAAAGCTGGAGTAGCAATTCTCATATCAGACAAAATAGACTTTAAAATAAAGACTATTAGAAGAGACAAAGAAGGACACTACATAATGATCAAGGGATCGATCCAAGAAGAAGATATAACAATTGTAAATATTTATGCACCCAACATAGGAGCACCTCAATACATAAGGCAAATACTAACAGCCATAAAAGGGGAAGTCGACAGTAACACATTCATAGTTGGGGACTTTAACACCCCACTTTCACCAACGGACAGATCATCCAAAATGACACAAACACAAGCTTTAAATGATACATTAAACAAGATGGACTTAATTGATATTTATAGGACATTCCATCCAAAAACAGAATACACATTTTTCTCAAGTGCTCATGGAACATTCTCCAGGATAGATCATATCTTGGGTCACAAATCAAGCCTTGGTAAATTTAAGAAAATTGAAATCGTATCAAGTATCTTTTCTGACCACAACTCTGTGAGACTAGATATCAATTACATGAAAAGATCTGTAAAAAATACAAACACATGGAGACTAAACAATACTTAATAATGAAGTGATCATGGAAGAAATCAAAGAGGAAATAAAAAAATACCTAGAAACAAATGACAATGGAGACATGATGACCCAAAACCTATGGGATGCAGCAAAAGCAGTTCTAAGAGGGAAGTTTATAGCAATACAATCCTACGTTAAGAAACAGGAAACATCTCAAATACACGACCTAACCTTACACCTAAAGCAATTAGAGAAAGAAGAACAAAAAACCCCCCAAAGTTAGCAGAAGGAAAGAAATCATAAAAATCAGATCAGAAATAAATGGAAAAGAAATGAAGGAAATGATAGCAAAGATCAATAAAACTAAAAGCTGGTTCTTTGAGAAGATAAACAAAATTGATAAACCATTAGCCAGACTCATCAAGAAAAAAAGGGAGAAGACTCAAATCAATAGAATTAGAAATGAAAAAAGAGAAGTAACAACTGACACTGCAGAAATACAAAAGATCATGAGAGATTACTACAAGCAACTCTATGCCAATAAAATGGACAACCTGGAAGAAATGGACAAATTCTTAGAAATGCACAACCTACCAAGGCTGAATAAGGAAGAAATAGAAAATATGAACAGACCAATCACAAGCACTGAAATTGAAACTGTGATTAAAAATCTTACAACAAACAAAAGCCCAGGACCAGATGGCTTCACAGGCGAATTCTATCAAACATTTAGAGAAGAGCTAACACCTATCCTTCTCAGACTCTTCCAAAATACAGCAGAGGGAGGAACACTCCCAAGCTCATTCTGTGAGGCCACCATCACCCTGATACCAAAACCAGAAAATGATGTCACAAAGAAAGAAAATTACAGGCCAATATCACTGATGAACATAGATGCAAAAATCCTCAACAAAATACTAGCAAACAGAATCCAACAGCACATTAAAAGGATCATACACCATGATCAAGTGGAGTTTATTCCAGGAATGCAAGGATTCTTCAATATATGCAAATTAATCAATGTGATACACCATATTAACAAATTGAAGGAGAAAAACCATATGATCATCTCAATAGATGCAGAGAAAGCTTTCGACAAAATTCTACACCCATTTATGATAAAAACCGTGCAGAAAGTAGGCAAAGAGGGAACTTTCCTCAACATAATAAAGGCCATATATGACAAACCCACAGCCAATTTCATCCTCAGTGGTGAAAACTGAAAGCATTTCCACTAAGATCAGGAACAAGACAAGGTTGCCCACTCTCACCAGTCTTATTCAACATAGTTTTGGAAGTTTTAGCCACAGCAATCAGAGAAGGAAAGGAAATAAAAGGAATCCAAATCGAAAAAGAAGTAAAGTTTTCACTGTTTGCAAATGACATGATACTGTACATAGAGAATCTTAAAGATGCTACCAGAACACTACTAGAGCTAATCAATGAATTTGGGAAAGTAGCAGGATACAAAATTAATGCACAGAAATCTCTTGCATTTCTATACACTAATGATGAAGACTCTGAAAGTGAAATCAAGAAAACACTCCCATTTACATTGCAACAAAAAGAATAAAATATCTAGGAATAAGCTTACCTAAGGAGACAAAAGACCTGTATGCAGAAAGTTATAAGACACTGATGAAAGAAATTAAAGATGATGCAAATGGATGGAGAGATATACCATGTTCTTGGATTGGAAGAATCAACACTGTGAAAATGACTATACTACCCAAAGCAATCTACAGATTCAATGCAATCCCTATCAAACTACCACTGGCATTTTTCACAGAACTAGAACAAAAAATTTCACAATTTGTATGGAAACACAGAAGACCCCAAATAGTCATAGCAATCTTGAGAAAGAGAAATGGAGCTGGCGGAATCAGGCTTCCTGACTTCAGACTATATTACAAAGCTACAGTAATCAAGACAGTGTGGTACTGGCACAAAAACAGAAAGATCAATGGAACAGGACAGAAAGTCCAGACATAAACCCACACACCTATGGTCACCTTATTTTTGATAAAGGAGGCAAGAATATAGAGTGGAGAAAGGACAGCCTCTTCAATAAGTGGTGCTGGGAAAACTGGACAGCTACATGTAAAAGAATGAAATTAGAACACTCCCTAACACCATACACAAAAATAAACTCAAAATGGATTAAAGACCTAAATGTAAGGCCAGGCACTGTAAAACTCTTAGAGGAAAACATAGGCAGAATACTCTAAGACATAAATCACAGCAAGATCCTTTTTGACCCACCTCCTAGAGAAATGGAAATAGAAACAAAAATAAACAAATGGGACCTAATGAAACTTAAAAGCTTTTGCACTGCAAAGGAAACCATAAACAAGATGAAAAGACAGCCCTCAGAATGGGAGAAAATATTTGCAAATGAAGCAACTGACAAAGGATTAATCTCCAAAATTTGTAAGCAGCTCATGCAGCTTAATATGAAAAAAACAAACAACCCAATCCAAAAATGGGCAGAAGACCTAAATAGACATTTCTCCAAAGAAGATGTACAGATTGCCAACAAATACATGAAAGAATGCTCAACAACATTAATCATGAGAGAAATGCAAATCAAAACTACAATGAGATATTATCTCATATCAGTCAGAATTTCCATCATCAAAAAATCTAGAAACAATAAATGCTGGAGACTGTGTGGAGAAAAGGGAACACTTTTGCACTGCTGGTGGGACTATGAATTGGTACAGCCACTATGGAGAACAGTATGGAGGTTCCTTAAAGAACTACAAATAGAACTACCATATGACCCAGCAACCCCACTACTGGGCATATACCCTGAGAAAACCATAATTCAAAGAGTCATGTACCAAAATGTTCATTGCAGCTCTATTTACAATAGGCAGGAGATGGAAACAACATAAGTGTCCATCATTGGATGAATGGATAAAGAAGATGTGGCACATATACACAATGGAATATTACTCAGCCATAAAAAGAAACGAAATTGAGCTATTTGTAATGAGGTGGATAGACCTAGAGTCTGTCATACAGCATGAAGTAAGTCAGAAAGAGAAAGACAAATACCGTATGCTAACACATATATATGGATTTAAGGGGAAAAAAATGTCATGAAGAACCTAGGGGTAAGACAGGAATAAAGACACAGACCTACTGGAGAACGGACTTGAGGATATGGGGAGGGGGAAGGGTACGCTTTGACAAAGCCAGAGAGTGGCGTGGACATATATACACCACCAAATGTAAAATAGATAGCTAGTGGGAAGCAGCTGCATAGCACAGGGAGATCAGCTCGGTGCTTTGTGACCGCCTGGAGGGGTGGGATAGGGAGGGTGGGAGGCAAGGAGACCTAAGAGGGAAGAGATATGGGAACATATGTATATGTATAACTGATTCACTTTGTTATAAAGTAGAAACTAACACCCCATTGTAAAGCAGTTACACTCCAATAAAGATGTAAAAAACGTTTTTTTAAAAAGGATTTAAGTGAATGGTGGGAAATGTGATTGTGTGATCAACAAGTAGCACATATTGGGGTAGAGAAGGTGGAATGAGTGAAGAGAAGGGGATAAGTTGAGTATAGAATGTATTATATAATTAATGATATAAAGGGAATGCTGTTTGGGAAGGGAATTAGTACTATATTTACGTACAGTGGCACTAAAACTGAGAATTGAAATTTCCTCCAAAATCTTGCCAGTGTTTAGTATGCAAGGACCAAGCAGAATATCTCCACTTCTTCAGAATTGCAGTTGGACTATCTTTTTTTTTTTTAATAAATTTATTTATTTTAGTTTTGGCTGAGTTGGGTCTTCGTTGCTGCGCGTGGGCTTTCTCTACTTATGGCGAGTGGGGGCCACTCTTCGTTGTGGTGTGTGGGCTTCTCATTGCGGTGGCTTCTCTTTGTTGTGGAGCACAGGCTCTAGGCATGCGGACTCGGTAGTTGTGGCTCACGGGCTCTAGAGCGCAGGCTCAGTAGTTGTGATGCATGGGCTTAGTTGCTCCGCGGCATTTGGGACCTTCCTGGACCAAGGATCAAACCTGTGTTCCCTGCATTGGCAGGCGGATTCTTAACCACTACGCCACCAGGGAAGCCCCAGTTGGACTATCTTGATTTATTTTTGGTGCTTAGGTGCATTAATCTGTGCCCAGAATGAAGGCCTTCCATAACAGGTCCTTTCCGCTGCTGAATGAAGGCTGTGTGTTCAGAGTGACTCATACTCTTTTATAGTCTTGGAAGCCCTTGCTACTTTGAAGAGGAATGTTTCTATCCCTGGAACATGTCTGATTTAGTGTCTTTCTACTGAAGAGAAAAGTTGTTATGTGTCATTTATTTTCTTTAAACATAAAGAGTATCCGATTTGTTGGGATTTTTTCTTAGGTGCTGGGTAAGCTTGTAGATAGTATTAGGCTCAGAATACCATTTTTTCTTTCTTGTCAGGTTACATTACTGATTATTTTACTGTGTGGTTGTGAAAACAAAGTGTGATCCTCAGTTCTCATGTCAGGCAGTTTGATGTCTGCTTAGAGCCTCACTTAGTGCAGTCTGTCATGGATTTATAGTGCTCAAAGTGCTCAAAGACATCAGTTCATCTTCGAATGTGGACATTACCATAAAACAAGACAGGAAGTGGCTGTGCCACCTACACTATGTCGTTCTCAAGGGTGATTAACACAAAGAATGTTCCTAGACCTCCTATTTCTTTTAATTTCTTTTATTTATTTATTTTTGGCTGCATTGGGTCTTCATTGCTGTGCGTGGGCTTTCTCTAGTTGCGGCGAGCGGGGGCCACTCTTCGTTGCGGTGGGCGGGCTTCTCATTGCGGTGGCTTCTCTTGTGGCAGAGCACGGGCTCTAGGCGCACGGGCTTCAGTAGTTGTGGCACGTGGGCTCGGTAGTTGTGGCTCGCAGGCTCTAGAGCGCAGGCTCAGTAGATGTGGTGCACGGGCTTAGTTGCTCCAAGGCATGTGGGATCTTCCTGGACCAGGGCTCAAACCCGTGTCCCCTGAATTGGCAGGCGGATTCTTAACCACTGTGCCACCAGAGAAGCCCCATCCTACTGTTTCTTAATCCTCCTTTTCCTTTATTTCCATCACACAGGGCATTCAAGAAAAATCTTTTCATTCATTTAGTTAATGAAACAGTTGACTGTTTTATGAAGTGCTTTCGCACACAATGCATTGTATGATTTTTTGTGGCTCCTTTGTTAAGTGGATATTCATTATATAGGGTAAAGAAAGGTTTAAGTGACACATTTTTAGATAGATCTGGAATTCAACTCCAGTGCTCAGCCTGAATGTTGTATTCCATAAAGAAGGCGAACTATGATGAATCCATGGTGACCGACAAATCCTTTAGGGTTGTACTTTACCACCTGATAAGTACAGTTCTTCCAAGTCCTGTTACAGACTAGTTTGGAAATTGGACATGACCTTGTGTTGTTCCATATGCGATTTTAGCTTTCTTTGGCTGTTTGTTGCCAAATACTTTGTCTCCTTTACTGGTTGTTTAAATAGCCCCTATTTTATCGTTTCTAGGAGCATTTCTAAATCTTAGTGTTTTGTTGTGTTTTTGTGAGACTTAGGAGGGGGTCTTAAATTTGCCAGTGTGGGTGTGGGGAGAAGGATAGAGGAAGCAGGCCTTTGGAATCCATGTTAGAATGTGGTAATGAAGGAGAATGAGACACCCAAGATATCAACACCCCCCCCCCTTTAATTTTGGCCTACAATACAGTTTTTATCTCCCAGTGTTCCTTTTCCCTTAGATGACACTGTCTTACACATTGTTTAGGTCCCAGATCTGTGAAACCTTGCCCCAGCTCTTCTCCCAGGCAAAGTTAATTGTCCCTTGCTCTGTTGTCATAATACTTTGTTCAGAATTGTATTTGAGCCAGTTATCTGTTCATCTGTCCCTACTTCCAGACTGTAAACTTACTTATTATTATTTATGCCCCCTAAGTGTAGATCTGGGCCTTACTCAGTAGGTGCTTCATAATTATTGACTTAATAGAGTGAAGCAGAGTCAGGTCATGTTTAAGTATGTTGGGTCAGACAGGCCTAAATTTGAATTCTAGATCTGTCAGAGCTCTGTGATGCCCTCAGAATTTTAGTTTGCTCATTGGTGATGTGGGAGTGAGACTAGGTACCCCAGGGGCGCATGGTATGAGGTAAGGTAATCAGCACAATCCCTGGCATGTAGTGAATGCTCCATAGTTAGTAATTATCATTGTGGTTGATGTGATGTTTGGGAATTAGGGCAGGGGCATGCGCTCCATTTAGATGGTAGGTGAAATGGAAACCCCTCACTCCTCTCAAGTGAGCACTGAGTAGGGATTCAGTTTCAGCGGGGGATGAAAGGCTCCTGAGAGTCAGGGTAGAGGTGTAATGGGTGCTAGGGACCAATTTCTGATTCTTGGTGAAGGTTTTCCATTATTGTGAGAGAGAAACTAAAATAACAGACTGTCCTTTGCCATAGTCCACTGTAGATGTGCTAGGATGTTTAGAGCAACCATTTGAAAATTTTGCTGGTTTATTTGGTTTGTCTTCCTGTTTGTACATTTAGTTGTGGTTACTGGTTTTGGCTTGGTGGGAGAGATTCTGATTGCTCTAAGTTGGTATTTTACTGCACATGCTAGTAGAATACTAGCATAGTATCTATTTACAGCCTCTCAATTGACCATTGAGTGTGTATTTTGTTGTTGTTGCTTTTGAGCATCCTAACGTTGCCTTCAAGCTTCTGGACAGATGATGACCCTTGCTTATTTATCAACAAATAACCCTCAAATGCCTGAAGTAGTATATTCAAGTAGTGAATAACATTAGGGCTTTGAAGTTTAGACTTGGATTCAAATCCCGGTTTTGCCACTATTTATAGCTGAGTGTGTGACCTTGACACCTTGACCTCTAACTTCCATTTCTGTAAAGTGAGGCCAATAAATCAAATGGTGTTGTGTTGCTATTGTTATTTTTATTGTTATTAATAGGGTAAGCCAGCAACATGTATCCTAGCTAATAACTAATGTATTCTTGATGCAGTAATCACATATAACTGGAAAATATTCTTGTTACTTCAGCCTCTTTCTGCACTTTCAGTTCCCTG
Source organism: Globicephala melas (assembly GCF_963455315.2). Taxonomy (NCBI): domain Eukaryota; kingdom Metazoa; phylum Chordata; class Mammalia; order Artiodactyla; family Delphinidae; genus Globicephala; species Globicephala melas. The sequence continues at coordinate 11,183,548 of NC_083324.2, read as the reverse complement.
CCAAGCTCCCCACCCGGATGGTAGTAAGTGGGGTTGTAGACAGCTACTGAATTAATAATGATGTTAGCATCTTAGAAGGCTCTGCAGTTTGGAACCTGAGCAGTGTACAGTGACTCAGTGTTTCATGACTGTCCATCATTTAAGAGCTGAGTTTCAGTATGAAGCAATTCTGATAACACTGATTGGGCTAATGGAGTAACTTTACAGTGTTTAATGTTTCTTTGGGGACACCCAGAGAGCCAGAGAGTGAAAAATAGCCACTGAGAGAGAACGTATTCAGATCATTTTGTGCAGCCATGCCACTGTACTGCCAAACTGATAAACATTGAATAAGAGATGCCTCCTCTGATACACAAATAAATAGATAGCTAAAAGAATTGATGTGTTTTAGTTTAATATGTTTTTAGGGAATTATTAACTTTAATATTTAAAAAAGTAAACAGCGCTACTAAACATTTTACAGTGGGGAAGACAAAGCAACCCACATGACGTTATTAGTGGAGGAGATAAGTTTGTAAATCCACAAGGCCAGAAAGTGTTACAAGTAGGCAGTAAAGGACTAATAAATTAAAATCCATGTTTTAATGTATCCTAATGATAGGTCCCACAGTTTGCTTTCTCCAGAGTCTGACATCAGAATTGTGTTTATAAACATTTTCTTGCCTCCACTACTTCTGTCAAGAATGCCTAGGCTAGGGCTTCCCTGCTGGCGCAGTGGTTAAGGATCCGCCTGCCAATGCAGGGGACGTGGGTTCAAGCCCTGGTCCAGGAAGATCCCACATGCTGCGGAGCAACTAAACCCTTGCGCCACAACTACTGAGCCTGCACTCTAGAGCCCATGAGCCACAACTGCTGAGCCCGTGTGCCACAGCTACTGAGCCTGTGCTCTAGAGCCCATGCTCCGCAACAAGAGAAACACTGCAATGAGAAGCCCGCGCACTGCAACAGAAAGTAGCCCCCGCTCTCCGCAACTAGAGAAAGCACATGTACAGCAACGGAGACCCAATGCAGCCAAAAATAAATAAATAAAATAAGTTAAAAAAAAAAAAAGAATGCCTAGGCTAGTCTTTAAAAGATAAGGGAGGATTGCCTATCGGTTTTATGAAATAATTGTGGAGCATGGTTTTAGTAGCTTCATTTATCTTCCAGATGGAAACGAGAACTGATAAGAGATCACGCATATACTGTCATCAGGCAAGATATGGTGTAATCCTAGGTTACATTTAGAGGATTTTTCATTCTAACATTTAAGGGTTTCAAGTAGCAATAGTAGTCATGGATTCAGTTCTAAACTAGGAGATGGTTTCTTGGTACCTTCTAAGTAATGTCTTTGACATTTGTTTGATTGCAGATCTAAAAAGCCACTAATGGATATTACAGTTTCAGTGAGCAGTGAAATTTGTTTGCCTGGAAATAGATTGAGGCATACTCAGACAATTGTGTAAAACGTTGCCAACAGTTAGATTTCTTCATGGCCTAGAAAAACTCCTGTATAACTTCCCTTAAAGAAGTGGAGCTGGGCTTCCCTGGTGGCGCAGTGGTTGAGAGTCCGCTTGCCGATGCAGGGGACATGGGTTCGTGCCCCGGTCCGGGAGGATCCCACATGCCGCGGAGTGGCTGGGCCCGTGAGCCATGGCCGCTGAGCCTGCGCGTCCAGAGCCTGTGCTCCGCAATGGGAGAGGCCACAACAGTGAGAGACCAGCATACCGCAAAAAAAAAAAAAAAAAAAAAAAAAAAAAAAAAGAAATGGAGCTGAACAGGAAGCAAAAGTAGTTAATGGATGATATTGGACCTGGGAGTTCTGAATGTGTCAGTTCAGTTCCTACAGGGTGTCCTGTCTAAGAGAAGTTAGGGGAATATGCGATACAGAGCTTGCGGGGCTCCTAGTGACCTTCTTACTCATATTCTTTCAGAGGTGGCAATGGTCATGGCATCATCTTCCTATACAGGATATGATAGCTTGTTTTCTTCACTTTGGGGACCATGTGTGGCAGTTTTAAATTTGATGCTCTTTTGGTGCCTCAGGAACTAAGCTTCATGGATAAATTCCAACACAGATTAATCTTGTCTTTATTTCTCTATTTAGAGAATATTGGAGCAGGTTTTCACACTGCTTAAAACTGAAATGTGGGTACAGTCAGAAGAGAAAAGACACCCTCGGGGAAGCAGCTGTATGTGTGGAACTGATTTGTTGTATTCTGAAAATTAGAATAAATGGTTCCTGGGATACCAGGAACCATCGAGGAGTTATCACCAGTAACCTCCTGGCAGGGGAGCTTGGCATGCTCCCACTCCGCTACCCTTCCCCACCAATCTCTGTCTGGGCCTAGAGATTTCTATTTAAGAAGATTTAAAATTACTTATTCCATTTCTTTAATAAATAGAGGACTGTTAAAGTTTTTCTTACTTGGTAAGTTTTGATAGATTGTAACTTTTAAGGAATTGGTCCATTGCACTGGAGTTGTTGAATTTGTGTGCATAGAGTTCATAGTATTTCCTTATTATCCGTTTAATGTCTGTAGAGTTTAGTGATATCTCTTCCTTCATTGTTGGTATCCATAATTTTTGTCTCCTCTTTTTTCATTTGTTAGTTTATCAGTTTTATATATCTTCAGAGAACCGGCTCTTGGTTCCATTGATTTACTTCTATGGATTTTCTGTTCAGTGTTATTAATTACTGCTCTTACTATTTTCTTCTGCTTATTTTGGATGTATTTTGCTCTCCCTCCCCCCCTCCCCAGTTTTATTGAGATATAATTGACATAAGCACTGGGTAAGTTTAAGGTATACAGCATAATGATTTGACTTTCATATATTGTGATGAAATGATTGTCACAAGTTTAGTTAATACTCATCACCTCTAGATACAAAAAAAGAGGAAAATTTTTTTTTTCTTGTGATGATAACTCTTCGTATTTTCCTCTCTTAACCTGCAAATATACCGTACAGTAGTGTTAACTATAGTCATCATGTTGTACATATCTTTTCTTTTTCTAATTTAAGTTGTTAATTTGATACCCTTCTTCTTAAATATAAACATTTGAGTCTTTGAATTTCCTTCTAAGCATTGCTTTAGCTGCATCCCACAAATTTGGATGTGTTTTTGATTTAGTTCCTTGAGACTTCCTCCTTGCCCCATAGATTATATATAATCAAGTATTTGGTTATTTGCAGATACTTTTGTAGTAATTATTTCTAGTTTAATTCCATTGCAATCAGAGAACATATTTTGTATGACTTGAACCTTTTAAAATTGCTTAAGTGTTGTTTGATGGCCAGCATATGGTTTATCTTGAATGTTCCATGTTTACTTGAAAATAGTGTATATTCTGCCCTTTTTGAGTGGAGTGTTCTATAAATGTCAATTAGACCTAGTTGGTTGTTGGTGATGTTAACTTCTGCACCCTTGCTTGTTTTCTTGCTATTTGTTCTATCAATTAAGAGAGGAATCCTGAAGTCTCTATAATTGTGGGTTTATTTCTCCTTTTAGTTCCATCAGTTTTAAATTTATTTTGAAGCTTTGTTGTTAGGTGCATACATGTTTAGGATGTTATATGCTCTTGGTGAATTGATTTATCATTATTTAGGGTCCCTCTTTATCCTTGGTAATTTTTCTTGCTCTGAAGTCTGTTTTGATATTAATATAGCTATTCCAGCTTTCTTTTGGTTAGTCGTTCCATGGTGAACTCTTTCTAGCTTTTTCCTTTTAACCTACCTCTGTCATTATATTTGAAGTGGATTTCTTTTTTTTTTTTTTTTTGCATTACGCAAGCCTCTCACTGTTGTGGCCTCTCCCGTTGCGGAGCGCAGGCTCAGTGGCCATGGCTCACGGGCCCAGCCGCTCCGCGGCATGTGGGATCTTCCCGAACTGGGGCACGAACCCGTGTCCCCTGCATCGGCAGGCAGACTCTCAACCACAGTGCCACCAGGGAAGCCCTGGATTTCTTGAAGATAGCATATAGTTGGGTCTTTTTAAAAATATATATATTCCAACAGTCTGTCTTTTAGTTGGTGTGTTTAGACTACTTACTTTTACTGTAATTATTGGTATGTTTAGATTTAGTTCTACCATTTTGTTTTGTTTGTCTCCTTTGATTTTTGTTCCCTTTTTCCTCTTCTGTTTTCTATTCATTCTTCAGTATTTTAATTTATTGAGGTTTTGACTGTTATCTTTGTATGGCTCCTTTAGTGGTTATTCTTGGGATTAAAATAGACATACTTTACCTAGTTTACCTGAAATTAGTACATTATCACTTCATGTGGAATGTAGAAACCTTACCACCATATAGGTTCGTTTACCTTTTTCCCTTTATGTTGTGCTTGTCATATCATATCTACATACATTGAAAACCATACCAGACAATGTTGTAATTTTTACTTTCAACCATCAAACATTTTATAGTAAAGAGAAAGTAAATACTTTATTACATTTACCCAGATATTATCATTTCTTTTGCTTTCCTTTAATTACTGAAGCTCTAGGTTAGTTTCTTTTATGGCTGAAGAATTTCATTTAGTATTTCTTTTAGAGCATATCTGCCAGTTGCAAATTCTTTTAGTCTTCTTTCCTTTGAGGATGTCTTTATTATCTTCATTCCTAAAGGATGTTTTCCCTGGATATAGTGTTCTAGGTTGACAGTCCTTTTTTTTCACCCAGCACTTTTGAATAAGCATTTATTATTTATGATGAGAAATTCATAATCATTCAAATTGTTATTCTCATGTCATATATCATTTCTCTCTGGCTACTTTCAAGATGTTTTTCTTTGTCTTTGGTCTCAGCAGTTCAATTTTGATGTATCTGGGTGTGGATTTCTCTGAGCTTACCCCGCTTTGGGTTTGTTGCATTTCTTGAATCTGTAAGTTTGTCTTTCGGCAAATTTTGAACATTTTCAGCCATTTGCTCTCTTTTTCTTTATTGTATAATTGACATCGAACATTATGTTAGTTTCAGGTGTGAAGTAAAATGATTCAATATTTGTATACATTGCAAAATGATTACCACAATAAGTGTAGTTAACCTCTGTTACCTTACATAGTTGCCAAGGAACTTTTTTTCTTGTGATGAGAACTTGAAAGATTTACTCTTAGCAACTTTCAGATATTTAATACAGTATTATTAACTTTTGTCACCATGCTGTACATTATATCCCCATGACTTACTTATTTTATAACTGGAAGTTTGTAACTTTTGACTCTTTCACTCATTTCTCTTACCCCCCATCACGCATTTCTGGCAACCAGCTGTTTGTTCTCTATCTATAAGCTTAGTTTTTTTGCTGTTTTGTTTTGTTTTTAGATTCCACAAATAAGTGAGAGCTTTTAATATTTGTCTTTCTTTGTCTGACTTTTTTCACTTAGCATAATACCCTTGAGGTCCATCTGTGTTGTTCCAAACGGCAAGATCTCATTCTTTTTAAAGACTGAATAATGTTCCATTGTGCGTGTGTTTGTATGGGTGTGCACATGTGTATATGTCTATTAATCTGTCACATTTAAAAAATCTTTTCATTCGACACTGGACACTTAGGTTGTTTCCATATTTTGGCTGTTGTAAATAATGTTGCACTGAACATAAGGATGCATATATCTTCTTGGGTTAGAGTCTTCATTTGCTTCAGATAAATACCCAGAAGTGGAATTACTCGATCATATGGTAGTTCTGTTTTTAATTTTTTGAGGAACCTCCAGACTATTTTCCAAAGTGGCCAAAAGTGCCAATTTACATTACCACCAAGAGTGCACAGGGGTTTCCTTTTCTCCACATGCTTGCCAAAACTTGTTATTTCTTTTTTTTTTTTTTTGATAATAGCCATTCTAACAGGTGTGAGGTGATATTTTCTTGTAGTTTTAATTTGCATTTCCGTGATGATTAGTGATGCTGAGCACTGTTTCATGTACCTGTTGGCTATCTGTATGTCTTCTTTGGAAAAATGTGTTTTCAGATCTTCTGACCAGATTTTAACCAATTGCTTGTTTTGCTAGCTTTTGAGTTGTATGAGTTCTTACATTTTGGATATGGGCCCTTTATCAGATACATGATTTACACATATTTTTCCTATTTGGTAAGTTGCTTTTTCATTTTGTTGATGGTTTCCTTTGCTGTGCAGAAGCTTTTTAGTTTGATGTAGTTTCACTTGTTCATTTTTGCTTTTGTTGCTTTTGGTGTTAGATTCAAAAAATTGTCACCAAGACCTGTGGCAAGGAGCTTAGTGCCTATGTCTTCTTCCAGGAGCGTTATGGTTTGAGGTCTTTTATGTTCAAGTCCTTAATTCACTTTGAGTTAATTTTTTTTAATATGGTGTAAGATAGTGAGTGGTACAGTTTCATTCTTTGGTCAGTGAACCTGGACCACTATCCAGTTTTTTGGTTGTCCAATTTTCCCAATGCCATTGATTGGAGTGATGTCTTTTCCTTATTGTATATTCTTAGCTCCTTTGTCATAAATCAGTTTATTTCTGAGTTCTCTATTCTGTTCCATTGATCTTTGTGGTTTTTTTAGGCTCATACAATACTGTTTTGATTGCTACAGCTTTGTAATAGAGTATGAAATCAGGTAGCATCGTGCCTCTAAATTTGTTCTTTATTCTCAAGATTGTTTTGACTCTTTGAAGTCTTTTGTGGTATCATTCTTTTTCTCTTATTCTTGGATTTCAATGACATGAATGTTAGACGTTTTTATAGTCTTATGGATCCTTGAGGCTCTGTTCATTTTTTCCCCCAGTCTTTTTTTCTGTTTCTTTCAGCTTGGAATAATTTCTCTTGATCTGTCTTCAACTTCATTGAGTTTTTTTCTGTCATCTCCATTCTTCTGTTAGCCCATCCATTGAGGTGGTTTTTGTTTGTTTTAGATTTTGGTTATTGTATTTTTCAGTTCTAAGATTTCCACTTGGTTCTATTTTATGGCTTTTATTTACCCTCTGAAACTTTCTTTCCATTCATTTCAACAGTGTTTGCCCTTCTTGGAGTATGGTTATGGTAGCTAGTCTTTGATATTTCCGTTATTTGTGTTATCTTGATGTTGGCATCTGTTCAGTGTCTTTTTGCCTTGCTACTTGAAATTTTCTTAATTCTTCACATATTCAATTATTTTGGACAGTTTGAATATTATGAGACTCTGGGTTTTGTTTAAATTCTTTGGAGAATGTTGATTTGTTGTTTTGTTTTAGCAGGCATTTGGCCCAGTTAGGTTCAGGCCACAAGCTCCAATCAACCTTCTTTGGTCTTTGGTCTTTGGTTCTTATGTCAGTCTAGTTTGCAGTAGTACTGTTTGGATCATTCCTGCCTGTACACTACTGAGAGGATTAACCGGAAATCTGGCTAGTGGTCTACCTCTCAAGGCCTTTGTTTAGGGTCAGACCCACATACCACAGTTTGAGGATGAGCCCAGGAGTTCAGATACAACTTATGGGGTTCATTTCCCTAGTCCCTTTCTTTATGAATCTCCCTGATACTGACTCATAGGGCTCTCCCCCTCCCCGCTTCCTGATCCTCTGGCTATAAAGTTGTGGGTGGTTGGATGGAGTCAGTCTCCTTGCTTTGCTGTGCCCTTCCCTCAACTGAATCTCTCAGGAGCTAAGTGGTAGGAGAGAGAATAAAGACCAAAAAAAAGAAAAAACAAATCAACAGGGATTTCTCCCTCTACCACCCCCAGTGCTCTTCTCATCCACCCCACCCCCAAGTACTTTCCACAGTTGCTATGGTTAGAGAAGATTCCTCTTCTCAAGGTACTTGCTTGGCCATAGCTGCTGTTAGGTGCTCACAGCTTCAAGACTTGGTTTGTCTGGGGGCTATGGCAGGAGAAAGGATAAAACCCAGGGCATTTCTCCCACTTTCTCTGTCCTATTACCCACCTCCCTGCCGGCCCCCCCACACAAACACCCATACACAGTCCTCCTACCAAAAAGAGAAGACTCCTCTCTAAGCTTTTTCTGTTCATGCTTGGTATACATTTCTGGCAATTGGGCTGCCTTTGATCCAGGCTCTGGGAGATTGAGAGGGAAGAAAAAAAAGCAAAGAAGCAACTAGGAAATAGCATCAGATTGCTTATGTTGTGTTTTTTTTTGAGGATATATTTATTAAAAAAATTTTTTTAATAGATCTTTATTGGAGTATAATTGCTTCACAATACTGTGTTTCTGTTGCACAACAAAGCGAATCAGCCATATGCATACACATGTCCCCATATCCCCTCCCTCTTGAGCCTCCCTCCCATCCTCCCTATCCCACCCCTCTAGGTCATCCCAAAGCACCGAGCTGACCTCCCTGTGCTATGGTGCTGCTTCCCACCAGCCAACTATTTTACATTCGGTAGTGTGTATATGTCGATGCTACCCCAGTTTCGCCCTCCCACCCCATGTCCTCAAGTCCATTCTCTGTGTCTACCTCTTTATTCCTGCCCTACAACTAGGTTCATCAGTACTTTTTTTTTTTTTTTAGATTTTATATATATGCCTTCGCATACGGTATTTGTTTTTCTCTTTCTGACTTCACTCTGTATGACAGACTCTGGGTCCATCCACCTCACTACAAATAACTCAGTTTCGTTTCTTTTTATGGCTGAGTAATATTCCATTGTATATATGTGCCACATTTTCTTTATCTATTCATCTGTCCACGGACGCTTAAGTTGCTTCCGTGTCCTGGCTATTGTAAATAGTGCTGCATTGAACACTGTGGTACATGACTCTTTTTGAATTATGGTTTTCTTAGGGTGTATGTCCAGTAGTGGGATTGCTGTGTCGTATGACAGTTCTATTTTTACTTTTTTAAGGAAACTCCATGCTGTTCTCCATAGTGGTTGTATCAATTTACATTTCCACCAACAGTGCAGGAGGGTTCCCTTTTCACCACATCCTTTCCAGCATTTATTGTTTCTAGATTTTTTGATGATGGCCATTCTGACCAGCGTGAGGTGATACCTCATTGTAGTTTTGATTTGCATTTCTCTAATAATTAGTGATGTTGAGCATCTTTTCATGTGCCTCTTGGCCATCTGTTTGTCTTCCTTGGTGAAATGTCTATTTAGGTCTTCTGCCCATTTTTTAACTGGATTGTTTGTTTTTTTGATATTGAGCTCCATGAGCTATTTGTATATTTTGGAGATTAATCCTTTGTCTGTTGTTTCATTTGTAAATATTTTCTCCCATTCTCAGGGTTGTCTTTTTGTCTTGTTTATGGTTTCCTTTGCTGTGCAAAAGCCTTTAATTAAGTCCAGTTTATTTGTGTTTTTATTTCTCTTACTCTAGGAGGTGGGTTAAAAAAGATCTTGCTGTGATTTATGTCAAAGAGTGTTCTTCCTATGTTTTCCTCTAAGAGATTTATAGAGTCCAGTCTTAACATTTAGGTGTTTAATCCATTTTGAGTTTATTTTTGTGTATGGTGTTAGGGAGTGTTCTAATTTCATTCGTTTACATGTAGCTGTCCAGTTTTCCCAGCACCACTTATTGAAGAGGCTGTCTTTTCTCCATTGTAGATCCTTGCCTCCTTTGTCGTAAATTAAGAGATTGCTTGTGTTTTGAGTTCTGATTTCATTGTCTAATCTATCTGCTACACTTACTTTCAGAGTTCTCAGTTAGCTGCTGCGTGCATTCTGTCCATGGTGTTTAGTTACATTCAGTGGAAGGGACAGGGTGGAGTGTGTTTACCTAATCTTAACCAGAACACTGTGAACTACTTTTTAACATCACATTTCATGGACTCTATGTGATGATGATGATAGCAAATATTCAATGCTTCCCCTGTACCTGTAACCAGTGCCCAAAACAGGCATTGTTCTAAATGGTGTATGTATTTTAAATCATTTAACTTGAGGTAGAGACTTGGTTATATTCATTTTACATTTGGAGAAAGTGAGTTTCAATAAAGACTAGGCTTTTGGTTTTTTTTGGCTGCATTGGGTCTTCGTTGCTGCGCACGGGCTTTCTCTAGTTGCGGCGAGCAGGGGCTACTCTTTGTTGCGGTGCACGGGCTTCTCATGCTGGTGGCTTCTCTTGTTGCGGAGCATGGGCTCTAGGCGCACAGGCTTCAGTAGTTGTGGCACACGGGCTTAGCTGCTCTGTGGCATGTGGGATCTTCCCGGACTAGGGCTCAAATCTGTGTCCCCTGCAATGGCAGGGGGATTCTTAACCACTGTGCCACCAGGGAAGTCCCCTCTTATTTTGTTTTAAAAGAGTTCAAGATTCATTTTACCATTTGTAGGTTACAAGTTGTGATTTCCATCACAGTGTTTTTCTTAAGACTGAAGGGCTTTTGTTATGTATGTAACTCATTGAGGTGTACCATTTGGTTGGCTTTAGGAATCCCCTTTTTAAATTTAATAATAGAAGCCTATTTTAGGATTTGAAGGAAAGTTTTTCTTTTTATAATCTTTTTTTTTTGAACAAGCTGTACATGCACACACAGAAGGGCATACAGTGAAAAATAAGTCTCTTTCTCATTTTAGTTCCATCAATACCCAGTTCTTCCCAGAAAGAGGGAAAGAAACTTTTAAATATAGAAAATCACTTATTTTGTTCAGTATAACTGACATATAGCACTGTATAAACTTAAGGTGTACCACATAATGATTTGATTTATGTACATCATGAGATGATTACCATAATAAATTTCGTGACATCTATCATCTCATATAAAATTAAAAGGAAAAAAATTCCCTTAGAACGCTTAGGATTTACTCTTTTAATAGTTTTCATATGTAACATTCAGCATTATAATTAATTATATTAATCATGTTGTACATTACATCTCTAGTACTTATTTATCTCATAACTGGAAGTTTGTACCTTTTGACCACCTTTATCCAATTCCCCCTCCCCCCACCCCTCACCTCTGGTAGCCACAAATCTGACCTCTAAAAAGAGTGTTTGTTTTTGAAGTATAATTGACCTGTAATACTATGTTAGTTCCTGATGCACAGTATAGTGACTTGATATTTCAGTACGTTACAGAATGATCATACTGTAAGTCATCATCTGTTACCATATATAGTTATTACATTATTATTAACTGTATTCCCCCACTCTTGTACATTTCATCTCCATGAGTCATTTATTTTGTAACTGGAAGATTGTACCTCTTAATTTTCCTCAGCTGTTTCACTCATCCCCTCCACCCTCCTCCTCTCTGTTTTCTCTGTATCTGTGGCTCTGTTTCTGTTTTGCTACGTTTGTTCATTTGTTTTGTTTTTTACGTTCCACATATAAGTGAAATCATACTGTATTTGTCTTTCTCTGTCTGACTTATTTTGCTTAGCATGATATCCTCTAGGTCCATCCATGTTGTCACAAATGGCAAGATTTCATTCTTTTTTATACCTAGTATTCCATTGAATGTATATATATCTATACACACGCACGCACATATCACACCCCACATCTTTTTTATCCATTCATCTATGGGTGGGCACTTAAGGTTGCTTCCTTATCTTGGCTATTGTCAATAATGCTGCAGTGAACATGAGGTGCATATATCTTTTCAAATTAGTGTTTTTGTTTTCTTTGGAAAAAACCCAGAAATGGAATTGCTGGATTGTATGGTAATTCAATTTTTGATTTTTTAAGGAACCTCCATACTATTCCATAGTGGCTATATCAATTTATATTCTCACTGACAGCACACAACAAGGGTTCCTTTTTCTCCACATCCTTGCCAGCACTTGTTATTTGATGTTTTTTGATAATAGCCATTTTGACAGGTGTGAGGTGATATCCTATTGTGGTTTTGATTTGCATTTCCCTGATGATTAGTGATGTTGAGCATCCTTTCATGTGTGTGTTGGCCATCTGTATGTGTTCTTTGAAAAAATGTTTATTCATGTCCTCTGCCCATTTTTTAAAAAAATATTTATCTCTGCTGTTGAGGTCTTAAGATTAGCGTCTTTCAACATTTTTATTTATTTATTTATTTTTACATTTATTTTTGGCTGTGTTGGGTCTTCATTTCTGTGCGAGGGCTTTCTCTAGTTGCGGCAGGCGGGGGCCACTCTTCATCGTGGTGTGCGGGCCTCTCACTATCGCGGCCTCTTATGTTGTGTAACACAGGCTTCAGACGCACAGGCTCAGTAGTTGTGGCTCACGGGCTTAGTTGCTCTGCGGCATGTGGGATCTTCCCAGACCAGGGCTCGAACCCATGTCCCCTGCAGTGGCAGGCAGATTCTCAACCACGGCGCCACCAGTGAAGCCCTGCCCATTTTTAATTGGATTGTTTTTTGATGTTGAGTTTTAAGAGTTCTTTGTATATTTTGGATATTAAATCCATATCATGTTATCTTCTCCCATTCAGTAGGCAGCTTGTTTCCTTTGTTGATAGTTTCCTTTGCTGTGCAAAAGCTTTTTAGTTTGACGTAGTCACATTTGTTCAGTTTTGCTTTTGTTTCCTTTCCCTGAGGAGACATACCCAAAAAAATACTGCTAAAGATTGATGTCAGGGGACTTCCCTGGTGGTCCAGTGGTTAAGACTCAACTCTCCCAATGCAGGGCGCCCAGGTTTGATCCCTGATTGGGGAACTAGATCCCATATGCCCCAACTAAAAGAGTCCTCATGCCGCAACTAAAGATCCTGCATGCCTCGACGAAGATCCCGCGTGCTGCAACTAAGACCCAGGACAGCCAAATAGAAAAATAAATATTAAAAAAAAAAAAAAGACTAATGTGAAAGACCATATGGCCTATGTTTTCTTGTAGGTGTTTTATAACTTTAGTTTTTACACTTAATGTAGCTGTACAGTTTTCCCATCACAATTTATTGAAGAGGCTATCTTTTTCCCATCATGTATTCTTGCCTCCTTTGTCATAGATTAATTAATCTAGTGTGAAATCCAGCAAAGGGCATGTGTGCCCATGGTGCCGAAAGCCAAACTCTGATAGTGGTAGTTTGCAGCAAAGTAAGGATATGTTGCAGGACGCCAGCAAGGGAGTAGGAGGCAAGCCTCAGATCCACTCCAACTTGGTCTTTGAGTTAGTTTTTTGTTTTTGTTTTTTTAAAGGGGGGAGAACAAAGAGGCTGGGATTAATCATTGTCATGGGACATTTCTTACTTGAAGTTTTGGGAGTCTGGTTTATGAGTATCTGCCAAGTGGTCCATGGGTTGGGGGTCTGTTAGCTCACCTTGCCCTGGAGGACAACCTGAGTTTGTACGTTAATGTTGATATGATGATATCTATGATAGCAGTTTTAGTACATTATCGATGGCATCGACAACAGCAGTTTCAGTCATCCAACTGGTTGATTAGTATTAAGTTAGCACAGCATTGAGGTCAGAGGAGACAAGAAAGGGAATAAAGTATAGGACAGAGAGATTAATGATAAACTTGGTAAGGGAACTTAGTTTTAGGGAGACTCAGTTTCAAGTGTGGGTTCATTTCTGGGCTCTCTGTTCTGTCCGTTGATCTATGTGTCTGTTTTTCTGCCAGCACCATACTGTTTTGGTTATTGTAGCTCTGTAGAATAGCTTGAAATCAGGTAGTGTGATATCTTCAGCTTTGTTCTTCAAGATTGTTTTGGTTATTCAGAGTCTTTTGTGTTCTTATACAAATTTTAGAATTATTTATTCTACTTCTGTGAAAAGTGCCATTGGTATTTTGATAGGAATTGCATTGAATCTGTAGATTATCTTGGGTAATATGGTTATTTTAACAATATTTATTCTTCCAATACATGACCATGGTATATTATCTTACATCTTGTGTCATCTTCCATTTATTTAATCAGTGTCTTACAGTTTTCTGAGTACAGGTCTTTTACCTCCTTAGGTAGGTTTATTCCTAGATATTTTATTCTTTTTGATGCAGTTGTAAATGGGATTTTTTTTCTTGCTTTCTCTTTCTGATAGTTTACTGTTAGTGTGTACAGACACAATAGATTTCTATATATTAACTTTGTATTCTGCAATTTTACTGAATTCATTGATGATTTTTTTTTTTTTTTTTTTTTTGGTGGTACGTGGGCCTCTCACTGTTGTGGCCTCTCCCGTTGCGGAGCACAGGCTCCGGATGCGCAGGCTCAGCGGCCATGGCTCACGGGCCCAGCCACTCCGCGGCACGTGGGATCTTCCTAGACGGGGGCACGAACCCGTGTCCCCTGCATCGGCAGGTGGACTCTCAACCACTGCACCACCAGGGAAGCCTGATGAATTTTTTTGATGGTGTCTAGAATTTTTTATATGTACTATCGTATTATCTGCCAACAATGGCAGTTTTACTTTCTTTCCAGTTTGGATTCCTTTAATTTCTTTCTCTTGTCACTTTCTTTATGAAAAGGTATTTGTTACAAAGGAAAGTAAAATTTAAAAAAGTAGTAGAATTGTCTAGAGACCAATCAGTAGTAATAGTATCAATGCCTGAAAATGTGACTTGTATGCTAATTCCCCTGACTCTCATGCTTCGGACTTCAGAACATGCTTCATCCTACATGTGAAGATTAGTAGACTTTTTTCATATAAAGATACAAGTATTTATTACAGATTTATAGTGGGCTCTTGATGTTCATGGGAAATACATCCAGACATACTAATGACTTGACAAGTTAGCAAATACTGTATTTGCTAAAGCTCTCCAGCGCTGATTTCTTTTGGGGCCCTTTTTTACATTGTTATTGCATCATCAGAATTTCTGACTGAGTGAAGATGCTGCACTGTGGTGTGGTTGCCCAGTGATTGACTAGGGATGCTTACTAGCAAATTGTTCTATAGACTAGCAAATTAATTTTCTTCAGCAGTTCTTTGGATGTAGATTTAGTAAAACCGTTACTAATGTGCTGTTAGTGAAAGTCGTAGTGAACGTAGGAAGTAGTCATTAGAGACCTTTTGAAGTGAATTTTCTTCAGGAATAGAGGTTAGCAGGAATGAGAGTTTTCAGGCTCCTAATTGAAATTGTGGGTTTGAGAACATTTTAATCCTCAAGATTTGTCTTTGTAAAGGAGATTGCTGCATAGTAGCTCTATTGGTATTAGCAGGCAGTAGGGATTAATTAGTTGTTTGAAATGAGTTGAATTACAGTGACAGGCATTTAATTAGTTCCCTATGTCATTATGCTTAGTAAAAAGTTTTTTTTAAAAAATTCGGCTGTGATTTTCAGTTAATTTATTTTATTTATTTTTGGCTGTGTTGGGTCTTCGTTTCTGTGTGAGGGCTTTCTCCAGTTGCGGCAAGCGGGGGTCACTCTTCATCGCGGTGCGTGGGCCTCTCACTATCATGGCCTCTCTTGCAGAGCTCAGGCTCCAGACGCGCAGGCTCAGTAGTTGTGGCTCACGGGCCTAGTTGCTCCGCGGCATGTGGGATCTTCCCAGACCAGGGATTGAACCCGTGTCCCCTGCATTGGCAGGCAGATTCTCAACCACGGTGCCACCAGGGAAGCCCGCTTAGTAAAAAGTTTTTATCTAAAGAATTCTCATCTGTTATATTCAGATTTCATAGTTTCATATCAAAGAAAACATAGTGTCTTTCACCTAGTTTTAATGTTGCTACCTAAAAATAACTTTTAATTCATGTTGCTACTATTTGGGGTGTATAGATAAAACCTAACCAATAGTTAACTTTAAAAATAAACTATTCACCTGAAGTCCCTCCCAAGGCAAAACTGATTGCTTGCCAAATTACCATAAATTTACCATCAAAAAAGAACAAAACAAAAAAACCTGGCAATTTCAATCCTAAAACCTGGAGACTTGCCTAACTGGACCCTTTAAAGGAGTGGTCTTCAGTCCACAAGTATATCAAGAGTGCCTCTGACAGCAGAGAGACAATTCTTGAGTGGTTTATGAGGATCAGGATAGCAGTTAAGGGTTAAATATTACATATTATGCATCCGAGTGGGTCTGGAGCCTTAAATATCACTCCTTCAGAGAGGCTTTCCTTGGGTACCCAGTCATCCTGTATTATCTCCTCTGTAGGATATATTTGTTGTGTGATGTTTTTATATTTGTTTCCTAGTTACTTTTCTTTTCCTTTTCTCTGTTGTTGAATAAGTGAGTGAATAAATGAATGAATAAAGGCAGAGGCACAGTAGCTTTGTGGGTTGATAAAACCATAAAGGAGGGGGTGAACAATAATAGTTGTTTGTGAATCATTACAATACAGATTCATTATCTGTGTCTGCTGTTGATGATTGGATCATCTGCAAAGCAGGCTTTTATAATTGGCCTGCCGACATTAGAACATCTAGACCAGAGTTTGTAAATGCCTAGCATGAGAGCCACAAGCACTTCTCCCTCATCTGTGTGGATAACACAGATGAAAGAAGAGCACAGCACTCACTGTGCCCAGGTGGAAGCCGCTGCCAGTCAGTTTGAGTTGGCAGACCAGATGGAAAACATTGGCATCTAGACCACAGTCTACACGGGGGCCTGTCCATGCCAGAATCTAGGGATGCCTTTATCTTTTTGGCTAGTGTTTTTTGAAGAGTTAGAAGTTTTTTTTGAGTCAGTATTGTTGCAAATTACGCCACTTTTTGAAGGGTAATCCTGGAACTTTATGATTCTGCAGAAAGTTTTTATTACTTAATTTGCTTCAGAAAAATAGCTCTTCAGTTTGGTTTATTTGGAATGATGGCCCATTTTCAGAATCTGGGCCATTTGGAGATGAGAGGCCTTAATTGATTATGCCCCTAAGAAACCTAACATTTAAAAATTTTGCATGCTACTTAATTTTTTCTGGTAAGGACTGAAGAGAATCCCTCCCTCTCAGAACAAACAAAAAACACAAACAAACCCACTGGGATTTTGAGAAACATTATTCCTTGGTTACTAATATTTAAATCTCAAATGAATCTTAACATGTGCTTTTAAACTGACATCCTGTGGGAAGCAATTTTGTCTGTAGTTGGAAGTAACTCTGGCACATAAAACTGAGAACAAATTACTGTCTTTTGGGAAATTATTTAAGGAAATGTCCAAAATGTTCTAAAATAGAAAATGAACATTGTATGATCCTTGAAATACTGCTGTAGTGAATGGTCTTTTCTAGCCCCTTAAAAAGAGGTTGTAGGGAGATATCCTTAGATACGATGTATGTGTTCACAGTGGTAACTACTGTATGAAATGTTCAGAAAGAAAAGAAGAATATGTGTTAAGTGGGACAGTTTTCCCCAAAACTAAGAGGAATTTAGACTTGGAAGAGCACACTATGTTTAATTCATTTCCCAGCTTATAAATAAATATTAAAACATTGGAGTAGATTTTAAAATGCCAATTTTAAAGCCCAGAGGCATTTTCCTTACACTGAAACTATAAAACATGGATTTTTCTATTAGAAGACATTTGTAAGTTAGTATTCTTTTAGAATATTAAAGGACGAAACAAGATTAGCAATGACTTGTTCCTGAACTAGTTGTCATAATTCCTTGTGATTGAATGTATTCATGAATTTCACTACTATTGTAGTAGGTAATTTATCTTCTAATTCTAGTTGTGTCCTAGATATGATATACAAGAAGATGGTATTTGATTATTCCATTTAAGAAATCTTTTATTTGGAAACAATTTCAAATTTACAGAAATTTTGCGGGAATAAAAGCATTCCAAAAAACATTTATATACCCTTTACTGAGGTCAAACATTTTACCTCATTTGCTTTATCGTTCATGCACTGCGTGTGTCACCTTAGGTAAGTAAGGTCTATGTACCATGGCCCTTATTCCTAAATACTTAAGTTTGTGTTTTCTAAGCTTAGGAATATTCCCTTGCATAACTAATTTAGTTGCCAACTTCATTATGTTAGAAAATGATACCTCACATTTTACCTCTTCCTATTTTGTCACTTGACCCGATAATGTTGTTTATATTGTTTTTGTTCTCCAGTGCAGGATCCAGTCTAGGGTCAGGTACTGCATTTAGTTGTCATGTCTTTTTAGTCCCCTCTATCTAGTCTGAAACAGTTTTACAGCCTTGATCTTTTATGACATTGACGTCTTTGAAAAATTACCCTCCCTCCCCCGCCTTTTTAAGAGAATGTTCCTCTGTTTTGGATCTTTCTTCATGATTAGATTTAGTTTATGCATTCTCAGCTGAAATACTATATGGGGGATATTGTGTCCTCGTAGTAATACTTCTGTAGGCACATGAAGTCCATCTGAGAAGCCCATGTGAAGTCAAGATGTTGTCTGATTTCTCCATTGTAGAATTGCTTGTTTTTCCCTCTGCAACTGATGCGTAGTTTGTGGGGTACACTTTAAGATCATGGAAATACCCTACTCCTCATCAAAAGTTCCCCTAGATCTACCTTTCATTTTAAACAACTTCAGTAAAAAATAGGTTGCCATTTTTTTTAACTTTTGTAAATTGAAATAAAAGAGCAATATTATCAGTAATTCTACTTATTAGTGAAATATAAGAAGCGTAATAATGCTACAAACTAGGAAAATGGGTATTGATAATAACAGTTTTCCATTTGAATTAAAAGTTCTTGGAAAGAAAAATGACTAACTTGTGTATTTATTGGCCATATCTTCTCACTTGTCAAGTGTGTAAATTTTGGCGATTAAACAATTGAGTCATAGTGTGAGATGACCACTCTGCTTAACATGCGAAAGTAGTTTCTTTGGCTGAAAGGAGAAATTTAGTATGAGTATTTTGTTGTGCTCTTTATTTCATTCTTTAGCTTGATAACTAAAGCCTTAAAAAATAAAAAGATTCTTAGAGAAAGAGACTGTGAGACATTTGTCGAAGCAGGTATTTTTCCACTTGTGTTTAAAGTTTGTTGAATTGGATTGGACTGCTACTACAGAGGAACAGATTAAGCGAAGAGAAACTTCTACTACCATGTTGTTAATAGCTTGATTTCTGCATTTGTTCATTTAAAAGAGCAATGGTAAAGTCTAATCTGTTCCATTTGGAGTCTCTACTTTAAAGCCCTGAAATGTATGAGTATTTCACTGTGTTCTCACTAGTGTCAGATATCATGTATATAAGCAGCCAGTGCTGCATGGTACATCTCTGTACATTAACCTGTTTACAAAGAATAGACCCCTCCCCCATTCTTATTGTCTTAGAGTACACTCAATGAAGTGTCCTTTCACTAATACAGGTCCACTGCCTCCTGTTTTCTGCCTTCGTGGTGTTAACTTTTGCCTTGGTTGTTCTCTTTCCTTCCCCTTTTCTATTTGCCTCATTCCTACGATCTGCAGTAATAAATTTAGGTCAGCTCTGTTTGCTGAAGTTGACACTAACAAAACTTTATGGGACAAGGTCTGCTTTTAGCCTTTGGTATACTAATGAATTTTTGGAAAAAAAAAAAAAGAGCCACATTTTTCCTACTGCTGTAGGCATTCATTTCTTAACTATATTTTAAATGAGAGGCCTATGAATAAAACATAAAACCATAAATGTTAGAGCTCGAAGTGATTTTGGAAATACTCTTCCAAGTACCTTTTTCTCTAGTAAGAAAGCTTAATCCTGAGGGTAAGATGACTTGCATGTGGTTAGTAAGTAGTGTAATTGGTGATAAGATTCCTGGACCTTGAGATAGTCTTTTTTTTTACCGTTTTATTTTGCTTCAATTTTATCTTGTCCGAAGCCAGATTCCAAAGATACTACCTTGTGACTTTGGGTACACATTGATAACTGCAGTTCTGTCCACTGTCACAAAATCACAGTGAGTGTCACTTGTGGTCTTGAATTTGTGTTATTAAGAGAAGGTCAGTTTATGTTTCATATCCTATTTAGGAAGACAGGTATGAAAGCATATTTTTACTTCTCTTCACAGATCTTAAAAATGATGGGACTTTGAGCAAATGACTTAACCTATCTTTGCCTTGGTTTTCTCATCTGAAAAATGGGGATAATGCTACTTACTTCATAGGGTTGTTAAAAGGATTAAGTAAGTTAATACTGATTAATATTTACTAAGTACTTAAAACAGTGCTTCACATTATTTAAGTGTTTGTTAAAATAAATAGCATGATACACAATTAAGTAGTACTTTTAAAGCATCTACTTGTTTCCTGAATTGCTAGTCTCAGCCTAGTGGCATTTTGACAGCATAGAAATAAATTCTGTTATTTAGAGCACAACTGCCAGCTTAGTGGTTTAGTCATTCAGCACAAACTTTGAAAAGTGACGATTAAGATTTGATACGAAGAAAGAAGTTGAAAATGCTTCCAAGTCCGTAAAGTTGTTATACCACAGAATCCATTCATAAAAGCTAATGAATGATTTTTGAACATTTTGCTGTACTCAAGACATTTGGGGATTAAAAACCCGAAGATTTGATTACCTAATTTTCAGCCATTGCAGATTAGCAGTGCCAGGTGAATTAGGGAAAGTTATTGTTAACATCTGCCAGCAGTGAGAAGTAATGGTGAAGAGAGAGATGAACATTTATGAAAGTTCAGGGGCAGCCGTGTATACTACAGCCCCCTACATCATTTCATCATGGGCTGGTACTATAATTGATGGTCGTAATCATAAAATTTTACTACCAGAAGGGCCCTTAAAGGTTATCAAATTTAGTTTTCTTGTTTTTTTTAAAAAAAATATTTTAAGTATTTCCACTTTTTTTTTTGGGCCGCACTGCATGGCATGTGGGATCTTAGTTCCCCAACCAGGGATAGAACCTGAGCCCCCTGCAATGGAAGCACAGATTTTTTTTTTTTTTTAACATCTTTATTGGAGTATAATTGCTTTACATTGTTGTTTTAGTTTCTGCTTTATAACAAAGTGAATCAGCTATACATATACATATATCCCCATATCCCCTCTCTCTTGTGTCTCCCTCCCCCCATCCCTATCCACCTCCTCTAGGTGGTCACAAAGCACTGAGCTGATCTCCCTGTGCTATGTGGCTGCTTCCCACTAGCTATCTGTTTTACATTTGGTAGTGTATATATGTCAGTGCTACTCTCTCACTTCGTCCCAGCTTACCCTTCCCCGCTCCCCTTGTCCTCATATCCATTCTCTACGTCTGCGTCTTTATTCCTGTCCTTCCTCTAGGTTCTTCAGAACCTTTTTTTTTTTTTTTTAGATTCCATATATATGTGTTAACATACGGTATTTGTTTTTCTCTTTCTGACTTACTTCACTTTGTATGACAGACTCAAGGTCCATCTACCTCACTACAAATAACTCGATTTCCTTTCTTTTTATGGCTGAGTAATATTCCATTGTATATATGTGCCACATCTTCTTTATCCATTCATCTGTCGATGGACACTTAGGTTGCTTCCATGTCCTGGCTGTTGTAAATAGTGCTGCAGTGAACATTGTGGTACGTGACTCTTTTTGAATTATGGTTTTCTCAGGGTATATGCCCAGTAGTGGGATTGCTGGGTCGTATGGTACTTCTATTTTTAGTTTTTTAAGGAACCTCCACACTGTTCTCCATAGTGGCTGTACAAATTACATTCCCACCAACAGTGTAGGAGCGTTCCCTTTTCTCCACACCCTCTCCAGCATTTATTGTTTGTAGATTTTTGGATGATGGCCAATCTGACTGGTGTGAGGTGATACCTTATTGTAGTTTTGATTTGCATTTCTCTGGTGATTAGTGATGTTGAGCATCCTTTCATGTGTTTGTTGGCAATCTGTATATCTTTGGAGAAATGTCTAATTAGGTATTCTGTCCATTTTTGGATTGGGTTGTTTGTTTTTTTGATATTGAGCTGCTTGTATATTTTGGAGATTAATCCTTTGTCAGTTGCTTCATTTGCAAATATTTTCTCCCAATTTGAGGGTTGTCTTTTCATCTTGTTTATGGTTTCCTTTGCTGTGCAAAAGCTTTGAAGTTTCATTAGGTCCCATTTGTTTATTTTTGTTTTTATTTCCATTTCTCTAGGAGGGGGGTCAAAAAGAATCTTGCTGTGATTTATGTCTTAGAGTGTTCTGCCTATGTTTTCCTCTAAGAGTTTTACAGTGTCTGGCCTTACATTTAGGTCTTTAATCCATTTTGAGTTTATTTTTGTGTATGGTGTTAGGGAGTGTTCTAATTTCATTCTTTTAAATGCAGCTGTCCAGTTTTCCCACCACCACTGATTGAAGAGGCTGTCTTTTCTCCACTCTATATTCTTGCTTCCTTTATCAAAGATAAGGTGACCATATGTGCATGGGTTTATGTCTGGGCTTTTTATCCTGTTCCATTGATCTATATTTCTGTTTTTGTGCCAGTACCACACGTCTCGATTACTGTAGCTTTGTAGTATAGTCTGAAGTCAGGGAGTCTGTTTCCTCCAGCTCTGTTTTTCTTTCTCAAGATTGCTTTGACTATTCGGGGTCTTTTGTGTTTCCATACAAATTGTGAATTTTTTTGTTCTAGTTCTGTGAAAAATGCCATTGGTAGTTTGATAGGGATTGCATTGAATCTGTAGATTATTTTGGATAGTATAGTCATTTTTCAATGTTGATTCTTCCAATCCAAGAACATGGTATATCTCTCCATCTGTTTGTATCATCTTTAATTTTTTTCATCAGTGTCTTAGAATTTTCTGCATATAGGTCTTTTGTCTCCTTAGGTAGGTTTATTCCTAGGTATTTTATTCTTTTTGTTGCAGTGGTAAATGGGAGTGTTTTCTTAATTTCTCTTTCAGATTTTTCATCATTAGTGTATAGGAATGCAAGAGATTTCTGGGAAGCGCAGATTCTTAACCATGGGACCCCCAGGAAAGTCCCTAGTTTTCTCTTTTTACAATTTATAAAATAACCCTGAAACACCAAGAACACATTAAATCATGTTCCATAGACTGTGAGAAGTTAACCAAGTATGTATTTCATTTTAGAAAGCTTTCTGTGCAAGCTTTTTTAAAAGTTTTGTTATCTAGAAACTTTAGCTACAATTTCTGGCTGCTTTATTATGTATAGCACCTTTTCCTAATATACCAAATAAATGAAGCATTATCTCATACACACCTCTCCTCAGATATTAATTAAAGCCTATTACAGTTCACAATGGCGATCTGTAAGACATGTAATCAGCAACTATTGAGCTATGTGACCTTGGGAATTTCTTTCTTGTTCTGTAAAGTAGTAGGGATAATTGCCTCCCTTTACATCATACATTTCTAAAAAATGTAAAACACACAAAACGTTAAAATTACCATCTTAACTATTTTTGGGTGTACAGTGCTATTAAATACATTCACATTTTTGTGTAACCATCACTGCTGTCCATCTATAGGACCTTTGATCTTCCCAACCTGAAATTCTGTACTCAGTAAGCATTAACTCCTTGTTTCCCCCTTCTCTAGCCTTTGGCAACTACCATTCTATTTTCTGTCTTAATGAATTTAACTACTCTAGGCTCCTTATTTAAATAGAATCATGAAGTATTTGTCTTTTTTGGGACTGCCTTACCCTTAGCATAATGTCTTCAAGGTTCATCCACGGTGTAGCATGAATAAGGTTGGGTTTTTTTAATGTCTTTATTGGAGTATAATTGTTTTACATTGTTGTGTTAGTTTCTGCTGTATAACAAAGTGAAGCAGCAGTACGTATACATATATCTCCATATCCCCTCCCTCTTATGCCTCCCTCCCACCCTCCCTATCCCACCCCTCTAGGTGGTCACAGAGCACCGAGCTGATCTCCCTGTGCTATGCGGCTGCTTTCCCCTAGCTGTCTGTTTTACATTTGGTAGTGTATATGTGTCAGTGCCACTCTTCCACTTTGTCCCAGCTTACCCTTCCCCCTCCCCGTGTGCTCAAGTCCATGAATAAGGTTTTTAAGGCTGAAAAATACTGCATCGTAGGACTAGACCACACTTTATCTGCTCATCTGCAGGTGGACACTCAGGTTGCTTCCACTTTGTGGCTATTATGAATAATTCAGCTGTGAACGTGGTTATACAAATATTTCTTCAAGTTCCTGCTTTCATTTGGGTATATACCCAAATGAACTGGAATTGCTGGATCATGTGGTAATTCTATTTTTAATTTTTTGAGGAACTGCCATATTGTTTTTCATTCTCCAGCCCCTGACAACCACTGATATTTTTACTGTTTTCATAGTTTTGACTTTTTCATAATGTGATATTGTTGGAATCATACAGCATGTAGTCTTTCCACATTGGGTCATTCATTAAATATGCATTTGAGGCTTCTCCATGTCTTTTGTCGCTTAATAGCTAATTTCTTTTAGTACTGAATAATACTGCATTGTCTGGATATACCAGTCTATCCATTCACTTATTGAAGGACATCTTGGTTGCTTTCAGGTTTTAACAATTATAAATAACGATGCTGTAAGCATTTAATGTGTGAGTTTTTGTGTGGACTTAACTTTGCAAGTTCTTTGGGTAAATACCAAGGAGTGTCATTGTTGGATTGTATGGTAAGAGTATGTTTGGTTTTGTAAGAAACTGTCAAAGTGTCTTCCAAAGTGGCTGTACCATTTTGCAAACCTATCAGCAATGACTGAGAGTTCCTCTTGCTCTACATCCTCATCAGCATTTGGTGTTACCAAAGAATACCAGATTTGGGCCACTCTTATTGCTTTGTGGTGGTATCTCATTGTTTTAATTTGCATTTCTGTGGTGACACATGATGTGGTGCATCTTTTCATATGCTTATTTGCCATCTGTATATCTTCGTTGATGAGATGTCTGTTAAGATCTTTGGCTCATACTTTAATTGGATTGTTTGTTTTTGTACTGCTGAGTTTTAAAAGTTCTTTGTATATTTCCCATAACAGTCCTTTATAGAGTATCTTTTGCACATATTTTTCTCTTACTCTGTGGCTTGTTTTCCGAGTCTCTTGGCATTGTCTTTTGCAGAGCAGAAGTTTTTAATGAAGTTATCTTATTATTTCTTTCATAGATTATGCCTTTGGTTTTGCCTTTGCCCATTTTCAGGTTATATTTTTTGTTCTTGTGTTATGGCTAGTTATGATATATGTAGTTTTGATATCATGACTAGATCTTCACACATATAAATCGTATATGTGAAAGTTCTGAAAATTATAATGTCTGTATGTATAAATAAAGTAGTGATTATGGTTGTGTTAACTTTCTTCCTTTCTCTCTCTCTTTCTTTCTCTTTCTTCTTTCTGGCCTTTCTTTTCTTTTTCTTTTTCTTTCTTTCTTTCTTTCTTTCTTTCTTTTCTTTCTTTCTTTCTTTCTTTTTCTTTCTTTCTTTTCTTCCTTCCTTCCTTTCTTTCTTTCTCTCTCTCTCTCTCTGTCTCTCTCTCTCTGTCTCTCTCCCTCTGTCTCTCTCTCTCTCTTTCTCCTCTCTCTCTCTCTCTCTCTCTTTCACATTTTTTTGAGATTAGCCCAAACTCCACTGAACAGGAGGGGAAAAATTTTTAAAGTAGAACACTTTTGGGGTTATGTAGAAGAAATTAATTTGTAAAATTGGAACTCATTGTGCTTGGTACAATTGGTACTTGTAGACAGTTTTGGAATGAATGTGTGGCAAACAATTGGCCAGTGTTAGGGCCTTGAAAATAGTTCCATTTGTTTAATTACTCCCACGTTGATACATTTCATAATCCCGAGCTGTACCTAATAAATAAGAGACCACTTGAGAAATAAACATTTGGCAAATAAAATATATGAATATGTAAATATATAAAATCTGTGTCAATTGTGACTCATTAGGTGTACTTCATAATTGCAGTCAAAATAAAGAATATGACAAGAAAGATGGAAGACCTGTTAGAGAATTATGATACTTCACTGAACGATATAAGGGATTTGAATGTTTGAGTGGACAAACCATGTGCCTAGGTGGAGAGACTTGGTTAAGTATCAAGAGTTGATAAAGGGAAGTTAGTATTTTAACAGAATTATTAATTTTTAAAGTTTATTTCAAATGCGAGAGATGAAACACATTCCTGAACATTCCAACTTCTTGATCTGCTATATAGAATAATATGTAGGATAAGCTACAGTAATTCGTGTAGTCCTAATTTATTTCCAATTAGAAATAAACAGACTAATGGAAAAGAATGGAAGACTCAGATATAGAATTGTCTCTATATGGAATTTGGCATATCACATCAATCTAGTTAGGAAAGTGTGGATTTTTAAATTAGGAGTGAGGGCATCCCTGATGGCGTAGTGGTTAGGAATCCGCCTGCCACTGCAGGGGACACGGGTTGGACCCCTGGTCCAGGAAGACCCAACATGCTGCGGAGCAACTGGGTCTGTGCACCACAACTACTGAGCCTGCGCTCTAGAGCCCCCAAGCCACAACTACTGAGCCCACGTGCCACAACTACTGAAGCCCACGCACCTAGAGCCTGTTATCCGCAGCAAGAGAAGCCACTGCAATGAGAAGCCCGTGCACCACAACGAAGAGTAGCCCCAACTCGCTGCAACTAGAGAAAGCCTGTGCACAGCAAAGAGGACCCAGCACAGCCAAAAATAAATACTAAGTAAATACATAAATATTAAATGAGGAGTGAGGTGATTATAGGTTATACATTTGTAAAAAGGGCCTTTCTTGCATTGTATAATCAAATCCTAGATGGGTGAACATTTTAAATTTAAAAATATAAATACTCTTAGAAGATATTTAATTTTAGTCCTCTGACAGGAAAGTCAGAAACCAAAAAGGGAATATAATTGATTACATAAGGGAGGATCATGTTCATGAAGAAAACATTTTATAAGCCTTGTTAAAAGACTGACTCAGAAAAGCAACAGTGAATTTTAACAGTATTGTCAAAATAATTTCAATCCTAAAAATAGAAAACTTTGAACTTTTACTTCCGATTTACTTGTACCTTGTATGCAAAAATTCACGTATAGGTGCAAGAATTAATAAATGTTCATATGTAGTTGTACAGTATTTCTTAAACTTAAAAATATGTAAAAAATTATAGTAGTTTCAGAAGTATCTTTAATGGAAGACTATGTCTTTGAATGAAAAAAATAATGCACCTCTTCAAGATTTATGGCTATTAGGAGTGTTTTCTTAAGGTATATTGTTATCATCACTAAAAAATTAGTTATTTGCTAAGATGGGTACAGAGTAATGTTGATGTGAAAGGTTTGCAGTGTTACATGTTTTAATAAACAACGATTAGTCTAAAAATGTTTTCTTTCAGTCAGGTCAATTCAGTGAAGATATGATACCTACAGTGGGCTTCAACATGAGGAAAGTAACTAAAGGTAACGTCACAATAAAGGTACGTCAGCTTCTTGCCATACTTGATTTACATTGTTAGCAGATACAAACTAGGAATTTTTCTGTTTGTTTCTTTGCGTTTTACATGAGTATTGGCAGTTCTTAATTAATGAGTGGGCATATTCGAAAAAAGTGTGTAAATCAAGTTTTTTTCTTTCTTGCTCTAATAGATCAAAATGTGTGTGTTGAAATGTTGTTAAGTGCCCATAAAAAACTTAGCATATGGGTTGGCAGAAGTATTATTTGGGATTTAGGTGTTCCTAGGAAAGAAAAATCCCATCTTCAGAGTATTTGGAATGTGATATTATTACATTATTTCATGAATGATATTTTATATTGAAAGATAATAATTGTTTATAATGTTGGTAATTTAGTATTATATTTGTGGTAGCAAATATGGTAAACTAGTTTTCCCTTTCTTTGCTAATAAGCCCTAAAATTAAAACTATAAAACAGTAAAAAGTTAACTAGTTTAACATAATTTTGTTTCTAGAGTAAGTTTCATAGGTTCGAATAATGGACTGTTGGACTGTTTTTTAATTTATTAGTAGTATTATTTTTGGCTTCCCTGTTCATGGGGGGAGTTTACTTCTATAGCCTGAACTTTATGGCCATTTTACCCAGTTCTTGTGGTTCACAGAAGCTGTTTACTAAATTCGTTCCATAGCTTATCTAATGAAGCTGCTAATTTTTCGTGTGTGTCTTCATGCATGTTTCCAGTGTCTATGGCTAAATTGGAAGCCTCCTAAAGATAAATATCATGACTTCAGACCTTTACATAGCCCTACAGAGTAGCCATAATAGTGAAATTACTGTGGGTAGTAGCTTTCATATGGGTAAAATAATTTTATATAAGAAAAGCACCTAGGTAGGAATGTTTTCTGTTATGTACAGAATAACTAAAAACGATTAGATGTTAATATATACCCAATCAGACAACTAAAATAGATTCTGAATGAACTGTTTTTTTCTGTCTTGGACTCCAAATATGGATGACGGCTGATTATGCAGATTCTAAGAGTGCTATTTCAAAAAATACGTATTTTCAATATTGGAAATTTATTGGTTAACAGGCAAAGAAAGTATTGCACAGGAACTAAATGTTTGCTCAAGCACCACCTGTTAGGTCTAATGTAAACATATTAAGTATGAGCTTCAAGTTTAGAAGTGGCCCCAAGAACTTCCAGATTAAGAGCTTGTTTGACCTCAAGTTTTTCAAAAGCAGTTTGGCTCTAATACTGTGGAAATGAGCATATCTGCTTGATCTTTGTCCCCTCCTTCTGCTGCTTTTTTCTTCAATGTGTTATTTGAAATATCTTTATTAAGAACTGTCTATCTTGATTTGAAGATTTGGGACATAGGAGGACAACCCCGCTTCCGGAGCATGTGGGAACGGTACTGCAGAGGGGTCAACGCTATTGTGTAAGCTGCTTCCACGCCCCTCCCCCCCCCGCCCCGTCTCCCCCCTTGCAGTCAGTTTAGGTTTCAAGGGAAAAACGCTGGTTTTCATACTTTTAAAGGCTCAATTTTTACTTTGGGCAATAACAGTCTTTCTTAGATATTTTCTTAGTGTAATCCCATTAGCATCAGACTTTAAAAATAGAATGAGAGTTTTATTTGCTTTTTATGTAGCTAAGAGCTAATGGATATAAATGTTTTACTATCATGTATTAGCCCCCTAAGAACAGTCTACCTATCTACTTATTTTATTGAAGTATAGTTGATTTTCAGTATTGTGTTGGTTTCAGGTATACAACATAGTGATTCAGTAGTTTTAATTATATTCCATTATAGGTTATTACAAGATAATGGGTATAATTCGCTGTGCTATACAGTATATCCTTGTTGCTTATCTAATTTTATATATAGTAGTTTGTAGAACAGTCTATTAGAAAGTATTTTTGGGTGCCAGCCTTTTAAAATCGAGGACTTTATTTTAATGAACAGTTACAGTAGTATAAATTAAGAAAATTAAAACATCTATTAATTGCGATCATCAAAGAATATGGTGGAGACATATTGAGATCACTTTATGTTTCTGTAAAGCTACATGATAGATGCTGCAGATCGTGAAAAGATAGAAGCCTCTCGAAATGAACTACATAATCTTCTAGATAAGCCACAATTACAAGGAATTCCAGTGAGTATGGAGTACTGGTTAATTTTACATTATATAATTATAATATTTATAATTATTATTACAAGTATAATTACACATTTTTATTTATTGTGTTTGAAATCAGTAAAATGTCTTTTGTTTTAAAGCGTGGAAGGCTTACATTTACTGAGTATCTGCCACATACTGTGCAGTGTGCTGTTTATTCATTTCTTAACCAGCTGTTTATTGCACTGTATGTAGTAGGAGCAGTGCTTAGTCCTGGGGAAATAGTAGTGAGCAGAAGTGAAAAGAAACATGCTGCCTACAATCATGGAGCTTATGGTTTAGTAGGAAGCTAGGTAGATGATATGAAATCATTTGAATAATACGGCTGTGATCAGTGCTACAAGGGAGAGGTACAAGGGGCTATTGAGTTGTAAGTTAGAGGGGAGATTTAATGTAGTTTGAGGGAAGAAGGAAGGATTCCCTGAGGAAGTGCTGCTTGAGCTGAGATGTGAGGGATGTGTAGGCATGTGAGGGATGTGACAGCTGGAGGAAAAGGGAGTTGCAGGCAGAGGCTCTTTGGTAGGAGGAGGTGGGGCACTGGGAGGAAGCCAGTGTTTCTTGAGCACAGAGCAGAGTGAGGAGGGTGGGGTAGAGTGTGGCGAGCTTGCGGCGGCCCGGACACTAGAAGAGGCTGTGTGGGGCGGGACTGTTTGTTTCTCTTTATTTATTTATTTTAACATCTTTATTGGAGTATAATTGCTTTACAATGATGTGTTTCTGCTGTATAACAAAGTGAATCAGCTATACATATATCCCCATATCCCCTCCATCTTGGGTCTGCCTCCCACCCTCCCTATCCCACCCCTCTAGGTGGACACAAAGCACCGAGCTGATCTCCCTGTGCTGTGCACCTGCTTCCCTCTAGCTATCTATTTTACGTTTGGTACTGTATGTATGTATGTCCATGCCACTGTCTCACTTTGTCCCAGCTTACCCTTCCCCCTCCCCATATCCTCAAGTCCATTCTCTAGTAGGTCTGCATCTTTATTCCTGTCTTGCCCCTAGGTTCTTCTGATCATTTTTTTTTCTTTTTTTAGATTCCATGTATATATGTGTTAGCATTGGTATTTGTTTTTCTCTTTCTGACTTACTTCACTCTGTATGACAGTCTCTAGGTCCATCCACCTCACTACAAATAACTCAATTTCGTTCCTTTTTATGGTTGAGTAATATTCCATTGTGTATATGTGCCACATCTTCTTTATCCATTCAGCCGATGATGGACACTTAGGTTGCTTCCACCTCCTGGCTATTGTAAAAAGAGCTGCAATGAACATTTTGGTACATGACTCTTTTTGAATAATCGTTTTCTCAGCGTATATGCCCAGTAGTGGGATTGCTGGGTCGGATGGTAGTTCTGTTTTTAGTTTTTTAAAGAACCTCCATACTGTTCTCCATAGTGGCTGTACCAATTTACGTTCCCACCAACAGTGCAAGAGGGTTTCCTTTTCTCCACACCCTGTCCAGCATTTATTGTTTCTAGATTTTTTGATGAGGGACATTCTGACCGGTGTGAGATGATAGCTCATTGTAGTTTTGATTTGCATTTCTCTCATGATTAATGATGTTGAGCATTCTGTCATGTGTTTGTTGGCAATATGTATATCTTTGGAGAAATGTCTATTTAGGTATTCTGCCCATTTTTGGATTGGGTTGTTTGTTTTTTTGATATTGAGCTGCATGAGTTGCTTGTATGTTTTGGAGATTAATCCTTTGTCAGGTGCTTCATTTGCAAATATTTTCTCCCATTCTGAGGGTTGTCTTTTCGTCTTGTTTATGGTTTTCTTTGCTGTGCAAAAGCTTTTAAGTTTCATTAGGTCCCATTTGTTTATTTTTGGTTTTATTTCCATTTCTCTAGGAGGTGGGTCAAAAAGGATCTTGCTGTGATTTATGTCACAGAGTGTTCTGCCTATGTTTTCCTCTAAGAGTTTTACAGTGTCTGGCCTTACATTTAGGTCTTTAATCCATTTTGAGTTTATTTTTGTGTATGGTGTTAGGGAGTGTTCTAATTTCATTCTTTTACATGTAGCTGTCCAGTTTTCCCAGCACCACTGATTGAAGAGGCTGTCTTTTCTCCACTCTATATTCTTGTCTCCTTTATCAAAGATAAGGTCACCATAGGTGTGTGGGTTTATGTCTGGGCTTTCTATCCTGTTCCATTGATCTATATTTCTGTTTTTGTGCCAGTACCACACTCTCTTGATTACTGTAGCTTTGCAGTATAGTCTGAAGTCAGGGAGCCTGATTCCTCCAGCTCTGTTTTTCTTTCTCAAGATTGCTTTGGCTATTCAGGGTCTTTTGTGTTTCCATACAAATTGTGAATTTTTTTGTTCTAGTTCTGTGAAAAATGCCATTGGTAGTTTGATAGGGATTGCATTGAATCTGTAGATTATTTTGGGTAGTATAGTCATTTTCACAGTGTTGTTTCTTCCAATCCAAGAACATGGTATATCTCTCCATCTATTTGTATCATCATTAATTTCTTTCATCAGTGTCTTAGAATTTTCTGCATGTAGGTCTTTTGTCTCCTTAGGTAGGTATTCCTAGGTATTTTATTCTTTTTGTTGCAGTGGTAAATGGGAGAGTTTTCTTAATTTCCCTTTCAGATTTTTCATCATTAGTGTATAGGAATGCAAGAGATTTCTGTGCATTAATTTTGTATCCTGCTACTTTACCAAATTCATTGATTAGCTCTAGTAGTTTTCTGGTAGCATCTTTAGGATTCTCTATGTATAGTGTCATGTCATCTGCAAACAGTGACAGCTTTACTTCCTCTTTTCCGATTTGGATTCCTTTTATTTCTTCTCTGAATGCTGTGGCTAAAACTTCCAAACCTATGTTAAATAATAGTGGTGAGAGTGGGCAACCTTGTCTTGTTCCTGATCTTAGTGGAAATGCTTTCAGTTTTCACCATTGAGGATGAAGTTGGCTGTGGGTTTGTCATACATGGTCTTTATTATGTTGTGGAAAGTTCCCTCTATGCCTACTTTCTGCAGGGTTTTTATCATAAATGGGTGTTGAATTTTGTCAAAAGCTTTCTCTGCATCGATTGAGATGATCATATGGTTTTTCTCCTTCAGTTTGTTAATGTGGTGTATCACATTGATTGATTTGCGAATATTGAAGAGTCCTTGTATTCCTGGGATAAACCCCACTTGATCATGCTGTATGATCCTTTTAATGTGCTGTTGGATTCTGTTTGCTAGTATTTTGTTGAGGATTTTTGCATCTATGTTCATCAGTGATATTGGCCTGTAGTTTTCTTTCTTTGTGACATCTTTGTCTGGTTTTGGTATCAGGGTGATTGTGGCCTTGTAGAATGAGTTTGGGAGTGTTCCTCCCTCTGCTATATTTTGGAAGAGTTTGAGAAGGATAGGTGTTAGCTCCTCTCTAAATGTTTGATAGAATTCACCTGTGAAGCTATCTGGTCCTGGGCTTTTGTTTGTTGTAAGATTTTTAAGCACAGTTTCAACTTCAGTGCTGTGATTGGTCTGTTCATATTTTCTTTTTCTTCCTGGTTCAGTCTCGGAAGGTTGTGCATTTCTAAGAATTTGTCCATTTCTTCCAGGTTGTCCATTTTATTGGCATATTGTTGCTTGTAGTGATCTCTCATGATCCTTTGTATTTCTGCGGTGTCAGTTGTTACTTCTCCTTTTTCATTTCTAATTCTATTGATTTGAGTGTTCTCCCTTTTTTTCTTGATAAGTCTGGCTAATGGTTTATCAATTTTGTTTATCTTCTCAAAGAACCAGCTTTTAGTTTTATTGATCTTTGCTATCATTTCCTTCATTTCTTTTTCATTTATTTCTGATCTGATCTTTATGATTTCTTTCCTTCTGCTAACTTTGGGGGGTTTTTTGTTCTTCTTTCTCTAATTGCTTTAGGTGTAAGGTTAGGTTGTTTGTTTGAGATGTTGTTTGTTTCTTAAGGTAGGCTTGTATAGCTATAAACTTCCCTGTTAGGACTGCTTTTGCTGCATTCCATAGGTTTTGGGTCGTCGTGTTTTCATTGTCATTTGTTTCTAGCTATTTTTTGATTTCCTCTTTGATTTCTTCAGTGATCTCTTGGTTATGAAGTAGTGTGTTGTGTAGCCTCCATATGTTTGTATTTCTTACAGATTTTTCCCTGTAATTGATATCTAGTCTCATAGCGTTGTGGTCGGAAAAGATACTTGATATGATTTCAATTTTCTTAAATTTACCAAGGCTTGATTTGTGACCCAAGATGTGATCTATCCTGGAGAATGTTCCATGAGCAGTTGAGAAGAATGTGTCTTCTGTTGTTTTTGGATGGAATGTCCTATAAATATCAATTAAGTCCATCTTGTTTAATGTATCATTTAAAGCTTGTGTTTCCTTATTTATTTTCATTTTGGATGATCTGTCCGTTGGTGAAAGTGGGGTGTTAAAGTCCCCAACTATGAATGTGTTACTGTCGATATCCCGTTTTATGGCTGTTAGTGTTTGCCTTGTGTATTTAGGTGCTACTATGTTGGGTGCATAAATATTTAGAATTGTTATATCTTCTTCTTGGATTGATCCCTTGATAGTTATGTAGTGTCCTTCTTTGTCTCTTGTAATAGTCTGTGTTTTAAAGTCTGTTTTGTCTGATATGAGAATTGCTGCTCCAGCTTTCTTTTGATTTCCATTTGCGTGGAATATCTTTTTCCATCCCCTCACTTTCAGTCTGTATGTGTCCCTAGGTGTGAAGTGGGTCTCTTGTAGACAGTATATATGCGGGTCTTGTTTTTGTAAGCATTCAGCCAGTCTGTGTCTTTTGGTTGGAGCATTTAACCATTTACACTTAAGGTAATTATCAATATGTATGTTCCTGTTACCATTTTCTTAAGTGTTCTGGCTTTATTATTGTATGTCTTTTCCTTGTCTTTTTTTTCCTGCCTAGGGAAGTTTCTTTAACATTTGTTGTAAAGCTGGTTTGGTGGTGCTGAATTCTCTTAGCTTTTGCTTGTCTGCAAACCTTTAATTTCTCTGTCAAATCTGAATGAGATCCTTGTTGGGTAGAGTAATCTTGTTTGTAGATTTTTCTCTTTCATCACTGTAAATATGTCCTGCCACTCCCTTCTGGCTTACAGAGTTTCTGCTGAAAGATCAGCTTATGTTAACTTTATGGGGATTCCCTTATGTGTTACTTGTATTTTTTCCCTTGCTGCTTTTAATATTTGTCCTTTGTATTTAATTTTTGATAGTTTGAATAATATGTGTCTTGGCATGTTTCTCCCTGGATTTATTATGTCTGGGACTCTCTGTGCTTCCTGGACTTGATTAACTATTTCCTTTCCCATATTAGGGAAGTTTTCAACTATAATCTTTTCAAATATTTTCTCAGTCCCTTTCTTTTTCTCTTCTTCTTCTGGGACCCCTATAATTCCAATGTTGGTGCGTTTAATGTTGTCCCAGAGGTCTCTGAGAGTGTCCTCAATTCTTTTCATTCTTTTTTCTTTATTCTGCTCTGCAGTAGTTATTTCCACTATTTTATCTTCCAGGTCACTTATCCGTTCTTCTGCCTCAGTTATTCTGCTATTGATCCCTTCCAGAGAATTTTTAATTTCATTTATTGTGTTGTTCATCTCTGTTTGCTCTTTAGTTCTTCTAGGTCCTTGTTAAACGTTTCTTGTATTTTCTCCATTCTATTTCCAAGATTTTGGATCATCTTTACTATCATTCTGAATTCTTTCTCAGGTAGACTGCCTATTTCCCCTTCATTTGTTAGGTCTGGTGGGGTTTTGCCTGGCTCCTAAATCTGCTGTGTGTTTTCCTGTCTTCTCATTTTGCTTATCTTACTGTATTTGGGGTCTCCTTTTTGCAGGTTTCATGTTTGTAGTTCCCGTTGTTTTTGGTGTCTGTCCCCAGTGGCTAAGGTTGGTTCAGTGGGTTGTGTAGGCTTCCTGGTGGAGGGGACTGGTGCCTGAGTTCTGGTGGATGAGGATATGGTTTTTCTGGTGGGCAGGTCCATGTCTGGTGGTGTGTTTTGGGGTATCTGTGACCTTATTATGATTTTAGGCAGCCTCTCTGCTAATGGATGGGGTTGTGTTCCTGTCTTGCTAGTTGTTTGGCATAGGGTGTCCAGCACTGTAGCTTGCTGGTTGTTGAGTGAAGCTGGGTCTTGGTGTTGAGATGGAGATCTCTGGGAGATATTCACCATTTGATATTGTGTGGAGCTGGGAGGTCTCTTGTGGACCAGTGTCCTGAACTTGGCTCTCCCACCTCAGAGGCACAGCCCTGACACCTGGCTGGAGCACCAAGAGCCTGTCCTCCACACAGCTCAGAAAAAAGGGAGGAAAAAAAAGAAAGAAAGAAAGAAGAAGATAAAATAAAATAAAATAGTCATTAAAATAAAAAATAATTATTAAGAAAAAAATGTTTTAAGTAAAAAAAAAATGGACAGACAGAACCGTAGGACAAATGGTAAAAGCAAAGCTATACAGAGAAAGTCACACACAGTAGCATATACATACACACTCAGAAAAAGAGATAAAGGGAAAAAAAATATATATAGCATTGCTCCCAAAGTCCACCTCCTCAATTTGGGATGATTCGTTGTCTATTCATGTACTCCACAGATGCAGGGTGCATCAAGTTGATTGTGGAGATTTAATCTGCTGCTCCTGAGGCTGCTGGGAGAGATTTCCCTTTCTCTCTTTGTTCGCACAGCTCTGAGAGTTCAGTTTTGGATTTGGCCCCGCCTCTGTGTGTAGGTCGCCTGAGGGCGTCTGTTCTTCTCTCAGACAGGATGGGGTAAAAGGAGCAGCTGATTCGGGGGCTCTGGCTCACTCATGCCGGGGGGAGGGAGGGGTACGGATGCGGGGCAAGCCTGCAACGGCAGAGGCCGGCGTGACGTTGCACCAGCCTGAGGCGCGCCGTGCGTTCTCCCGGGGAAGTTGTCCCTGGATGCCGGGACCCTGGCGGTGGCGGGCTGCACAGGCTCCCGTGAGGTGAGGTGTGGAGAGTGACCTGTGCTCGCACACAGGCTTCTTGGTGGCGGCAGCAGCAGCCTTAGCATCTCATGCCTGTCTCTGGGGTCCGCGCTGTTAGCCGCGGCTCGCGCCCGTCTCTGGAGCTCATTTAGGTGGTGCTCTGAATCCCCTCTCCTCGCGCACCAGGAAACAATGGTCTCTTGCCTCTTAGGCAGTTCCAGACTTTTTCCCGGACTCCCTCCCGGCTAGCCGTGGTGCACTAACCCCCTTCAGGCTGTGTTCACGCAGCCAACCCCAGTCTTCTCCCTGTGCTCCGACCCTGAGCCTCAGCTCCCAGCCCCGCCCGCCCCGGCGGGTGAGCAGACAAGCCTCTCGTGCTGGTGAGTGCCGGTCGGCACCGATCCTCTGTGCGGGAATCTCTCTTCTTTGCCCTCCGCACCCCTGTTCCTGCGCTCTCCTCCATGGCTCTGAAGCTCCCCCCCGTGCCACCCGCAGCTTCTGCCCACGAAGGGGCTTCCTAGTGTGTGGAAACCTTTACTCCTTCACAGCTCCCTCCCACTGGTGCAGGTTCATCCCGGTTCTTTGTCTCTGCTTATTCTTTTTTCTTTCAGCCTACCCAGGTACGTGGAGAGTTTCTTGCCTTTTGGGAGGTCTGAGGTCTTCTGCCAGCGTTCAGTCAGTGTTCTGTAGGAGCAGTTCCACGTGTAGATGTATTTCTCATGTATCTGTGGGGAGGAAGGTGATCTCTGCGCCTGACTCTTCCGCCATCTTGAAGCTCCCTGGGTGTTTTGTTGTTGTTGTTGTTTTTTGCGGTACGCGGGCCTCTCGCTGTTGTGGCCTCTCCCGTTGCGGAGCACAGGCTCTGGACTCGCAGGCTCAGCGGCCATGGCTCACGGGCCCAGCAGCTCTGCGGCATGTGGGATCTTCCCGGACCGGGGCACGAACCCACATCCCCTGCATCGGCAGGCGGATTCTCAACCACTGCGCCACCAGGGAAGCCCTCCCTGGATGTTTTTAAATGATGAGATTTATCATCTAAATCATTCTGATGTCACTTTAAGAATGGATTGAAGCGTGACTGTAAGGACGACAGTTTTAGGAAGCTATTGAAGTTGTCTTGGCAAAATAGAGTACCATGGATTAGGGTGGTCGTAGACAAGGTCGTGAGAAGGAAATAGACTGGAAGGATCTTTAGGAAGAGTGGCCACCAGACTTGGTAGTTTTACATGGGAAGATATAAAGGATAGTTCCTAGTTCCTGGCTCTTTTAGTCAGGTGGAAGGTGGTGCCATTTGTTGAGCTAAGGGATGCTGGAAAGGACTAGGCTTTACCCTCATGACCAGTTCACGAGTGTCAGATCCTCGCGGTATGTTGTCTCAGCGGTATGTTGTCTCAGTTAATCCTCACAAGGTATTGAGGTCGATGGTGTGATCCCTCCTTTGTAATAGTTGTTATTCACTCAAGATCACACGGTCATTAGCATTTTGGCACAGCTAGGTTTTGACTCCATGTCTTTCTGACTTCAAAGTCTATTCTTCTTCTTCTATGTTAACAACTAGTTTTACATACCATAAGTAAGAGAATCAGTCTTATCTTGGTCACCGTAAGAGTTCTTAGTTGCAAGCAATAGAAAAGAAAGCTGATTTAAGTAGAAAGGAATTTACTGAAAGGATATTGGGTATCTCACCGAGTCTGGGAGAAGGCTGCCCATAACCATCTTCAGAAAATAGGCTGGAACAAGGGAGGCTCAGCAGCTGCTAGGACCACATCCAGACTTACACCATCGAGTAAGTCTGGTGACTTCATGCAGTTTCTGAACACCAGACACAGTTGCTCCGATTGGAAGGTCATTTAGTTGATGCCCCTTCCCTAGCAGAATGGATTCTCTATCCCCACTTTCTTGCAGTACTGACTCTGCATTTGTAGTTCTGGTTGATCCTAGATTATGTGTCCATTCTCCAGCAGAAAGGAAGGTTGGAAAAGAAGTTGTCTACAGAAGCAAGAAGCTTTATTGGGAGGCAGGTTCATAAGGTGGAAGATTTCTTAAATGTAGGAAGAGGGCTAAGATGTCAGGCAACCCCAAACTGACAACTGATCACAAATGACCATGATGCAGTTTTTAAAACTCACACAGGTCCAGGTTGAGAACGTGGGGTGACTTAAATAAGAGTGTAGAGAGGGGTAAGAGTTGGGGGGGGGGAGGACGGGCTGACCGCAGGCACTGAGATTTGGCTTTTGGCTCTCCGACCCCTGTGATTTAGCATTCCCCGGGGAGCTCCTGGTGACCCTGGCTGTCTGTCTCCGTCCTTGGCTCTTTCTCCTTCGTGAGAACTAAGCGTCTAGGGCCTAGAAATAGAATCAGTCGCCGTGTTTGGAGTTAGGGGTGGGGGTAGGGGCATGTATTAAGTGAAAGAAATAGGTTTGACCAGTGTTTAACAAGATGACAAGGTAGACATGGCGTGTACTTTCTCAGGATTGGTCAAAGATACAGTTTCTTAGAGAACGTTGACTCAGTAAGGATGTTATCAAGTACGTTATATGTACTCATAGGTTTTGCTTTTCATAAGGTAGAATGGATGTACCTGGGGAAGATAGAGTGATGATTGGGACGCCCCTCTCCACTTCCCTTGTTTTTCAAAGCACATCTACCAATCAGATGGTGATATTTATTCTCAGAGTTTATGGCTACTGCATTTATTCTGAACCCCAGTCTTATCCATTATCTTAGAATATTTATACATTATATTTTATAGGATGGGTGTAGAATTTTAAAGGCTTATTTACATGTTTACTGTTAGATTAATGACTAACAGATAAAAATAGTTTAAACTCATTCCTCCACCCTTGGTTGTTAAGATCATATTCACTTCTTGGTAAAGATTTATTAAGAAATAGCAGAATGTATACCGTAGACTTAGAATATTTCAAATAGAAGTTGGCAGCCACATATTGAATTAAGGACATGTGCATGGTAGGAGTTAGAATAAATTCTAATTTGAATGATTAAATGAATGAGATAGGCCACCAGTCACATAAATATACTTTAATTATGGCATGATGTAACATCCTGATTTTAATGTCTACAGATATGCATATGGTATGCTTCTGTGACATTTTCTTAGGTAAAATTTACTCAGTATCTTTTCTTTTTAAAGGTGCTAGTACTTGGAAACAAGAGAGATCTTCCTAATGCCTTGGATGAGAAACAGCTAATTGAAAAAATGTATGTCTTAAGAATGAATGATGGTTTTTTAAAAATAATTTGGTTCTAAATTATACTGTTTTGCTCACTGCTTTGTTTAGCATTGCTGTATTATTCAGTAATGATCATAGTCACGTTTTGGAGTACATAATCTTGACATACTAGAAAAGTGAACCCGTAAATTTTTTTTTCCCCTTAAACATTGTTTTTTTAATGAATGAATTAATTAAATTTTGGCTGCATTGGTTCTTTGTTGTGGTGCACAGGCTTCTCATTGCAGTGGCTTCTCTTGTTGTGGAGCACGGGCTCTAGGCGTGTGGGCTTCAGTAGTTGTGGCACATGGGTTCAGTAGTTGTGGCACACGGGCTTAGTTGCTCCGTGGCATGTGGGATCTTCCCAGAACAGGGCTTGAACCCTTGTCCCCTGCATTGGCAGGTGGATTCTTAATCCCTGCGCCACCTGGGAAGTCCCTGTAAAATTTTAGTATCAGTAAAATAATTTCTTCTGTATAGTAATTCAAAAAACAAGCAAAATTGAGCAGTGAGTGAAAAGATGACAGTTGTTTTAAGCACAGACTTATTTTCTTAATTCTGCTTTTTATAGGAATCTGTCTGCTATTCAGGATAGAGAAATTTGCTGCTATTCAATTTCTTGCAAAGAAAAGGATAATATAGGTAAGAAATGACTGGTGTTTGTGGAAGAAGTGGGTATCATTAGAAGGGACGTCTCATGCTTTTTACTGTTTATTATCTCCATTTCTGTTTAAGTGATTTCCCTTATAAAGTACTATTGCTTTTGCCTCAGGAAAAAGAGTACACATTATACCTTTTGACAACAAATATAAAATCCTGAATCTGCTCCACGCTATTTAAAGAAGTAAATGCAAAAGAGACACGAAGTTAAGCATTATGTGATATCAATTTATTGTATTAACTTTTGCAGAGCTAGTGTCCAGCTGTGCATTATAACAGGATGATGTTTTTGAAATAAGACTTTACAAAAATTGGTCTATAGGCATTATTATGATTTTGCATGTGTCAAAATCAAAATATATTACTGCAGTATGTTAGCTCTCTAAAGGATAAGCCCAGAATACCCTTTATCTACTTAATGTCTGTATTAATTTCCTAGGACTGCCATAGCAAAGTACCAGTCCTGCTTAGCTGCCTTGTCCTGTCAGTCTAAGTGCCTTTCCTGGCTATTCTCAGCCACTGTAGCTTCAGTTGCCACCTCTACGATGCTGTCTTGCCAGTCTCCATCTCTTCCTCAGATCTGTACAGATGAAACAACCTGCTGGACATCTCCATGTGCTACCTTCTCCATCTCAAACTTGGTGTGCCTGCTGCCGAATTCTTAGTCTTTTTTTCTCAAGCCTGTTCTTCCTTTAGCTACTGTTAGTCAGCAGCTCCATGACACACACACTTATTCAGGCCAGAAGGTTCTTTCTCACCCCCTGCATTTGCTCAGTGCTGTTAGGTTCTATATTTTGAACATGCTCCTCATTTTATTCCTCTCCATTCCTACAGCACTTGATTTGCTTCAGGCCTTCGGCCCTTTCCTGTTCCTGTTGTGATAGTCTCTATACTGGCAGCCTTCCAAGTTGCCCTCCTCGGTTGCCATTGTTGAATTTACTACAATAAACTTAACAGTTTACAATAAACAGTATGGTTTCCCTGCTTAACATTCTCCAATGACTTCCTGTTGACTTGAGAATAAAATCCAAACTTCTGAGCATCTTAGAATGGCACACAAGGTTATCTGGCTCCCGCTAGGCCTGTGGTTCTCAACTGAGAACAGCTGAGCTCCACAGGGGCCATTTGGAGATAATCTGGAGCCATTACTTGTCACAGCTGAGGATGGGGGGTGGTGATAATGGCATCTTGTGGTCAAGGTTACAGATGTTGCAGAATATTGTACTGTGCACAGCAAAGAATTATCCAGCCCCAAATGTGGAAAGGGTGAGCTTGAGAACCCCTGCTCTAGCCGTAGCAATGAGTGGCACCCCCCTCACCCATCCCTGTGCTTCAGCCACATCTTATCACTTGTCATCCAGCCAGAGCTCCACACAGTTTCATGCCTCTGCTTATCCTATGCGTTTTGCTCTTTCTTTTACCTGGAATTCTGTGGAGGCTGTCCTCCAAACCCAGACGACTACCTGCATGTTTTCCAGCATACTGAAAGCTCCTCGAGGGCAGAGAGTGGTTTTCCCGTCTCTTTGCATCCTGGAGCTTCACACACAATACCTGATCTTACAGGCAATCAGTAAACTTTTGAATGAATAAAGGAAGGCACAAGCTGTTCTGTACACAATTTAGCTTTTAAATTGGAGACTCTTCAGTCTCTCATGTTTCCAGATTAACCTCTTGAAGGTCAGGGAATGAAGAATAGTGGGATAGATACAGATATCTATATAAGTATAGTAGTATAGAGGCAGAAAAGAAGAGGGCAGGCCCAGGATATGCTTTGAAATAGCTGCGTTTTAAATATTCTCTGATATTTAGTTTCTTAACTTTGGTATCGTAACATCTTCACTCTTTTCCCCTCCATCTTTAGATATCACACTTCAGTGGCTTATTCAACATTCAAAATCTAGAAGAAGCTGAAGCATCTCCTGAAGTCTTCCAGTCCTTCCTGGCTACAATCCCAGAATTATTGTCCGTTCCTCTGAAGTACTTCCCAGAATATGGTCCTTCCTAAACCCAAGAAATTGCCTTTTTCAGAGTTTATTTCTCATGTGCACTGCTGAAGATGTGTATCCTTAACCCTTCATAAAGAATCAGCTAGAGTTGTCATGATAAAGTCAGCACACAAAAAGGCTTCTTATACATACTTGTCTTAAACAGTGTGTAGAGCTTTTTTAAAAAAAACCCACACTTTTGACCATCTTAAATCAAGAAAAATTGCATATTTCTGTTCTGGTCTTTCTGGGCCAGGTTTTTATATTGGTTTTCAGTAAATGTCTGTCTATGATATTTCATTATAGAGTCCAGTAGCTTAATACTGATACTGACTTGATAACAGCATGAAGTTTCTAGTGCCACACACAGTATTTAGAAAACCTTTAGCCTGACTCATGTGGGATAGAAACAAAATGTTTACATATCTCACAAATGCATGTGAAATGTATAATTACACCTTAGGAATTTAAAAAACGGTCTGCAAAGAGTGAATAGAGGCACCAGATCAATGTTGTTGTTCCTTCTTTACACTGGCAAGATCTTGGGCGATGAATTTTAAACACATTCTGCTTTCTGAGAGTTCTTCTCCAGATAGCAGTCGGGGGTACGGGAGGAACTGAGGCATGCTGTTTTGTATCTGTCCAGATCATTACTTCTATATTTTTTCTTTTCTTTTTCCTGGTTCAACACACTTTTTTAAGGGGTTGGGAATTGAAGATTTTCTCAAAAGCTTTCATGAATTTAGAGCATTCTAGCCAATATAATAAACGTGTTAAGAATGTCAGACTGTTGAAACACCTGTCTGTTCTTTCTCTCTCCAGTCACTAAAGCAGTGCTGCTGCATGACACTCTAACTCTTGACTTTTTATATTCCGTCATAAAGTTGACTTTCAGCACAATAGATACTTAGAAACAAATAAAAATTCTTATTTTTCTCTCTTATCGATGTAAGGTTTGGCACTCTTTTGTCTGGTGCCATTAGACATCTTGTTTATTGTGACAACTCTAGACCTGCCTGCTTTATCTGATGTAATCATGCACAACGGCTGCAGGCTGTTGAATAATCACACAGAGGTGAGGAAGTGATGCTGTCTGTTGTTTGCTTCTATGATACAGAGATGTATGAAAACTTACCTGAACGTGTTTTGTAGTTTAGTGATCTCCATGCACATAAAGGGACATATTAAAACTGGAGCACTTGTAAATTGTTACGTAGCCCACTGTAGTAGATAAAACTTTGTGGTACACTTGCGTAGTGTGTTGCCTCACACTATGTGTGATTTTGTTTCTTTTGTTAAGCAGCACTCATGTAGACAGTGCATTTCCAGACATGTTGAGCACTCGAAGTGCAGTCAACAGTAAGTTCTTTTAATGATATCAGTTTTAATTTATAGACTGCCATGGCCTTAATGATATTCTGTACAAAATACTGCACCGTGTTGCACAGACACTATTTGCTTTTCTCCATTCACATTTTTATGAGTAGAATCTTGGCTTTTAAAATTCTGTTCTTATTCTTTGAAGCATGTTGCATACTTCCCTGATGGGATGGATGGTTCTGTAAATGAAGGGATATTTAAACTTGCTACTGTACTTCAACACCATTAATGGTCACTGTGAACCATTACAAAGAATGTGGCAATTTGCTTGTGCCTAAAAGGAGGAATCAGAACAAGAATGTGTGACTCTGTGGGGACCGCATAGGTTCATTAATTGACCTACAGCTAAACCGTAATGTGTTTGTGTGTCTGTTCATTGCTTCCAGGGTTTCAAGACATCCAGATACTACTACCAACATTTTCCTGTGCATTAACCTCTGCATGTGGAACCTAACAGTTACTGAACTTTGTAAATATGTGAATTTTTTTATTTAGGTGGATGCGTTTTTTGTCTGTTTTACTGCTCTTCTCAGCTTTATTCAATAAACTTGCATTTTGAGGGTTGTATTGACGGTTTTAACTTAAAATGTCCATCATGCTGGAAGGTGCTGACTTTTTTGGAAGGGGGTGGAAAGAAGGTTACCATGAGCAGGGTCTGTAGACCATGTGCTAGAAAGAAATCAGCTCAGCTCTTAAAGAATTGGGTCTGTGAGCTAGTTAAAATAGAAACAAACTTTTAAATATCCACAGAATTGACCTTGCGATGGGGCGGGGGGTGGGGTGGAGGAAATGCTACTACTTGTAAACTGTCATAATACACCAAATTTAGGACTTTTTAAAAATAAGTATTGAGTTAGTTAAGCATTTTGTAATCTGGTTTTAAAAATCATAACAAAACTATTAATAAACTGAAATTACAAGATATGTCTACTTGCTGACTTCAGTTCCAGAATGAAAAGATTTAAAGTATCAAACCTGGTAGTTTTTCCCAAAGAGGCACACTTTTAAAGTAAAACATTTGACCTGTTTTGTATAGTATGTTATCTTTTGCACTATAGAAGTGAACGTTTATCCCATCAAAGCTCTTGGGGAAACGATTTTATGTATTTTTACTCAGAGAAGTTCAACTCGGCTCTTCCTCCGTGTGCACGCCGTCCTTCTGTGCAGCCAAATTGTGTTGTCAGTTGGATGTGTGATCTTGCACTTCTAGGACAGAAGTACTTGGGTATCAGGTTTAAATTCTTTTATTGAATCAGTGGAGCCATTTAGTCAAGCTATCAGTTTGCTTGTTTTCTCAACAGCTTCCTATAAAGCGATTTTTGAAAGAGGAGTGTGTTGAGGGCATGGCTGGGGAGAGGATATACGTTTAGCTTGCTTCACCCTGCTTCTGAGTCTATGTTTGCTTTCAAAAATTGAGACTTCTAAAATTAGTTCCTTTGGGGACTTCCCTGGTGGTCCAGTGATTAAGACTTCGCCTTCCAATGCAGGGGATGAGGTTCGATCCCTGGTCGGGGAGCTAAGGTCCCATATGCCTCGCTGCCAAAAAACCAAAACATAAAACAGAAGCAATGTTGTAACAAATTCAATAAAGACTTT
Organism: Globicephala melas; assembly: GCF_963455315.2. Classification (NCBI taxonomy): domain Eukaryota; kingdom Metazoa; phylum Chordata; class Mammalia; order Artiodactyla; family Delphinidae; genus Globicephala; species Globicephala melas. The sequence continues at coordinate 11,138,550 of NC_083324.2, read as the reverse complement.
AAAAATGGTCCACATCAGGGCTTCCCTGGTAGCGCAGTGGTTAAGAATCCGCCTGCCAATGCAGGGGACACGGGTTCGAGCCCTGGTCCGGGAATCTCACGTGTCGTGGAGCAACTAAGCCCGTGCACCACAACCACTGAGCCTGCGCTCTGGAGCCCGCGAGCCACAACTACTGAAGCCCACGTGCCACAACTGCCGAGGCCCGCGCACCTAGAGCCTGTGCTCCGCAATGGAGAGGCCACTGTAATGAGAAGCCCGCACACCACAATGAAGAGTAGCCCCCGCTCGCCGCAACTAGAGAAAGCCTGCGCGCAGCAATGAAGACCCAACGCAGCCATAAATTAAAAAAATAAAAAGTTCCACGTCAAAAAAAAAAAATCTTAATAAAGTAAAATTAGTCCCTTCGATTCTGTCAAGTAAATTGGGTGTATTGGACTGTGTCTGCTTTTGTGTTTATTGTTTTTGACTGAGGAAGTAATTGCCTTGTGTATTCTATTCATGCAGTTACCCTGAAATCTGGTTGCTTTGGTAATTCCAACCTCTTCAGGGGCTGGCGGATTGAGAACTGGAGCGGCTAATTTACTGTAGCCAGAACCATATCTGTAATATCCAATTGGCTGAATTCTGTTCTCTAAAAATGTGCCATTGGGAGAACCACCATGTTCAGTACGTGAAATATTTTCATTTTGTTAGCAACTTTAAAGGTTGTACCCTCAGCAGGATGTGTATCAGTGAAGATACTTGAATAGGAAGACATTTAAAGCAAACACCAGGCTTGCCCGTCTTCCCTTCAGTTTGCAGTTCTACAAATGTACAACCCACGGCAGGTGCTTCCTGTTGATTAGTAAATATCCTCCACACAATTTCTGTTTAAAATTCAGCTATTAATAAAAGTGGGTACTTTTGTAATTGCCGCCTCTTGAATGTTCTTAGGGAAACAGAAGCAAGTCATTGACATGCTAGACAGACTCAGTGGAAAGTTCCTTAATCTGAGCAACAGCAGTAGTCATTCATTCTTCCATCTCATTAACAAGCGCTCTCTGTGTGAGGTAATTCTATTTTAAAATCCCAAGGTAGCTGGTGATTTAGGTAATGCACATTTCCTGGCAGGAATCAGGAGGGGGAGGGGACCTTAGCCTCATTTTACTGGGGCTTGCAGGTCTTGCATTCATAAAAGGGTTGTGGTAGGGAAAGAATTGTCAGCTTAAAATGCTCACTTGGTTCTGTCAGGAGTGCTGGATCGGCATTTAAGAGAATGAATTCTTTGCTGTTAACTGATTGTGTGACCGTGGTGAGTTGCTAAACCCCCTCTGGCTCCGTAGTTTTCCATTCTGCAAAATGAAGAGTAGAGGATTTCTAATATTATTTCTCCTACTCACAGGCTGTGGTTCTAACAGCCTAGAGATTTGGCTGGTGGTGAAACAGCAGGGAAGAGATGAAAAAGCCCGCTGCTCCTAGTGTCTGTCCTAGTGATTGTGTTAGTGTTGCGTGTGTTCCTTCTGCTTGAAAATAATCCTGAAACCACAGAAATGTTTACATGTTGTAACTTTTAACATAGTTAAGGACTGGAGATCACAGACATTTTACAGAATGATGTAATAACTTACATTTTGTTCGAAGGAAATGCTGTAACCACACGGGCTTATACTTTGAAAGCCATTTAAAAATTTTAAAGCATTTCTCCCAGACTGCAGAAAAACGTGTATTCTGGTATACAATGTGGAAAAATATAAACCACAGATATACTACCAATTTGGGGGCAAATGTTTATAGAGTGAGTGTTTTAACACTTTATAACTGCTGTGTTGCTAAGTTCTGCTAAAATTTATTTAGAGCTTGGAGAAACGGGGGGCAGTTAGAAAATAGTCCTTTAAAATAGCAAGTGGGGGGAATCCCCCAACAAAATCAATGTGTTCCCTTTTGAACATGGGAAATAGGACATCAACAGATTGCTAATTATAGTATGTCTCCAACCAGCTCTTATATAATCCACAGCTTTGGCCTACCCTCAGTTTTGTACAATTTGTATCACATAATGTACAGTCTTGTTTCTACATTTTCAGAGTCCATCTTTTGTTTGTTTGTTTTCAGTACGCGGGCCTCTCACTGTTGTGGCCTCTCCCGTTGCGGAGCACAGGCTCCGGACACGCAGGCTCAGCGGCCATGGCTCACGGGCCCAGCCACTCCATGGCATGGGGGATCTTGTCGGACCGGGTCACGAACCCGCGTCGCGTCCCCTGCATTGGCAGGCGGATTCCCAAGCACTGCGCCACCAGGGAAGCCCCAGAGTCCATCATTTTTATCTACTGTTACCCAATACATGAATTAGATGACTCCTTTTTCTATTTGTATCATCCCCTAAGGAAAAAGAAATTGTCATACCATGAGCCAATTTATGAAATTGCTAGCTCTCCTCTCCCTTCAAAGAAGGGTTAGGAACTTATTCCTACTCTTTCTGGACGCGTCAGTAACTTAAGGGCTGGGGCATGGCACGTGAATGGTGATGAAAATCAGTTCTCGATGGAAAGTTGCAGTGTTTGATTTAGTGGTATAGTAGTTGGAACACGTGGGCAAGGGACTTCCCTGGTGGTGCAGTGGTTATGAATCTGCCTGCCAATGCAGGGAACATGGGTTCGATCCCTGGTCCTGGAAGATCCCATATGCCGCGGAGCAACTAAGCCCATGTGCCACAACTACTGAGCCTGTGCTCCAGAGCCTGCGAGCCACAACTACTGAAGCCAGTGCACCTAGGGCCTGTGCTCTGCGACAAAGAGAAGCCACCGCAATGAGAAGGCCGTGCATCGCAATGAAGAGTAGCCCCCGCTTGCCGAACTAGAGAAAGGCCGCGCACAACAACGAAGACCCGGCACATCCAAAACTAAATAAATAACTTTATTTAAAAAAATAAAAGTGTGGGCCAGAAAGCTCATCATTTTTTCTCCAAGTTCCATTTGTTTTTTGAATAAGTTGATTTTTCATATGTATGTTACATGTTTCAAAAATTGAAAATACATAAAAAGACGTAGGAACTCTTGATCCCACCCATGACTGAGTAACCACTCTTCCACTACCACCTGGTCTTATAGGTCACCCTTATATCAATTTCTTATTTATCTTTCTAGTGTTTTATACAAAATACAGGAAACAAATAGAAATATATACTTTTTAAAAAGTCTCTTGTATAGGAGGTATTTGAACATAACTTTTTTCCATTTGCTATGTACGAGTGATATTTCCACAGCCCTATGTAGAGAATTCCTCATTTTCTTTGACAGTAGTATGGTTCCCATTTCACTGTGTGTGGTTTTCACTGTGTCGGGTTTCCGTAATTTATTTAACTGGTCCTTATTGATAGACATTTGGGTTGTTTATATAACCTTTTGCTTTTTTCTTCCTTTTAAATTTATTTATTTATTTATGGCTCCGTTGGGTCTTCGTTGCTGCGCGCAGGCTTTCTCTAGTTGGGGCGAACGGGGGCTACTCTTCATTGTGGTGCGCGGCCTTCTCATGGCGGTGGCTTATCTTGTTGCGGAGCACGGGCTCTAGGCGCGCGGGCTTTAGCAGTTGTGGCTCGCGGGCTCTAGAGCGCAGGCTCAGTAGTTGTGGCGCACGGGCTTAGTTGCTCCGCGGCATGTGGGATCTCTCCAGACCAGGGCTCGAACCCATGTCCCCTGCATTGGCAGGCGGATTCCCAACCACTGTGCCACTAGGGAAGCCCACATAACTTTTTAGAGTAGAAAAATCCCTCCTTTTTATAGACTAGTCCTGATATTTAATATAGGAAGCTCTGGGACTACCCTTTAGGGTCATCAAAGGGCCAGAGCGGGCTTACCTGGTGGCGCAGTGGTTGAGAGTCTGCCTGCCGATGCAGGGGACACGGGTTCGTGCCCCGCTCCGGGAAGATCCCGCGTGCCGTGGAGCGGCTGGGCCCATGAGCCATGGCCGCTGAGCCTGCGCGTCCGGAGCCTGTGCTCCGCGACGGGAGAGGCCACAGCGGTGAGAGGCCCACGTACCTACCAAAAAAAAAAAAAAAAGAAAGGGCCAGAGCTTTTTTTCAGGGTTTGCAGTTTTAGGAAACTAGTGCGTTGATTCACCCCCTCAGCCTCACAAAACTGATCCCCAGAACTGTAATGTCTATTGATTTACAGTGGAGGATATCTTTAAAGGCACAGAAATAGAAGTAAGCAGTCATCTCCTTCAACTATCAAAGTAAGAGGGTGATTGAATGAGGATGACCTTTTGGGACGTAACCCAAATCACACAGATTTAGGACCTTGATGTGTGGAAGCTGGAACAGGTTAAGTTAAATAGAACTGGAATTAGACGAGGATTCAAAGCTTTTTCAACTGTTCTTAGACTGTGGTAACTTTTAGCCCTTGTCCTACTTTATGCTCGGTTGAGTTAGACACATTTTTCTCCTAAAATAGTGCTTTGAAAATTGTAGGGGCTTTGTTATTTAATTCATCCAACAGACCTCAGCCTTATATGTTCCAGGTACTTTTACTAGTTGCTGGTCTTAACACAGAGTAGATGAGTAGTAATAATAGGCCTCACCATGTATGTGGCACTGTTGTAGGTATACTATATACAATAAAGAATTTAACTCTCACAACCGTATGTGGTAAGTACTGTTTTTATCACCCTCATTTTACAGATGAGAAAACAGGTCCTGAAAAGTAACTTCCCAAGGTTACTCAGAGGGCAGCGCTAAGATATGAACACCTGGCAGCTGGACTTCTGAGTCTGGGTTCGTAGCTGTTATCTCTTTGGCGTCACCCATTTTTACCACGGCGCATTTCAGTGTTCTTTTTAATCAGTTCCCTGTTGCTTTTGTGAGCTTATGTGTGGAAGAACCTATCACAAAACAGTCTCTTAAGGAGTTGATTTTTAAGGTTGGGTTTTCTAGTTAGATACGGGTGTTGTTCCAGTCTTAGCCACATTTACCTTCAGGGGAGTCTAGTCTAATCTAAAGGGCTAGCACAAGATTTTCGTTGTTGAGTTTAATTCGAGAAGGAGATATTTTCTGAACCTGGCCCCTAAATCCTAGGCTGTGCCTTGCAGGACACTAGTGTCAGCATTGTTGCTTTGGGAAGAATAGAGAAGGACCAGTCTTTCTTTGCTTTGAGGGCCAGCTAGTTACAGTAAATTTCTGGGACTAAAGTGTGAGAAAGCAGGGCAGTAGTGCTTTTTCTGCCTAGAGCCAACTAACTTGGAGGACTTGAGACCCCCAACCTGACTTCTTCCCTTATGGTTTATGGAACAGAGCATATAAGGTTTTCTGCGAAGGTTAAATGAGTACACGTGAAAGTAGTTTGAAACTCGCCAGACATACACAGTTGGCAGGTATTGTCAGTTTGACCATGAAAAGCATCTTTCAAAAGTTAGATGGTTTTCTCTGGTTACGAAAAAAGATTTGTTTTTATTAGACCTTGTCTCTAATGTGAAAACAGGAGCTATTATCAATGCGGTCTGTAGTTGACTGTGGTGAGTTAAGATTTGCAGTAAAATAACTTAGGGAGGAAACATACAACGCGGTCCTTAATATTCACATTCAGTTTGCAAGTTCCAAGAAGGCGGATCTGAAAGTTGAGGATCAAGCGCTGGTGTTGGACTTTCAGCAGGGTCCCTAGGTGCCTTTCACAGGGGAAAAGAATCTGTATAGGCAAAAGACCCACGCTCCAACTCTTTACACTCTTTTCAATGCTTGGGCAGGCCTATCTCAGGATTTTGGACAGGAATACGGCTCAGCCAACAAAAAGGGCCTTACTATGTGCCTGCTACCTTGTGTTAGAATCAAATGTTTCTTTGGATTCCTTCTCAGTCCCCATTATACCTCCTCTGTGTTGCTAAAAGTCCTCTGACTCTGAGAATGTGAAGAGTGTGCCACGTGACAACTTTATCATCCTTATCACTCCCTTGGTCACTCAGCCAATCTCTGATTTGAGCCACCCATCAGGCCGTGCTTCCCAAGCTTTTCGGGAACCTCGGTATGTAAGAGGCACATGGTCTAAGCTTATGGAGGGCAAACCTTAGCAGACATTTTCAAGTGCAGCAAGCAAAAGAAAACAAAACCCCTCAACTGCTGAGTCATCACATGAAAGCAGTAGACCTTCAGAGCTGACATTTGCCACCTTATTAATTATGGAAAGCAGATACAGAGGTGTAAAGTGACCAGGAATCTATCCCACACCTCAAAGGATAGGTCACTGCTGCACTGTACAGGAGAGATAGTGGCAGTGGGAGGGGCAGGAGGGGACATGATTAAATAGATCTAGTAAAAATACTTAGGTGGTGGCAGTGGCAGCCTTCACTCCTACCGCTGTATCTGTTTTTAAAAAGATCCTATTTCCGAGACAAAGGCAATGTAACCTAACTCAATATTTCCTGAGATTGCCGGATGCTAAGAATTGCTCAAGAACACTTGTTATACACACATTCTCGGGACACTCCACTGGAGTTCGATAGGTCTAGGACAGGACCTGGGAACAATCACCGTGAGCAATTCTTCCAAGTTAGGGTGTTTCAATAAAAAAAGTGTTAAAAGACTACAAATTAGGATGTTTTAACATAAAGAATTCAGGATACCGTTTTGTGCAGTCTTAAGCTTAAGGATAGTATCATCCCTACCACATAACATCCCCTACCACATAACATCCTCTACCACAAAACATCCTCTACCACATAACAGACAAATTAAAAACCCTGTCCTACAGAAATGTCCTTTTTCCTCCTCGTTCCTTACGTCTTTTACCTGTCACCATCCTTAACATAGAGCTGGAGTAGTTTTCCTCCTTCCTAGCTCTGGGAGAAACAGGCTCTACGCGGAACCGGTTGGGCCCGGGGCCACGTCCTTGTCCCGCGGCCGTCCGCTCCCGTGCCGCGCTCCCATTGGCTGAAAGTTCCCTCGTCCGGAGCCCGAGCGGTCCCTACTCGCCACGCCAGCCCATCCGAATCCTCCCGCCCAGGGGGCGGGGCCCGGAGGGCGGGGCGGAAGGAGGGGAGGGGCCTCGCGGCGCTGGAGACGTACGGGTGGCCTATGGCGCGGGAGGGAGTCCGCTGCCGCGCCCCGCGAGGCCGGGCCGGGGCCGGGCCAATCCGGGCGACTGGGCGGGCGAACGTGGGGCCTGGCCGGCCGGGACCGAGGTGCTGGGGGAGTGGAGATAATGGGCCAGTTCCTGGTGCGTCACGAGGGAGTTCCTTAAAGGGGAAGTGAGCGGAGCTACTGGGTGGACGTGGGGTGCGGTGGTCGGCGGGGAAGGCCCCCCGCGTTTGTAAATAATGCCCGCGGCGCCCGCGCGACCATGCAATGGCGAGCGCTCGTCCTGGGGCTGGTGCTCCTCCGGCTTGGCCTCCACGGAGTGCTATGGCTCGTCTTCGGGCTGGGGCCCAGCATGGGCTTCTACCAGCGCTTCCCGCTCAGCTTCGGCTTCCAGCGCCTGAGGGGCCCCGACGGCCCCGAGTCTCCTGCCTCGGGGCCCGCGGGCCGGCCCGGGACGCCCGGGGGGCCGTCGGGGCCATCGTGGCTGCAGCCGCAGGTCCCTGGGGCGGCGGCGGGGCGGCGGCGGGCTCCGCGGCGGCCCGGGCCGGACGTCTGCGGCCCAGGCCACTGGGGCTACGTGCTGGGCGGCCGGGGCCGCGGCCGGGACGAGTATGAGAAGCGCTACAGCGGCGCCTTCCCGCCGCAGCTGCGCGCCCAGATGCGCGACCTGGCGCGGGGCATGTTCGTGTTCGGCTACGACAACTACATGGCGCACGCCTTCCCCGAGGACGAGCTCAACCCCATCCACTGCCGCGGCCGAGGACCCGACCGCGGGGACCCGTGAGTAGCCCGCGCCGGCCCGACGCCCAGGACCGCGCGCCGCACGCGCTTCCTTCCGTTCTCCCGGCGGGTGCAGCCTTCATTCCTCCGGGTCCCCCCATTGGTGCCCGGGCGTTTAGGGTCCTGGGGGCAGCGCCCACCCGTCCGGCGCCTCGGCTGACCGACCCCCTTTGAGGTCGGCCTGGGCTGGGGGTTGCGTGGACGGCCCGGTGGCTGTCCTGCTCTTGCTTCTCCTGGAATCTCTGTTACTGGACAGCTGTCAGCGCAGTCTCTTTTACAGATGGGGAAACTGAGGCCCAGAGACCGGAAGGGACAGTGGCAGTACCGAGGGGTGGCTTGGGGGGCCTTAGACTTCCGTCTGCAATCCTTTCTCCAAGTGAAAGTCAAATCAAAATGAAATCCCTTGTAAGCGCAGCTTCGAAACGGCGCTTATCTCCCTCCACCTAGCCAACTCCAACTTTACTGTATAAAAATATAAAAATTCAAGAGTTGATCCTGAGAAGGGACTTTCTAAAGCCATCTAGTGAGTTTGAGGCAGAGCAGGGCTACAGCCTTTCTCCTTTATCACAGGGGTGGCTCCTTAGGCTGAGATGGTTAGATGGAAGGGAGAGAGAGAGGCTGCGTGGCCCAGATTTGGGGTCCTGATGCTCAAGATGACATTCCTTGCTCTGTAGGGTCTGTTCCATAAATTCCCCCACCCTGGTGGCAGGGCTGTCAGGGAAGATCTACCAGTCTTCCCCTTCCATCAGCCGTGTTTGCAGAGGCTGAGCTTCAAGGGTTACTGCTGATGACATCAGAGTCCAAGAGGACAGCACACCCAGCTAAGGACCTCCTAGCTGGAGGGAACCGGTGTGCCTTGACACTGACCCTGTCAGGCTGGATATGGCTGCCTTTCTCTCGGCCGCTCCCCTCATTTGGCAGTGGAGGAGTTGAGCTGCTTGGTCCCTGTGGACATTTGAGGCCTGTGTTTTCCTTCACCTGATGAAAAGCAGCAGAGTCCAGTCCTTAGGTCCTAAAAAGGAAGCCCATACACTAAAGGGACTTAAAGAGTTTTAAAAATGGTTGGATTATCTACAGATTCTTGTCTTAAATTGCATTTGGAGAGCATGATTTTTAGTGAAGCCAGGGGGACATCCCAGGTTAACTTAAAAAAGACTTGGCCTTTTTAAAGTTGTAGGAAACTGATGAGTTATATTTTTCATGTTTCACTGTGTCAGGCTTTATACATAGAAATGTATTTTCTATGTCAATTTTTTTTTTTGAGAAAAATTTTAAGTAAGTTTTTTTTAAAAAATTACTAGGCTTTTCCAGATTTTAGGAAATTGAGTTGTTTTGCTTAACTAGTTCTCTTTGCTTGGGGATGACATCTGCTGATGAGTGGTTTGGTTTGACTGTTCAGTGACAGTCTGGATAAGTTGAGGTCAGGTTGCTTTGAGACAGATATATTGCTTTTGGAAAGATGGAGTTAGAGATATTGAGGGGATGCCATGTGGGAAGGGTTGTGCCCTTTCGGTTGGTCAGCCTTGGTGTCTTTGAGAAGGTGAAAGAGCTCTGGGGTTATGGTAGCCTTGAGTAGACCCTCACGCTGGCCGCTCGTAAAGAGTGGAAAGTTAATTTTTCTTAGTCCTTTTCCTTTCACTTAACTCCTCTCAGACTTTAGTCTTTTCAGGAAAAGAGCAGGCCACATTTACATCCCTGAAATAAATAACTGGTAATAAAAAGGCTTTCAGATATTTATTTTAAGCAAATGTATTCTAATGATTACTGTCAAGTGAATTCTAATGACTCACTTAAAAAAGAGAGTAACTTAGCCATTAGAATATTATGTACAAAGTACAGAAACAAAGTATGAGTGCTAAATGTGCCTGTCTTCTCTTTTTAGTCACGTTTACTTGAGGCTTATCTTACGTGTCTTGTTTGACTGGAGGTAGGATGAAGAGTATTGACACGAAGTATATAAAACCGGAACACTTTTTTAAAAATAGCAAACATGTCTGTCCAGCTACAAATCACTATGTAAACTCAGTTCCTCTCACATCCCCGATTTGGGTTGGAGGATCCAAATTCAAAAGTTTCTTCAAGTAAGTCTGGATATTGAAACTTCGCAGTCTCATGAATAATAACGTTAGTTCAGACCTTGGGTGCATGACCCTTCTTTGTTTCTCCCCAACCATATTGCTGTTCAAACAAAAAAGCAAATCAAACCAAACCGATGCTGGCCCCTAAACCGACTCGTTCCTAGGCACCCCTAGTTTAAGATGGCCTCCTCTGCATTCCCCTTTCTTCCTAAAATCTTGGCTTCCCTCAGAGTCAGGCTCAAGTCTTTTTCCATGACACCATTGAACTGTTTGAAGATGACTGTCCTTGATCTACTCAGTTCTCCTTTCGGTTCCTTTCCTTTGAGCTGCTTTTCCACCTTTTAATACCGTGTGAGACTTGAGTACTGCTGTGTGTTCACCTTCCTTTCCCTTTGTCTTGCCTCCCCAGATTGTCAATCCCTGGGACACAGGGACTGTTT